>NC_140315.1:7428318-8628318 GCF_964211825.1 Aythya ferina | reverse complement strand
AGTTTGCAACCTAAACAATAAGGCTCAGTGAAGTAAACCAACTTCTTCCTTAAATAAAACCTCAAGTTTTGACAGTTCCAATATCAGTTTTCTATTTTAAAATTTTCATACTTTAGTTTTACCAAGAGAGGGCACAGTACTTTTTAAGTCTGCGTAAGTGATTGCTAATGAAGCCTGTGATGGGGAGGTCTTGCTGTAGTACCATGCTGCACTTAATGACACTGAAGGTGGTTGTTTCCTGGATTAAGAGGGCAGCCCTGCTAGCAGCACACACCTGAAAGCGTGCAGCTCAGCTACCACTTCTGCTTCCCTGTAACAGCCTCTGTTAACAGTTGATACGGGACCAGTTTCTACCATTTTATGTAAAAATAACAGTAAACATCATCCTCCATTCCATGCAGCAAGAGTTTAAATGTACCTCTCCTAGCCTACAAATTTAGCATATTTTGAATGCTCTGTAGAAGTGTTTTGTTATACAGACTGGAAGCCTGGAAGTCATACAGGCTTAATAGGCCTCATGCTGAATTCAGAAGGGCTTTACATCTCACTTTTGGGATATTAATTAGTACATTAGCTAACTCACTTTTCTGATACTGTGTTTTGAAGCCAACCTAACCACAAATAATTGGCTGCAGAGTGCACAAAGAAGCAACTTCACAGGGTTTTATTACAATGTATTATTATAGTAACTTTAGGCCTCTTATTAAATATTGCAATGGCTACAAAAAAAAAATCAGCACTGGGAAGTATTATTCTCCTGTAGACATTTCTCTACAGCCAGGAAGAAATGGATATGCATTGGGTTCTGTTATCCCACCCTTACAGAGCTGCTCTGTAAATACACACATTATACTTTATTTCATATACGGTCCTGGAAAAAAGAAAAAAGCAAAGGCAAGGCAGGAATGAAGGAGCTTTTGTTACCACAATGGAAACAGTAAGCTAGCAGTGGCAGTTCACGCTAGAGGATAGATAGCTCAAGTGCAGGGTACTATGAGCCAGTTTGGGACACAGAAAAGCTGCTGCAGAACCAGCTCTGCCAGACCCAAGCAGCACTCGTGCAGCAGGGACAAGGGCAGCAGAAGGAATGCGCGTCTTGCTGAAGCCTTGGGCTACGCACTTATCTGATAAACACTAAAATGAAAGAACATTCAGGATATCCACTGCTGAAAAGCAACCTATTTCTATACAGCTATCCTTCCCAACCAGACATAATTATAGCCTTAACGATCCATCGGAACGGGTGCTGTTTTCAGCCACCTCCTGTAGCTGGATATGACTTTTCCTTGTGCACGTGTTACTGCAGCCCCGCTCAACTCACTCTATGCTGATGCCTTTTAGGAAGTCGTTTCATGTAATTCTCATTAGCACAGGCACAGACCCTCAAGGTGCAGGCTCCTTCTTCCCAGTGTCTAAAAATGGGAGGCAGTCCAAAGGCTTTAGCAGTCGGATCACCAAAGAGTTCTGTTACCTGACCCCTTCCCTGGCAGTGGCGCAGTGGCAGACCTTTACATGCACAGGTCAGCTCTGACACTCGTTGGGCTTGGCAGTCTTTTCTTATATGTGCTCTGCACTTAGCCACTAACAGGTGCATTACAGTTAATGGCCATGTTTTATGAAGCAAAGACACGATTTTAAATAGCACATGCTTGCATATTTGTCCTCTCCCTCGCTTCTGCCCTAGAAGAACTAGGGCTGCAGACACACTGCTCCACTGGAAGACTGCAAGCATACAACCTGTCGTGCCATCTTATGGCAGATCAGCATGGTATGAACACTTGCAGAAAGCACTGACTGAACAGAAGAACTTTTTGTAGGTAAGAACACAAAAGCAACTAAAGAATAACACTAAATGGTCAAGCATCAACTTGCAGTGTTCTACCTGGACCACTTCAAAACAGGAGAACTGAATAAAAGCTCTTACAGTGACAAGATTTTTGCCATGATCTGTCAAGTCAGACTTAATTGTACAATGCTTTTACATGACATTCTGGCCGTAAGAACTAGATTGGTTTCTTGGTAGAGATTTCAGAACTGACAAACTCTTTGCCAAAGCCAATGATAGAATCTAGAACCAGAGCAGCTTATATCGAGTCATTCAATTAACTTGATAACTTATTCAGGATTGTGCAACACTGGTGACTGAGTACCCCAGCCTGTACAGTGGGTGTAAAATGGAGTATAGACATAAGAAGAACCTAAAGCCGGTTTCCTCCAAGTCTGTCTTATCCTCTTCAAGTCTATCTTCTCCTCTGCCCCAAATCACAATGAATGAATGCTAGAAGTCCAGAAGCTTTGCCTCAGAAGCAAGCATTCAAGGTAAGCCACACTTGCAGGTGCTACGATGCTCCTTGTGTAAGAAGGCCCACCACCTGCTTTAACACTTTTATGAGCAAAATGCATCGCTAGCATAAGATTCCCAAGATAGTAAGCAATTAGACCTCAGTACCACTGCCTACCCCACTGAAAGTTACCCTGTGCCTAATTATGAATTTTCCTCACACGTTTTTAATGCAAAAACTACAGCTTTATATAACTTTAGCAAAACTTAAGAGTACAGTTAACTTCACAATGTCTCAATGTCTTTCTGTATTTAATAGACTGTCACTAAATTACATCTTGCCAGGTGAATGGTACTAGACTATAAGAGCAGCTATGAACCTGATGACAGTACCAGTTGTAATGCAGAAGTACGTCTCATGAGGCGACACATGGTGGATCCTGTGGTGTTTCCGTGGCAGGATAATATGCCAGTCCTGTAGAAATATGACCCAGCGTGGAAGACCAAAGTATGTGTGAGACCACTTGTGAATCTGGTTCGTCATGGTGATGAAGATGATGAGGGCAAAGACATAACACTCCCAAGGACATGTTTCATATAATGCTTCTGCAAAACAAGGTTTATATCTTTAAGTACTTCTTACAAAAATGTGAATTTCTACTAAAAAAAAACAAAAACAAAAAAAAAAACAACAACAACAACAAAAAAAATACATTTTGCCAAGACCTGGCTGCTGCTACAGGAACTAACAAGGGCCTCAACGAAGTTGCTTTAGCACTAGTGTCACAAGAGCAGTGCACCATAAGCAACTTCAGAATGTCACAAGACAGACCAGGATGCGCCAACATCTGCCAACTCACCATAAACAGGAACCTAAAGTCTGAATTTCCTATCCATACATTTAAATTCACCCTTTAATTCTTGCCCTTCTAGTGTGCAAATAAAGTTATTTATGCACAGATGAAGCATTTTTATAATGTTTAGAACAATGAATTTCCTTGTGTGCAGTTTGATTCCTTTTGTAGAAAGTACATTTACTTCTAATGCTTCCTTAAAAGATTCCTCAGCCAGACTCACTGCTGGGCTGGAAGAAACAGTTTGCTCCCCTTTCAAGAAAAAATTTCCCTTCCCTCCACCAGGGAGCATCACGCTTCCAAGAGCTAGTACTAGTCATTTCCCATACATTGGCTTCTTTTATCCTCATATTAAGAACTGCTCATTTATATATCAAAAAATCCTAAATTCACAGAAGTTATGAGTAACAGCTTACCTGGGGAAAAAGAAACAAATTTGTATGCCATGTTTGCCAATGGGACTAGCGTCATAAAGCAGTTGTCTCCGTTAGTCTCTATGAAATCATGCCTGGTAATTGCTGTAGGGTCAATATGATGTTCTCTGAAGGGTCTAATGAAAGCCTGAGAAAACAAATTGATAAACATGACACTGTAACTCAGGAGTTATCATTGGAAAGAAAAATAGAAAAACTAGAAATAGCACCGGAATTATACAATCTCAGAGAGGAAAGAGCAAATCTGTTAAGTAGGCAAGGGACAGTGAAGTATGCGTAGTTATTTGCCTTCAACACATGCATCATGTACAGTCTACGCAAAGGTATCCTGAGCGGGCTGAACTCTGTTGTTTATTTAGTGCATAGCTTCCTGTAGTGCCTTTTTTTTTCCCCCTTGAACTATGGTCCACAGATACAGACATTCAAGGACTACCAAATCTACTGAAGGTAAATAAAAATAAACCTAAACCCAACAGGCTTAATTTTGCTGAGCTGGTTCATTCATTTCTGGATAATTACAAGAAATATCCCACATATTTTTTGAAAACAGAGATCCTTCTAATATTGCACTGTGAGGAGTAATTAATAGTAGCTATAAAGAAATTTATTAAAAAAAAAAACAAACAGATTGCAGCTTATTATAGAAGTCAGTGCAATCTCATCTAAGCATCCAGCATTTGTAGCCACAGATGTATAATACACCTCAAATCTCAATATTCAGTCATCACCATTCTAACACTATTACATTCACAACAAGGTGCAGGTGCACACAGAACTAGAAAGTTTCTTGCTAAAGCTTCTTTGTATTTTCAGAGGTTTTAGAGAATTTAGCTCCAGGAATAGACTCCCGATGAAGCAGGCCAGGTAAATTCCACACTTCTTGGCATTTATTAGCCTTTCGGAAGCTCTACACAAGTCTTGTCTCTAGTGAGGTTTCTACGCTGGTGTGTAACTGGCTGTGCCCACCGTCTGTCGGGAAGGCCTGTGAACACTGGTATTGCAAAACTGTGTGCAAACCCTAATCGGGGCGATAAACAGAACAGTGTCACCTTGCACATGTCACCTAGGTCAAGTGTAAACACAGCCCTGGGAGCACTGTACCAAGTGCCACTTAAGAGGAGGAGGGTACTGGGTGGAAGAGCTGGTTACACTGGCAAGACTACAAGAAAAGTACCTGTCTAACAGCTGAGTACACTAGAAGAGTTTCAGAAAAGCATGTCATTAATTTTTTTTCAAGCTTAAGGATAAGAATCTCAAACCTTTCCGACTATTGGTAGCTCCACAGATCCCCAGGTATCTGCTCCCCAGTGAAATAATCCTGATAGGAAGTCAGCAGTAATAACTCCTGCAACTTGAATGAAGAAACACATACAGTTAGATACACAAAAGCATTTTTCACTAGCATTCACATTTTCTATTCATTTTAGAAGTTTATTTGCTTACCTACCTCTAACTTTGGGCAGATCTCATGTGGCTGTAAACTTTTATCTGACTAGGATCAGCCAGCTAGCAGTAATGGTTAACGAGACACTATTTGGACACTATCTTCACTATAGCTACACCAAGACTTTGTATTTGACCACTCCTCTACGGAACAGCTCGGAAATCTTTGCAATTGCTGGTACACAAAATACTAAAAATTAAATTGAGTCACTTAGATCTTATTTTAGACGCACCTTCTCCCTGGACATGCCCATCTTCTTTCATGGTGTTTAACGGATTACTTGGCCACAGAACATCTGTTAAAGCTACCCCAAGAGATATTTCTATCTGCAGACCCTTCCTCTCCCTGGGTCCCTTACGTCTGTAAGCAAGGAACACTGAACTCCAGTAATTCTACATAAGCACCAATTAAGAAACCACTCCTTGGTACAGCAAGACTGTTGACTAAATAAGACTGCAATGTCATACAACACTGTGATCGTATCACTCGCAATGCTACAGGCAGAGACCCTGGAATCCAAACTGACGATTCTGTGCAAGGGCAGCCTACACTTGTGATGTGTCCATACGAACTCAGATACACCATCCAACAGAGGTTGCTGCAACAAGGTTTTTCTAGATGCCAACCACGAGAACTTTAGAACTGTGGTCAAGTAAAGGAGATTTTCAGTTCTGGCAAACAAAGTCACATTTTTGCCTTCCTGTTCTGGATAATCTCTCACCCAAGTGTCTGAGTAACACTGACCTTTAGGAGTAAGGATAGTAGATGCTATTTGATCAGAACAGCAGTACATTTCCTGGTCAGTCACCGATCTGCTGGATGGTGTTTAACAGGCACCCTATCATTCTTCATCTGTAGAAGAAACCCTACCATCAGGTTCCCAAGACCTGGAGCTACAAAGCCTCCAGCACAGTTTGAGATGCCCTCCTGCATCAGCCCTCCTGCCAGGCTCACTGCACTTTTGAGGAAGAATATTCAGAGAAGATGCCCTTACTTTTAATGGGGAGGCTGGGGGAACAAGGCAACACAGCACAGAGAGTGACACTGCCCTGGGACCTCCATGCCTGGGGGACTGAAGATGATCAGATGCTGCCCTCTAAAGAACACAGGCATCCAGAGGCAGCACCGTGAGCCTGCACGTCTTGCTCCGAGAAGGTTTGGATAGAGATTAACTGCCTGAATGGGGCCCACATTTGCAGAACAACCAGATTACGAATCAGGATCCTTTTTCACTGCAGTGCTGTCCTTTCAGGTTAGCACATGAACAGCAAGAGCTGGCTGTTCACTGCCCACCTGGTGATTCCCTGTGGGGTCAGCACTAACACTCTCAGAGGGCGAGGCAGCACACACCTCTTACCTGCAGCTCTGGTTACAAAAAGCAAACAGCAGAAACACTACCCAGATTTCAGCACAGCTACTGGTTAGAAGTCAAATCCTTTATATACACACCTGGGAATTGATACTGTCTGACCCCAGTGCAAATTCCCCAGATATCAAACAAACCTCATGCCAATTCAAGTGCTACACACAGAACTTGCAGTCATTTGTTAAATGAGTCACAGCAACAGAACCACAACGATGGTGTGTTCAAAGCAGCTTAGCTAGCAATGCCCTACTGCCTTTGACTCAGAGCACAAGGCACATTCATTTACAGTTGGCACGCCTCGCAGTTCACTTCCCAGAAGCCTGATAACTGCCCACAGCCATCCACATAAACCAAGGTAGTCACAGGGCCACCTCAGAAGGGCTGGAATGCCGTTCTGCAGTTCCCCCCAGTGATGTTTACAAGAGCCAGGGTGTTTCGGGAGGTCACCCATTGTAGCAGCCTTTGCAGCAGCAGCAGCAGGGAGCTGCAAGGCCAGGTGCCATGCAGGAGGCTTGTTTTGCTCCCACTGCATTACCAACTCTTCTTCAGAGGGCTGTGAAGCTAGCAGAGCTCCTGGCTTTCTCCTCCACCGGCCAGCATTTGGTTCTCTGCAGACTTTTCCCAGCACAGCTTCTCAATTACAGGACTGAGGCTTTCTGCAATGGGCAGGTACACCTCTGCCTGCTATGCAGGTGGCAGAGCACTTCCAACTCACTTGTAATCCAAATCAGGAGTTGGCATACCGGCTCACCTTGCTCTGACTGCAGGGCATCCTGTTACTCCCCCCCCTCTCACCAACTCAAAACAATCTGAGAAAAACCCACTGATGTGCATCTTTCCCTGAAGCCCCACAGCTTATTTACATTGGCCACAGTCTGGGCTTCACCTGACCCTCCTGCTCCATCAGGGCACTGAGGTCAGCTGCCTCCAGAGCCCAGCTTGGTGAGGTTCTTTAACATCAGCAGGATTGCTAAAGAGCAGGCATTTTTTCAGAGCACAGATGAGGACCAGGCTGTTCTGTTACTATTGATCAAGTGCTCTTAAGCTTCAGGACACAGCAGTTTCCTACAGTGCATGCAGTACAGATGTACCCCTCCTCGTGGTTACCTTTTGCTTAGCTAATTCCTCGCTTCTACATGCCTTTTGCCACCCCTGTCATTTTTTTAAAAATGAAGAAAAACATCAGGATCAACTGTTGTGGCACCTGCTACACCCAAACGATTTCCTTCCATGTTGAAATTAGATCCTCACTGCTGAATCCATCCGGATTCAATCCCATTGGCCCAAACTCTTCAATACAGTAGGAGACACTTTCTGTATACAGAAGGTATTTTTCTGTCTCACCTTACTGTGGTGCACACAGCTTAGTTTTCTGAACCAGCACATTCTGTATGCTTGGTTTATTTCAGACCACACAGGTAGGCTACAGCGAGACAGGGTGGAGCACAATAGCTTTTGGATCTGCATCTAGCAGCTGAAAGAGCAAATAGCCTTGATTCAGGGGGAAGATATCTAAGCAGCACTCTGCTTTACAACAACTCAAATACCATTCTTGCTGAGCTAATCACCCGGTTAACCCACAGCGCCTCCAGCACACGTTATCCTCAGAGTCTGCAATAACAGCAGGAGGAACAACAAGAGTGGAGACAAAATACTGACAGTTCAATAGACATTTCATCTTACTTTGTTGTGAACTGCTAAAAGCTCAGAGGAAAGAATGAAGGGTGCCTGCAGCAGTGCATTACACTATGGCAGCCTGGAAAAGCTAACCACCACAAGCCGTATTGCAGCCGTACCGTGGAGGGGCTTGCTGCTTCTTCAGCAGTCATGTGTGAAGAGATGTAAAAAGGGAGCAGAGACTATACCACAGGTTATACATGGCAAGCACTGTAACACTGCATCCTGTCTGCAAGGAATTAGTCTCAATATTCTCATCACCCAGCACTGTCCCCAAGTTAAAAATGAGGGGAAAAAAATCAAGGTTCAGGTGTCCAGTTACTTCTCTAGTGTGGTACAGATCTTGATGCTCTGCCATCAGGTTCGGGAGGGTGAGGTACAATAGCCTGACAACCCTGAACATGAGTTATAAATTAATCATAAGGTCAGGAAGAGAGGCTATTGACAGTGTACGTATATGAACTGCAGCCAGTGGATTCACACGCTCCTAGAAGCAGGATCTGTGACAGAACTGCTCTGTGCACACCGCTTCCTTTACTCCCACCTGCTGGGCAGGGGCGCGGAGGAGCAGCCCAGCTCTGGTTTCTTGCTGAAGCAGCAGCTATGCTGAAAACACAGAAGGCACTGCACTTAAGTGGGCTGCAGGACACGCTGAGAACACCAGGATTTCTTGGCTGTGCAAGCAGACTGCTGAATCAGTAGAACAGAGAGAGGCCTACACTGAGAGAGAGCAAAGGCATACAAGTAAGCTTGTGTCAGCTGCAGACATTTTGGGAGTGATGCACGCAGGTACTAGGATGGCCGCTCTCCTCCAGCCATGCTGTACCTGTGACCCTTGGCACAGGCACAGCAGCACCCTCGGGGCTCTGCTGAGGATCCCAGCCCCACACCTGACCCCCACGGGGACCTGCCAGAAGCTGCAGAAGCACTCAGACAGCAGCCCCAGCACCTGCTGGCACAGCGTGGCAGGGCTGAAGTGCAGCTGACCCAGGTGTGGAATTGAGAGCAGGAGTTTTCGCTGCTGCTTGCGGTTGGTTCAGAAACCACACAACGTGCAGGAGCTCACGTCACAGAAGAGCTCCTGCTCCTCCTCTTCCTGGAGCACCAACCTAACGGCTGAGAGCTTCCACCTCAACAGGGGCATCTCTTCTGAGCAGCCCACGTCCTGCAGCCTGGCTGCTCGCAGGGTAGAAGGAAGCCCAGTGAGAGCTGCATGTTTCAGGCACCAGGTGTCAGCAGATCAGCCATTCTGCACGTTTGCAACAAAGAGTTATACAGTAGTGTCACATAAAACATCAGTAAGCACAGTCATTTGGAATCAGTGACTAGGAAGTAGTTGAACAGTACAGCGCTTGAGCCAGGGCAGAGCGGCCAACTCCACAGAGAAATCTTGGGATTTCTGGACACCAAGATGCTGCAGTATCAGCCACTTGTTACATGTATGCTTATAAAAATAAAACTGCTATCATGTGCACCCACTGTCAGTGCTTTACTGCAGTGCAGTCACTGCTATCACAGAGCAGGCAGGGGTTTGATCCCATGGCAAGTTAGGGCACTAAGAAAATCCCTGACATGTGGGCAAGCACAGAGCACGGCAGCCCAGAGGAGAAGAGGTAATTGCTTTGGTTAAGTCATAGGAGAACCATTCCGTTAGACGCACAGCTATCGGTGTGAGGGAGCAGAGAACAGCTCAACTATGAAATAAAGGAAGGGTCTAAAGACCCACCTACAGATAACAGTTGTGTTACATTTTAGCTGGATTTTCAAATAACGCTGTCTGTGATATGCACACTGCAGGGACTAGGAAAAGCCCAGCCTGTCACACAACCTTACTGTGCAAGGATGTTAACACAAAAAACATTTCTCCCAGGTACTGCCTGCTCAGTGAGCTCACTGCCCCCAGCATCACTGCTGGGAGCACAGGCACATCCCTCACCTCACCTCCAGCCGACAGGGACCCAAACGTGAGCCTCAGGGGCAGGACCCGCACAGCCTGTGGTGCTGCCAGAAGCTACCTGCAAAAGGAGAGCCCCAAGGAACCCGGGTACTGCCCGTCCTGAAGGCAAGCATCAGCAGATCCTGGAGCAAATGCTCATCCACCAGAGGCACGACTTGGCTACAGTCACTATCCGATAAACTCAATAGCAGGAACGGCCCGGTTTTATTTTTGTCTTTACCCTCAGCCTGTTAGTGCTCAGCAAGCTATTCCTACTGTTTCTCCAGCTGACAAAGAGTTTGCAGAACAGCTGGCACATTTAAACAAAATCCTGCCAACTTTACCTGAGTGCTAGGTTTTTAAACAAGTACCTCCATTGTGGGTGACACATGCTCAGAAAAAAAAAAAGAAAAAAGCAATTACGCCATTCCAGAAGAAAATGAAGAGAACAGAATAAATGGCTACTAAATGAAAATCAAGAGCAAAATTTCCTCTCGCTAAAAAAAACCCAAACAATACTTTCATTAGTATGAATGACCAAGCCAATTCTCTGCTTTCCCCCACTTAACAGTCCCCCAGGAACCACCTGGGTGCGCTCAGCTCTCAGGAGCACCAGGCAGCTCTGTGTACAGGAGCCCGCACCCCCGGGAGACCCAACACCTACACGTTGGCCTGGCTGGGGACGTGAGCAGTGATAACGCCGCTTGTGTTCGAGGTCTGCACTCACCGAGCTGGCCACTCCTGGCAGCATTCCCTACAGCCCACTCCTTCATGAGGGCAGCCCTCCGGCACTGCCAGCGTTTTGAGCTGAAAGAGGCACTATCTGGAGCAAACCAGGGCCGCTGAGACCTGTTGTTAAATCCTCCAGCCGAAGTCCCTGCAACTTTAAGAGAGCCCCTGACAACACAGCGAGCAAACACAGCTTCCTTTGTCTCTCAGCCCCCGTGGCTGACAGAAAGAGCAGTAACACGTCCTGTGCACACAAGCAGGGAAGCACAGATGGGGCCACGTCCCCAGCACCCAGCAGGGGAACAGCTCACCTCCCCCCCGAGGTTACCTCCTCCATCCGTCCTGCTGAGAACGGCTGCTAGCACGCTGGGGGAGTCCATCCCTCACCAAACTACACGGAGAATAGGTAGCTGGTGCCAAATCATCGGCCAAGTATGCCCCGTAACCCCACTTCTGAGACCGACAGCCCCCAGGATCCTTCGGAGCAGGAAGGCCCTGGAGCTCCTCAGTTCCTCCATTGCATTGTGTGTTAACAGGAGATGGTACGGTACAAACAGGCGGTGTCAGTGCAGGGGAAACGCAACAAGTGGTTGAATCGAAGATTTACCTCTTCAGTGACAACTTGTGGGGTCTGTCTTCACACGGTGATACAGTTTAGAACATACAAGTACAGTTACTGAGATGGGACAAGACAGCAGGTGCCTAGGGGACTTCTCTTGCTCAGGCCAGCACCTAACAGAGAATTTTCCTTCATTAGCTGTGGTTTCCCTGCTGTAATTTCAAAGACCTTTTAAATCAAAATTTCAAATGGAAACTCATCTTAACATCAGATTGTACCAGAAGGTTCTGCCTCCTGCTGTAGGGCAGCAGGAATCAAAGCAGCTGATACTTATGCAAAGCAGCTCACTTCATGAAGTGCCTGTGCCTAGGAGTGCTTTTCCTCCACCCTGTGCCAGAGCTTTCACACATTACATGGTCATCACTCGGCTCTGCAATGCAGCTGAGCAAGGTACAGCTTTGCAGCAGAGCTGCTCAAGCTTGAGACAAAGGTTTCTGTTTTGAAAACGAAACAAGTGATTTCTTTCTGCAAGTGCCCTCTGGCCAGCCCACAACTTCTGCAATAATGAAACGCGATAAAAGCCTTACAGGAATTAGTTTACTGTCCCTCAAGTCAGCAATGACTCATTTTACCTTGTGCTGTGTCACAGGATGTCCCTAAATGTATCAGCATATGTGGGGGACTTTTATGCATATGAACAGGTAACACAAGCCTAGTAACTAATTTTCATAGGGCTGCAATTAAACAAGATCCATTAAGAACATAAGATGTCTGGAGATAAAATGCAAGTCAACCAATGTGGCAAAAAAAAAAAAAAAAAAAAAACAAAAAGGCTTTAAAACCCTACAGGAAGTCATGAGGATGAGAAAGAAGGGAAGGGAATCCATGCGGCAACTTCCCACCTTTCTCTAGCTGCTATCAGCACAGCACGTATCGCGTGCCTTGTGTGTGCTGAGTAATATGCTCGACACCACAAACATGCCTGGAGGTGTAAGAGCTTTCAAGTGTAATCTCATTTGTTTTGGTGCTTACACACAAAGACCACCTACACCAGCCTTCCTGGCACTGCTGAGCTTCTATCGAAGCGGCTGAGGCTGCTGCAGTTCGGCCGTAGCGCTGGGATGCAGTCCTGCTGCAGGGACAGTCGGGTTACAGCTGAAAACGGGGGGCTCTAGCATCCACCACAGCCAGCCGACCCAGCCAGGCCCACCCTGGTGTTAACCACACACATCTGCACAGCCAGAGCACCAGGCTCCAGTCTGCACAGCCGCCAGATTGCACACAGAGGGGAATTTTCACTGCTCGGCAGCTGGAGGCATTCAGAATAGGGCGGGACTGGATTGAACACGGAGGAGAAAAGTCATCCATCCTCTGCCTACACTTCTGTGACCACGCGAAGGGAAAGGAACTGCCTCCCGCCTGCTGAAGCGGCAGGAGATGAGAGAACCACGTGGGTTCCTCTTCCTCTCCCCCACGAGAGCTTTTATCAGCACAGACAGCCGCTCCCAGAGCTGGGCAGCAGCACCCCAGCGCTGGCGCCTGCCTGCTGCACCGGGCACCTGCAGCTGGATCAGCACGGGAGTCCCAGCACGTCGCCTGAGCTTCTGAGCAAGCCACGCTCATCACACAAGGAAGTGGGTGCCTGTAGGCAGGCAGCAGGAGGAGGAGCAGACCACCTTTGTCCCAGCAATCTCCAGATTAAGTTAGTTACAGCGTAACCACGTTACAGCTGTGTGCTTGTAAAGGCATTGGGACCAAGGATACCAGCCTCTAGTTAGGGACACGGGACGTCCACACTGCTCCCTGCTTCTGAATGGGAAGGAGGCATTTACACAGGAGCACACGGGCCTCCGAAAGTCCATCCAAACAGCCAGGGTAGCAGATCAGAGCCAGCCTCGGATCAGGGATCACCCAGGATTTCTCACATCACTGTAATCTCCAGAGACAGAGACCTGATGTGAACTCAAGACAGAGCTGGTTCAAGCTCCTTTATTAGCAGGAGGTTTAGTCTGTGATCCCAACTCAAAGGTCAATATCCTAACGTAAGCATCAGGAAAGCTTTCAGCAGAAAGCCACCTGACAGCGTCCGTGGCAATATTCCTTTATATTACCCGTGGCACAGAGAAGTCTCACAAAACTTCATAAAAGCTAATCATCGCTGTGAGTGAGACATCAGCCGTGCTTCGCCTGACGAAGTAATACATTGACAGCAAAACCAACAGTGTGCACGGTCCTTATTTTATTGCACTCATTTTTGTACATATTATCAGTTATTTCCACACTGCTTTATTTGCACAGAATCCAGATTCTGCTGCTTTAATCATTCACTACTGCTTAAATAACATTATCAGTGAATTGGCTGCTTTATCAGTTACACCGGTAAACAGGATATCAGAGAACTTGAGCTTTTATCAATATTAATTTTGAGATGAAAGCCAGTTGCAAACAGATTGCACGCACTCCAGGCTGGCAATCGTTACTGATTCTCCCACATCTGCCCCCATCAGCACGGAGCAGTTCTCATGCCATGCTCACCTCTGTTCCTCTCAGCACCTCCACCTGATCAGTCAGAGCAGGCAAGACTAAGCTATGCAAGAGGGCTGGTGTAATCCATAGTGGGAGGACACTGCTGCTCCTTACAACCGAGTAAAAGCCAGCAACCTTGAGCAGACAGCAGGTGTTAGCAGTTCTCAGCTTTGACAAAAACTCACAGCACCTTTCAATATTTGAATCTGCTGTGTTTTTTAATCATTAGTAATACACAACAGTGATAGTGAACAACTATCACTTCTGAAACATGCAACGCCTCACACAGTCCATAGAAAAATTGCTTTCATTGTAAAGCTCAGAAGCTGAACACCTGTAGGCAGTTTATATGGTGCCCTAATGGATTTATTCTCCTTCCAGTTAAGGACACATTTCATATAAAAACATGTAAGCAGCATACATCCAAAGGTAGACGTTAATATAGCCATCAGTATGCACCACAGGTATACGGGAAGTCCAGTGAAGTGCTAAGTTACTGTTCTCTTCTTCCCCTCACACCAAACCAGACAATAACAAAGGGTATGTGCTGCAGAGCTGACTCCCAACTTAATTCTTTTCTGATGTTCCCTCCCATACATACGTAGCCAACAGACGCAGTTTGTAGAGCTTCTCTCACAGTTTATCTCCCTGTATCTTTTCCAAGGAAATCCCTAAAGCCTTCCAGTACTTAGAAAAAAATACACATGGCACAGACAGCAGATGAGTAGGGTTACATTACAGACGGCGACAGTTCTGCCCCCAGAGCACTGTCACCTAGAGGAGGCTGACCCAGCTACCCGGAGCTGGCCGGACATCCCCAACAGACCAAGTCAGCCACAGATAACCACAGCTGCAGCTCAGCCCCTTCCCCTGCCCTCTCTTCTGCTCACTCTCCAGGAAGTTTCTGTGCAAAAGCATTTAATTACTATGCTAATTACAGGAAGCTCATAGAAACACCAGTACTTTTTGCTTCAAGTGTTAGAGAGCATTCAAGTTCTGCGCATGTTTAGACTTTGGTTGATGTAATGAACTTTGTAGAGACCCATTTAATAGCCACCTAATTCTAAGCTAAGCATTTCCTTTAGTAAGGCAGAAAAGCCAATACTGCTTTCCTAATAACTTCTGAAAGTCCGTGGTTGGATGCAGAAACAAGTTCTTCCTTCCCCTTCCCCACCCCAACCAACACCCAGAAAGAGGGAAGTTGATTTAAATCAAAGTATCAGTCCTGGTAAGAACAACTTGGTTACCAAACTCCAAATTCAAAGAAAAGCAATCACAGATCCACGAGCAGAGAGCCAAAGAACAGTGATGTTTCTGTCATCCCACATGAAGATATAACCTCTGTCGCTGCAAGGAAGCAGCAGAACATTTGCAACTTACACTATACTTGAAGGGTCATTCAAGAAGAACCAGCACTGTGCTGCCAAGATTCAGGCAATTTAAACAGCTCCACACATCTGAGGCAAAGATATGAGACTGAGCTTGCTTGGCTCCACTTCCAATCAAAGTAACGAGACCCCCAGAGTCACATTTAATACACGAGAGCTGCACCTGGAATTTCCAGCTACCTTGCTGGAAAGACGTCAGCATTCAGGATAAAGGCCAAAATTCACATCCTGATGTGAAAACATAATGCTACAAATACCTATTTCTCTATTTCTAAATCAAGCCTGTTTGATGCCTGAGACACCTTTTGTAAGATTTCTCTTGAACTTTTGCTTTCCAAGAAGTTCTTCTAATTTTGTGGATTAGATTGTTGTTTCCAACAGCCTTGACAGCTATTTTCCCTCTGAAGAGCCCTTACACTTGCAGGAACTATTGCGTGTGCATATCTGTCTCCCTCCTGTTCCAGTAGGAAGTGAAGCATAAGAGATGAGATGTTTGTTTCCAGCATTACAAGAGAGAATATTGCCTTGTTGACAAAAGCGAGCACTTTTTACTTACATATCCCAACAATAATGGAGGGCGTGTGTTCCAGTCGCAAGTAGAAGAGAAGATTGTAAAAATTGAAACAGATCAGAGAGAAGCATAAAATGACAGAGATCCATTCTTGTAGCCTCTTCCCTGTTGGAAAAGAAGGAAAAGAGCATGTTTTACTTTTATCTGTGAGGACATTTTGAAGTTTGAAATAATACAGACAGCTGTTCTACTGCCTGGATGACCTGCTCCATTGGTCTGACAGGGAAGTGAAACAGAGGCTTATTATTCATCAGAGGTGTGAGTAGTTTGTCAAGTGACATTCCTCTTCCCTGAGCCACTGCTAACCCCTTCCCCTCTGCCCTTGCCCAAAATAACAGTGACAAACCAGACATCAACTCATATTGTCCTAGTTTGCTTTCCCTGCGGTTGCTGGCATAAAGCTCCTCTGCATCACATCTTTCAAATTCGCGTGGTGCTCAATATCAGCGCTGCTGGTACAGCTGAATCTGGGAACAAGGGCTTCTGGCCTCAGAAGCCCTGCAGTTAAATCACCTTATGGGACATGATGTTCAAAACCTCAGACCTTGTTGTACTAACAGCAAAAAGCATCACCCTGTATCTTGGTGGCCGTAGAATTGCTTTCCTAACACTGCAAGCACACTTCTGGAGCTTACTTAATTTAACCCTCAACTCCTGCGGTCTTGCCTTTGCCTTCCTGCTCTCAGACAGCAAACTACAACCTCTCAGCTGTCCTGTCATGACAAGACACTGAACACATAGAGAGAAATAACTGGCACGAATCCTCCATACTACTTAGCACCTCTACAATAACCTAATTTAATGCCGATTAAAAAAAGAACAGACACCAGGATGTGGTAGCGTTTTGAATATTCAGACGGAGAGGCAGCTTTCTGCTGCTAATCACCACTAGATCCTCACAAGGCACTGATGTTAAGATTAAGAGACCAGTCAACGTGAGACCCACGTGGATTAAGGCACCAGAAACAGAAGGTGAACAGCTAAATCCCAGGGTGAGATCTGTGCTGCCACCTCGGCCCAGCCAGGTCAGGCTCTGCCTTCTGCCGGGGCCAGCCAGTGCAGCCGCCTCTCGCCCGTGGCTGCCCCGAGCAGCTGCTCCTGCAGCCTCCTGCTGCTGCTGCCCCTGCAGCACCGCACGCACTGCGCCACTTGGGCGTGAGGCGAGCCGCCGGCACGGGCTGAGAGCACACCCTGAGAGCACGCCCTGGCACGGCCGCACCTCGTGTTCAGGAGCTGAGCTCCCAACCCATTGCTCTGCTACGCTGACCTACTGCCTGCTCGCAGTTCTCCTTCCAAACGCCACACCACAGAACAAAAGGGAGGCTGGGAATATCCAAGAGGACCGGTATCATCCCCGCTGCGCCTACAGCAGCGGCTTTTAAAGAAGCCTGAACAAAGACTCCTACTGTTCAGAGATCTGCTCTAGAAAGGGCACGAATACCGAACCTCATGTCCTCTGGAGCGGCAGAGGAGAGAATCCTAACAGTAAGACACAAGAACAAGTGTATTTCAGTACAGCATCAGGTCACAATGCGTGAGATTCTATAAAGAGATCCCTGGGGTAATGAAAGGAAGAATTAATTAACACTCACTTCCAGCCTAAGAAAACCACACCCTGATTAGAGGAGTTAAATGGGTAGGTCCTCACGGAACAATTAGCTAACTGCAAGGAAGCGCTGGGCTCCTTACCAGCAAGTCCCACGAGTTCAGTCTGTTCAAACACCGCCCGTATTCTGAACGTGGGGATCCCAAGACCACCCATCCGAGGACATCCGAGTCCAGAAAAACAGCTCAGGCTCTGGACAGACCGGGAGATGAAGCAGTCAAAGGCCTGAAGGCCAGAAGACCAGTAATTCATGTTTAAAAAGTACTCAAACTTAAATGTTTGGCCCACAGGAAGGGATAAGGTGCCAAACTCAGGAAGTACACACACAGAGAGGCTGTGGAAGTACTCCAGAGCCACATTCGCTCTGCGTGGTTGTATGTAATCTGTGTTATCAAGAATTCAGTAGTTCACCATCACATGCTTCCGCCATAACGTGTCCTGACACTGTTTACATAAGTTATTTATGTAATGACAGGAGAAATACACACATCTAAAAGCTTACCACAAGTCACTTCTGCTAGACACCCCTACACTCACTGCTCCACAGATTTCCCAGGAACTTCGGTCTGCGGGTAAACGTGAGGGCAGCAGGTTGCTTGGGGAGGGAAGTCTTTTCCTTATGAGCAGGAGCACAGTGAGCAGGTTACATTGGTGACTGATTCCTGGGCTTTACAGAGAAGCGATCACTACCAACGGCTGGAAAAGGTCACCCTGCTCCTTCTCTCAAGGCACGGATGATGTAACCAACACAAGCCGGAATGGGCACAGACTTGCCCTGAAGAGCCTAGAGAACTGACGAATTAACGAACGCGTGTTTGCTTATCGTTACTTGGCTCTGTGCAAGCCAGAGCTCCTGCTGCCCCATTGACCACTCTGAACACATGAGCTGGGCCGACCTGCCGGGAACCGCAGGCACACGGCACCGAGCAATGCGACATCTCCCTGTGCCTGAGCCTGCACACGTGAAGCAGCTCACGGCCAACCTCACACCCTGCTCCTCACAAACGGGCTGAGAGAATTACCTGCTGGGCTGGGCTCTGTCAGACCACGACCAAAACCCCAACGCCCCTCCTGCGGGCACCCCAAGGCCCCTAGGGAATATCCTGAAGGGAAGGCTCCGGTTGTTCCCTTGCTTTGCGACCGACCCCCTTCACCTGGCTTTGTAGCAGCAATAACGCCGATAATACAGCGATAATAATGAGGACGTGACAGGCAGACCCCAGCTGGAGCCCCCTCCCCGGCCTCCCGTGAGGCAGCTCCCGGCAGGGCAGCACCCCGGGCACCCACCCCGGCACCCCCCAAACCCCGACAACCCCAAAATCCCCTCACAGCCCCCCAAACCCCCTCACAGCCCCCCCCCAAGCCCCCTCAGCGCCCCCTCACCCGGCGAGTAGAGCTCGGCCAGCTCCCGGGCCCCGGCGTGCTGCGCTCCCCACCGCCGGCTGCCGCCCTCGGGCTCGGCCTCCTGCTCGCGCTCCCCGTGCTGGAGGCTCTGCGGGGCGGTGCCGGTGCTGGTGCCGGTGCCGGCCACCATGTCCCGGCCGCGGGGCCGCTCCCCGGGGGCGGCGGGCGGCGCGGGGCGGCCAGGCCCCGCCGAGGCGCCCGGCGGCAGCATCGGGAAATGGGGCCGGGAGGGGGAAGGAGAAGTGGGGGGGGGGGAAGGAGGAGGGGTTGGCCCCGCCCCAGCCACTGCCTCCCGCCTATCGGCGGCGCCGCCGCGCGAGCCGAGAGCCAATGGGGAGCGCGGCTCGCAGAGGGGCAGCCAATGGGGTGGCGGCAGGGGAGGGGCTGCCCTGAGGGAGCGGCTGGAGGAGGGAGGGCGGCGGGAGGGCGGCAGGGCGGGGCGCTGCTCGCTGCCCCCCTGTCCCCCTGTCTGTCTGTCCGTCCCTCAGCCCCTTGTCCCTCTGTCCCCCTGTCCCCCTGTCCCTCTGTCCCGTCCCCACAGGCCCGCCCGCCCCCTGGCGGCGCCGCTGCCCGCCGAGGTGCCGCCACCCAGCGCCAGGCGGGGCGGGGAGGCGTGCGGTCATCGGCGGGTGCAGCCCTGAGCGCCTCCCTGGGCGCCCTTCTGCTCCTTGGGGCGCCCAGGCTGCGGTCCTGCCAATCATGTTGTTTGTTTGTTTGTTTGTTTGTTTTTTTCCGTGCCAGTACCATTAATTTCGGTCCCTTTATTTGGTAATCAGGCCTGTGTTCCTTAACAGACACTCACTGAGGTACGCTGGGCCCCAACAAACACATTCCAGCACAGAACACGAAGACAGATAAACAAGCCCCAAGTGATGTTTAAGCACTGCGTCATGCCTGTTAATTTTTTTAAACATATTTATTTGATGATCAAATAAAACGGCTTCAAAAAATAGAAGTCTTTCAAATAATTAAGCAGGCTCCGTTTAAATAATTAAGAACAGATTCATTTAGAGAGGGCAAAATGCTGAGCCAGATGTCTGTCTAACTCGAAGGTTGTGTGTCCACAGGTGATGCACCATGAGGGATGAGACACATCACGCTTGGACAGCGAGGCACACGTGGTGGGAAAGCACAACCTGGGCTGGTGCTGGCTGGGCCTGGGGCTCACCTCCCACCCTGACAGCTGCACTCCAGCAAATCACACCCACCAGGGGAAATGTGGTTCCTGTTCCCTCAGGGGGGACATGTGGGCTCCCCTCCAGACAGCAGGAGAGAAACACTGCTTGTGACCAGGCTGTTCTGTCCTGGAACTTCACAGAACCCAGCAAACCTAACCATCAAGGAACTGCTCCACATTGTCACTTAGCAGTGTGCCAAAATTACCATGTCTCTGGAGCAGGTTAAGAGCCTCACTCTGCCATGCTGTTTGAAAGATCACAAGCTGATTATTAGGTGGAAACATATGCTCAAATTATCAGTTCTTAATGAAAAGCTGGTTCAGGAATTCAATGAGTCCATTTACTGTATCAAAAGTTCTGTAAACTATAAGTGATGATTTGCTGCTGACAAAAGAAGGTATTTGTCTGAGGGAGGATTTCTCTGTGTTTTCTATTAATTGGGTAATAAACCAATTAAAAGGCATTAGCTTGGGGTGCCTCAATTTGTTGGACTGGGCTCTGTTTAGACTGAGTGATGGGAACAGTCTGGCATCAAGGGATACTGATGTTTTCATTAGACATTTACAAGGTTACGCTGCTCTGATGCTAAGGAGTTTTCTACGATACTGCTACGGTCACAGTGACCTCGACAGTGTTAGTGTGGAAGTGGTATAAATGTGAAGGAATTAATGTTGTTTCAGTAGGATATGGCACCTTTAAATGTGTTTTGAGATATGTGAGCATATGCCTCCATTACAAACATGTAAGCTAGATGTAATATATAAACAGTTTTATATGAGGTACGGTTCTTGGAGGGTTTGCCAAGATACCTTCAACATCTGTTAATCTTCTTGTTTTGTCAAGGCAATAGGGCTGTCAGCATGAAAAAAGCAGCAAATTGCTAGCAAGCTTTGGCTTTGAATGCATAATAATGTTCTCCTGGAAAACGGTTTTTAGTTTTGTCTTGGTATCTGCCAGAGTAAAGCTGCATAATAATGTCAGTGTAACTGCTTAGAGTGAAACCTAGCCTAAGAAAAAAGGTGCTGTTGCAGCCCATTTTAATCTCAGTTCATTGTGACAAGGCAGAAGACCGTTGGGGAAAGGGTTTGGTCCTTTCCTAGTGACAGACCAATGCTCAGGACACATTTGAAGAACATTCTTTCCTCTAACATTAATTGAGGAGGTAGGAGAAATTGCAGGTTAGTTCATAGACTCAGGTGAACCTCCTAGACTTGGTACAGTTATTATGACTGTGTCCCACGACAGGGGGGTAAGCCATGAGGATTCAGCATTGCATGAGTCCAACGCCTTTTTGAAATATAGAAAAATAAAATAAAGCGAATTAAAGTGATGCATCAGACAACATACTGGTGACATAGTACAGTGTCAGTATAGTTAGGACAACATTGTTGAGATTCTGAACAGAAATCCGTATTAAAAAGGTAATTATGCAGTAAAATCTTGATGCTATTTGGAGAAGATGAAGACTGTATTGGCAGCACATCATAGACCATATTACCATAAAGAGGCCTATAACAGAGCTAAATCCCTGGCTGCTTTATTTAAGGGTAGCCTATAGCCAAGCCCCCGCAGTGCTGGTTGTATTCAGCTCCCTGCTCTGTACTGTGAAAGGCCCTGCTGTGTGCAGGTACCCTGGGCAAGGGCAACCTGCCAGCTCCTGGTGGTGCTGGGGACGCACAGGGAACAGGCAGCAGGGACAAGTTCTCTCCAGCTTTGTAAAGTCTGTCAAGACACAGCTCCAGACGACAAAGAGCAGTGTGTGCCCAGCCACGGCAGGGCTCGAAACCCAGGGGGTTCAACTCACCGCACTGACAAACCACGTGCAGGGAGTCTGGCGAAGAAGTTCTGAGAGCAAATAGAGTCCAGCTCCACTCTTCTCTTGCCTTGTGGCTGTATCTGAAAGAACAAAGAGACTTAGAGGGTTGTTCTGAAAGAATAGAGACTTAAAGGGTTGTTTTGTGTTGTTTATTTTTGAAAGGAGACCAGCAACACAGACACGAGCCACGTCGTGACGGGTCGCCTCTCAGAGCACCAAGCCGTGAGAAGGCTTTGCAGGGACTTTATGTCCGCTGCCCTGAGGGGCCAGACACTCTGCCGGCTTCTCTCCCCGCCTCGCCCCGGCCCAGGACACGGCCACGGCCGGGCTGAGGGCGCTGTGGCCCCGCTAGGTGGCGGTACGAGCCCGGCCCTTGGGGCTGGGCCTTGCGCCGTGCCCGGGCTCGTACCGCCACCTCGCGGCCGGGCCGGGCCGCTGGCTTCACGGGTACAGGTGAGGCCTGGGCCGTCGGCCCTCGGTTCCAGGCTTCCCCTGTTTGGAAAAGCAACGGAACTTGTAAATAAATAAAGAATAAAACCCACAAAGCACAGCCCTACCCCGGTGACGGGTCCTCCTCAGAGCCAAAGGGGAGCGTGGGGCAGATGTCCCCTTCCAGCTTCTGTGCCTGTCTGCCAATTCGGCTATATACAGGCGTCACCTAAACAAGGTTTCACGTGTTCTTCATGAAAGTAATTATCTGGTCTTTCATCTGCCTCCTGTTATCACCAGTTGCAGGCTCAACAGCGTGCTGGAGAGGAGCAGAGTGCAGCCCTCACAACCAAGGCTGAGTGGTGGCAATGATTTCGATTTATAGGGCACCAGAGGTCCTGGCGGCTGTGTCACCCTGCGAATTCACAGCAGCCACCTCGCCTCATTTCTGTATTTCCCCTTACCCACCTGTGCCCAAGAGCCGCCCGCCACAAAGATCTGGGAGCCGTGTTTGAACACAGACCCCCTGCTCACACAGCACTGAACGGGGCTGGCTGCAGTGCACAGCAGCCAGAGTTCAGACTAATTTCTCTTGCCTCTTACCCTCACTTATGCAATTCTTCCTAATCCGTGAGGCACGAAGGGAGCAGAAACTGGCTGCAGCTCCCTTGCTGGACTCTCTGGCATGGGAAAGTGTCAGTGGGTGGGAGAGCTGGAATAGCCACTCCTACGGCTCCCTTCCAAAGCCATAAATGCAAAGATAGGGAGATGACTGGCACCCAGAAACGAAGCGCGTGGAGGACGAACACGGCAGCTATCCTCACCTGGTGCCCAGGCCATCGAGGCCAGCCGCCAGCTGACACAGACCAGCCCGGGGGCTGCTCTTCTACGCCAGCGTTCACCACCACCAAGTCCTAACTGATCCCCTGGCAGCCCCACTTATCCCATGGTGCTCAACACGAGAGCAGCTGAATAAAAAGTATTTGTAAAGGCTGTGGAGTGGAGCTTTAATGCTTTTAATCAAAAATCTGATAATTCTTCACTGAGGCTCACTCTCCTGTCAACCTAAGACTTCCTTCGGTTTACCTTACCCCCACCAATACACACCCTGAGGTTCCAGTTACCTGGCCCCAGCTTCAGGTCCTCTGAATCGTTCCCCTCTTTTAAAAATTTCCTTAATGTATTACCGATATCTATTCCTGGGAACTCCTGACACTTGTCAGGGTGCCCTAAAAGGGTTAGATTCCTGTTCCCTTGACGGATTTTTTGAAAGTCTGAGTACTCTAGAAGAAGAAAAAAAAAAGGATTAACACATGCTCTGCAACAAATTCATCAAACTCAGAGATTATGATTACCTAGGAAATGTGAGACAACCATGGAGAACCTCTGGAAAGTTAGTGGACAGCAACTTCTCTACTTTTTTAATTTATTTGGGGTGGAGCGGAGGGTGGTGAGGGTGCAAGGAGACAGGCTACTCATAAAACACAGAGTCACCTCTTACTGTCCCTGCTCAGAAAGAAAACCCACATCTTGCCAGCCAAATGACTTCAGTACAGACTTTGCAACACAGCACTGGCGCCTAGGGCTTCTGCTTTGTCACTGCTCCCTTCCATGGGCATTTGTGTGCATTCAGACACCCCCTATTTTTCTTTCCTCCACAGAGCTGCAGAGTGGGTGCTCTGACCTCCAATTTGCTCTGGAAATTTTTCAGAGTCTGGTAGGGGAAGGTATTTTGCTCATGTTGTCCCACTGGCTGGAGGCAGTGGTGCCAATCTCCAGGTGTCGTCTCTGCAGCACTCGGTAGGGCAAAGAGCAACATGTAGATAAAGAGGGGATTGAGCAACCCAGCACTGCAAAGGCCAAGCATGCTAGGTCAGAGGTGAGCAGAAAATCAGCAGAAGACCAACAAACACCCGAGCATCCCCAAGTCACATGGGAACGAGGGGTGAGGGAGCCCTCGGGGAGGGGGAGGACTCTGGTCTGTAACAAAAGAACCGAAGGAGGCCAGGAGACACAGCCTGCAACCCGCCTGGGGAGCTCCCTGCCACTGGAGACTGCAAGGCAGAGTACCACAGCTGCGGTTTAAGAAGAGAGGAAGGCATGTGGCAATAGTTTTTTATGTTAAAATGAGGCAAAGTCTCCAGCCTGGTCTAAGAGCTGGGGGAGATGGAAGGAGAGCCAACCTCCCTCAGTTGAGACATTGTCTCTGCCAACCTCTCTCTGAGTTGAGACATTGTCCCTGCCTGACATTTCATAAATGCTGGCTTTTTTGTTGTTTGTTTGTTTGTTTTTTAACAGTGGAGAAGAGCAAGTTGAAAGCAATAGATTGAAATCTGGCGTCTGCCAGGTACAACTTATGAGTCGTTGCTGGCAGAAGGTGTGCGGCTGTATAAAGAGGGACCTGGGGCTAGGAAGAAGTTAAAAACAGAGCACACAACATGCTCAGAAATAAATTTCAATTTTACTTCTCTATTTTGCAGCTTTTATTGCAACATTGCTCAAGCCGGGCTTTCAGGCAAGGTCACATCCTACCCCCTGAGACCTTCCCACACCACTCCTGTGCTCTCCCCCAGTGTGCTCACACATGGGGACACCACTCTGCTCTGAAACCCTTCACGTTCTCCTCTGTGCTCACCTTGAGCATACCACCTACAGCACCTTGTTCACTGCTGTCAGCTTCTAGCACTACCCTCTTGCCTCTTTGCTCCTCTTCTGCTCCTCCACATCGCATTTCACATTTCAGACTGCAGGTCTGTGGGTGAGCAGCTGTGCTCACACTGGGTTTTTAGCATGATGGAGCCTTGATCTTATCGATCTGCTATGAGCTGCTGCAAGGCAAATAATACATGAGACGGGTCTATAGCAAGAAGCATAAGAAATTATAGACAGCCTCTATCTAGAGTACGAACCCCAGCCCACAGACCTTCTTAGAAATGCTTCAGTGTTTGATCTGTGACCATTAAACTAATAACACCTCCCCAAAGTGAGTGTCCTTCTAGGGACAGCTGCTATAGACCTGGAGTGTGGGAACTGGAAAATTTGCAAGAAATCCTAGAAAAGGAGACAATTTCCAGGAAAAAAAAAAAAAAAAAAAAAAAAAAAAAAGAGTCTCTGCAATGCTTTATTGTAGGTCTGAGCCTGCAGCTGGAAATGTGTGGCTTCTACAGCACAAAAGGGAAACTGGAGAGCAGAATTTAATTCATGACAGCACTGAGCAGTGACAATGAAATTCTTTCCTCCACTTTGCCTCTTTTCATATCCTTGTCTTACCCTTCCAGTATCTATATTGTTTCACACGCAAATAAAGAGGAATCTGGATTTTATTGCATCAGAAAAACATCTTTTGCTGCTCAAAAATGTTGATGTTCTCACTAAGTAATTTGTGACTAATGCCATCTCCTTCCCCAACTGACTAGTTCTGAAAAACTAAGTCATTAAATCAGTAAAAAGAGGGTGCTTTTCATAGAAATGCTGCCTTTCTGCTGCGATCTGCTCTGTCGGGAGACCTGTTACGGAGAGTGAGGCCAGTGCCCAGATCCCTTCACCAGGAAGGTCTGCATCTCTCTTCCTATCCAGGCACCTCTGTGCGGAGAAGGCTTTCCAGGACCATTAGCAGCCTCCTCACACCTGGCCAGGCCAAGCCGTGGCACTTGCAGGGACGGAGCTCGGTGTGCCAAGACCTCCACCCAACCCTCTGTGGTGCGAGCTTCGCCCTACACCTGTTCCCATTTCAAAAACCCCATTTCTGGCCATGCATTTGTTATGACAAGTGCAGAAACAATTTAAAAGAGACCGGAGTTAGCTCAAAACCTGCTTGCCGAACGTTAGGGTTTTGGATGAGTGGTTAGTCCCGCCAACAAGGTTCCCATGAGAAGCTGAGAATGGACGTTGGCTCCGTGAGAGTGGATGTTGGGATTTGAGGTGAGCTGGAGGAAGTTTAAAGAGATCTCGGTGCAGCAGGGAGGTGAGGGGGGAGAAGGGAAGGAGGGGACAAGCTGGGCATCCAACCTCAATTACCACTCCGGCTGACGTGTGATCTCAGTGACTACGGGATTACTCAGCACTGGCCTGGAAAAGGAGGTGTGGGCCACACCATCCCTGATATAATCTATTTCACATGACAGTTGCACAGACGTTTTATTTTGTTAGGGAAGATCAGCCTGGGCGGGAGTACGGCTTTCTGCCGCTGAGCTGCAGGGAACAGGGCAGAAATTTGGAGAGGGCAAACTCAGATCTCCACGAGTGTCTTGAAAAAATGCCCACCAAACTTATCGATCGGTTTTAGCATTCAATTTTAGCCAGTGGCCGTGGCAACCCGTCGGGGTAATGCCAGGAAAAACCAAACAGGCGTTTCAGCAGGAGATCTTCTGCTTGTGGGTTCCCGAGCTGTTTTGGAGGTAGGAAGCGCATGAGACTGATTTTCAAGAGTTCAGTTGCAAGGGCCAGTTAGGGCAGCCGCTGGATGTAACTGCCAGATCAGAAGGCAGGATAAAGACACAGAACGAGAGGGTAAACAGCCAGGAGAACAAGCCCCGGCTCCCTGCGACTTGCCAGTATTTGCACCCAATACAGATGTTTGTATTTAGGAAGGTATGGGCTCCAGCTACAACCTCCAGACCCAGATCTCTGGCCAGGCCCAGCTCCAATTTAATCTCTGGTGCATTCACCAAAGATTAACTTGGTAGATAAAGATGGAACTAGAAATATTTGAAGCCTGAAAACCAGTTAGGGTACTTTTGTTATGGAAAGAAAAATCCCTTTAGAACGCGAGAAGAAAAGGCAAAGAAAACTAAAAAAAATGCAAGAAAGACAAAGTGTGATGGTCCACTGACTGTTTTCTGAATTCTTCCTCTTTTCAAAGTTCTGAGGTTTGAACATTATGAACAGTTGACTGTTTGAATCGTATAATGCAATACCTGTTCCTCTGGCTTAACGTTACAATATTTCCCACACCGCAGGATTGCTTCACATTATTCTAAGAGGCAGTGTCATTTTCCCTGCAGTGCTAGGTCTTCTTTACTGAGGCGAAGGACACTCCTACTTCCTTTAATTATATGTTTTGTTTTAAATTAATGTCCTTTATTCTGGCGATGAATCACCGGCTTGTAGACAGGTAAATGTGGGAGTAAGAGAGTGAAAATATAAGTTTGATTCCCAAGGTGGGTGTCTTTAATTAAAACGGACATCAAGATTCAGTCTTCCTTCCCAAACTTACCCTGCCATTCTGCAGGCTCTGGGCTCCCATGTAGCCGCGCACGTACCGGCCTGCTTCAGAACCGCCTGGGTCCCCTTTGGGTCCAGGGCACAGATCCCCTATCGCTTGTGTACCCTGACAGTTGCACCACATCGTGCAAAGTAAATACGCCGAGACAAACTTTAAGGCCACCATCCCGGCACGAAGGGCTGGGGAGGGGAGCTGTGGCTTTGCTGTGACTGCTCCAGCGGCGAGCAGGGAGCCCGGAGCCGCTTCTCCCCGCTCCCTGCCGGCCCCTGGACAACGCCGCTGCGCTCCCCTGCCCGCGGAGCTGCCGCCGGCTGTTCCTCCCCCGAGCACCGCACGGCGAGCACCGCGCTCTGCCCTCCGTTCGCAGCGCTCCCCCGCCTTGCCAAAAGCGCTTGGAAAAAGCCAAACCAGCCAGCTGAATAACCCCTCGCTGCCTGCATTTCCCCGGGGGCAAACCGGGCCCGGCGGGGCGGGGAGCGCTGCACCCCTGCGTCCCCAAACGCGCGCACCTCGCAGGGTGCGGGGCTGCTCCGCACCCCCCCGGGGCTCATCGCTGCCCCCTCCCCGGGGCCGGGCAGGGAGCGGGGGGCACCTGCGGTCCCAGCCCCGTCCCGGGCGGTCCCGGCGGCGGTGCCGGCCCCCGCAGCCGCTCCGCACCCGCTCCGCACCCGCGGGCCGGGGCCGGCGGCAGCTCGGCGTGGCAGGCGGCCAGGCGGTGACGCGCCTGTTGCTATGGGATCGGCCGCCCCTATAAATAACCGAGCGGAGGAACTTTCCTAAGGCAGAGGCTTTTAGGACGCGGGCCCCGCAACCAGATGGTCCGCAGGAGAAGCGCCAGCTCCAGCCGCAGCACCCGGAGCGGCAGAGCCCCGCCGAGCCGCAGGGACTGAGCCGGCGCCGGGGGGGGCAGCGCAGCAGCCGCGGTGCCCAGCGCCGGAGCCCGAGGCAGGGTCCGGAGCCCCCCACCCCGACGGCGGCAGCTCGATCCTCTGCCGGGGGGGCCCCCTGCGCCGTCTTCTCCTCCCCGCATCCCCCTTTGCTTTCATGCAACGCCTGGTGGCCTGGGACGCAGCATGCCTCCCCATCCAGCCGCCCGCCTTTAAATCCATGGAAGTGGCGAATTTCTATTACGAGGCGGACTGTCTGGCTGCTCTCAACAAGCTGCACCCGCGGGCGGCCGGGGGCCGCTCCATGACCGAGCTGACCGTAGGGGACCACGAGCGAGCCATCGACTTCAGCCCCTACCTGGACCCCTTAGCATCCCAGCAGCCGGCGCAGCCGCCTCCTCCCGCAGCAGCAGCAGGGGGCAACTTTGAGCCTCCGTGCAGCAGCGGCGGCGGCCAAGATTTCCTTTCCGATCTCTTCGCCGAGGACTATAAAGGCAGCGGCGGCAAGAAGCCCGACTACACCTACATCAGCCTCGGCCGGCACGGCCACCCGTGCGGCAGCCAGAGCCACAAGCCGGGGGGGCTGCCGGGCTGCTTCCCGCCCCAGATCGTGGAGACCAAAGCCGAGCCGGTCTTCGAGACCCTGGACTCTTGCAAAGGGCCCCGTAAGGAAGAAGGGGGGGCCGGGCCGGGACCGGGGGGCATGTCCTCGCCCTACGGCAGCACCGTGCGCTCCTACCTGGGCTACCAGTCGGTGCCGAGCGGCAGCAGCGGGAACCTGTCCACCTCGTCCTCCTCCAGCCCCCCCGGCACCCCCAACCCCTCCGAGTCCTCCAAGTCGGCCGCGGCCGGCGGGGGCTACTCGGCCCCCCCCGCGGGCAAGAACAAGCCCAAGAAGTGCGTGGACAAGCACAGCGACGAGTACAAGCTGCGCCGGGAGAGGAACAACATCGCGGTGCGCAAGAGCCGCGACAAAGCCAAAATGCGCAACCTGGAGACGCAGCACAAAGTCTTGGAACTGACGGCCGAGAACGAGCGGCTGCAGAAGAAGGTGGAGCAGCTCTCCCGGGAGCTCAGCACCCTCAGGAACTTGTTCAAACAGCTGCCCGAGCCCCTGCTCGCCTCCTCGCCGCGCTGCTGACCCCCTTTCCCCGGGGCCGGCCGGAGGGGAGCGCCGGTGGCCGGCTCCCCGCTGCGCCCCCCCCCCCCCCATATGCCGGGGGAGCCCAGAGCTGGGGGCCCGCAGCGTGCCCCCGGGGCTCCCCCCGGGCTCGGCGGGGTTTTCTGCTCGGTTTGCTCTTTATTTACGCGTCGGCGGAGGGGCCCGGCGAGGCCGCCTGGGCGCGGGGTTCGCGCCGGGGGTCGGGGGTCGGGGGCCGGCGGCCGCGGGGCTCTGCGGGCTGCTGGGCGCTGGGGGTATTTAACACAGCGAGAGGAGAGCAGGGCGAAGTGATGCAATCCTTGAAGCATGGCTGGGAATGCTGCGTACATGATGCAATCTCGTGTAACTGTCAGTCATGGATTGAGTAATCTGTTAAAGATGTTCCTACGTTTGTTTTTTTTTTTTTATTATAAAGAATAATCTATTTCTATAAGAAAATACATATGTATATTTTGGGATCTATGCATTCTTGCTACGTTTGAAGCATTAATGAACAATTTTAATAAACTTTATGACTAGGTTAAAAAAAGTAGCTTGTTTTATTTGGAAGGCACGTTTGAAGCTAGCTTAAAGGCAGCGCTGAAACTCTAGCTGCATCTGGCTCGGTGCTGTGATCAGGGAGCAGGATTTCTGTTGGTCTTTTCACTTTCTCTGTGACTCAGAGAAAAACAAAAACAAAAACCCCAAGAGAAAGCCAGCAAAGAGCAGGGCTGGAAGCTTCAGCCAGTTCTCGTTGCCTCATTTTATTTCCTCTAATCACTTGCTTTAGCTGCCGCTTGGGTATTGTGTGGGGAGGAGGTGGTTGTTTGGCGTTTTCGGGTTTTGCACTTCTTGCTGTTCCCAACGTGTAGAGCGAGGTGTGCTGTCCAAACCGGGGCCGGTCCTTGGCAAAGTAACTCCGACTCTGAAGTGGGAGGGAGGAAGAAAAAGTAAGGGAGGAAGCTTTAATTAATTTATTTATTTTTTCCTTAAGGAGTTTCTGTTCTCTAAGCTATGATTCAGCCTTTCTTATGTTTGTAGTTTACAGGAACAAACATCAGAAAGTAGCATGTCTGTTGGATGCTGGTAACTCGGTCACTGCTCAGGAAGCTCTCCTGCAGCCGGCCAGGTGAGAGGCACACGAACAGCTCCCTTATCCTTTCTCTTGAGGCATTTTCCGAAAAACTTGTAGATGGAGTTTCTCTGTTGAGAGGTGTTTGTTTCTGTGCTTCTGTGCTTGGGGAACAGTGGCAGATAAGCTGGGGGGCAGAGAAGGAGGATGCTGGTGCTGGGCTACACCTCTGTTCCCAGGGGAGCTGGGGCTCTGCCTCTGATGGAAGGAGCCAGGCTCAGCACGGCTCCTGAGCCCCCACTGCTCGCTGCCTCACGCAGCTCTGCGAGCAGCTAACAGTCCCGAGCTGGTTACGCGCAGGGAGTTGAGAAAATGATCAGCTCTTACTCAGCATTTTCCATTTTCCTGTCAGGCCAAATTTAAGCACTAAGTTTTTAAGTCGAGTGCCTCCGAACAGAAACTTCTTAACTGTCTGTGCTGTTGGACAGCTGAATACAGAAGGGCTTTTCTGGATCGAGCCAATGCATTGGAATTGGCTGCTATACATTCCAATGCAAAAAGCAGCAGATTTCAGGACAAATATTGAGTTTGTTGTTTATTTCTAATGTTTCTCAAAGCAAAGCATGTTTTCTACTGAAAGAACTGTTGTGCATTTTTGACACTTAAGATCATATCTTCCTCTGGCGGGGCAAACTCCCGGCGCTCTTCCTGAAATTTGTTGTGCGTCCCCTGCTCCCGCAGTGCCTCTGCAGCTCCTGCTAGGAGTTGGGCACTGTAAGCACAAAGTGTTAGACCTGTTACAGATTTCTGCTGTTTTAATTTGTACAGCACAGTTCAGCTGGTTTTATGAGACCCTAAGAATAGATTTTCTCGGGTGAGCTAGCTCCTGCACCGGCTTGACTCAAGTTCTTGCAGGCAGGATAGACGTTAGATCTTGTCTTGACTGTCCCTCGTGACGCTGATTTCTCCAGCCTCCTGTGGCTGTTTATTCTACTATTCTTCTAGTTACGAAACTTATCCACATCGTTAGATCCTATTTTCTTGTTGTGCTGTAGGCCATGTAATGTTACCCAAACTCACAAGCTGCGTTCCCAGTCGGAGCTGAGTGCTGCTGAGGGCAGAATTGCTGCAGGACTGAAGATGTCCTCAGATACATTTCTTTCTTTCTTTATAAATGACAAAGCTTCCAACAAAAGTTCAGTTTATGAGGGCTGGGAGGCAGGGTAGATTGAAAGATAAGATGTACTAAAGGTATTTATATTTGTTTAAATAATAGTCCAGTTTTGGAGATAGAGCTCTGTCAGGCACGAATGAGCTAATCCCCGTCCTTAAACTCTGCCTGCTCCAGGAGAGTCAGGGCAGCGCTGCTGCAATTTAAAGAATGTTTAAATTCCTGCTGTATTGCCATGTATCTCTTCATTTGTATTAAAGATCTCTCATTCAGGAGGAAACTTGTGCAGCGATGAGTTTTTGTCAAAAGGACGCAGTTACAGAGAGGAAAACTGAGAGCACAAATGCATTGATTTTACACTAGTCTCAGAAGGAACCTGGAAGAGTCAGAGAATTCCTGACTCCTTCTTAATCTTCTGTCAGCTACAGAACTTACATTTTAGGAGCTTTCTAGCATGATTAAATGCATAGAGGTCATGAAATACCCTACTTTATAAACAAGCATATGAAAAAGCCCCTGGAATTAAAACATTTCCTAGGGAAAAAAAAAAAAAGTTTGGAAACAGTTTGGGAAAAAGTAGCTTGGAAATGAATCTGAGCACTAATTCTAGTACTAAAGCAGACAAAAGAGTCCAAATATTTTTTCTAATTACAGGGGTGGGGGTGGGGACATTGGAAAATCCCTGTCTGAACAGGGGCTCGGCTCCAAATATTGATATAGCTTCCCATTACAAGCAAGATTTGGTTGACTGAAAGCAGTACGTGGTGCATCTCAGTTGTCTTCTCACAAGGTTTCTTTAGCTTCTCTTCCTAAAGTGACTCAGGGCAATTTGCGGTAGGACTTTGCAGGCTACCTGCAGGTAAACCACGCCGAGGAGTTATGGCCTTTACGCCATGAGTCTGTTTTGAATTTTATGGAAGTTTATAAACATCATTTGGTTCGGGGTTGTTTTTCCCCTTTCAAATTGAATGCTACACCGGCTGATTCGTACAGATCTTTCTTGTTACTACCAAAATAACAGAGTTTCTTCCTATTTAGAAATAAGTCTGTAAGACCACATCCCTAGCACTGGTGTCCAAAGCACCTAGCACCATTTCATCATTTGCTAACGTTCAAATTCAGTTGTGCTTAGTTCTGCAAAAGGAATCATATGTACAATTTTAAGCCAAAATATTTAAAAAACATAAGTATTATTTTGTTAGCGGGTTTTCCGTCTATTAATAGCAATTGCTAGCCTCTGCTTATCTGTCCAAAGCATGTATAGCCCCATACAGCTCTGGCATTGTGTGGTGTTGCTCTGACACTTTGCCCGCTGCCTTCCCTTATTGACTCTTGGAAGATGCAGGAAAATTTACACTTGTTTCTATACTAATTGTTTATCTTCTATCCAATACAATCACCCAAATTGCACCAACGGGTTACTGGGCTGGGAGACTCGATCACATTTTGTTTTTTTCCTCATTCTTGCCATAGCCTTCTTCTATCAAAATTACAACCTGAAAAAAATCTTTGTGGATTTGTGTTTACCTTTACAATTTCCTCACTAGACCAACTGTTATTAATGTGGATGTGTATGAAAATATGAAGTTACTCTCGTACTAGGTAGTTTTCAAGCAATGTTTCCTTAGCTGTGACAAGAATAAAAGTCAATGCAACTTAGTATCTGCTTTAATAAAGACAAAAATGTATATGAGGCCAAATTACACATCTTCTTTTGTCATTTATAATGGTATAACTTAAGATACAATAAGTATTGTCTTGCATTTTCCTGTTATTCTGAGCAACACAAACTAAACCACCACCGAACTAGACCAGCAGGGTTTTGCATTCGGTTTGTTCTGGTTAGAGATGATCATGTGGTGGATGGGGTAATGATGAATCCACTTCTCTTTTTCCTACTAAGAACTAAGGAAAAAAAAAAAAAAAAAAAAAAAAAAAAGCTCTCCTCCAGGTTAGCTTTTTTTTTTTTTTTTGGCATGTTTATCTCTGTGCACATGCTTAGTAGTCAGAATTTTAGGGCAAAACTCATATGTTAATGTGAAGTGTTAAGAAAAATGTAAACCTATGCATGTATGTTGCAAGGATCGTAGTACAATCAAGAAATCTAAACGAAACTAGGCATATAATGAACTACTCCCACGGAAACAATTCTGTTCTGTTTTTAACTACTCAGTAAAGTAAAAGTAGAACCAAGTGGTACTATCTATACATTAAATACATGAGGGAATTGGCTCTTCTTTTGGGCAATGCACCCTGAACAGACTAGTGAAATGATTAAAAGAATGGAGTTCTACTTAACTATTTGCTGGGACCCAAAACATATTCTGAAAGTTCAATCCTTTCAGCAGAAAGCTAAACTTTGTACAAGCTGTAAACTTGGGTAATATCCCGTGATTTTCGGAGGTTTCTGATTCTATCATGTGAATTGAGGCCTGCTTTGACCCAGCCTGGGCAGCTGAGCAGCCCAAACCATGTGGAATATGTAAGCACCTGGAAATAGCCGCGCACTGACATCAGGACCATGTGAGATGAATGATGCAGTGTAAGCCTGATGCAAAACTACGTGAAATCCCAAGACAGTTTCTCTTTGCAGTGATACCAGACCCTGCAGCTCAGCAGCCGGGAGCACAACCGCTGTGGGATTTGAGTCCTGAGCCTCAGTAAAGAAGAGCTTTCAAGTTCAGCACAGCTCCGATTCTGATTTGGGTAGTTCTATCTACTGGGAACTAAAATCCCTTTGTGATTGTTTTCGTACCTGCTAAATTGTTTGACTGTTCTGTTTTGAATAAAGGGCTTTCTACCCCTCCTACAAATGTTGGTGGTTAGATCTGGATGGGTGTGAAAAACAATAGGGCTGGAATTCCCAACTCGGATAAATGGGTTAATAGTTGCTGAAACTAACTGATTTGTGTTTACCAGAGGGACACATTTGGTTCCAAACCTTCTGACTGGTTGTCACAGTTTCCACAGAGCAGAGCCAAATTTAACCCTCATTTGTTTTGAAGCCACCACAAATTTGGGGTATTTAATTCCAATAATATTTTCTAGCTAATTACAGTCTAAGGAAGGCTTTGATCTACATCATTTTTTTGCCTTTCCCTGTCCCATCTGCTCCTGCCTCTGTATCACACATTACGTAGCTATCAAAGCACTTTCTCAGAGTCCAGGGTACTTAAATCACAGGCTTTAGTTAGGGCTCACAATTTCATAAAATTTGCAGAATAATAAATCATCTCAGAACTCACGCATTCCCTCCCTACAGCACACAACAGAAGCACTGGCTTTGTCAGCAGACCTCGTTTTGATGGGCTTGAACAGCATGCCAGGCAGAGTAAGGAGCTGAGTTTTTGATAGAGGCTACGAAAGCTTATGGTCCCTATCCCCACATAAAAGAAGTGCAACAGCTGGTTTGTTTTCTATAAATACCTTGCCTTTGCTAGTCCATTGCAACAGCACTTCATTAAGCCTGTGGTAGGTAGCTCATTGATGTTGTCTAGAAATTACAGTAACAGGAATCAGTCTCCTTCAAACAATGCAAAAATCCCTCTAATGCCTCATCCACTGACTGCGTTCCCCTCCTACATTAGCTCACCTGTGATCCAGGTCCACAAAAGTTTTGTGAGCTTGATTTATATTTTGTGTAAGTGAGCAGAGAGGCTTTGCTTTTAGAAATGAATGTCACGGTGACACGATGGGAAAATATTTCTGTGCAACATGATGAAACAATTACTTGGCTGAAGTAATTCAGGAAGGGAATCACAAGAACAAGAGAAAGTGCCTGGAGCCGGTTTGAGAAGCAGAAGGAGAGAGCACTGGTGGCTAGCTAGCAGAAACATTGTTTTGCTAATTTCCCCAGCCTCTGTCATCTAGACAATAACTCGGGGGTGGATGTTTCTGACTGTGATTCGCCACATTTCTCCGAGTCTAGGTGTCTTCCAGGGAACAGGGAGGACATGGATTCTGCCTCTATTGTTTTCTGAAATACAAAAGGACAGAAAGGGAACCTAGAATGTAATTCATCGAGATACTTAAGTGTGTCTAATGTTTAAACGTACAAGAAGCAGAACAAAATCTGTGGGATAACTTGACACAATGAGATGAGTAGAATTACACACACAAAAAAAAAAAAAAAAAAAAAAAAGGAGTAATCATCAAGGAGTTTGATTGCTTACAGGAATGTAAGCTGGACCATAGCCACTTATGCCTAACTTCTGCATGCAAGCTGGCTTTTACACCAGCTCAATGAAGACAGATAACTTCCAAGCAGCACTGTGGTTTCGCTGATGTGTTCCTGATGCCCACTCATGGTGGCAGAAAACATTGTTCTGCTCCAAGTTAAGAACAGCTCCGACTGCTGTGTTGAGTCCCCAGATCTGAAGGATGAGGAGGGGAGGCAGAAGGCCTTCATGCAGGACTTTAGCTATGGGGTTCGCGGTGTCCTTAAACACTTTCAAAGCAAATTATATAGCTGCAGAGTTAATGAGTGCAGAACTCTGACAGAAATGAAGCAGCAAGGCATAAATACCGAGCTTTAGCGAAAGTATGAGAATGGAAGGACACAGTTTCTGGTCCTGGTCCTCTCACCAGTTTATCATATATCTTTAGATAGTTAGCCCCTAAATGTACTAGGAACTGTGTGCACATATGTGCATCTCTAACGTGCAGTTGCCATAGCTGCAGGTATATTTGCCTATTATATATTTAGATCCTGATCTTACATATGTGCTTCATTTTATACATGTAGCTGCAGTGATTTCAGTGGAACTGTTATTACTCCCATGAGTAATGATAAATGCACAGATCGGTATTTACATGGATGCATTTACATGGATCTGTATATACATGGATCTGAGATCACTGTGTCTCTGGGAAGATTTTTGTGCCATCCTCTGTTTTGCACTACATGCCCTAGGAAATTTTCTACAGAGCTACCCAGGCACATGGTCTGATCTGGCTGTCCCCTCCCATACAAAAGGTGATGATGGTGGCTTCAGCATTTTTGTACTCCTCAGGACAGAAGGAAAATCTGACTAGTGTGACACTGCCTGTGCTCTAACAGCTACCAGTGGGTCCAGTGTAACAAAGCACTTGAGCAGAAGCAAAACAAAGCTGAACACCAGCTTGCAAGTTCTGGATGTGCTAAGTGCTCTGCTGAAACACACCATTCCAGTCCGAGGCACGGATAGCTACCTGGCCTCTGGATCACTGCTGTGATGCAGCTGTGCCGCTGGCACAGAAAATATGGCAGAAACTCTGGGTGTTCAAAAGATGCTGCATGAGATGCACCCAGATGGGCCAAAATGAATCCTGGTTTCCTCCTCCTGTGCTGAAGGAGCCCATTCAGTGTGTCTGCTGGCCGGGGCTGGCAAGCCACTGCTCCAACGCATGGTGTTAGTACCTGGCTGGTGATCAAAGCACTCTTAGGCAACAACCCACTCCACATCAGCAGGAGCCGCTGCCAAGAACCAGGGACTTCTACGGGCTGGAAGGCAACTGATAAAGCAGACGCTGAGAAAAGCAATGATTCCTGCATTGGGCAATCTGAGTGCCACTAATGGCTACTGGAAAATGTTATTTTTATTTTAGTTCTGCAATTGCATAAGACGGGTCTGCTGAAGGCTCAGAGCGACACGGTGGTTGCACTGGGCTTTGCTGTTTGTTTTTTCTTTTCATAGCATTTTATTTAGATGAACAGATACTCCCACGTTACAGGGGAAAACCACTACTCCTTGGTACTTCTCTTCCTCTTTCTGTACCAAATATGGGTCAGCTGTGCCTTTCTCCAGAATTAGCTCCTGTGGATTTTGGCTTGCGGAGGATGAGGCACCTGGAATGGGTGAGCATGATGCAAACAAACCTGTTGCAATACAATCCTGTGCCTGGTTGCAGGGGATACAGTTCACAAGTGAGGCTGGCAGATTAGAAAGGGTTTGGCAAAAAGGACTAAAAGGCAGATCTCCATGGGGCAAAGAGGCTTTAAAAGAAGGAAGTGAGACCAACCAGCGCCTGGTTCTGGGAAGGCTATTGCAGGCTGTGGCAGTGATGGGAACTGTTTCCAACAGACACACTAGGGGCACTGAACTATTTTCTCACTGACCTCACGGTAACATGAAGTGAAAATTCTCCTCTGCTGGGTTTTGCCAAGTTTTTGAAGGCAAAGACTTATCCAATGGCTCCTGCTTTTGCATTAATTCACTAGCAGGTGCTCTTCTGCACGAGCCCTGCCAGAGCTTTATTACCAGAGGTACACTAACTATTAAACAGCCATAAGCTTACCCTGGTATTTACTGTAGGACTGTGCCTTTTTATTGCGCGCAGGGAGGGAACTCCCTTCTCAGCCCTCCAGGTGGTCCCTTCAGGGCAGGGTTGAGGCACTTTGGTGAGAAGGGGTGGGGTTGGGTGGGAGAGGCTTTCTTTGCTGCCCTACCTGTTCTGGGCATAAATTGAAATGATCAGTCTCTAAATCCTGCCAATTAGGCGTGCTTTACTGGCATTAGAGCCAGTTTACTGTGACAGGTAAAACTACAAGGTTTCTCTTAAAAAAAAAAAGAGAGAGAAAAAAAAAAGGCAAAATCCTGCTTTAACCAGGGGTAGCAGAGGGCAGCAGCAAGTTGGTACCCAGCCATCCCAAGACAGGCAGGAGCAGGGCAGCATTCTCCAGCACAGGGCAGCTCAGGGACAAACGCCCCGTAACGTGTCTGTGTCCCCTCCTCCAGCAGCGACTGCATCTCAGGGAGCCCACGGAGCAGGGGGACGCAGCTGGCAGCCCTCGGCAGCACCCCTCCTCTGCAATAGCTCCTCTTAGGCATTCAGTGCAGGATTAGAGGTGGGAAAAAAAATACTGGCAATCCTTTCCTATGCTCCACCTGCCAACAAAGCTCCACCTACATGGGAGAGCAAAACGAGGTGCCTTTTACGAGACTGTGAAACTGCTAATCAAGGTAGTAGCTGCGCTCTCAGGGTAGTGCCTTCCTAATCTCCTGATCAACAGATTCCTATAAGGAAGATGGCAATATAGACCTCTTGGGCTTATTAATTCCTGGTTTCTGCACACCGAGGCAAACACTGTTCTGTTCTTTGCAGGCTGCTCCCATTTGGAGGGTTATTTTGCTTACTCCAATGTCCAGAAATTACAGGGTTGGTTTTCTTCCTCAAGGAAAAGATATCTTTGCAGGAAGTGCTTCTGCCTGTGGATCTGTGGCAGAAGCTGGCTTCATCCTCATGTGCAGTCAGAGAAGAGGAGGGTGAGGACCACCTCCCAGCAGCCCCATATTCCTTCCTTATTCTCACCATTTAGCACTTAGGCTCTGCTGGTGTAAAACAAGGATTTCAGACACCAGCGTTTCAGGCGTTTCAGGCCGTTGCATCCCTTGCTTCAAAACAGGCTTTATGCTGAGAAGGGTTTCTCATTGGTACTTGGGTAGGAAGTGGAAAAATGGCAAAATTAATTATCCACGTCAAATACATTTAATACTGCATAAAACTCGCCTGGGAGGAATGCTGCCTTTTACTCTCATGTCCTGGTAACTCTGACTGACTCTGCCTCCTGCATCCACAGCTCGTCAACATCCACAGTTGTTTGTAACCAAATCACTTGTGCACAAATTTAGGACAGAAAAGCCCATTGCTACCAGCATTATAAATGCAGTGTGAGGTTCTTCCCTCTGAGAGTTGCCACAATGTCTTGAGGGGAGGAAAGGGGTAAAAGTGAGCTCCAAATAAGCACTTCACAGAACTTACACTCTGAGCTAATTTGAGTCCTCGTCCAGCCTCCCCGCAGGGACTGAGCATTAGCTTGGGATCTCCGGAGGGTTTTGGTCTCACTACACAGCCAAGCAAGCTGGGGGACCCTGGTGTGGTACAGGGGCACGCTGCACTGCTCCTGTGCTTCATGTTATACCCAGGTAGCTGCTTTTCAGCCTCCGCTGCTCTGCCCCATATAACTAGGCAGGAATGATGGCCTACTGAGTCTGGAAAAAAGAAAGTATAGTCCTGTCTCTGGCATTGTTTCAAACTTGCTTTTTTGGACAAGCTACCTCACCCTTCAACACTTCACTTCTTTATTCCGCAGAAAGAAAGACACTTCCTGGATGTGAGAGAACAGAGGTGGATGTTTCAGGTGTTATTTGTTTAAAGAAGTGTGAAATACGAGATAAGAGACATCAATAACGCCACGTATCAATTACTTAGTCTGTATTAAATGCTAAAAATGAAAATGAGTTCACCAGGGAAAGCCTTCAGTTATTTTTATAGTGTACACTCTTTAGGACAGTCTTCTGGTGAAAATGACTGGAAGCACAATTGTCCCTGACTCCAAACACTCTCCAGGCAGCAGCATGACCACACCGAATTTGGCTCATTATGTATGTAAAATAGGCAGATGCTATTAGAAAGTAATTTTTCTGACTCGTAGAGTACAGAAGCCTATCCCTCATGATGAAATCCTCTGCAGGGGCCATATTTTCATCATGCCTCATGCTTTTTAAGGTATTTGAAATGATCCTAAAGTTGGGTACTATCTTCCTTTTCCTCTCCTGGAACCCGAGCTCTGTGTTCACAGAATTTCTCTGACTCCTCAGCATTTTCCTTTCAAACTCCCTTCCCCTTGACAGTATGTAATTCCTGATATTGGTGGGTATGTCTGCAGTTTTACTAAGTATGTAATAACATGCTACTCAGGGACAACATGTCATGATAATAAATTGTTGATGTAATTAGGTCTGACTCATCAATCAACATGGAAAAGGACAGAATGGACTTCATAAAAGCACCTTTAAGAGACTGATGGAAATGTTTAAAGAATGAAGAAATTACCAGTGTTTTGTATTGTTAAGTATTTTGCAGAGCAGAAAATTAATCAGCACTGAGGAGAACACACTCCTCTGGAATGCCCATGTGTGGCCCATTCCATCCCGTTTTGCCCTCTGAGTCATCCCTTCAGAGCTTCCTTTCCGTGCAAACAGGAGCAGTCACAGTGGGATCAAGTTTAGTGACTTACCCGTGTGAGCAAGCAGCTGTGCAGGGAAGACAGGCCCATCTTGAGCCGGGTCCAACAGCAAAAGCTGACGAAATAACTTTTCTGTGCAAAAAAAAATCACCTTGTTGCATATTATTATTTTTACATTATTTACTTTTCGCTTTAGGAATGTTCTTATTTTAGATGAAATGCTAAAAATGTGTCTCCAGCAAGCTTTATAAATCCAAATTCCATGTATATCCCAGACTGATGACCTGAGAAATCTGGCATTTATACCTGGGGCCTTCCTGCGTGAAGTGAACATGCATTTCCAAGATGTATGTGAAACAGAAATAACAAAATAGTGCTTGGCATGCTCAAAGCCTAAAACTGCACAAGCAAGTTACCAAGGCTAAACCCAGCTCTGTCCAAGTCTAGGCGAAAGGTCACCCACGAATTAGGAAGCAAACTATTGAGTTAACAGCGTTGCAGCAACAGAATAAACTCTCACCGATTGACTAAGACAGTGGGATATCACCCCTAGCTATTGGCAACCGTCTTCTCATAATTAACCTTTATTAAGGTGGTCATCTCCAAACTAAACAAATGCAAAGTTTGGTTACTAATATAAAAGACATCAATTAGATTTATATAAGGGTATTGCAAAATATTAAATAATAAAAGCTGCTACCAAACAACAGCAGGAAAATTCATAACCCCACAGCACGTTTGCTTCTCAAATAGACTGGGCCTGACTATTTTCAGGAAATTACCTTTTGAGTGGTGACAATACTTGCCCTGTGCACTTGATGTGGGAGATAGGGGGTACTGCTGGCACACTGTCTACCTAAACCTGACAGCAAGACTAAGGTTGGCACTTAAATGCATGAATCACCAACTACTGAAATTTAAAAGCTTGCATATGCAAATCACTAATTAAACACATTAACATAGTCAGTTACCCAAACTGTAATCTTAAATCGTATCTCTGAGTTAGGCATGCAATCACACACCCATTCTGCAGATTTGCATTCGTGAGCATGGTTTCCTGAGAGCTAGGTCCAGAAACCAGTCTAATAACCAATTTTTACCTCCTGTAGTTCCAGGAAGGAAAAAGAAGAGTAAAAGCATGCTGAGTGGCTTCTTCTCCTAAAAAGTAATGGGGAATTGTACATAATCAGGAACTGATGTGGACAGACTACGAGGGCTAGATGGCGAGTTGTGTGTGCGCGTATTTAATCTAATGCCCATCTTTGTGACTCCTTCAACCCGGGCAGCGTGGCATTTCCCTCTATTAGCAAATACTCAGACACAGGAAAAGCCTATCTGCCAGATTTTGACTTTATTTACATTGAATTACCTGAGATTAGAATCTGAAACTAGAAACTTTCTTTATACAGTTACAAATAGCTATATTATGCAGTTTTAAGGGGTTAAGAAAAGGAGGAAATCATAACCACAGAAGTCATAAAGGCAACTTATCCCAAGCCAAATAGTTTTGTTTCTAACGCAGGGCTTTAATTATAACATGTCATATAATGATGACATAGTGCTATAATAGGCAAATATAATGCATTAATCTGATATTATATTTTGGCTTTAACAATAGGTGCAGCGAACCAGCCTTAGTGGATAACTCATTCAGAACCTATCTGCACACTCCACCTAGATACTTATCTGCCTCTTTAATTAAGTGGAGGGAAACTTCTTGAGGCCATACCCATAAAGCCAGTCTCTGATGATAGCAGAGTTACTGGAAGCCTTTGGTAATCGCTTACACCCACGTATTGTGGTTAGCTTCCAACTTTGGCTCTTTCCTTCTTGCTTTGGAACCACCTATTTATCCCCTAGTGTAAATCCCCATGTTTTTGTACCAAAAGCGGTACAAAGGACCCCCAGAGGGTTTTTTTTGAGTGTATCAGCATACTGCTATTGGCCTCCTCAGGACTGAACCGGCTTCCTAGTTGCAGCAGTGAAATAAAGAGCTTTGGCCATTTTTTCACTTACCAGTGTATTTCTTGAAACGGTAGCAACAAACTGCATCAGTGAACACACACAGTAGAGCCAGTGTCACCCTTCCAAAATGCAAGTGCCCCAGACTGTCCTCAGTGTGCGCCCATGGCAATCAGAGAGCCTACAGCAGGTGACTTCAGTGAAAGCAAGACTGGGTCTTATGGGACAAAATTATCTCTCCTGAGTCCATGGGTCCTGTGTAACTCTGTGGACATTAAAAAACACCTTTTTTCCTTCTCCAAGTTCAAGCTGTATGTAGGATCCACATGCTAAGCTAAAAATAAAACCTTAGCTAATATATTAGTTTGGAGAAGGTGGTTCTCTGAGATGCAGTGCTTGCTCTCTACTAGGAATTTTTGAGAGCCGTATCCTGCTCTGAGGCAGTAATATACGGAAATCATGAAGACCAAGCAGGTAAACAGCATCTGAAGAAAGCACAGGGACAGCAATCTGGAGGCCGTGTGAGATAATTTTCTGATGTAACAGCAGTGTAACAACAAGTACTATAGTCCTCATATCAAAATAAAGACAGCTGACATGAGGTTCTTACATTTCAGTACTAGCTAAGCAAGCCACACAGGATGAGCACAACTAAAATGGCTCCAACTGCTTACCGCCTCTTTTCCTTTTTCTCTCCTTCTGCTGCGCACTTCCTTGCTCTCCTCCGATCCTTGCCAGTATGAAAGGCTCTGCTAATGACCTCTGAGCAGATCATGTTGAGAATGTCACTACAGAGCTTCTTAATCTTATGGTGGCGCCTAGATAATATGGTGATGGGTACTGAAATGCTGAAAAACAGACAGACAGATAGCTAGATAAGATTAGATATATAAGTAATTTAGTCAGTCATCATACAGAGCAGCTGACATAAGTTCATTTGTAAAGCCAACTGCTAAAATTGCTTTAGAAGTCCGTACATTTTAATTCTGTTGAAAGACAGACCTTTGATCTGAATTGTTTTGGTGGCATGTACATTATTTGAATGGAACCTCACCTGACCAGGTAATACCAGACCGGTCATTCCTGGCATACTATTGTCATAGGACAACAGTGTACATGCAAATCCATACCTACCGATAGCTCAGGGGCAGACAGATAACCGAGCATCATGGAACAGATACAGACTGAAAGCATGATCACCACCTTGTGCTGATATGCAGAATGAATCATGGCTAATAAAAGGCTCAAACAGCCATATATATGACTAAAGGTAACCCCAACACACTTTTAAATTAAGCATGTCCAGAAAATAAAAGGAGAGAAATTAATAGATAAGTCTTATTGCTTCTCTTTCTCATCAATATTTATTAATTTGTACTGGGGGAGATGGAGAAGAGAGAGAAATAAAACAGAGCTGCCAGACAGATTCACTGTTGTTTACAGGCAGTTTTATATCCCAGCTCTCAGGTACTACCAAAACACTCGGAAGTTTGTGCTGCATTCTTTGCAGGAAGAGTTATTTGCATTCACGTGTTTTTATTTTTATATTTAATTCAACATTAAAAAGCTCAAAGATACTTCCTAGGGCAGTTTATTTTTGAAGTGGATTATTTGTTTTAGCTCCACATCTGAAGCCACACTAGTATTCCCGAGTACGGAAGGGGTAAGACGGTTAATAAAAAAGTGCAGAGTTCATTAGTCCATGTGTTCCTCTGAGTGGCATTTAGCCCAGCGCAGACACTTTGCACTGCTAAGTCCCACTAAAGCACAAACTGCTAAGTGCACGGATGAACCACAGATAAATGGTTGCATGTCTTAATTAGTGATGGATGAAGCTCTCAGAAGATTCTGTGGTTTAATTAGAATAAGCATTCAAAAAGTTCAAATGCTAATCCGAGCCTCTTTAGTTTATAATGATGGAAGTCACTCTCTAGAGCAGCTTACTCATTCCATTTTTAATATATCCTGACTGCAGTTGGGTTTGAACCGCTGCACAAACAGCAGCTGTCACGAAAAGTAGATCCCCTCCAACAATCCCACTTGAAATCAGTAATTGCAGATGTGCAGAAAAATCAAACGACTGAATAGCAGTCTCCAGACAGCGCTTGCCACAGTCTTATGTCCTTCTGTGACACTTCACTTTTGCATGTTCTTGGCTCTAAGGCTTGGATTAATCGTGCTTAACTGTTAGAATCCCTGTTTCCTTAATGTCTCAGAAACTCAATCTCTTTTTAAAGCTATATGGCTCTTGACAGTGACTGCAGTGAAGGAGCTAGACTCCTAATTTGAGCATCTCATTTATTTGCCTGAACTTTGGAAGGATCAAGGTCCAGCTCTGTTGTGAAATGCCTGATGTTACAGTATCTCCTGACCGGTACCCTGCCCCATGGCTAGTCCATTATGGGTCATTTCAAGTCAGCTCTGCTGCACGCTGGTGCTTTATAGTGGACTGAAATGCAGGAGACTTGATTTTCTAGAAGGTTGATTTTCTAAATAGAAGTGTTCTCATACAATATCCTAGAGCCCGATTCCCCACCGCCTTACAGCTGTGTCCAAACCCATGGGACTCAGAACAAGTCCACAGGGTGTGTAAAACCCTGTCTAGCACATCTGGAAGTGCCAGGCTCCCAGTCTGCATAATTTAAAAGCAATGGAAGATTGGGCCAGCAGTTACAATTGTACTTATATAATGTCTGCATAAGCAAATATTGGACTTGTTACGCATATGCAAAGAGTTGCCCAGCCAGCACATAAGTGGAGAAGGTATGTATTTCCTTTGCACACTACATGCCAAATGTGTGCAAATCAAACACAAAAGTATCCCACCCATTGAGGCAAATACTTAAAAATAGGTATCTAAAAGTATTACACAGTAAAGCACTAAAGAACATAGTTTAATTTTCAAAATTGCTGAGCAACAAGCAATTCTTGTTTTTTGAGAATCAGACCCCTTACACACTTCCGTTTGGTTTTAGAACGTGATTTTATATACCTATTTTTTGAGAAATACTGGCCAAATTGCTAGCTGTCAGCTGGAGTCTTTATCGGGAAATCTGTAACTGAACATTCCAGGCCAAGATGCATAGAAAACAAAAAACTGTGTAGAAACTTACACAGTATGCTGTTGGTTATACTGGAAACAGTAAAAAGAATTAAAAAAAAAAAAAGTGCTATTAGAAAGCTCAGTTCAGGAAAAGGGAAAGAAATGTACTTTTGTGTTTGTACTGATAACAGTAGTCCTTCTTACAACATTCTGCACTTTTAAAACTTTGAATGAATAACTGTAGCTAATGAATAATTGTACCTTTAAATAAAATCTTAATTGCAAAACAAAAGAATAATAAAGAAAAGTGAATACTTTTTTTTTTTTCTTTTCAAAGCTTAGAAAAGTTTAGGTCGGAGTTTTGGGTGAAGGTTTGGTTGCTGCTTTTTCCCCTTTTATCTGAAACAGCTTACTCAGACCTAATCTTCATCATCTAAACCACATGATTAACACACAAAATAACTTTGGAGCAAGCCAGGTCCAAGCAGGAAGCTGCAAGTACTATCATGTCTTCGTGATATTAGCCAGCAAAATAACTGTGGTTTCTTCAGGTTTTTTTTTGTTATTATTATTATTTTTAATTCTCTACATTTATGTTTTCCTTGAAAGGGGCATGTGTGTGTGTGTGTGTGTGTGTGTGTTTTCCTTTCTTCTTTGTGGTGGAAACTTTCAGATTTCCAATCTCATTCCCAAAGGGAATGTTTATTCTCCTAGACAATGCCCACAAGACCGGGGCAGGCCTGGACCCTTACACAAAATAGCTAAGAACGTCTCTGACTTTGCTTGTGTTTGTCAGTCAAAAGCACTGTTCAGCCAGATATCACCACTCCCCTCTGGTCAAATTTAAAAGAAAGTAGTTATGACTGTACCATACAAGGGGACTGGTCCTGCTGGTGTGTATGAGGCTTGTTCAGAACATTCCATTTGATTTGGCTGGCCTGAGAAAATGGAGGCTCCTTTACTTCTTTCAGGATCCCAACAGGTTTTAGGTGGGAACTATGTACTAAGCTGCTCAGATCACAGCAGTTCTGGGCATGTCTAGACATAAAATTGCTGGTACTGGAAGAAATGTTATCCTGAGCAGGGAGGAACCTACCGAGTTGTAGGTGCTTAAGTCTTCTTTTGCATCTGGCCCTAACTTGCAAGAGAGGAAGAGCCAAATGCTCAAAGGCAGCTTCCATTTTACAGCTTTAAATTATGCAAAAAAATACAGTCTTGATAATTTTGCACCTGCATTTGTATTGGAGGTGAGGGAGAGCCTGACCAGGCAGGGACAGGCTCTAATTCTCTGCCCTTTCTCTGCGCTGTGAATTCAGACAGGCCTTATCCCAGCAGAAATCACAGTCCCCATGTGTGTCGTGTCATACACTCCTATGCTAAGCTCCGCGGTTGGTACGCTGGATGCTTGTTGGGCAACGGCATGGAGAAGGCTGGTTTCCTTGGAACATTTTCTGTTCATTGTAATGTCCCTTCCCAGCATTTCACAAACCACCACAAAGACAACGACAAAATAGGGGAGGAAAACCTTCTTAAAATGAATTGTGTGTCTCTTCCCTCGCTATCCCAACAGCCTTGGCAGGCTCATAGGAGCCAGGCAGAGCTGGTCTCTACTGGATGTTGCTCTTTGCACAATTTTATGATAATCTGGGGGAGTTTGTGTGATCAAATGGTGAAAGCACACGGAGGGAAGTGAGGACTCTGAGACTGCTTTCCCGGTTCCGCCACCAAGATCCCGTTTCTCTTGGGATGGCATACATAAACTCTCCTGGTTGTTCCATTGGCATGAACCTGGCTTTATGTATGTGCTATTTCTGCTATTTCTAGGACTATCTGAGGTTCAAATCAAAACAATGGCAAAATGTTCCAATTTATCTGCAAAACGAATTACAAACCTAACTATGACCTCTCTGTTCTGATTCAGAGCCTATTAAAGACAGTGCAAAGACATCTACTGACTCCAGTGTACTTTGGATTACTATGTAGGCTCTTGATCAGATGGAAAAGAGACAGAAGGACACCAGAACTCAAGGAAGGGATGGGAGAACTATGATATATATTACTGGGAAGTAAAAATACCCTCAAGGGATGCTGGAAGCAAGACTTCTGCCAAGGCTTGGCTAGAATACACAAGTTTAGAGACCCAGCTATTGCAGCTTCTTGGCTCATCCTAGAAAGAAAGCAGCTTCCTGTCTTAACCTCTTAATGTGAGCTCAATATTTGTAATTTACAGTGCATTTCATACCTGAAAGAACAACTCCGTTCTGTTCTCATGGCAAAATTCCTAATGATTCCACTGTGAGCATAGCATAGCTCACATCTTCTTATTTGCTGCTGTTGGATCTTTTTCATGTCCTTCCACCCTGCGATGGCTGCAGGTATTCTCTGCTCTTACACTCACTTTTAGTCTCTGTTTCTTTGACACAGGTAACAGTTGTAAACTCCAAAGATCACTGTTTCTGTAGCAACAAAGAGAGAAAAAGAGGAAATTAATTCAGTCTTCTGCATTCATTCAAAACATCTGCTTATAATGACGAGGTGTTTTCTCCTTGCTTTTCATCATATGCCCCACAAGTTCAGCTGTTCTCAGACGGGACTACTGGAGGAGAACAGAGCAGCTGGACAGTCCCAGCAGCCACACTTGCAGAAGTATCCTGTAGAAGTAGCATGTGATCATCCCAAAATACAAATTAAAAAAGGAAGAAAAAAAAGAACTAAAAATATATTACTGTTTTTGAAAATGAAATCTCATGATTTCACCATTACTATTTCAGTACTACAGTTTCAAAGTAGCATTAGCTTTGTCATCCTTCTTTAAGAATCTGTTTATCTGAGACTGGTGCTCCAAACTGCTCTCTATGCCTTTGAAAATCCTCTTTCAAATTTACAAAGTTGTTCCAAAGAAGTGGCATGCTATACATAACACCAGGAAAGTTTCTCTAAGAACAGATTTTTCCTAGATTATTTCAAAGTCTTTTATTGAAATGAAAAGTGTAAAGATGAATAACTATGATCCACAAATGACCAGGTGAACCCAAGTCCATCTGCTCTCATGGTGCAAAATAAGGGAGGTGAACAAAATGAGCACTGATTATATAAGGAGATGCTTTGGGTTGTGATCAGAGACGGCTCTTTCTTCTAAAAACATATTAAATTTGATTCACTCGCAGCACTGACAAAAAAGATGTTTTGGTTCATACGGAAATGGTTTGATTCAAATATTTAATTTTGCTTTAAGGGTTTCCAAAAATATAATTAAGCACTAAACTAAAATGGAAACTTTGAATCCCAAAGCTAAAATGTTTTACTTTTTAGAAAATGCTAAAATTATATAATTTGATTTGTTTGGAATCTGAGGGTGATATAACTAAAACAATCAGTTGAAACTGGCTTTAGTTCGCAAAGCATTTCAATTTTCCTGTATTTTAACATTTTGGCTAAGATTATCAGATGACAATTTATAGGAGGATGTTATTGTGAAGAAATAACATGCTGTCAGGATCAGCAGTTTAGTATTACCTAATACAGATCTACAATGGCGGTTTACTGGATAATTTTATTAATGATATTTACAGACCTCTCAGCTGAAAGGCAGAGTGGTTACAGTAAGGAGTAAGTCATGGTTAGCTTTTAGGATATTATTAGCTATGGCAATACTACACCTCAACAAATCTGTGAGTGCCACTTGACACACCATGCACATTTGTAATGGCACAGAAAATAAGTACAATAATTAAAACAATGGTTCTTTTCCCTCAACGTTTTCTTTTGACCCGTGTCTTCCTCAAAATGAATCCAAGGCAGGTTAACTGACTGCTTATCCACATAACATTTAAGCAACATATTTAATACAGTTGCAGTTCATACTTTAAATTCAAACATAACATCGATCCAACAATTTTTGGCAAATAAAAGGTAGCAATGGAGTGTCAAGAATCCAAGGACACTCCAATCTAATTTAAATGGTGTTGCTCTCCAAAGCTGGCAGCAAGGAGTGCATCTTTTTAAAATGTTTCTAGTAGAAGCTGATGTTTATGATTGCTCTCAGCTTGGCAAGAAAAACACTCTTCTAAACATTTACATTTCGCATTCTTTGGGACTGTTGAAAAATGTTGGCTTGCAGTTCTCCACACTGCAGAGAGCTTGTGAGGAATGTTATAGTAGAACATTAATAGCCATGTACTTTTCTTTTTCTTTGATTTACTGTGTGGCAGCTTTTATTCTAGTTGTGTTCTTAATGTTGTCTCTCCCAGTTTTAGTTTCACTCCAACAATATGAGCCTAGGTTTATTTATTTAGCTAATAAAAACAAAGTCAATTCATTTATTAATAATACTTCGTACTAATGTCCCAGTCACCATTTGGAGACTTTCCCATTTGGACATATTCACTCCATACTGTTGCAAAACCCCACAGCCGAGTCAGAAAGCCTTTTCCAGGAGAAGCAGCCCGTGAAGAAGGGGCCGGCATTGTTCCGTCCGTCTGCCCAGACAATCAGGCCACGCTGTGGTTTGCCCACCACCGTGGCTGCAGTGTACAGACACCAACAAGAAAAGAAATAACATAACGCAGAACCCCTGCTCAGTTACTTTGGCTTCAAGGTATCTCCTCGAGGAACTGTTTTCTTTGTGTGGGACATTGGTGCCCAGGCCCCAGCGCAGGGCCCTGCTGAGCTCTCGCCAACAAGGCCTCGAAGCCAGCCGGCCTGGCGGCCTCTGCCTGCCTGCACACGTGTTTCCCAATCTGACCCAACCTAATAGCATGAGGAAAAAAACATTAGCATTGGCTTTATTTTTCACAGAGAGCGCAGTTTTCAAAGCAGTGTTTTGAAAGTACAATTAAATCACTGATTAGAGGCGCGTAAAGGCACTCAACGTGTTCCCCATTCCGTAAATCGCATACAGATCTGCATGAGTCTTACTGGAGCAGTTCAGTGAGTCGCTGAATTAGGACAGATGCACGGGATACGATGCAGCCCTAAATGCCGCCAACTCCCAGAAAGGTCACTGGAAGTTGATGGTACCTAGGAACTACAGGACTGATAAATACAAGAACATATCCACACGCACAAATTCATGTATGCAAATAATCTCACTGCAGTGTTGCAATCAGTGGGAGTCCTTGGGTTGGACTGCTCCTGTGGGCAAGCTCACTCATGGTCTGACCATCTGCAGAATCAGCCTCGGTGGTATGTGCTGCATGCCTGTGTACTACCAGTTTAATTCAGTTTCCTAAGATGTTGTGGAGTCTGTCAAGGTACATGTGAGCCACAATCACAGCAGCATCAAGCCAGCTGCTTCAGGTCTGGGCCATTTTGCTGTCAGCTGAAGATGTGAGGCTTGATGACGTGGCTTGGTCTATGGAACTTGGATAAATAATAAAATGTGCAGTATGCCTTACTACTACTACTACTACTACACTACTAGTAGTAATAGAGAAGTCAAGGCAAGGGAATTTTGCAAAATGTGAATAATTACAAACTACGTGTGTGAAAGTCTTAGTTGCTGTTCATAATTAGGCAATGAAACCGACTGAACACATAAAATGTCCTTCATCAGAGGAATTTGGGAAACTTAGTTTTACTAAAGTCTCATCAAAACGTGATGCCATGCCAGTACTATATGGAGCCCCCCTGCTGCAGCCATAATTTCCCTTGTCCACGTCGCTGTGGTAGCCTGGCTGTAGCAGCACTGAGCTCGCACGAGCTACACTGTTCTGCCTGGGCAGAAGGACACTGCTGCACAGCCAGCTGCCATTGCCTGGGAGAGCCAACCTAGCAGTGCTCCAGATGTCTACATTACACTCGCAGCAAGATGCAACAGTGACCTCAGTGTGTGTCTGCTTTGAACTTTTTGCAGTAGCCTGGAGCATCAAAGGCCAGATTCATAATATATCTATCTGCTTAGGCTGCTGGGAATGCAAACAGAAATTTTGGAAAATGGTGCCAAGTACCTGAATATCTATTTTCTGCTCCATTTTTTTCAGGGTACCTTAAATTTACAAGACGTAAATAATTTAAGAAGCAAAGTCCAACTTTCATAAGCGACCAAGAGTTTGTTTACATGGGGAGGAGCTCCTGGTGCACTGAGACAGGAATTATTTTGCCACATACATTGTATAATCTTCTAGCTGCTGTTACAGCAGTGCTGTTCCTGGTTGCTTTGGGCACACAGCAATGCACGCCTGCTCAGGCAGAGGCTGTCTCAGCACCGTGTCAGTGCCATGGCAAAAGGCTTGGGCCTTATGGCTGCTGGCAGCGTGAGATCAGCAGCACCCTCCCTCCGGCAGCCACCGGAGCTCAAAGTTAGCTGAGGGTCTATGTTGTTCAGGAAGGTCTTTTATTTGGGAGGATAAAAGCTGGGTCTTGCTGGCTTACATCACATTTGCTTGGGAATATTTGCAAACTCATGGAAACAAAAGACAATGTCTCTTGACAATTTTTTTAGTGTAATTCTGTGCAAGAATACGCTCATTGCAGAGTAAAAATGACCACACAAAGACTGACTCAAAACTAATTCCCTGTCAGCCTTTAGAAATTGGAAGTCCCATTTTAATGTTGAAGGCTCTTCAAAAAAAAAAAAAAAAAAAAAAAAAAATGTTTTTGTTTAGCTTGTTTCTAGTGTGTACAGGCACCCAAAAGCCAAAGTCAGGGAAAGTTGGAGGTGCCCAATGCCAGTGGCCTCATTTCAAGACCAGCACCTCAAATCCAAATGAAGTTAACAGAAGCTTGAGGTGCTCAGTGACTCACCTGAAGGTAGATATTAAAAATTAAGCATGTTATTGTTGGAGGGTTTTGAAAATTATAGCCTAAGTGACAGTGTCAGAGCATAAAGCTGAGAAGTTCCTGTTCTCATAGATGAGTCCCCCCTGAGCAACTTGTTATCAATAACTAACCTATATGCACAATGTAGCACGTATAGGTCTCTATAGGAAACCACTAACACAGATCATAAGCTTAATAGAATCTGTGTATAACCAATGTTTGAATAACACTAATAACTCTGTACAAGGAAACCAAGGGAGCAGCTCAGAGTGGGTGGGAAGCAGTAGCCAGCAGGCTGGATAGGAGGAAAGGAGAAATAATAAGGCACCTCGCTCCCAGGAAAGGCCAGCAGGTGTATTTATAGAGGTCACACACCTTCTGGTCAATTAGGTCTAAACCCAGAGGAACCACTGGTAAAATATCCATTGCTGCTGGCTTTGGTAAAAGCCAATTAGAGATGCATTTATATTATAAAACTTAATTTCTAGGGAACAAAAGTGTGGAGAACTTCAAAGAGTTGCTCCAAGAAGGATGGAGCATGATGTATATTCAGGACTGGGGCTAATGGATCCCAGTGCCTGAGCATGTGGACATTCTTTGAGATTCTGGGGAGGAGAGCCTAAAACACTAGCCTCTGGTTGCAAAATTTCAGCTAGAATTGGAATAATTTTCATTTTACTTGATTACTTCCTCCCAGTTTAATATCTAAATGTCTAATTTTAATTGTTACTAAATAAACTCCTGTTTTACTAAGAGGCTTAGCTGATGTTGGGGATAAGGTAAATGAGCAAAGCTCCGGCGTTACAATTCCATGGATATCACAGACTGTGGGTACCCCGAGAACATGAACCTCAGCATGGTACAGGTGGGAGTACTTTCTGCCAGGCGGCAAAGAAGCAGTGAAGGAGCTGGTACTGCCGAGTGCAAGGCTAGGGAAAGCGGTCACTTCAGTAGGCACACACAGGATCCTTTCCGCGAGGCACAGAGACTCCCCATAGCTTCCCTAAGCCGTGGCGCTTTACAATGAGTAGACCAAAGTCATACCACGGTTTAGTGACAAAGCTGAAAAGAATCCAGATTGCCAGCTCCCTGTCCTAAATACCAAATGCAGGCCTGCCTTCTTCTCTAGGATAAAAGCATAAGGAAAAATATTCTAAAAGCTTTCAAGAAGCAGTGCGGATTGTGCTGTTAAAAGGAGGAAACATTATCAAAGGGTCAGAGAATTCCACAAAGTAGCACAACAGTTACTATTGCAAAACTCTGGGGGATCTCTTCTGTGGTATAGAGTTATTCAGCAACTCAGACTCACGGCAGTATTTCTTCGTCCTCCACAGTCATAAATTCTTTTGCCTGTTATGGCTAAGTTCAGTAAGCTCATCTGATTTGGCTTCAGAGAGAGCCAGACCTTGCCTAAAATTTAATATTTTTATTGTCCTTGCCGTAGAACATTTATGCTGTGTTTATCAGGTTCATTTCTTTCTTCATTAGAAGTTAATCACAGTGCCATTAGCACTGCTTTAATGTCATGAGAATCACACTCTGTAGGGTGCATCCTATGACTGCCTCAAAAATCTCTCCCTGTGGATATTTTGTCTCTGAAATAGTCTGGTTCCAACTATTCATCTTTGCCAAGAAGAACAATGTTACCAATTATTCCTACAGTGGAAAATAAATCAGAACAATCATTTGTTTTCTTGCAGTTGGTTGTACATATCCTTCACCAGGAGAAATTCAGCTGCGAGTTAGAAAAATGTCCTTTCAGCTTCCCAGCCTCTTCAGTCTGTGCAGGATTCACAGTATGCCTATGCATCCGGTGAGTTATTTTACCTGGGAGGTAGGAATTGTTCCAAGTTCATACCTGCTCAAGATGTAATTCAGTTTTATGCAGGAGACTGGCATAAAGCCTATCTGCAAAAAATCTCCAGCACAGAAGAGCTAACAGTGACCCAGTAAAAGAAATCAAGAATTTGAAGGTGGTTTTGCAGAGAGAAAAGATCTGTCATTAGTGAAAAGAAATGAGGTGAAATTACTGAAAGAGCATTTCTGATCATGCAATCAAGGAACCGTGGAACAAAACTCCAGGGCACGGTGGGATCTGGGAGTGCTACCTTAGGGAGAAGGCACCACAGATACTTCCTCAGATAAGGGCATATCAAAACTCAGTGCCTGATCTCAGAAACCCAAACATTCATATTAAAAATACAATCAGTTCATATTCATGGATTGGGACATGAGTAGCTTTAGGACTTGGCTCTCATTTATTGCTTAAGCATGCAATTCATAAGAATAATTCAGATGTGCCATCCACAAAGTATCAGAGATCTCAGCAGATGCGTGCTGAGGTTATACAAACAGTTACCTTTCTGTGCGCACAGTTGCGAAAATCTGGTCCTAAACATTTATTATTATTTTTTGCATTTATTTTTGCTTTGCAGACTAATTGCAGAGGTGTTGTCCGAGGTGCTGAGTCCTCCTCGGGTCATTGTGGAGCCACAGCTGGAGGTGCTCCATGGCACTGAAAATAACATCCCTGGCTTAATCATCAACAAAGGCTTAGCACCAAGATTTTGCAGCTGGCATCCAATGAGCTCTGAGATAGCACTTGGAGTCCTAAGCAACCAGTAATACCTGTTTTTCTACAAAATTAATAAATGCAAGTGTTAACTGTTCTAAATTCACTTAAGAAACAATTCACCCGGAAAGATTTGTGGTTTTCATTAAAACAGAGAACATAAATAGAAGAGGAAATGGAAGGCCTGATGCTTGGCGTCCATTAAACCCCACAATTTGGCCAAGCTTTTGCAGGGCTCTCTGAGTATGCAATAAGGCAGTCAGCACACTGTCCTTGTAGCCTTTCAATCATTATAAAACACATTTAGGTACTTTCTTAGTGTGCAGCACGTTAGTGGTTAATGAAGCAACTGCAGCCCACCAGCTGGATCCCACACTGAACAAGGCAGAGCAGAGCAGATAAGCAGCGCTGGGCTGCAAGGTGGGCATGAAGAGCAAAGGAAGCAACTCTGTTCTCAGCTAAGGCATTGACTTCAGTGTAACAAACCATGTTTTGCACTGAGTCTTGGTATTATTGCTGTTGTCTTATCCCAAATACAATAGCTGTCTGTCCTGTACTAGGTAGATCAGACCCTAAGCAGGACTGTTGTCTGACTGCTCGCTGCTGAACAATCCATTGCTCCTTCTGAAGTCCTGGCTGTAGGAGACAAAGGTGGATTCCCCTGGAAATTTGCCCAGATCTAAATGTGAGTATGGAAAAGTGTGTCACTGCCTGTACTCGGGTTTGTGTTTAAACCCTCCCTCGTGTGCAGCTGCAAGATTTTTCACATTGAAACTGATGTGAGATTATTACATTAAAAGGATCTATTAAATGCCTTGGCATCATCTGGATACTGAATTATGGACTGACAAGTCTCAGAGACTGAAAAGCCTGGAAAATCATGCACTTGCCTCCAAAAAAAATAAAGGAAATCCAGAAAGGACCAATAAGGGGAATGCAACTATTATGGTGTATAATATCTAGCAAAAATAACTCAGGGGGTAGATTGCATTCTGAACCTGGACCATGAGTAAGATTTCTCCAGACCTCTCTGGTGGCCGAGACGTGTCACCCTCTCCATCCCTCACCAGTCTGTTGGGAAGCAGTTCCCGCTGGGAGGACACCACCTGCTGCCCACCGAGGCTGGCAGAGTCGAAGCGATGACACCGCTTTGTGCTGCTGTGGGACTGCAGGAAGCATCACCCAGCTGACCTCCATAAAAACTAATCGAGCGGCCCTGCTCAAAGCAGCGTGCGTCTTCCTGGAGCTGTGCATTGGGAAGGACTCCCTGAGTCACCCTCCTCCTTTGCATATCCCTTTGCATCTGAGCATTAACAGTCAGAAGCCATTGGAGCCAGCTAGAAAAGCCTCATGTTTGTGCTCTCCCATGCAAATATCTCTTCTCCCTATATATTAGTTACTGTGTGTGGGTTTTCTCTCTCACTCTCTCTTGCCATGTGTGTGGGAGTTGATGGCATCAGCTTTATGAAATCTCAACACATGCCAAGAACAGCTGGAGAAGTTGAAACAAGTTCTGGGTGAGGTGAGTTTCATGGGCTGGGCAGGGACTGAAATTAGCAAAGGTGCTGTGGCTGCTTGCCATCCGGGGAGCATCACATGGAGCATGTGGGCTCTGCCTGCTCCACGAGCAGATTCCCCGTGGAAAAAAGGATTTGATTTGATTTAGATAATGAAGATGGCAGAGATAGTTGAATTAGAAGAATTTGTTCACCAGGACAGACCATCTCTGCAGCTCTTCCGTGCCTGGTTCATTATGTAAATATAACAATTTCATCATGAGTCTGAGGTAATTAATATCTTTAGCCAGCATGTAGCACTCTTCATCTTCAGAATGCTTTACTAACATTAATAATTAATCACCACAGCACTCTGGGAAGGTTATCACCTCAATCAATGGGTAAACTGAGGCACGGGGTATCACAGCCTGCCAGTGGCAGTACTCTTTACTTCTTGTGTCCCAGCCTGGTGCTCTGTGTGTTACAGAACGTGGCCAGGCTGCCTGATAAGCTTTATGATAAGAAGGAACGAGCCAAAAGGGCACTCCAGAATGGATGAAAGAAAGCTCCCTGCACAGAGCAGAGCTTGTTCATTGCTGGCTGCTCCCATGAGGTCTCTGTGTCCCCAAAGCCAAGACGTCTGTCCTCCCCTCAATAGCTACAAGATATTTCTGTTCATCTCTTTTCATGTTCCCTTCAGCAGCCCAACATTATTCCTGGCATAATAGATAAGGTCTGCTTAGCTATGACTCAGGTATTTACATCTTCTTTTCTAGATAATTTTAGAATATAAAGACCCAATGAAATGTCTGATGAATTTCAGTGTTATAAATCAGTCCACTGAATAACCAGCATTTGCTTTTGAAGCACTTTATATATCCATCTCAGAAGAATTTGCAGGTTTTGCCTCAATCTCTTATAGAGGGACATTTGAATCTGCTTCAATGTTTGGTCTTAAGCTGTTGATTTTCTTTAATCAAGTCTTGCTTAAGCTAGTAAACACAGCTTTTACCTTATCAGTTTCTGCCATTAGTTCCATCTGGACATCTGCACCAGGTCAGACGTTATTGCTTAGGTATGTTATTCCCTGACAAACCTGGGGAGAATTGTGAAAGAAGTGACCTTCCCACCCAATTCAGAAAATGGAACTTCAGTGCATCTTACTAAGGACAGAAACACGCACAGCAACCCTGAAAGAAGAGTCTGCCTGTCTTGAAGCTTCGCAAGAAGGATCTGTCAAATGTGGCAGGCTGTCATTAAAAACAATTAAACTAATCAAAAATCCCTTTTCTCTTATTTCTGCCTAGTCAGGTGAATATTAAATACTAGATTTTCCAGGGGCACTGGGAAGAAGAGGAAATCGCATCTGTGTTTCCATTCAAACATGTATATGAAGGAGCAAGTACAGATTTGCCTTTGTCTACCTAAAGTATGCATGTAATTAGTATGACTGCACAGGTAGTCATGGGACTTCGTACATGTCATCCACCTGCATGTCAGCGGGGTGCTTGTCTTAACAGTGACAGTGCTCGTGCATGCAACCCTGGCATTTCAGCACACAAACATGCATTTTCCTGGTACACTGGGCTCAGGGGAGCTGCCGCCCTGCTCAGACCATTTCTGGGACCTGTCAGGACAACGCTGCTCGTTGAACACACAGATTTTGTACCTGTGAGTGAACTGGTTGCTTGTGATGTCTCCTAGCATCACTACCATGGGCACGATCCTCTCCTCATCACTCCCAAAGCTCCTTTGTGCTTTGCAGAAGTGGAGGAGGCAAAGAAAAACCTGAGCTCCTTTGAGGTGGGAGCTTACCCCAAGGGGGAGGAGAGGGAAGCTGACCTGCAGTGCATTTACTGATCGTATTTATTTTTAAAGGCACTTAGCCATCAGTCTCAGCCTAGTGCTCTGCTTCCTGCAGGCACGCCCTGCTTGTGGCTGTGAAGGTACTCACTAAGCACTAGTAACACCCAGCATTTATATAGGGCTTTTCATCTTCAAAGCACTTCCCGAACATCGTTTAATTAATGAATCCTCACAGCCCTCTGTGAGGTATGCACAGTTATTACCCCCACATTTTACAAGTGAGGAAAACTGAGGCAGCGATTAGCTGAGGCAACACTGTGGGAATTGGGATTAGAGCTGAGGAGAGCTCGGCGGGGCCGGGACCCCCATCCCACGCTCCCATTGCTGGGCGGCCTCGCTGGGAAAGGAGAGCGGTGCCTCAGTTCTGCAGTGACCTGAACGCCATCAGTGCAGCCCCTCTGGTGCACCAGCAACCTCGTCTCCTTCCAGGTCCATTAAGTGTGGAGAGCTAGGAAAAAATCTGTTTTCTTCTTTCAGTATCAGCTCCAGATCCTGCTGCCGCCCAGACAGAATAGCCAATGAAAGACACCAGGATGGAGGTTTCACAGGAGGCTTCCATCATCTATAACACTTCCTACCAAAGACTCACTTTTAGTGCCTTCACAGTGTTTTTAAAATTGCATGAAAGGGGGACTTTCACCCAGAGATCTCGGAGGGCAAAGGCCAGTGTTGCAATGCCAAACCAGCGCGGCGCTGCGCAGACTGTCAGACCCACTCGGGCTTGGCCTGGGCTGAAGATCTGATGATTCACGACCCTCAGCCCACATCCACGAAAGTTCAGTGAGTTTCACTCACATCCTCCCCAGTGACTGCGGGATCCTCCCTCGAGAAGCCCCAGGGTATCCTGGTTCCCGGCTGACACGCAGAGGGCAGAGGCAGACTTCCTGCTCCCGATGGTAGCCGGTAGGGTGAGAGAGGGCACCGGTGCTGGGGGTTAAACCTGGATGGTTCGAGCTCGTCAGACTTGAACATCTGAGAGAACCTGCAGGGCTTGGTTCCTTTCCAGCCCTTTAGGGCTCTCACAGCCCTAATTATTATTGTTGTTGTTGTTATTATAACAAAACAGTCATATACTGCCATAAAATACAAACTAGATAATACACGTTCCTCGCCCGGAGAGCTCAGCCTTTCAGCAGGCTGGACATGTGAACTGGATCCCTCAGGAGAGACAGAGGAGGCGCAGTGCTTTCAGAGCAATTTCCCTTCTCAATTCCTTCTATGTGCAGCTGGACGCTGTGTAAGGACTCGGGACACGGCACCAAACAGCTGAGCAGGCAGCATCAGCCACACAGCGTGCTCCTGAAGCAGTGGGACAACCCGTGCTCTGCTAGGCCCCGGCTGAAGGAGTTTGGGCTGCTAGCCACACATGCAAGCTGGTAGCCACATGTGCAAGCTGGTAGCCACACGTGCAAGCAGAGGATTTGGGGGTACAGGGAGGCATTGCTGGTGCCCTTCTGAAATGAGCTATGGTTTGAAGGTGGTACCTGCTGCTTGGAAAGCAGCGCCCAGCCAGTGTCCTGGTGGGGTGGCAGCTCCCGGGGGGCCAGCAGGGAGCTGCTGGCACGCAGCCCATCAGCAACGCTGCCTGCCGGGCCCAGGCGGTGCGTGAGCACCCGCAGAAATGCAGCCGGGGCTGCTCCATCCTGCTCCTGCACGGCACAGCCATTCCCACAGGCGCTGCTTCAAACACCCCACTCAGCTAAACCGGGGTGGTGGAACTGTAAAATCGAGAGAAAATGGGAGCATGGAAATTCATCCAGTGGTGATGCCTTTGTACAGCCGACTGCTGGGGGATCTGTGGCTCGTAAATGTTCTTCTGACTGAGACCGAAGCCTTTTCATGCTTCTGAGGTCCCTTCTGTTCCCTTGTGACAGCGTTTCCCAGTCTAATCTGAAATGCTTTGAGATATTGAGCCAAGGGAGAAGTGGAAAATGTTGCAATTCCTAAGCTGTACTTTGAAATGAAATAGTAATAGTTGTAATTAATAATAATCTCTAATGAAAACAAAAAATCCCTGCTTATTCCAATATAGACACTTTAGGTAGTACTAGGGCGTCAGGCAGGCTTATTCAGCCTCTGGACAGACTCACCCACAAGGCCCAGCACCAACACGCCCTGTGTACACCTAGCATCATTTTCAACAACAACTGCACCAAAACAAAACAGACGAGGAGCATTTTATGTCCTTTTTGTGTCTAGGCACAAGGGAAGGATCCGTGGCCAGTTTTTACCAACTGAAGACTCTAATCCAGAAATTGTCCCTGCGACTATATTCATAACTCATAAAAACAAACAAACAAAACCAGACAAAAAATAACAACAAAAAACAATGAACAAAACAAAACCAAAATCCATTTACAATGAAGGAAGCATTACTCAGAAGAGCAGCTATTTACGTTCCCTCCAGTGCTCCGTGCCCCAATATTCCTCTGTTCTCTCACCATTGGGTCACAAAGACACTGAGCAGACACTGCTACAGTTTTGAATGCTTGATCTGACCGATCCTAGACCTGGCTTAAACCCAAGAAAACAGCATGAATTGAGGCACACCTCGGGTATTATTCAGGGATGCGATGTTCACGTTCTGATTGCCGTTATTGAACCGGAGCGATTCCCATCGCAGCACCCAGCAGGCAATGGGGACACCTCACTGAACAGCCAGTGTAAGGGCTCACGGCCCGCTCTGCCCACCCCTCAGCCCCGGCAGCCTCTCGCTGCCAGCCGTGAGAACCCCTCTGCGAGGCAGACGCTGCTCTCAGTCCCGCTGCACACCCCGCTAGGAGCCAGCAGGCCGGTGAAGCGCTTGGCTTCTCCCACCTGCAGTGCACAGGGAAGGTGCTCCAGACAAAATGGCTCATTTATAGGCTGGCTCCTCCTGGGTCACGCTTCCTGCCGCAGCGAGAGCTGTCAGTCAGGCACAGCTTCGTCTTAACTCAGGCATTGACTTGAACACAATTAATTCTTGGCAGCAGAGGTAACGTGCTAGGAGCCCCATCTCTCCGGATGGTGATAAGGCTGGCTGTCGGGACAGGCTTCCCATTCACTCCTTGACTTTAGCAAGAGTTAGATCAAGCCCATGCAGACTAATAAAACAAACGACACCGCTGGCATGAGCAAGTGCAGCTCCTAGCATCAATGGAGCTGTGTCTCACTACGCCAACCAGGACGGTGCCCCTCTTCAGAGAGGTGGCCGGGATTTTACTATTAGTTTCCTTTACTTCAGGATATTAACTCAACCTACAGCTGTGTGAGAATAAAGGGGACAAATCTGAGGCACATGGCCTAGCCCTCAGTAGGCTGCAGTGTCAGGAAGAGCCGTGTGGCCAGGCACATGCCAGGCACACAAGCCCTGCTGCCGTTCGGGTCAGCGTGCCTGGCCCAGCCTTCCCCTGCCTTCCCCTTCTTTCTGTCACCTCCCTGCCCTGCCACGTGGCGATGGCAGCCCTGTTTTATCTCACTGCACTCACGGAGCCGACTCCTGCGGCTCCAACAAAACCCTGTTAAACCTCACAGGGGTTCACAATGATTCAGGTGATGTGCTGAGACGGCCTGGGACAGACTGTCGCAGTTCAAGTCCAACCCAGGCTATCTTCATCTTGATGGCCAGCTGGGCCATCAGTCTTGCACCACTCACGAGCCTGACGCTCACTCCCCCACTTCCCTTCCCTCGTTTTTCTGGCTATCTATTTTTCTGTTGTTACCCTTATCAAGAGAACAACGTAACCACCCTGGCATACCAGCCCGACATACCTAGCAGATTGCAGCGTGACTCAGTACAGAACTCGTCCCCTGTTTTCACGCACAAACACACTCTGTGGACGAGACGACAGTGAAAAGAGCACAGGATGCACCATGGAGGTTGCAAAACCCCGAGGAAGACTGGCAGGTCCCCCACAGAACAGGCTCCAGTCCCCACTATTCCTTTTTTTATTTGAACAAGTGTTTAGTTTGCAAAACATCCAAGACTATCTGGGCTATGCACAGAAATGTCCCGACTTACTAGAGCTCCTGCAGAGCTGTATTCTGTTAGCTAGACTTGGGCAGCCACCCTGAAGTTTCTTAGGAATTCCCCATTCACAAGGCGATGCATTTGGTGACTGGTGTTAATTACCCCACTAATGAAGCTGGGGCAAATATTTTGAAAGTGATCCATAGGCAGAAACATATTCACATTCATCTTTCGTTGAGGAGTATTATACACAGACACAGCTCACCCAGCTGCTAAAACTATCATATTTAAGATTGATTGCTGTATTTCACCAGAATTAGAGCTTTTAGCAGACTGCTTGGTCACAAGGACATCTCTTTCCACAGAAAAACAGGAAGAATTCTGTGGTATCATACAATGAACAAAATCTTTACCTAAAATTTTGTCCTGCAAATGCGCCTCAAACATTTGCATCATTTAATGGTGCCTTTTGGATATCCTGGGAGCTACAGTGGTCAGTGCATTGCACGCTGCATTGTGTAAGATGTTGCCTACTTACAGTTTGCAGACTATTACAAATATGCTTCCCAACTGACCGGAAAAAAAAAAATCATTGTTAGAGTCTTCCTGGTAAAAATGCTTGAGAATGCACATCGAGAAAAATGTCTTACGATTTTACTGAAAATAGTCTTGAATACGTTTATTTTTAAAATCTCTGTCTTGCTAAGATTCGCACAGCCAACTCACATTCACTTTCTGAACTAATTTTGACAAGGTCAAATGCAATATGTGCTTGCAATGAAACCGTCAAGTGCTTGGCTCACAGGAAGTACCATTCTGCATGGGGCAGCCTGGCTATTTCAGCCAGTTACTTCACTTCTGCTGACATAACTGACATGAACATTCACTTACCAAAAAGGTGTTTGGATCAGTTTTTTTTCCCCTTTGGCAAAGCTGTGAAGGATTGGCTTAAAAATTTTGCTTGTTTGTGAAATTTCAAATATGTGCAAATAAGTCATTTATCTTATTGAAGAATTCACTTATGAACTCTTACATGACCATAAAGATTCTGGGGAGACAGTTAATCCTTGAAAGAAGTCTTTATACCTAACACATACATTATTTCAGTACACGAGCTAGGTGTATGCAATGCATCCTATTAAATAGCTCCTGTGAATAAAGAAACACCAAAGGATCTGAGGAGATCCCAGACTCATTTCTCTAAGAGCTACTTCCACAGCTCCTCCATGCTGAAATAGTATCACAAAACTGTTTTGATATTCAAACACAGGTTTATGCATTTGCTTGAACAAATCAGACCTGCCCTCCTTTGTCTGCAATGCTGTTCAGCGGAATACCAGCCCTGCTCCCTCTTCTGTGAGCCCTCGACCCGAGGTCAGGCATGCAGAGGGCTGCCCGGGGTTTAAAGCTGAAGAATTCAGCTAGGGGTGGTGGCATCCCAGGTCTCAGTGGAATGGGCTGAGCCCTGTCCCCACACCACAAGATGATGGGGGCAAGCTCCGCATTGTGCTGTGTGACAGGCACAGGCCTCAGGCACCGCTCTGCAGCCAGGAGGATCCCATGCTTCTCGCCCTGCACAGTGCCACGGGCTCCCTCCAGCCCCCGTATCTGGAGTGGGACCAAAGGACTGGAGAGACCCTGAAGTGCTGGGTTTTGTGGTCCAGTCCAAGGCTGTGGAAAAAACTCCCCGGGAACTAAAAATCCTCACAGTTCTCACCATGTTCCATTCTCCTCCACTTTGATGTCGCTGCCTCGTACACCAATGTTATTATGTATTGCATGTGTATTAAAAACAAACCCGAAAACAAGACCCTGCTGCACACAGCTTTCCCTATTAGAAGGGAGTGAGAACAAATCCCTACAAGGCACACTAGTCACACTGCTTAGGCAATTAACTCTCCGATAGCTAGGGTACATCCATTAGTTCAGCTAGAAATGAGCAGGAGAGATAAGCATGTTGTATTTTCTGTTCTGCAGCATTATCTCCAGCAAAGTCACTGCCAGGAACACAGACATGGCCTAACAGACTAAAGTCTTCACACGTCTATTACCCTTCCACAGACAAAGCAATGTTTAAATGCAGTTTTCCAGTATTATAGAATATATATGTCCAAGAACGTATTCTAAACTAGCATCTATAAAGTGTTTTGTCAAGGGCTTGGTACAGCCAGCAGTAATTGTCCCCCTGAGCTGAGCTCAAGGTGCTGGGACAGCCGTACTCGAGCTTCCCTCTGCTGAGGGACGTCCCCCTGTACCACTCTATCTGCATTGCTGAGCTTTTATCATCTCCTTAAGAAGTGAGTTGTGGAGTAGCACAAGGAACTGGCGTGCTGAGATCTCATGTACCATGCCTGCCCCTGGAAATTACCAGGTGCATGTTCATAAAGAGCTGGTGCAGCAGAGCAGCCCAGCGTGGTCTTGCTTTTGCTACTGAATTGCTCCGAGATCTTGTTCATCTTTCAGTATCTCCTTTGGTCCTTCTCTCTGGGGAATAACACTTATCTGCTCCACTGAAGCACTGAGGTCTGTAACAATAACTATGAACTGTTTGATAATAGATGCTACTGAAAGACAAAGGTGTATTATTGCAAAATTTTGTGGGTTGGCAACTTAGCTAGTGGCACTGTATTGCATCCAGGGCCCATTTGGCTCCTCGCAATGATATGAGAGTGGGGGGAGAGGAAATCAGGTCAGAGTTTTTGGCAGACCTGTTCAAGGTAAGCATAATCCAGCTGATTCATTATGTGCTGCAATCCTTGCTGGCAAAGGCTCCGAAGCGAAGTAGCCTCCAGCCCTCTTGCAACTCATCCTCCGTGTGTGGGTGTTGATGCTGCACATTAGGGAAGGGTGTCGCTGGTGGATAAACTTAAGGGGGTGAAGCTGGATAAAGGGTGCGAGGGACCTCACACAAGTGTGCAATATCAGCCCAGTGCTCCCTGCTGAGCCGTCCACTCGAAGAACATTCCCACCTCCCACAGGACGAGGAGGAAAGCTTTGAGAGGACCCTTGCGATGATTAACGCAATCTCTGTTCCATGAATCACTGGCATTGGGATGTCCTTGTGGCATAATCAGAGCGCGGGTTATTATACTCATTGATGATAAAACAAGTAAATCTTAATGAGTTGTGGGAAAGGAGACAATAGGGCCCTCTGCCAGGTCTCATTTACCTTGACAACACGCCTACAGCCCAAGTACAAAGATCGCTATTGTTTATCCTTGGTATTTGTGAAGGGGCCAGACAGTTCTTCTCATTTCACCCGATCTGATGGTACTCCCTTTATCTCTGCCTTAGCATTTCTAAGGTGCCTATCACTGCGGTATCTAAGCATCTCAGCTTTAGTCCAAGGTTAGATTTATGGTAAATAAACCACTTGGACAGCCTTTGAAGGAGAGAACCTGATATATAGTCAAATATTGTTAAATCATTCCATTTACATAGTACCTCTTCTTTGGCTAAAAGGACAAGCAAAGCCACCTCGTTGTTTATATGGTAAACAAATGCACCGTGTATGATTCAGGCACTCAGTAACTGGGTCTGTTACTTCACTAGTACAGCTAAGTCAATCTACCATGCCAGCAACATGCCCAGCATGAACTCAGCTTCTGTCCCAGCTGGACTGTATTTGTACTGGGGCCTCCTGGCAGCACAGATGTCTTTGTCACAGTTACAACTCCTCACACTCTTTAGCAAATAAACCTACAGCATTGGAATTATCGAGTATGAACACAGAGGTGAGAAAAATGGACCTGTTCCTCCCAGCAATCTGTCCCCTGTGGGTACTAGTCAGAGCTACTGACCTTGTTGTAGCTCCTGCTACTGGCTCTTCGTGCAAAGCCAAAAACCTGCTGAGAAGGACCCAGGAAAGCTTTCACCTGGTGCTTGCTTTAACTACAGCTTTGTCATCTGCAGCTGCTTGGGAATTTTCAATGAAAAGTAGTTTTGAACAGAAGAGAGATCTCTATCAGGCTACAGTTTTGTACATATTTGTTAGGAAAGTGTTTGTTAAGAAAGCCTTGACAGATCCCAACTGGATTAGGAAGAGCAGCGTGTGAATAGCCTGCATTCCTGCAGTCAGGCACTTGCTAGGGCTAGGGGAGAGCTGGGACCAGCACCTGGCACCTCCTTATCCCAAATGGCTGCCAGAACCATCGGGCTGCCACTTACACTGGCACCAGCGTCGACTCTGGGTTCTGTGCAGAAAGCATAAAAAGATGTTTGTTCAAACTAAGTTTGAACACAGCAGCTCTCTGGAAAGCCTGAGAAGTTTGTTAGGATGACAAAAGACTTCCCATTCAGACCTGGGAATACGTGCAGATTTCACGCAAGAAACAAAATACAGACCTTGACATTTGGGTCTCAGAGGGAATTCCTCAGGACAGCAACAGGAGAAAAACATCCTTCTGCCTGTGCTACCACTAAATCAAACCGGTGTCCGATTTATAATGCTGAGCAGGGAGAGCATTTAAGAAGTGTCTTTTTTTTTTCCCTACAAATTCCTGGCCAGAGGCCGTGCAGCTAAGGTAAGGATTGCCCACTGTGTGCCTCTTTTAAACAACTTGTTCTGTTCTCATGTTCTCACCCTGTTGGCTTCCTCTGCTCCCTGACTCATCACGCAGAGCAGCAAATGACAAACCTTCCCCCTGGGACAGGGACGGTGTCACCTCCACGGCACACTGTGTCTGCTGGGTTTGGGCCCTGAGTCTCGCACTGGCCCCCTACAGCGACCTGAGGCGATCTGATGTGAGGGTTCTGCATTTCTGGGGTACAGAGACAAGGGGCTAACGCAGAAGAATGACGAAGGATGGTGTTAGCAATATGGCCCTGGCCATAATCACATAGAAAAGGTCTCAGCAGGGTATATATAATCGTGCTCTGGTAGGGAGGGTTGCATAATCAACCAGATGCTCTTCCACCACATGGGAACTGAGGTCTAACGAGGGAGGGGGGCTACGGCCTTGTAATTTCCTTCCTCTTTCCCTTAAGAAGTCCATCACTAGGCCTGGCTGCCTAAGATCATTTCACAGATGGGAAGACTTGCTTCCCACCATATCCCTGTGCGAAGAATCATTTCAATCATGTTCTTTTCACAAATCAAAGATAATTACTTACTGAGAGAAGATGCCCAAGAAGTAACACCTTAACAATAAAAGATCTTAGTGAAAGGAAGAAGGCCAACATGGAGACAAATGCATACTGCTCCTGTTTGCCCAATTCTATAGAAGTGATATCTTGATTTCTCTTTTCACTTGCACTGAAGTAAATCAAGCAGCTCAGCTAAGGTTACTTGTCTACAAAGCTTCGCTACATGACAGGAGAATCAGATCCTTTGCATAAGCCAGAAAAATAATTTCAGTGATCTCCCACGGAGCAAAGTAACTTTCTGGCTCCCCTCTAGCTCCTTCCAGCCACAGCAGAAAATGAAGACACGCAATTTAACCCATAGCAAACTTTCAGCCCTCTGCAAGCTTCCTTACTCACTCATTACTTACACAGCTGGCTTCCCTTTGAGATCAGTCACCAGCAGTCAGTGAGTTCACCTCAGCAAGAGATGGGGAGTCAGTAACCATGAATCCTCCTCGCCTCATCTCCTTCAATATGCTGCAGGGATAAAAGCAGTTTCCACAGGAATTCCCTCCAGGTTACTGATTTGCTACAGATCTTTGGTTTGACCCACAGGGTGCGGGAAATCTGCAGCTTCATTCATAACCCGGTCTGCTCCCTGCTCACTTGTGCCAGGGAGATTTAATAAATAGTTTTGTGGACACTCATGTTGATCTACTGTATTGCCTGCTGGACTCAAAGATCTGTATAATTTTGATTCAAGACGCAGATTCAGCTTGAAATTGAGATAAGATAGCAGTGGCTCCCATTCTTGATTATAGAATTGTGTTGGGTTACAGGAGCAGTCTCAGCTGCATCTGGCTTTATCTGTGCCTATCAGGATTAGTACAAATAGCAGTACCAGTAACACAAACATATAGACAAGGAAAACAGAACTAGGAAAATAAACTTTCTTTTGTGCCAAACTGAAACTGCAGGTAGAATTTTAAGTAGGCAGAAAGTTTACCTGAGCTGTCATTTCATCACCGAGTCTAAAATCTCTGGAAAATCCATGTTAGAGGAACGTTTGGTGATTACAGGAGTGTGGGACCTGGATTTAATTCCTAGCAGCCACCAGACTAAGGTTTACCTGGGGTCAAGGAAGCAGAGAAGTGACCACTAAAAGCCACCAAAAATCTTGATGAATCCATGAGAAAGAGAAAAGAGTGTCTGAAAATCCGTCTTGTCTTCAGTGTTACTGAGACATAGGCACACACTGGTATATTGCAAAACATTTCATTCATGAAAAATAAAAGGAAAAATCTCCAGGGATGATAATGAGCTATGTAAACCTGTGGACAGACAGTATAAACAATGCAAGAGGCATTTTCCTGAGGTGAAAGCCTGAAAGAACTAATGGAATCTGTCTAGACAGGAGATACTCCACAGTCTGCGGATCCTGCGTAGTGCAGGAATATACACTAAGTAATTATTGCCACTGCCTCGCTGTGCTTGGTAAGAAAACAGTGTCTTTACCTTCTGGAATACAAGTAGCGTGCATTCAAATATTTTGAGGAACTCAAAAGTGATGACCTTTCCAGGAAGTTGCCACATCCTTTGAAAAATGCAGCATCTCAGAGAGACCTGCGAGGCACCGGCCATTCTGACGCTCAGTTACAACTACAGGCGTTTTGGGATGAGATGTGGGCTGCTTTGAAAATATGGTCTTGATTTGCAAGTGCTGAACACTGGAAACATGGATCCGACCTGTTTTGATGTGTGGAGTATGGGTACTTACCTACACCTGTCAGCTGGGCAAGAGCTACGGATTGTTGACGAGGAGGCTTTTGGGGCAAGGGAAGAATGTCCTGACTAAGCCAAAGGAAAAGACAAGCAAAGAAAAGAAGGGCCCTGGATGAAAACAAACAAACAAAAACAAGCAAACAAACACCCCCTGAGCTACTGAACCATGCAAACATCTTAAATAACACTCCCAGGCCATATACCAAAGATCAGAACAGATACAGGTCGTTTCTGCTGGTGCAGGGCACAGCCTTCAGCAGAGAACTCAAATCCTGTCACAGGTAATCAGATCACTTAGACTGAGGTGCTGCTTGCTCCACTGGGACAGATGGACGTATCACAAAGTTCAGAAATCTTCAGTGCTTTCCAGGGAAAAGGTTAATGTCTGACCAGGCAATGGATATTGAATTCAGCTCCCACTTCTGGAGGAAGCTAGGATGGAGGCATACCCTACAGAAAGGTCTGCTTGTTGCATTCACAGACTGACACCATTTTTGAAGTCTTCTCGTGCCAAATAAATTGACAAGGCTACGTCAAAATCCCGAGCTGAATAGCACTTGCCAATTTGTGCATGCGACTGTAGAAACATCATGTGTAATTGCATTTGCCACCAGGGTAATTGTGCGTGCAAATTGTGCAGTAAGCTACATATACATTTTGTACACATGGTCATGCTTTCAAATTACCAAATTACCTTTTTTTTTTTTTTTTTTCCTAGAATCAGGTGCTGTTTGAGCAAATGCTCAGGTAAAATAGCTAAAATTATCAAGCGTTATTTTGACTTGCTTTACGAACCAAGTCACATGTGAACCACAATACTATGCACTTCAATAGCACAAAGGAGAGACACACCACATCACTGCCATGCCATTAGGATCTGTTTGCAGTTTTTAATTTGCCTGCAGAAAGATGAATTCCTTAGACTGAAGCTAATTTGTTACACATTTGCTGGAATCTAAAGCCAATTAAACACTGATCATAGTTACTACACAGTCCTTGGCAATGAACTTGCTATTTTTGAAGATTCATTTAATCTTATAGTTGGGGAAAACAATGAAAAAAATAAAGCCTTCTGACAGAGAAATCACAGCTATTTCATGGGAAGCCCAAAACTATAAAGGACTGACACTCAGATACAAAGTGGCACTGGATGCTCATGGACAGGCTAGCACAAACTCAGCAGACCAAAAAGAGGTTCAATGCTGAATTTCTCAAATAGAAAAATTCCCAGCTCCCATAAGAAACTGGAAGACTACACAGGCTATCATTACATGGCAAACCTGGGCTCACAACATATAATATTCCATAAACCGATGCCACAAGCGTAACTACAAAGCAGCCGGGCTAAACATTGCAAACTGTGTGGACTGCTACCTGCACTGGCTCTGGATGGTACCACCACTGAAAGCAAACATCGCCAGGAAACAATACACCATGGCACCGCATCTGTGAACAGAAGATACCACTGAGTGCCCACAACAAGGCAATGTCATCCTACAAGAGCAACCAACCCCACAAAAGGCAGCTCTGCTGAGTACAGCACCTATTAGATGTGGCCAGGACATAATAACCAGCTACTGCGATTCACAGCACGGTGCAGATAGTATCAGAGTATTATTTCACAAATAAATACAGAGTATTGTCTGAAGGGAAAAACAGCTTTGGTAGGCACAGAGAAGTGTTTTTCTTTAAAAAAATAATATGTTGTAACATAAGATTATTAGAGATGTTAAAACAACAGGATACAGGGAAATGTTGTCTACAACAAGAGGTGGAAATAAATCAAAGCATCTCAGGCAAACAGTTCTGTCCTTAAGATGGGTTAGGTGAATTATTGGCCTGTTTAAAATCAGGCCAGTCCCTACCCATCTGATGTCCCTACCCACCTTCTTCAGAGCTCAATCATGTCGTGTAACTGCCTATGGAGTCTGGGAACTTTCCATATACATGTCCCATGTGTCACCAACTAAGTTAAGAGGCACTCCAACCAAACATTCTCTTGCCCAGTTTCAGTGAGCTCCCAGTTGCTTTCAGCTGTTACTGGACCTCTATGTTTAAGCCAACATGAAATAATAAACTGATCATACTGATGCAGACAGAAAAGATACAGCCTTATCTTAACTTCTGAGGTACAACCGTATCCAAAGGACATGATGTTCATAGAGCAGATTAAAGAATCCTAATGTGGGTGGAATCCAAACTGACACCTTCCACTTCTGCAAAGAGTTTGATGTAAATACAGGTAAGGCTTCTACAAAGGGAGCAAGGCAAAACCGCACTGCTGCATTAGATGCCCAGTAGTTATCCTGCTCCGATCAGCCGCTCAGATTTGCCTGTGCTTTTGGAAAGCTGGAAAAGCCCCATCCCCAGATGGCTAAGCACACAGGAAGCACAGACACAAAACCAGCTTCGCATGTATCATGCACAGCTTCCACCGAACACTAACCTACAAAGTCAGACAGAAATGCAGAGATATATCCATGTTTACTCAGAGTGCAGCACACAAACACATGCATCACACGTGTTAATGCACGCGCCCGCACAGACACAGCTGCATGCAAGTGCAGACACGCAACGTGCTCAGAAACGCACATGGGGACGCACATGCGTGTGCTCACACGGATACAAGCACACACCCATGACTTGCTCAAGGCAGCACCATGAGCCTATGGCAGAGCCAAAAGAAATAAATTTACAAGGCCAGGAGCTGTCCCCAGGGCTGCAGTGGCAGGGCCTGCCCTCCCGTCCTTCCCTTCTGAAGGGTGGGTATCAGCGTGCGGGCAGTCACACTCAGTTAAACACTCGTACAATGCGCACTGCCATGCACACAGACTCCCTTACCCCACCGTGCACCTTTCAGCAGCAATATGTGCCTGCCCTGCCGCCACTCCTCCCTCCTCTTAATCCTTTATTTGCACACCGCTCTTCATATCAATGTTTCATTTTCCAAAGAATACACGTTCACTTTTTACAGCCAGGACAGTCTGACTGAGCCTCCCTAGCCATCCCGGCAAAGCCAGTCCCGTCTTGTTTGTTTGTTTTTGCAGTGACTGAGTGTGTACGGAGGATGGAGGGTGTAGGCGGCTCTACATGTCCCTTCACCTCTTGTGGGTTTTTAGAGCATTCTTTTCATAAATACTCTCTTTCAAATGCAGGGGGCAGGATGCTTTGTTTATATAACCATTGCTTTTTGCTGAGGTTCAAACCACCCCAACACATCTCTCTCCAGGAGGCTCTTTTGAGGAGGTCCGTGCTTCTAATTTGCCTATGACATGGACTGGGTAACAGCAGAGCTTGTAGAGTTTCTGGAAAAGGACCCAACCTCAGGCTGAGCTAACTTCAGAAAGATCTACTTAAAGCTGGTATGTGACGGTTTAGCACCTAATTTTCTCTCCACTTTCTCTTCACCTCAGCTGGCCCTGAGCCCCAGTGGCTGCGTTAGGAAATGGAAGCTTCCCAGGACCAGCTCTGCCTCTGTTGATGCTTGCGACCAGCAGACAGTTTCTGTGAAACTGGGCTGTACTGACTGAAGAGAGCATGTCCAAGCTGTAAGGAGCAAGAAGATGTGTTACCCACAGCCTACTGCATTCGTCAGAAAGGCTTTATTTACAAAGAAGTTGAAATGCTTCAGCTAACCCCAGCAGTAATTACCCTTTTCCTCCTCTTCTCTTCCTCCTCCAAGGTACATACATCATCCTACCCCTCATTCCAAAACGCTGCTCCTGACACCATCAGTTAGGAGTTATTTCAGCACAGCCATTTATTTCACTGTGCACTTTCACACCTGTACAGCTATCTCCATGTGAAGACCCGTACCCAAACCCATAAACCCTGCTGAATGAGAGCAGGTGCTCTGCAAGGACCAGGCCTAATGAACTTGTGAGCTGCACTGGTAAAGGCACCTTGCACAAACATGGTGAGCGTTATTCTTGCTTTAGCCGTGTAACTTTAAGATGATATAAACAAGGTTTTGAATTCCCTTTCTCTGTCTTCAAGTCTTCAAGGTGTTGCTTTAGCTCAAGTAGTGGCTGAACAAGGAAAAACAAGAGCAGTAAATGCACCAGAACATGGTGCCAGAGCTGACTGCCACCCGTGTCACCTACAGCAGGCAGCTGTTACCCACCCCTGTTACAGACCTTTCCTGCTATAGGAAGCACAGATCAGCAGTGCAGCCACGATCACAGCACAGGATTTGCTCACATTCTGTAATTTATCATCAATGTTTTGCAATATCGAGTAGGAAGAAAAAAACAAGAAATAGTTCTAGGGATTTTTCTAGTACCACACTGCTAGGAAGATCTGTTTCCCATAGCCAAATTATAGACACAAAACAACCACTAACCTAACCACTTGAAGGGAAGTGAGTACACAGCTCATCAGACCAAGGAGATGACACCACTAACACAGGTTGAATGTTGCCTGTCAGAACAGCAATAGGCAAAGAAGACAATTTTCTTAGGTTTCAGTGACTGCAAAACCTAAATCCACCTAGCATAGACTCCAGCCATTTCTGCAACCAGGCTGTGGACGTTTTGATTTTAAAAGAGAAAAAAAGAGAAATGGGAAAAAAATTATTCAATTTAAGAAATGGTAAGACCAAAAGGCCAGAATTCTAGAAAGACACATGTATTTCAAGCAAAAAGTTAGCCTTTTTATTCAATAAGCATTGCTCTAATATCCATTCTGGGATTATATACATCACACACACACATACCACATGTCTATACTCTTTTAACTGCAGAGGTTAGAGAACTTCTCAAAGATTCATCATCTACATTTGCAGTCAGAAACAAGGACACAAAAAAAAAAAAAAAAAAAAAATCTGAATTCTTTGTTCAAGTTCAAACAGCAGTGATCAAGCAGCAGGAATGCCTCTTGAAATCCCTCAAGTGTCAGCTCCATTCACTGCATGTGAAAAAGCAGCACATTTCCTTGCTGCATCTTGTAAGATACAACACATTTCATTTTCATTCCCCAGCTCAGTAACAAGCTGGAATTCCACTCACGCTCTAATACAGCCAAGTATCCAACCACAGTTCCCTGGCTGGTGCCTACTATACCCAAGAGTCCCAGATGGTCTCCTATCCAAATAATGTACGGACCGCCTAAGGTCCATCATCAGATGAGTTCAGCTCAAAGACTTGAACTAAGAATAAAAGGCACCAATACTCTGAGTACAGATCTTCATTGAGAACAGTAGACAAACTAAACAAGAAGCAATTTCCACTGTGTATTCATACTGTGACTGTGATATTGGCAGAGTTGAAAGCAGCAGCACCACAGTGATGGAGAGTGCAGCATCTTCTGATCTCTGCACCAGACCAATCCTTAAGGTTTAACATCTCTCCTTTGTCTAAAACAGGTGTCAGTGGCATATTTTGCTCCTTACAAACAGCATACTAAGAAGTGCCTCAATCAGATTAGATTTATTTTTTTTTAATTTTCCATGCAGAAGAAAGAAAGGAGGGTTAAAGTTCTTCAGCGTGTGATTGCTGCTTTCACAATTACAGATTTTCATAGTGAGGTCTGCTAAACTCCTAGACCAATTAAGGACATTTTTCCAATTATTACTATTCCTGAACAAACCTTTCCAGTAGTTTATGCACTTAAAACCTACTCCCATTTTTGTTACTCATACTGTAAATGTGGCAGGATTCTGCACATGGCCAAACTGAGTCACATAGGGCTTTAGCCTCTTCTGCTAAGAGGATATCCCTACCAATTCCAAGAAAAGGGTCCCGGAACCAGGAATGAGTTAAGTCCATAATCTATAAGAGAAAGTGCTACGAATGTGTTGATTCTAAACTCTCATTCTCGATCTTTCCACTTTGCCTGCTACTCACTCTCCTCCTAAGCAGATTGTTGACATGCACCCATGTCCACTTTCATTAAAGCATCTAATTTGCAGCCTCACGCATATTCCAGCTAACCATACCTGTAGAGTCCTTAAAATAATACGCTTAGCGCAATAATACAATCAGATTAAAACCAGTAATCGGATCGCGGAGGGTTTAGGCAACACGGGGGTCATGGGAAGGGATGACAAGATTGTTAGGCCATCTGTTTCAGCTGGTCAGGAGGCGTGTGGTATTCTTTTGCTCTTATTGCACCTCTTTCTGGAGGGCAGGAGAGGGAGATGATCTGCTCTATGAGTTTTCCCTGTTGCCAGGGCTGCATATGATGTAAGGGCCACGTTTCAGCTGTTTCAGCTGGTGTTCAGTCTCTGGTGAGCACAATCCCACCTAAAAAGAAGCACCAGAGGTAGTCTGAATCTTTTCTAATCAAAACAGCTTCATAGCATTTTGCAGGTGCTGACAGCAGTCTAACTGTAATTACAAACATTAGCAATTCAGCACTGTAAACCTCTGTATAATTTTCATTCTCTTTTAGAGCTTTTAGCTAGGTCTTGTATCACCATACAACTGTAACAACTAAACCCCTCAGGAACACTGACTTTAGCATTCTGAAAAAGTCTACTCTCCACATGAAATCACTTTTTTTCTGAATGTGCAAACTACAGGTACACAGTTTAAGACAAAACCCTATGTCCATCCTTCTGTGCATCTTTCTTTCCTCTCTTGTCACATCTTTGATGCAGTGGCAAACATTCCAACCAGTAAGAAAGCAAGGAGCTATAACCACAAGAAACTGATTTGCTGATTTGCACAGTGAGATATTTTGATTACTAAGCAGCTTTAAAAATCTGCTTTAACTTTGGATTCTTTTAGTCCCAACTGGTTATTTGTACTGTTGTCCCCGGCCTGTATTCTTTGACCTTCTGACATACAGTTACTGCAGTCTGTTGGATGTGTCCCCAAGCAGAAAGCAGATTGGATAGAGATTAGATAACATCATGGTGTAGGGGTTGGGTACTTCTTTTTTTTCTTACCAGTTTCCTGTTGATAGAATCACACTGATAAGGAGTTTAGTTGGTAGTTGAAGTATGAAACTGCAAAAAGCTGCCTTTTAAAAGACATGTTCCAACTGGGATATGAAAGCGGCCAAAAGATTGTCTGATGCAGAGCGGTGCTCTGGTGCTTAGGCCCATCCATCTAAATATTCCACAGGAGCAACAAGGAGCTAAGGAGGACCACGGTGGATGCACAGCACAAGGTTAAGCATTTTCAAAGCTGTTTATGAACACAGTTAGAGAAACACTGCAGAAACAGAGGAAGCTATCTGAGATATTACTTCACTCTGGCTGCATCTTACCACGCTGTTTCTGAAAGCTATTGCTCCACAGTGCTTGAAGGGAAGATGAGTTAACAGAACAGTGTGCTTATGTCTCCTCTGCCTCGGTACAAAGTCACCCAGGTTGCCTCCAACTATCACAAACACCTAAAAGTAAGAGACCCTAGTGAGAGCTGGGTTGGAATGAACCTTGAAACAAACCAGCTGGTCACCTACGCTTCAGTTTGGAGGCTTTTTTATTTTAAATATCTGGATGTACTGGTTTGAAGAGCTACTGGCTCTGCAGAACCTGAAGGCACAGCTTTATCTTCCACTACCTGCAAGGAAAATGAAGAACTAGCCAATGCCTGTGCCGTTAGTGGTTTGTCAGCATCGCAGCATTTTTCAGTTGTAACCATAGAGGCTGTGGTTTCACACTCAGTGGCACAGACAACCCCCACTCTCCACACTCACCACTCTGCTGGCACAGCTGTTTTTGCAGCTGTGCAGTGGACCAGAACAGCTGAAAAATTCCTTTCAGCTGACAGTTCAGTTTACCCCACAACCATGGAAAAAGGTGTGCTGATTCAAAACAGGAGCGGTGCAAGAACGGGGACAATCAGCTGAGGGGAGAGAAGTGGTCACTGAAAAAGCTGACATGAATTCCCAACCTGAGAAACAGAGGCTGCCCTGGAAGGTCTCGGCAGCAAAGCTCAGCAGAGAAAGGGTCAGGCTACACATGCAGCAGCTCCCTCTAAGGCAGAAGGGAGTCACAGATAGGAACTGGGGGCTGTGCAAGCAGCAGTACAATGTAAAGCAGATTTTCTTTGATTAGCCGTGGCCTCTAATCTCTCCTGTGCCCCCCTGCAGCGAATTCCAGAGTTCAACAGCCCCCACTGGACTTTCCTGTTAAGGCTCAAATCATTAAAAGTATTTGTTTAGTAAAGGCTAAAGCACTCAGGTTCCAGTCCCTGAGAGCTCTGTGACGCTAAATGTTGTCAACCTTTTGACTACAAGCCATATTCCATAGGCTCTCGGTGATTCACCAGGAGGGTTCTATGGAAATTTTATCTCCAGACTTCACCTTTCACCCCAGCCCATTTCAGTAGCTAATGAAAACTGTTCGGACAAAGTGAGCTAGCGTGGTCCCAGACACAATCCTGAGCATGTGGCAAAGCCTCTGCCAAACCTTGCATGGTCGGTGGAGATGTCATAAGCTGGCCTTCTCTGACATCCAAAGAGGGAGCTTCAGCATGAGGAAAGTTGACGAGCCTGATGACAAGGTACTGTGGAATTCTGTTGGCCAAAAAAAGACGTATCAAAGACAGGAAGAAACCCTGACCTACTGGGCTCTCCATCAGATAACTTTCCCAAATTTAAAATTTTACATGTCTGAAATCAAGGATTTATACTGCCCTAGGACCAGGTTTCTCTATCAGAGCATTTTTTCCTGATGATGCTGTATTGCACATGAACCAGCAAACATGGTCTGAATAATGTGAGCCTGACCCACATCAGGCTTGACTCAATGCTGTTGCTTAGGGCAGAAGGTGTTCAAAGATGGGAAGGGTCTGTTCCCAGGGTGATCCAGGATTCACTTCTTCTACAACTTCCAAAAGGATTAATATTTCTCACAAAACACTCCTCGTTATACCCTAGAGAATATTCCTCAATTGGCATAATTTCAATACAAGCTACTTCCATGAAATCACCGTGAATTACTGGACAAATTCACATTCCTCAAAAAATTACATTACTTGGAATGAAAGCTGAACTGGATGGATTGGCTTTCTTGTCAGGAAAGAAATTCTGGATTTTAGCTTGCTATTTTCACTCTGTAGTGGAATAAAACCAAACCAAACCATACCAAAAAGGCTGAATACTTTTTGATGGAGCAGCTGGAGAGTCTGCATACCTGCCCTCTAGGGGAACGGCCGCCTGACCCTCAGAGGAGACAACCAGTGGAAACCAGCAATCCTGAGCTCCCAGCCCTCGGGGAGAGGTAGAATTGCCGAGGGGCTGGGGCACCCATGGGTTAATATTGCTAAAGAGACCAAGCTGCCCAGGAGCCAGATATCCTGAAGACCCCAGCAGGCTGTGGGAGATCCATTAGTCTGGATGACCTGGCTTGAAATAGTCCAGTGATGGGCTGCACAGAGGTACGGCAGTCACCCCACCAGACCTCCAGTAGAGGGCTGGTGGCAGCCCAGAGGTTGGAAGAGCTGCAGAGATGGGGTTCTGGCTCTCAGCTTTCCGTCCATCTGTCAGCAGGCTCCTGAGGAGCTGGGCGGGTGAGTTGGAAGGAAATCAAGCAAGTTTTCAAACCTGCCTGGCAGGCAGTGAAAATCCTACCTGTTTTCTGTCAATTTTGTAGAAAATGTCATACTCCCCCAAGGATCCAAGCTGAGATCAGCAAGAATTGCTTCTCCTTTCCTGTGAATATTTTTGAGATTTCCAAAACTTCCCTGGTACCTACTTGAAAAAAATGTTGACTTCCACAAACTGAACATTGAGAAGAAAAAAAAGGGATGGGTCAATTAGAAGTTTTCTTTAAAAACCATTTTTTAAATTATCTTTTTCCAAGACAAGATGTTCACTGAAACCAATTCTGCACCTCTGAATATGTCTACTTAAATTTTACTCTGTTTTGGATGTCTGTTTGCATCATTTAGCCATCACTGAGCATGCAGAAATCTGGGGTCTTTGTTCTTAAGCCTATTTGTATTGTTATTTATCTATACAATGTCTATAATATTTGCAAGTACACACCCTTGAAAGCACAGGCCTCATGGAAGTATCAGGCTCTGCACAACACTTCACTGGCACCTAGATTTAGTTGCCTGTACCAAGCAATCCCTCAGTAAGAATTTCTCCCTGGCTGTCACCATACAGATCAGTTACGAGTAACCTAGTGAAAGTCTCCCTCACCCCAGTGAAGCAGGAAGGATTTGTTATTCATGACCAGTTTCTTCTTCTGTCATTTTGTCGGATACCTGAAGAGAGGTTGCTTGAATCAGAATGTGCACTGCAACTCTGGTTAACCTCCCAGTGTCCTGCATGCCAAATCCTCCTGCCTGCCTCTCTCACATCCCGGATAAGGCTGGGGGCAGTTATTGGGAAGTGCTTACTACAAAACACCCCTCTCTGAAGTCCACAGCAATTCAGTACTCCTGAAAAATCAGGTCAGAAACAGTAATTTTGATTAAACACAACTACAGGTGGTTGCATTTACACAGGCAGAACTGGAAAACATGGGATTAATGGGAGGCCTCACAGGGAGAAACAATCAACTTCCACTTTGAGTATGTATTTGATGAGGAAATGACCAAAAGACCTTGAAGGCTCCTTCCAACCCAAGCCGTTCTATGACTCTATGTGACGGACATCCCGTCTGACCTTCTGCACAGCACAAGGCTATGGAATTTCACCCAGTTTTCACCGCAATAAGCTCATTTTCACACAGCAGCAACACGATGGCTGCTGCATAAGGTTAAACAAAACATGTTTATGAACGCAGAGCTAAGGTCCCACTTGCCTGAGAAGGAATGGGGCTGTACCGAAGCAAGCAATGCCCACGGGTGGTATTTACGATGATCAAGGACGACCCAGCTTAGAGCCAGCACAGAGTCCTGTCCAACGCCCACTGCACTCCTCGGAAGTAGACCCTGGAATGGGATCAGAATAACCTTAACATTGGTGGTCTTGGAGAAGCATGAAAAGATCCTCTCAAGTCAACGGGAACACGCATACAGCACTGGCAGAGGCGCCCCGATCCCACTATCCAGACCATGATAACTGTACAAACAGAAAACAAGGAAGCCTTCCAGAACAAGCAGAGCCCCAGGCGTACAGGAACACCTGGTGGTTTGGCATACCACTAGAGAGCTTAGATAAACAGTTCTAAAAGTATTCTGGGACCATGGAGAGGATTCCCAGAATCTCATTTGGCATTTAAAACGGGATCTTGTGCCATACATTTGTATGGTAAAAGTCCTGCTTTCCGAGGGAGAGACGGGTACACTCTTCATGGCAAGAGTGGCGCGTGGTCATCCCAGCAGCTGGTCGGCTTCGCCTACAGGGGGAAGAGGTCTTGGCTGGAAGTCAGCTAAAAGGGAGAGGTATTACATATAGAAAGGTGAAGAACCATTTTAATTTAGAAAACAAACAAACAAACAAACAAACACCAAAACGTCCAAAAAATAAAATCAGAGTGTCCAAACCAAGGTAATCTGTAGTTTATTCGATGGTGCAGTTATGATTGCACTGATTATTTGACAGTTGTAGTGCACCCGCAGTGACGAACACGTCTAAAAAGGCACCGTGCAAGCTATGCACTGTGCAAACACGGTGACACAGCCAGGATGTCTCTGCAGTCATATTTACTGGTACGCACTCCTGGATTGCAAGAGATGGTAAAAAAACAGACCAGGTCAAAATTACATCTGGAAACATTCCTTCAAGATGCGTGTTAATGTCAGTGGTCTTTCCAGGACCTGTGGTGCAATCAGGTAACAGAGAGTAGCTGGATTTTGGATCAGTCAGCTTTTCAAAGAGGACAAAGTGCTCACCCATCAGCAAACAAAATAAATAAGCAAAAGCTAAGGCCAACCTTAGACCATCCATGCCATCTGCCAGCTCGCAGGGCTGAGCTGATTTCAGGGTGGTGGAACTTTGCCAGGCTGAAACAAAGAAACCACAGAGTGTAGGGCTGACACAGCAAGGAGGCGGGGGCTGTTCAGGAGGTGCTGAGCTTACTCCCCCTTCCCGGGATCGCAGGCTGCCTGCTCCCACAAGGCCCCGAGTGTGAGCCACGTACTGCAAACGAAAGTGCAGGGAGACGAGTTACAAGAAATCAGAGCACTGTGAATAAAGGTAACAAGAACCAAGAAGGCTGGGGCAGCTGATAGATGCCTCTAGTGCATGGCGTTGGTTCATGCAAGACTAAATCTAGGGATTTTGGAGAAGAAGAAAGGTGGAAAAGGAAGACAGAGTTAGGTTCCATTAATATTCTTGCTGCACTTAAGCTAGACTTTATAAACTGGAGAGGGATGAAAAGAAGGAGCTAGAAGGAACTTCCTTGCCCAACTTAAAAAAAAACAAAAACAAAAACAAAAACAAAAAACAAAAACAAACCAAAACAAAACAAACAAACAAACAAACAAAAAAAAAAAACACTTTTGCCTCTTCCTAAGATCTCGAAATTCAATAATATTCCAGAAGGGAATACATTTCGTTTTGATCCATGTTATCTAGCAATTCTCACATGAGATTGAACTCTGGTTCCTATTCCCAGAAGCCAATGACACTGGACAAATAATCCAGCAGAACTGTGCCTTAGTTTCTCCTTCCATGAAACCAGCTTTTATTTTTTTACCTCTGTTTGGACGAAGTATAAACCCAGAATGTAAGTTTGAAACACAGTTGCTCATATTACTCAATACATTTATTACACTGGCCTGTATGTTGCTATTTTCTCCCCACCCCAGGTCATAGAGGAACATTCAGAAAAACTCATTCTGAACAGCAAATAATCAAGTTACTCGTGAAGTCTGTATTTCACAAAAGATCACTCAGCCTACAGCTGGTTGGAGAGGGAAATCAGAGTCTGTCAGGGAAGAAGATGTTGAAAAATAAGTTTTTCCTCCCCTGTACAAAATTCAGGGCTCCCTGAATTCTGTAGCTGGGAAGTGGCTGGTCACAGACAGTGTCCCTTTGGGGCTGCAAGCAAGACACCCACCCAAACCTAGATGCTGATGGCAGAAGAGTAAGAGCCTTCTCCAGAAGGACCCTCGCATCGTCTTAGCACGTGGAAGGAATTTAGAAACCACAAAGCATGAAGAACATGAATAGAAAAGCCACTGTATTTTGCATTGTCCCTTCTCCTTCCCTGCAGGTACCTGGACAAATGCATGTTTTAAACAGTTGGTCTGCACTGGAGAAACTCTGGCAAAAGCGTAACCATGCATCTGGTTCTGAAAGCCAACATACTGGGATCACAGTGTAGCCAGAAAGATTAGGCAGGGTTTTCTTACAGAAGCTGGTATCTGACCTCTTCTGCTTACAAGAGGGAAAAATGTACCCTCAGAGGGAAAGCAGGCACAGCCATTTACGCGGGGTGCCTCACAGGTACCACGGATCCTCAAACAGTAACGATGGTGAAACACCCTCCCATCTGCAGAAGCTGGCTCCATGTTTCTGAGCAGAGCTGAGAAATTCTCCTAACACAAATCTTGTCCTAAAGGGACCGTGTCACAGAGCCACGGGTCGGTGTTGTGGCAGTGGGGGGACATCACCTTCATGCCCTCTGTGTTGCCAGATCAGCCTAGCAAGGTCTGCTGCCCTTTTCTATGTGCAGCTGTGATGGGGATGGGGATGCCCTGATGCTGTTGCCTTCTCATTCTGATCCCGTACACTTGTAGTAGCCAGCCGTGCACGCTGGGATAAAAGCCCAGCCTTCACCAGTGCTGCTCAGTATGTACCACAGTGCTCATCTCTGAGCAGTATTCATTTCGTGACCAAGACTCCCGACTTCTTTACACGCTAAAAAAGATTAGAGTGAAACAGTAGGTGAGTTCTGTCCCCTCTGCACTGCATGTAAACCAGCAGTGCCCACAGCTACGTGCCCAGGGTGGGCTGTTATCAATGGCATGCCCTCGATAAGGCTTTGGGGGGCTGCTTCAGTAAGGAAAAATGAGCTCTAATTCTGCTGCTGTGGTCCACCTCCCCTGGTCTGCTGGATGTGAACCAGAAAACAGCCTCACCAAAAATGACCTTGGAAAAAGCATTCTTCCTTTAGCTGGAGAAAAGCTTTTCAAGAGAAAAGCTAGAAAACCAATAAAATTTTTGGAATGAACGATCACTAGGACACTCTCCAGAGGCCAAATGTGCACAGATGTTACACATCTGCACAAGCCAGTCAGCCAGCCCCTCCAGCAATATGTTTGTTGATAAAGGACTACAATTACAAAAGCAGCTTAAATGATGGAGTTTATTCTCTTTGATCACAAGCAAGTTCCAGGGTCTCACTGCTTTGCTTTATCTCGTTGTTCAGAAGTCTTCCACATACGTGGACATTTCTGTGGGATTATTTTTCACTTCCCTGAAAGGCTTCATTTTCCAAGTGAAGGGACACCTTCTTTTCTTTCTTCTGCGCATTATTCCCAAAGCGAGCACTTGTGAACAAACAAGCAATATCATTTTTTCTGGGAGGAAACCAAAGAACTACTGGGTAGACACTTCAAGGTTTCTACAAGCAGAACTGAAACTAGCATTATCACTGAGCATAAGATCACAACAGCAGTGATTCATGCCTCCATGCTCTCACCTACGCCTGCCTCCCTGTCTCGAATGAACCAAGGAATTGCCATTCTGCCCTTCATTTCATGAAGGGATGTGCTCCACCAGCTCTAGCTCCAACAAGCATTCAAGATGCCACAGAACTGTGGATATGAGGCTGAAGATGGGGGCTGGCAAGGACAAGCTTGCTAATTTCCTGGAGCAGGGCTTCGTTTCATTCTTTGCAGAAAGGCACACGCTGATCACGGTGTGTTGCACAGCACTCTAAGGGCTGACGTGATTCCTTTTATCACGGGCAGATAGGATCTTCCACATGGAACAGTTTTCCAACTTCCTACAGGTTGATTTCAAACTGGAAAACACACGATTTTATATCCTTTGCAAAAGCCATCTGTTGGCATTAATAGATAACCCTGGCCCAACTTAGGACACGAGTGCCCTAAGGGAGACCCAAGCTTACATGCTCATGGGGAAAGCACAATGGTTTTGTGCCCAAACTCTGGAAGCGAGGTTTGGTACACAGGTAGGAGTTCCTAAGGGAATTCACTAGGATAGGATACTTTAGGTAGCTTGTAAAGTCCCGTTCTGTTTTACTCTAGCCCACAAAAATCAGGCACATCAATTTGTTAATCTCTGAGCCTGGGGTTGAGACCCGATGAACTATTTGAATGACAGCCTGAAAAATATCAGTGTTCAAAGGGTAGGAACTACCTGAAAAACAAGTTAAAAAGGCAGTATCCAGAGTTTCCATGTTTGAGCTGAGTTATGCGTTGGCAAATGGCCCGTATGGGTTTTAGGCTGGGTTTCTGATAAGGCAGCAAGGAGGAGAAGGGGGAGACTTGCACTGGTGCCCCAGAAGCAGAACAACTGGCTGGGAAGACGAAGCTGCACAGATAAATTGGGCCAGCAACTCCCCACTCTGCTGAGGTCCCTGAAGCCAAGACTGCCTGAAAGGGGGGGAAACCACGGCCCCGCTTCAGAACAAACAAAGAAGTGAAAAAGGCCCCAGGCTGGGTCATGCCTCGTGAAAATGACAACAACATATTTTGAAGTTAAACAAGAAAAAAAAAAAGAAAAAAAAAAAAAAAAGGAAAGAAAAAGGAACAAGGAAAAGTCAGCCCCCCTGCTCAGCCATCCTTTCACAGAAAACACTAATAGCATGGCAGATGAGGGCAAAATGTATTTAGTTTTTGTGCTGCTGCTTGCTGTTTTGCTGTTTTCCCACAAATATGAAGTCACTGAGGTAAGAGACGGGTTACATTCTTTCAGCAAAGTCCCCATCCATGAGAAACGTGCTTCCTTCTGGGTCCGGATATGAGCTCAGGTTTCAGAGATTTGGAGAGTCTGAGTGAAATTCTCGAAAGGACCGGAGAGGGCCCATCAGAAGTACCCAGCTAAACAGAGGTGAGCAGAACTGCAGTCCTGGATTTACTGGGACCTTCAACACAAAAGGGGTGCTGGAGAGCCAAGGGAAGAATGAAGGGATTCAATTCAGATGGACAGTGAAACCCTCCTAGGACAGGGACAGAGACGGAAAAATCTCCCGTCAGGTATCGTTCAGTGTTGACGTTAGGTGGTTTGGAGAAGGACTCACTGCAGAGCAGTGATGAGACAGTCTTCAGTTCCAAGAACACCAAGTGTGCTTGGAGGAAGGAGCAGGTTCCTCAGACGAGTGTCACAGAGGTTTTGCCTGAATTCCTGAAGGGCAATAATGCCGTAGGAGATGCCAAGAAAACAAGCCGAACTGTAACAGGTCCTCGACCTTAGAATTAGCAGCAGGTTACACTCAAATCAGAGTGCTGCCACGTCTCTGCTTTTAGATATATGAGTGAAGAGGAAAGAGGAAAAAAGAGGGAGGCCATAGCTGTCCTAAAAATTAGTGCTGTGCCCAGAGGATTGGATATGAGTATGAGGAAAAGATTATTCAGCAGCCCCTTACCAACGGCAGAGTGTGGACAAACAGCAGGCTGCCTTCCTCACTCTGAACTTTCCCCACCCACTGTAACGTGATTTCAGCCAAGAAGCCCCCATCATGTGTGGCAGCATTCACCAAGTCACAGGCTGTGTACAGCTCGTCCTTCTCCTTTTCATTTGCTGGAGGCGCCTGCCTTTGCTGACAAGCCTTTTCCTTCCCTGATTTTTTTGAGTTGCTGACCTAACGGTTTCCTTTTATTTTTCTCTAGTGAAAATATAGAGGAGAGGAGTAGCCCAAGCCTGCATACGGGGTAAAGGGGTGGCTACATTATCATATCCCTCTGTGCAGCTCAGCCACTTCCCCATGACCATGATTCTCCCATCTGGTTGTTTTGGAAGGCATACAGAGAATGCCAAGCAACAATGAGGGGGGATTACTGATGAAAAAATCTTTGTGACTTCGGTGTCCATACTGGTTTGAATCTCAAACCCAAGGAAAGGGATAGGAAAGGGGAGAGGAGATGTACTGCAGCCTGCTGCCATCTGTCAAGGGAAAGGGTTCTGCTCAGAGCAGGAGCCAGACGAGTTCTCCTAAGGACGAAGAGAACAGCTTACCTGGAGGAGATTCTAAACCCACTTAATAGAAGCAGGCATGCTACTGCCTCTAGTTGCTTCAGATATATAAAAAGGATGGGGGAAACAGCAAGGTGTGTTTGTCAAAGCTGCTAGTGCTATGCCCAGCAGAATGGATTGGAGCTCAAAGAACACTGGACTGGAAAGTATTCCTGTGTCACCGAGTTGGGCTCCTGCTATTAGCAGCAGGCACAGCATGAGCTAGCTAGCTTCTGACTAGTCCTGTATGTCCAACATGCTTCTGTCCTATATATATATATATATATTCTTCCTACATACTCATAAGAAGTCAGTCAGTGCTCAATGACACCACTGGCTTTCTTTTGAGCCCCCAACATGAGTAAGAAGCAGCTAACTTGTGGGGGAAGGAGGAGGGACAAGGAGGAAATGCCAGCCATGAAAGTTGGTTTAAAAAAAAAGCTGGAAATCACATTCAGCCTTGTTTCTAATTTTAGCCACTTTTCCGAGGCCATCAAACACTAAATATTATTCTGCTGACCAAACCACAGATTTAGGAAGTGGCTGAATCCTGAGGACACAGTGATACTGTTTGGTTTGTGCATACAGCAGCCCTGCACACCAGGGACATCAGCTGGGCAGTGGCTGCTGTGGAGGAGCGACACCAGCTTAGGCTACCTGCCTCGGTCTCATCTCTTCTCCTCACTGCTGCTGAAGCTTCGGAGTAGACCATGAGCTGCAGATCACTCCTCTACGTGCTTACCTACCACTTTGTCATCCTGCAAACAGTGGGAGGGAGGCCACAAACCCTGTCACCCTTGCCAATAAATGGCTATAGAGTGCTAATGACTTTGGGGGCCAGCTGATCTAGATTAGACTGGAATGAGCCAACTGGAGCAAGAGGGAAAGCTTGTATGGCATCATCCATCATCTTTGGCTTGGGTTTGTCCTGGGCCAGAGTTATGCAAACAGCTCATGATCTGAGGGCAGTGACAGACCATTACTCACAGACTGGCCTCCCTCGGCACTGAAGTTCAAGCTCTTCATTCGTCACCTGCCTTGGCAGCTCTTTCTGGTGAACTGGAGGAACACTTTGCCATAGGATACTACCATAGCCAGAATTTGACATAGCTTGCACATTGGGTGTATGTGCGAGCACTAGAAACATCCTCACACAATTAAAGAGAAATAAAAATATTACTCTTCTACTGAGGTGCTCACTGCGATGTCTCAGGTTGGAGAGAGACTTCCTCTTTCATGCGGGGGTAGCTTCATGTTCACCACAGGGTAAAAGTAAGCACACAGGGCAAACCGCAGCACAGATGATATGCAGCAAGTTCACACCTTCCCTTGCCCCACAGTAACATATTCAATTTGCTGTATCCTTAGAAATAATTATATTTAATACCCCCTTAGGAATTGTTAATAATACATTATGCTGTCTAGAAGTTTAGAATACAGTGACCCACTTTTCTGGTTTCATCTGCAGAAGGCACTCGGTGTGTTGGGGCTTTCTGGGAGCAGTGGCAGCTGGGTGAGGGCACTTTTCAAACACCTCAGCCCCAGCCTGCTGCATTTGCAACGCCCAAAGCACTGCAGTGCTCGACATTTTTTTTTTTTTTTTTTTTTTTTTGGAGAGGCAAAAGCTCCTCCTAATTAATTTCCTGTGCGGATGCTAATTTGGAATCCACTTTGAGAGCTCAATTAATTTGCATTACACCGCTCGCATCCTGGAACAGCATCCACGCCGCCGCGGAACGGCGATCCGCTTAAAAACTCAAGAGGTTTCATGCAAGTGAAAGACTCTGTACGGGCACGGCGCTTTTATTCAGCCACGGGGAAGGAAAACACCCGCTTAGCGAAGCACTTTCACGGGGAGCCTCGACCCGGAGGGGCCAGACGACGACCTCCGAGGCGCTTGGCGGCGGCCCGCCTCAGCCGTCCCCTCAGCGCTTCCCTCAGCGCTCCCCTCAGCCACCTCAGGAGCCATCCCCTCAGCCCTGCCCTCAGCCGTCCCCTCAGCGCTCCCCTCAGCCCTGCCCCGAGCCGTCCCCTGGGCCGTCCCCTCAGCCCCAGCCGCCCTCCCCGCTCCGCCCGGCCCCGGGGCGGCCGCCGGGGATTTCCCCGGCCCGAGCCCGCTCTCGGCTTCTTGGAAGCCGGGACGCGTGACGGGGGTGGGAGGGGGGGGGGCGGCCGTGTGCCACCGCCATCCGGGCTGCTGGGGGTCGGGTGCGGGAGGGATGGAGCGAGGGGCCCCGGGCAGCCCCCGTTGTCGCCCCCCAGGGACGCGAGGGTGACACGGGCGGCGCGGGGCTCTCAGCGCTTGCAGGCTGACACCCGTCCCCCTGCGGACGCTGCTGGTACTTGTGCTTTCGCTTTTGCATTCAGCTGACCTACATTGCGAGCAGGCACTTGGAATTGCGTGGCTTTCCCAGCTGATTCTGAGTCCAGACTTTCACAAACAAAGCCGTGTCTTAACACTCGTGCTGTCCCGGCCGGTGCCGCCTGCGTGCCGTTACTCACTCGGTCCCTTTTACAGAAACGCTGCTCCCATTACACCGGCCCCTGACAGCAGTTCTGGCTGGCAGCCCGATCACAACACAAAAAAAGTAAAAATACTGTGATTGTGCTTGCAAGCATCCACGTTACCACAAGCAAAGCAGGATGAGGAAAGCCAAAATCTGCTCAGACGCAACATGACTGGGTTATCTGCACACTTCTCATCTTCTGAGCTGCCAGGCTCAGGTGTGCACAGAACGGGCACTCAGCTGTTCATATAGTTGGTTTACCTCGAGTCTGCGCAATGTTTAAATTAAAATGAATAGTAAACAAGTCAGAAATAAATTGAACAAGCAGCATGCCTGGTGACAGCCTGTAACTGCCATTGCTCGGAGCGCTGCGGCATTCCAGCGAAACTCCAGCACAATCTGGGAAGGAGAAAAAGGAAACGCATCTGCTCAGCTGTGCATTGTTCAGATCTGGCAGGGCTAACAGGAAATGGGAAGAGGCTTCATTTTCACATAGTGTTTCCCAAACCATTTGAAAATCCACTGTCTCTTGGAGTGTAGGCATATTTACATAGCAATTCTGCAGCGGTAGGGCTTCAAAGGCAGCCTCCCTATGTGAGTAAGCCTCATATTTGCATGTGCAAACAGCACTAGCACGTACAAAACACAGGCCCGGGTTCTCAGAACTGTAGGTGTGCTTTTATGCAGCCAGTATGCACATAAAACTACTGTAATTGTACTTCCATATTAAAAGGATGTGCCAACCCTTTTAATTTGTATAGAGATCACTGTTTAATTACCTGCACTATGCTATAATCTAACTTCAAGAAAAGTTGTGCTATAACAGTATATAGGTGTCTAAATACTTATGTATATACTCTTCGTAAATATGAATATTAGCTAATGTATTCAGTGTATGCAAAATCAGTAAGGAATTCTAAGGTCTGCATAATGTTGTGTACAGAAATTAAATTAGCACCCAACATTTTTTTTGTGTACGTGGTAAAATTAGAGCTGAAGTAGAGAACACCATTTTTCTTCGCTGGGAAAACCTCTCTCAAGTTCTGCATGACAATTCCTGTCTCCAATCATACTCACACTCACTAAGAAGAGAATTAGTGGGGTTTGTACGGAAAACAAAGGGCATTCCTGTACTTTCTGTGAGTCCATAACAGCTTCACAATTATATAAAAGCCCAGTACCTCTTGATGTTATGCTTGGTAAGGCTGAAATTAGAAAATCACTTACTTCAAGGGATGACACTGATCCACATAAACCACACTGAGGAAACACTCCCTTATGTTAAGCCCTGCAGTTGCTACTTGCGCATCCAAATATTAAACAATCACTTTCTTTATGATAATCTTTTGTCCTTCTCATCTGAAGTGCTCACAAACATTAAAGGTGTTTCATAACCACGAAGTCATCATGCACAATGTTGTTAGCCCATGCTCAGCACAGAGGTGGAAACAGGCTCCCACCAATACTCCACTTCCCAGGTCCCAGCTTGTCTCTTAGTGCCCTTTGTAGGCTGCTCAGGAATTGAAGGGCAAGGCTGCCATCCCAGAACCAGGTATATAGCTCCTACTTCTGAAATGTAAGAAAAATGTCTTTTCGATACTGGTCAGCCATAAACCACAAGTGCGATCCCCTGCCTCCTGCTGTAACCCACACCCCGCGGTTCAGACATCCCCTCACTCAAGCACCTCTGCTATTGTGCAATGGCTAGATGAGGAAAATAATTCTTTCTTAACTCTAGCAGCTGAACTCTTTGCACTCTGCAGCATGAGACTGGATCATGCTGTTCATTATCTTATCTCCCCCAACTACATGTTACTAATGGTCTAAAAATTAGCCAGGCCTTCTGTAAAAATCCACCCACTCCGCTGGTACCTTTGACTCAGTTGAATGGCAGTGTTGGGGTTGACACATTCAAGAAACCCCATTTATCTCTCCAGCGCAAAAACAAAGCACACGCTTCCCGAACCAACACGCTTACACCACAACAGACTGCTGTTGAACAGCTGGGACTCTTAAACACCATTATAATACACACAAATAGTTTAAACGCATGCCTAGGTGTATTGGGGGGTATCTTCCAGTCTCAGCGTACAATCATATATGATAATTTAATTTTGTAAGATGCTGAATGCTGAAGCTTAGCCCTATGGACTTTACTGGGAGATAAGGACAGCTTGTGTTCCAGCATCACGCAATAATAATAATTAATAATAATAATAATATATATTTTTTGAAACTCTAAGTTGCAAATGAGTTCATTTCAAACCACAGCTCTTCAACAGACTCCCTCACACAGAGCAGGGAGCTTGAGCAAAACATAATACTCCATTCTCTGTAAAAAACTGTATTCAATGGAATTAAATAAAGAAAGCATCTAAGAACCCAATGCAAATACAAGAAGCTTTGACATCATTTGTCTTGACAGTGGTTCTCCAGGTCTGCTCCCAGCTCCATTTGAAACTTCCTGGTGATACATACAACAGAAAAAAAAAAATTGTTTAGTTTGGATCTGATATTCATGGCACTTAGAAAGCTCAAACGCTTGGCCAAAATAAGAGTGTATAAAGATAATGTGATTTCAGGCAAAAATGCAGTATCTGATTAGTCATTCAAAAAAAAAAAAAAAAAAAAAAAAAAAAAACTGGCCACAGCATTTACCACAAAACAAGCATATACAGCTTGAGGAAAGGTTTTTCTTGCTCGGGGTCTCATGAGGAGGTGATTAATCTGCAAGAAGATCCTCAGGTCCAAAAGCAGGGTGCAAGGCAATCAGCTGACGTGTTTTCTCGTGCGTAAGAGTTTCCTCCTGGTCGGGGAGAAGGCGCTCACTGACAGTGGGCAGCTGGCTATCAGACGTGCTCTGTGGCTGCCAGCTCCCCTAGGTAAGCAGGACTTTTCTACTACACTTGGCCAACGTCTGTGTGCAGAAGGGAGTCTGCCCCTTCCTATCTTTTTGTCTGAAGTGAAGCTACTGCCTTATTAGACTCTCACATAACAAAAATAACAGTCTGAATAAGCTGAAAAACTGGTCTCTGGAATTGCCCTCAGGCCTCTGGTAAGTCACACAAGAGGAATGGGTCTTGGGATTGCTTCACTTGGGACAAAGATACCCGTCATTAGCTGATGCTGAACAACACCCCGGACTGCTCTCTGACTGATGAAGACATGGGATATGGGAGGTGAGGGGAAAGGGCAGGGCCTGCGCTGCACGGACAGGGCGGTGGTTGGTCCGCGCTGATTTCCTGTAACCAAAAGGCAAACTTCTGCTTTCCTTCTCACGGCTGTTGTCTAACAGGAAGGTTGCTTTTGCGCCTTGTTTGGACACTGCTGAGCACAGGCCAGTTGCATAAGCTCTAAGGGTACCTCTGGTACCTTAATCTGCCCCCTTCCCCATTGTCTGTTTGCTTACTGCCTCCTTTCCTTCCTCTTCTTCATTTCCTCGCTGTTGCAGAAGAACGAACAGTGAGTGAATGAGGAAAGTGTCCAGAAAGGAACTTCAGACAGGGAAGCATCCAGGGGTCCCTCCACTACGGGTAACATTTACGGAACCTGCAGTTAATCAGAGATGAAGTTTCTTGGTGCAGCGTCATACATAGCCTGTTGCTGCTTATTACTTAATCATTGCTTCCTCAAATGGCACCCAGAATTGGGTAACAGCTTTCCTGAAGGTGACAGAAGCAAGGAAAAGATAGCACTTCGATGATAAAAATGAAAGCTTCAGTTATCAGAGGGGCTTTGATCTGTCCACTGATGAGAGAAGTGGTCGACTACGTTCTAGTGAACGTGACCTGGACTCAGAAGAACTAGCCTGAGTTTTTCCGGGGTTCAGCTTTGTCATAGGATGTATCCCCCCTCTTATCTGCCTGCCTTCCTGAGCTCACTAGAAATTAACAAGCAAACAATTAAATGATGCCATTTTTTGCCAAAAGTGACTAGCCATTTGTGTTCATTTCCATTTTTGGACATTCAGCTGAGGACACAGAGTATCAGACAACTGTGAGATAGGTGATTTTATCCACAAACACCCTACTGAGCATAGGCTCGGTAGTCTGTTTCTTATCACTGATGTGCTATTAGGTTATTAAGGAACAGTAAACAGCTGACATTCTTTGTGGTCCTGAAGGGAGATTAAAACTTTCCAAAAGTGCTTCGACTTGCAGTATGTTGTTAGTCCATAAAAGTGCTATGTACAGATACAGATCTTCCTCATCTAGTGGTACTAGACTAGGAAGTTTCAGGACTTTCCTACGTGACAAAAACACTGGAGGTCAAAGTGGATGTTGCCTATGATCTATGTGACATTCAAAATGCCACACATATTTCCCAGATGAAGGATTAATTTGTGAACCTGTATTCCACTCCTCGTCCCACCAAAATCGTACTTCTAATTTGTCAAATGAATTTCATCAAGAGAGGGGGGAATTATGAAGACAAACATTTACACTTTAGAAAGCAGCAGCATGAACTTTCCTGGGAAGGTTTGGAAGAGGAAACCAAATCTCTAAGTCCTGACTGGAATCTCTTGGAACTCTCTGCTGTTCTTTTTAGATTTTCTGTGTCTCATTTGACCTTTTAAAATTTCCTTACCTTTTTAATATCAAGAAAGCAAGCTCTCAGAAACAGCACTGAGAAGCTAGACAGAAGTATGTTTAGAGAGGGGATGGAAGGAACAGATTCCACGAAGTTCTGCTGTGGCTGTCTGTGTCATTTGCTTCACTTTTCCAGCTTTAAGGGCTCAGCTGTCCCCACATCCAGAATGCCATTTTTCGCTCAGTGTAAAAGAGTCCCACAGAGAAGGTGCAGAGTATGCTCTCTTGTGGTGACTTTATTTTAACTTTGTGTCTTAGTGAAAGAAAAAGAAAAACCCATTCTGACAACGTATGTTTCCACATTACATTTAGAGGAAAACTATTTTTACATGTTTTTCCAGTGCAACATTTCACAGAAATGCACTGGCACTCACAGGAAGATTAGGTGCATGAGGCACACGCCCACTGAGAACACAAGCATTTAATTCTTCCTCTGGAGACACATGAACCAAGTGCCCCACTGACTGGCATAATGATTTGAAAGACGAGCTAGATCCTCTGAGACTGCAACAGTAAACAAGAAATCGAAGAGCCCATTTCCGTGTATACACACACGGAGGGAAACAAGTGCTATCAGCCCTGGCATCAAGTGGCTAACCCTCTCCTGCAAAGACCTTGACAGCAGATAATCCATACCGATTTACATGCACTCCCCACATGAGATCTTCCCAAATTTAAATGCTTTTTTTTTTTTTTTTTTTTTTTTTTCTTTAAGGAAGCTACTTCTGGCAAGAAAACAACTTTTAAAACAAACAAACAAAAAAGAAGGGGTGAATTCCAAACAGATGTGACAGCACACTGGAACGGGGCTCATTCTGCAGGCCAGCATCGTCAGTGGGCTCTGAGGAAGCGGGGCAAGTACATCTCTACTCCCAGGAGGACTACAGAAGGGGAAACACTGAAGGCACCTCTTTGCAAGGCAGAGAGTAGTAATCGCAGCTATATAATAGCCCCTTGGCTGCCAGCAGCTCTAGTTAGAAAAGGGAAGCATTAAAAAGCACGCAGCTTTTGGTTCCTCGCGCTTATTCATCATGAACATCTTCCCAAACTTAAGAATTTAGAGACTTATAATGGTTTTCATTAGCAATCTTGGGAATAGTGCATTGTATAGAAGCCAAAGCCCCAGCAGAATAAAATTAGTCTTACCAACAGGAGTGAATATGAAGTACCCCTACGAGCCAGACACATCTCAGAGCAGCTGCTTGTTATTTTTCTTTGGCATGTTTTTTTCTGGATATGAGACACCTTCATCTTCCTAACCCCAAACAGACAGAAGAACAGAACACACTGTGCCTATTGTGGGCCAAATCCTTGGCTGACAGAAATCAGATTCACTCCACTAAAATCAATATAGATGTCATATTTGATACGGACTGGGATTCTGACCTCTTGCACTGGCCTCTCCCACATCTGAGACATGGGTTACCCTAACAGCTATCACTTTGCTTCACCAAATAACGCAGCTCTGAACACCGAGAGCTTATGGTCTACAAAGAGGCAGGATCAGTTGGCTAATGAGGATACTACACAGGGGTCTGCGGATTTTGCGGGTTTTTGAATTATTGTTTTAGATTTAGAACAGATTTTCCCAGTATTCAAGACTCTGAAGAGACAGCAGTTGGCAATATAACTTGGAATCTGATAAAACTAATCCTTCAAGTTTGTATGCCTCACTGACAGATTCAGTTTGAATTTGTATAGCCTTTACTTTACAATCAGAGAACAACAAAACAAGCGAGACCCTAATGTATAAACCCCTTATCTCCAAAAAAGGTAGCTATTTTACTTCATCTTCAGTGTAAAGGCTTCTTAAATTTAGAGTGCAGAGATATATTTGTTAAATTCCTGTTGGTCAAAGGAGAAGCTGTCAGATTTTTTTTATTTAATTACTGCTTTTGAAAACACTGAGATCTTGCTAAAACAGAAGCTAGGTCTCACTTTCAGCAATTGAGACCAATGCTGTCAAGAATATGATAAGCAAGATGCAGGCTTGAGGACAGATACAAGACCTAACATCTTTTTGCCTGGAAAACAGACCGGCAGAAATAGCGCGAAGTCATCTTGTTCTGCCCAGCAGCTCCGGTTGCTTATGTGAACGTCTCTTGATGGGTTGAGCTAGGTCTGTTGGTGTGCTGCAATCACTCTGGCAGGATCCTGGCAGGATTTCCAAGGCTATTAATTAGCAGATTACTCATCAGTGGGAGCTAGGGCATCCTGTAAACTGATGCCCCATTGACCCTGCTGAATTAATTTTCCATAAATAAAGTGCAAACCTCTCAAATTTCATTGGTCTCCATGGGACAGATTTTTTTCCTTCATTTGTAAAGCTAAAGCAACTATTCAAAATGATATAAAAACACCTGCTCAGCACTTAGATGGTAAAATAGCCCCAAAGTGGGTCTTTATACATGACATACTACATGAATGTCACTGAAACAAGGTACATGAAAAATTCAGGTGAGCATGTCAACACATCTGCAGGCTCCACTGCAGTCTGCTCATAGCCTTGAACATTAGAATTGAGTGTGTTTAGAGGTGAAATGTTGACAAGAACACTGGGATTTCCTCCTTGTTTATTTAAAAATTAAAAGAGGACTTTTAACTTCTACCTGATGGGCAGATGGATCGATCTTGCGTTAGAGCATCTGCAGGACAACACACACAGCTGGGCAGCACATTCTTCTTACGTATTGTGAATGCAGCACAGGATACAAAGCTGAGCAGAATTTCACTTATACAACTGGTGGTTAACTCTGTGCCAGCAGTAATTAGCTTCTGTAAAGAGTTTATAACAAGAAACCACAGAACAGTTTTATTCTGATGAAACTGATGGGAAAAACCCATTTGCGTCTGTCCATGGGGTGTGAGCTCCAAGGCTTGGCAGGAGAATTGAGACGCAGGCTTTCAGGCCAACGGCAAAAAAAATCTTCACTGAACTACAGAGCAGCTTCCTTCCTAATAATTATTTGTATTACAGCAGCATCTCTAGTCCTAGTCAAACATGAGGGTTCCTGGTATCATGAATGAAGCAGCTAAATACAGGCAGGACCTTGCTCCCAAGCATGGTCTGGTGCCCTGATCTGGCAAACACTGGCACTTAAGCTAAATCTTTAACACATTTATGCCAAGGAGATTGCAGTGAAAATTAGGTCAAATTTTGAATAATCAAGGTCTATATTATTTGGTAGAAAAATGTACTGATACATATTATTGATCCTGAAAGAGCAGTGCGTGTATGCTTAATCCTGAAGGCGGGACTAATTAATTTCAGTGTAATTACATCCATTGATAAAAGAAGTCATCCCCAGTTTGTAGCAGAAAAGCTTGTATTGACATCTGCATCCATATTGGTATCTGGCTCTTGCCAGACTTTGAGAGGAGAGCTGAAAATTGCAGTGGGTAAGGGAGAGTCAACGTTAACAAGACTGGAATTTCCCAGTAGAGGAAGCCAGTGCAGGAAGGGAGCATGACTGAGCTGACTTGGGGAGGAAATTCTCTGCCCTTGCGGCTGCACTACCCGGGGTTGCACAAGCGTGTGCTCCTGCTCTGGCTGTGCTGGAGGCAGTGCCATCCACAGCCACCTCTGGCAGGGCACTGCCCCAGCGCCTGGTCTGGGCTGTAACAATGGAACTTCTCTGCTGCTGCCTTCAGGAAATCACATTCTTAGAATTTGTTCCTCCTAGCACGACGGTTTGGCAATCTGCATTGTCTTATGTATAAGGTACTACATGGATCAATCAACTGCTCACCAGGTAAACCCCAGCCCTCCCTTCCGCTCTCTCAGCTCACCTCTCTTCAGGGAGATGAGATCTGTATGAATGCTGCAAAGACCACGATACGTGTGCCAGGCTGGTTGGTAGCAAGGCATTAAATACCAAATCAATAACATCAAAAAAAAGTTCAGTATATTCAGTTCTATCAGACAGGGTAACAATCTGCCATACAAAAGTACGCTGGTTCTCTGAACAGAGCATTCTTTAAAGCCTTAAGTGCAGGTGTAGCTGGGTTCTGTAAAGTATTGTGCCTTTAAACGTGCCCTGCATCCCAAACGGGGAAAGGACTAACTGCAGCGTATGCTCATTTACCTGTGCTAGTCCAACACAGCTAGGTAACACCAGGAGCAAAAACGTTGCAACCTGGGTTTAACAGCCAGAGTATGCAGAGTCCTTCAAAGTGTGTACTCTGGTTATTAGCACGTTAAACACCACTCAGCAGAGTGCACCTTTGTGGTTGTTAGTATTTATGCTGATTAGATTAAGCTAGCACTGATATTTTTGCACGTGCTACAAGTGCACCTTCATTTTCTTGGGTGGAGTGTGCATACACAGGGCAAGGTGTGAACAGGTACCCAGGGTTTGTCCCCAGGTGCAGGTGGGACTAGCTGCCTGATCCCCAAGGTGCAGAAGGAAGGAGCTGAGCAGCTCTGTGGCGGGGCACCATACAGCAGCTCACCTCCTAATGCTGTGGAATGAACCTCGGCATTGGGCAAAAGACAAATTGTACCCAAAATTTGTAATTTGCCACACCTTTGGATACATGCGCTTTTCTTAATACAAAAAAAAGGAAGTGGGCATGGTAAAGTAAGTGTATGATTAACTAGAGAGGAGATGTGGGCTCACTACTTGGTTTTTCCTGACCAAGCTCTATCACCAGCTCTGACATCCTATTGAAATTATTTCCCCTCCTTCTGGTTTTGTTTCTCTTCTCAGTTTTTCTGTTCCATTCATTTATGCTGTAGTTTCTCTTGACATGTTTTGCACAGTACATAGCAACAGAGTCCAGGCTTACTCTGGGATTTTGGGCACGATTACAGTAGAAGTTAGCAGTAATTCAAATGTGATACTCTTGTTCCTTGGCATACACACACTTCCTGCCAATTGAAAAATGCAAGTAAAAAGAGCTTTATTCTTTTTTTTTTTTTTTTTTTTTCCTGAAGACCTGTGCACCTAAAGAGAGGAGCAGGCGATGAGGTGCCTGTGTTCTGTACCAGCTCTGGAGTTCAGAACTCCTGCTGACAACCTGTACCATTGCTCATGGCAAAGCCAACTCACTCCTGTGCTTCTGTCTGCCAGCACAAACAGCAGATCCGAGTCTTCCAAAATTTGTCAACGTTGCAAAGGTGCTCAGACTTAAATACTTTTTGTCCAGCACCCACAAGAGCCCTATAAGCTAAGCTCAGAAGTGACTTTATGTGACAGCAGTGAAAGAGAGAAAGGCTAGTCCCAGACTATTAGTCACTGGCTTGCTGCTATCAGATTTCACTAACAAGAGGTGGCACTGGCACCTTGTTGTTCTGAAGCTACTGGAAAGTCATTAGCTTCGGTTCCAAAGCCAAAACCTCCTGCGTTCCCTTTTAACAGCAGCCAAGAGACCGTGATTAAAAAAGATGTATAATTTAAAAAGATTTAACAGGAAACTGAAGACAACCTCTAATCAATCTAATCCTGAGCTTTATGCCACGGAGAAAATAAACCAGAAAGGCTTTATCCTTGGTATGCTCTGAACAGTGGGCCATTAAATCTGGTCCCAGTAAGTGTCACAAAAAAGCAGGTGAGGAAAAGAGTAAAAAAAAAAAAGCAAATGGCTGAGTTCGTGAAGGTAGGGAACAGTTTTCTCGATGTATCTTCAGCTTCCAGGAGAGAGGGAGTGTCCTGGGCTTTATCCTGCTGGAGGCACTCTGCCTGGGGAGGGAACGTGTCATGAAAGGCTCAGCTCCTGGGAGGGCCCGTTTGCCTGTCAGGGAGGCATCAGGGTTAGCTCTGGGGAACAGGATCAGCCTGCATCATCCTAGGGAGGCTCCTCATCCGGCCCTCAGAGAGAGGGAGGGATTGGCCTTCTGCCCCGGTACCTCCCCAGCCCCTGGACGCTCTGCGTGCAGCCACCCAGCCGTCAGGACGCAAGGACGGGCCAGGCTTCAAGGAGAAGGAACAGACACAGGCAGAACGGACAGACATAAGGACAGATTTTAGTTACAAATCAGTAGTTATTCCCCTGACCTAAACGCTTTAAAGAAACCACGTGGAGCTGCTAGACTCAGATGCTGTGAGTTAAGTTTGTGGCACTGGGACCACGGAGCATGCATGGGCCTGTCCATGACATCAGGCCAGCACTCGGGGTATATCCCTGTTTCTTGATGCTGTTACTTGCTAAAAACAACAACAACAGCAATCGGTCTTGGCTCTCTCAATATGTTTAAAGATTCTTTTCTAGATCCATCTGAAAGTGATCAGTATTTTCAGCAGTGAGTACATGAGGATCACTCTTCAGGCTGCAGAGGAGTTGCAGCAGGGCTTGGTTCCCACCATGTGCACACACCAGCATTACTGGTCTCAACTCTGAACGAGGCCTGCAGGCACTACTGGAGTACAAATAATGAATGCCAAGAATGATGGAGTAGTCTTGAGGGAGCACATCATTACAAGAGCTAGATATTAGCATGGACTGAACCCATGCCCCCGGAGGATATGGCAATTTATCTTAAATGAGACATAAATAGTCATGCAGTTGCAGTCAGGGTCATCTGTCTTACCAGTTTTCAAAGCCTACGATGGCTCAGCGAGCAATGGGGCAGCCATGGCCCTTCCAAGATTCCTCAAAAGAATTTTGGAAGAAGCAAAGAAGGGACTGATGCTGAGCAGCCCAGCAGCACATCCACTCCCTTTCACGACCCACAAAGCTCCATAAGAAGAAGGCAGCCACCGTCACTGTGGCTTACAGCTCAGACAAGTCACCCTGGCTCCAGCAGAGCAGGTTCCTCACTGAAGCAAACATTATATGGCAGGTAGTAGGTACCCACATGAGGCTGCGCTGCTTTGGCGTGTTGGTGGCATTGCAGCCTGCTGGCTGGCAGAACTTTAGGAACTCGGTTAGGGTTACCAGCCAGTCAGCCTTCTGTTAACCTTCAGTGTGCAACACGTGCCCAGGACATTACTGCTGGATTTGCCTTGTCCTCTTGCTGAGATGTATCACTGCGCAGGGAGCGGCTTCTGGGATAGACAGGGACTGACGCTGAAAATAATTTGAAAGGAAGAGAGGGCGAAAATATACTGTTGTGATGTTTCTGAGTAAATAAATATAGCAGTGATGGAAGCTCCTCTGGCAGAGACATTGGCAGAGCCTCCGCAAATTAGTTTAGCACTAGAGAATTGACATGGAATGGAAACAAGGCATACAAAGCGAGGACATGCTTTGACTAAGCACAAAGCTGACGTTATTCAAGAAGAAGTGTAGTTGGCTCCAGAGTAGCTAATTCATGTCTCCTTATCTTCCTTTGGCAGGGGCTAGCTGCTTCAAGACCACTTGATGTGTGCCTGCAGCTTTCTCCCCGTCCCCTCACCATGTGCCTTGCAGGAAACAAAACCTGGTTCTGTTGGAAGGGACCCCAGCTCCCCATGGGCTGCAGCCTGCCGGGCATCTGTGTGGCACCCCAGCATTCAGACAGGGATGGCAATATTTGCACTGGCTCCACAATCAACTGTGCTAAAGCATTTGCTGGAATACAAATGCCAGTTATAAGTTTTGGTTTTGTCACATTCCTGTGTTAGCACAAGGCCCAGCAAACACAGATACACTGCCATAAAAACACTTTGCAAGTAGAACGTCATTTGCTTAGCAAAACTCAACTGATGACAAATTTCACTGCCTGTAACATTTTTTGTTGGCATAAGCCTGTTAAAATTTCAGGGGAGATAATCAAAACAACAGGTTTGATACCTGCAAAGTGTAACATACTTTCTTACTCTCTGGTAGTTAATTTAATTTTCTCTGCCACTCATGTAGCAGAGCTAGTATTACATGGACAGAGATACTAGAACATTGTGCTGGACCATTCTGTCATAAAGCAAGTCCTGCTTATACTGATATTTTAAAAAAAAGGTGGCCCTCTTTACTGCGCCTTGTAGCTTGTCTCACATTCACAGTGAGTTTCCTATTTGCAGAATGCCACCTGAGCAGGAATTGCTCTTGGGACAACCACTTTTAACTTCCTTGACTGTCTCTATTTACGGACATAGAGAAAGCAAGTGCAACACGGAAGGACCAGAATCACAGGGCTGCCGCATTCTGACCTATCACCCATGTTCCTAAATAAGTTACAAAGCACACCAGGGTTAAGGACAGGCTTAGGCCAAGCTGGGAATGAGGCTGGGTTAACCTTGCATGTAGAACCTCAGCGGATATTCCAGGTCTGGGCTGTATCACCATCAAAAGCTGACCTTTGAGCTCTGCAGTGTGAATGCTGGTGACCGACACAAGGGCGGTGATAACTTTAAGCTCAGTCCTAATTAATTGTCTCTATAGACCAAAGCTGCTACTGCTACCCTGTTCCTTCATCGGTCTGAGGACACTGTCTGCCCATTCACCAGGGCTACTGTCCTCTCCTATTTTCCTAAATCTAAGCACTCCTTCAGGCTTCTGATTTCAGCCATGCTGTCACATCATGGGTGACCTTTGCATGTCTTCCTGCGGCTCTGTTCCCGACGCAGGGGCCGACCCTGCCCGAAGTGGTGCAGCTGGGTTTTCCCAGGGCCGCAGAAAGCAGAGGAGGACTCCTGCCAGGACACCTCCTCTCTGCTTCCTGTTTACATGGCCCGGCAGCACGCCAAGTCTGCGTGGTGCTTTTTGTCTACACGTCCAGCGAAGGTTTAGGAGCAGGTGGAAGGGAGATTGACTCAGTTCTGTTAGTTTATGCCGAGCGGACTACATGTCGATGTGAACTCACCCTGTGTGCTGGCCTCAGCTTTACAGTTTGGTGGTTTCCAGTGAATTTCCAAAAAACTCTCAGAAAACACTTCTGCGTTATTCCCAGCTCTAAGCTCCTCACTCTCCCCCCTCTATTATCACCTTCTATTTTGTAATATCTCCAAAGAGGGAGCTTCTTCTACTATCCTTGTCAAGTAACAAACCAAGTACATCTCCAGGGTTGAATAGCACTGTGTATGTATAATCACCTGGGACATGATCCTCAGCATTTCAAGTAGAGTGAAGTGGCGTTCCCTTTGAGTCATGACTTAGAGAACTGACGGATTCTGCTACAAAGGCAGCATCCATGAATGACTCCTCAGTGGAAAAACCGGGCTGCCAACTTATTGCTAGCATCTGTTACAGCAATGGCAGTGACATTTTAAAATACTAAACCAAGTTGGTAAGTTACTATTTTAGAACAGATGTATAAATTCAGCACACTTTCATCAAAACCAGAGCATGCATCCAGCAAATTGGAACTTGATGTCGGCAGTAAACATTTGTACAGTGAACACAAACATGCAACATGAGAGAGTTGTGTGTCATGCCTTCGGTAACCAGCACCGGGGAGGCTTGGGGCAAGAAAATGTTTCATACTGGCTTTCTTGACCAAAGAGACAAGTTCTTCCCTTAAAAAAAACAACAACAACAACAAAAAAACACGTGCAGTTCAGAGACAGGGGCCTTGCCATATATGATATCAGTTAGGAAGAATCATTCATGGTAGTGAAAGAACCAAACTGCTTATGAGGGATGTGTTTGCTCAGCCTTACAAGCTTTGAAATGTACGGGCTGGTGAATGGAAGCGAGCATGAAACCTCTTCAGCCCTATGTTAACCTCACGGCTGCAGCTCTTAGTGCCAGGAGCGCTAAGAAGAACATTCCTGCTCAGCTGCAGCACGCCAAGGGACAGAAGCAGCTTGGGCAAAGGACAGCAACAAATGTAGAAGCCTTGGTGTAAAACAGTTAAAAGTACTTGATTCATGTCTTTTCAGGAATTGAAGGACTAGCTGTGAAAAGCTGTGTTGACTTCCAGGGAACCGGGCTGTAAACACCACAGCAGAGCTGAGGACAGTGTAATGCATCTGACGGGTACAAATCTTCACATGGCCAGCATCAGGAGAGGTGCTTGTCAGAAAGGCATCTGCAGCTGTTCCCTTTGCAGGCTGTTTACTCTGCAGGAGGATTTGCCATCTGTGCAGAAAAACAATGCACACCCCAGAAATCAGTGCCTGTCAGATGAAGCCCAGTCTCGTGGCTGAAGCACAGGACGAGCAGTCAGGAGATTTGGATTCTATTTATTGCTCTCCGAGTGACTCCCAGAGCAAATAAGGGGAAATTACTTTGCTGTGTCTTGTTTTCTTTCCTCCAACGTACTACTTTACCTAATTAGTGGTACGAACACCAATTGTTTGTGTGTATAAAGTGCTTTTTGTTCTTTGGATTGCAATGCTAAAGCAGAACTGAACAGGATGTATTTCCACAGAATGTTTAAGGCTTCAGGAATAGCAGGTCAACCTTTCCACAGCAGCAGAGCAAAGGGTCTGTAGAGCATATCATAAAAGACTCAAAACCAGTCCAGGAGTCACTGTGCTCACCTCTCTTTCATACTTAGAATTGTAAATAAGTGATCTATTAGAGATCATGGCAAAGAGAACATTAGAAATATTTGACAAAAGAGAGAGAAAGAGCATTTATTCAGAAGAATGACCACAAACACGGGAGATTTTTTTTTTCCATTTTGTTCCTGTCATTGGCAATTAATGGTGAAGAAAAGTCAAGGCATTCCTTTATAGAATACATTTTCATCTGTAGAATAAATTTTTTAGAGCTTTTCTGAATCAGAGCTCTAGGGCTGTGCAGGGCTCAGCCAGACCTCCTGCACTGCACAGCACATTTCGGCGAGAAGCACCAAGGTGGGAACGTGCCGTGCACAGTCGCACCATGCCTTGGGAGCACAGGGACTTCACAAACTGTCCCAGCAGAGTCACATGAAATCGAGCTCTGGTTTGCTGAAATGTTTTGTGAGCTTCTTGGACTGCCCTTGCTCTGGGATTAGCCCTGGGCCTCTATCAAAATTGTGAGGCAGATGACATATAGGTCTTCACTGAGAATTCTTCTTTAAAGCCTAACAACATGAAATAGTTATGAATCAGGTTCCAAATAAATGTATGGTAATAATAATCCATAGCTTGAATGCATTTATGGAGAAAGACTGAGTAAGTAAGACAAATGCTGTCGTCAGTTCCACTCCTCTCTCTTGGTTGGATGTATGCTGTTTTGTTCCTCTATGGCACTTAAGGAAAAAAATACTTTGTTCCACTAAAATTAATGTTGTTGCCACAGTACTGTATTATTGTAATTCATATTTGCTGCCTCCCACTGAATAACTGGATGATCAGTCCTCCTCTTTTACTACCTCAGAGTGGATCACAGTATATATAAGGAAAACAATCTAGCCATTTTTGTGTTTCCTTTTAATTCCTCTTTTGTTATTGAGTCCTAAATGATCTTGTTTTTGTTTTTACTGCTCTGTAATGAGTCACTAGCTTATTTAACTTAATTTTATTGTAATTGTTATCTTTTCATTCTTGTTTTTTTCCACTCAGTTACTCATAAGACCACAAGATATAAACAGGACACTGTTGCTTGGACAACTTCTGAGGGTAATTTTTTCACTGTTGCCCAAATTTAAAGCAAGTTACTGAATGGTCCTCACTTCCTAGGAACTTTCACTTCAGCCCATATATATTTTCCCATGTCATGTTTCTGTTGATCCTTACATCTTCCAACTAAAAGATCTGCCTGTCTTGTTTGGATGTTTTCTGGAAGCTTTCTTCAGCTTTCCTTTCATGGTTGATGTAAATTTTTCCATGGAAATTTTAGTGATAGAAAATCAAGTTTAATTATATATATATATATATATATTTAGCAGCAAATAAATTTTGCAAAAACACAGTATTTCAACAGAATATTTGGGAGAAATAGTTATCCAGAGAAATGTTACGTCTTCTTTTGCCATCTCTCCCATTTCCTGCATTGACTTTTTCTTGCTAGACTTCTTCTCTTCAACCTGGTTTCCTAAGGGAAGTGGATTTTTGTGGTTGTGCCACGCTTGCATAGATTACATACACGTGTCTCTGTTTATCCGTCAGTCTTTTATAACTTTGAAACAAATGGCAATTTACCACTAAATCTGATATAAAGACAGAGGTCTAAATTATGTTAAGATTTTATGTTTCATTGTAGTAGTCAGATAAAGATTTTATTAAAGCATCTATGAAGGGAAAAGCTGCAGCTGAAGTGCCTTTGCATTCACGGAAAGCAGATGAGTGGGAACAGCAAACACCCACCTACGGGAAAATCTTCCCATGGGGTTCAAACCCGGAAGAACACACACAGCCGGACAGAAGGGCACAGAAAACCAAGATTCATTACGTTTTCTGCTTTTTGTATTTTATTTCCTATGAGGCTAGAAATCCTAGCAAACTGTAAGACAGACTGACTGTAAGCGTGCAACAAGTTTGATTAGAAATGGTTTATATTTTGGAGCAAGTAAGTTTTTAATGGCTTTGTTTCAGGTGACTTGCAGCTTTAAAACTCTTATGTGTATGCAGGGGACTAGGAGACTTAAAAGACTTTCAAAAAATACATCTCGTTTGCATATCTATCTGCAGCTTTTATATGAAATGAAGTTTATGGAGTATTCTGTAGCAGTGTGAACCACAGAATTTCAACAGCCTCTGCAAATAATCTCCATTAGACCATAAATTCTTGATAGAGATGCCACAGAAAAGCCACAGCTATTAGCCACTGCCCTGCAGCACTGAACAGATATGTTCAAGGCCTGGGTATGCCAGGCCTTGGGAAGGGGAACCTTGGAGTGGCCATGGCAAGTGGTGGTGAATTTTAGGCTCAGGCTTTGATAAACTCCAGGTGCTGTGGAAGAGCCTTTAGAGATTAAAAATACAGTGATCTGCTCTGAGTCAGCAACAGGCCGGCCTACCTCCTCGCAGAAGGAGGTACCAGGACCTCTGAAATGCCACCCACAGGACAAGAGGTCAAATTGAACTTCTGACCAGTGTGATCATTGAAAAATCTGTGGCTGCTTTTGCAAGAGTTAACACCAGCTAACTGAAGTCAGATTCCAGCTTGGGTAATTCCATTCTGCCTCTCTAAAATTCCCCTTTTATTTCAAACAGATGCAATATTTTTTCACTTCCTCCATTCAGGACTGCCAAGTAGCTTTGTACGTTTTGTTGAGTACTTGCTGTGTTTTACCCCAAATGCAGCTACAATGCCCAGTGAATGACCCAGCGAGAACTTTGGTACCCTCAGTGATATTTGTGGAGAAAATTTTATTCTCTTTATTTGAATGCAGAACTGCTATCGTATCATACAGTGCTATGGTCTGTAGCAAGCAGCCAACAAATTCTAGCAGTAAGAAGATTTTGTCCCATGGACAGATCAATTATGAAGCAGAAGGCCTAACCTTTAGTTTCATCTCTACTAGTTATCTTCCCAAGCAACTTCAGCATGTTCATTCACCTTCTAGAAAGGTCAAAACCAGCTCAATTTTACTTTGGAATAAGTTGGCTTGGACCCTTAATCTCCGTGCCTCGATACCCACTAGGAAGAGTGGAGCAGCAATGCTCATCCAGCAGAGCATTAATATTCACTATAATTAATGCTTTTTGGTCATCTTCAAAGGGAAATGTATTTCCCATTTCTTTTAACACATAGAAATTGATGGATGAACAAATCAATCAATTTATACCATGCTCAGTGCTAGACAGCTCTTAGTGCTTGGTGGCAATAAAGGACAACGTAAAAGTAAAGCCAGCAATCCTAATTAAAAGCATGCTCAGTGAGACACAACTGTGGCTTGGTCCTAACGAGTGTGCAATAGAGATAATGTAAAAGCAATTACTTTAGCAGAGGCAATTTACTGAAAAATTGTTTTTACTGAGCACTAACTTATTCAGTCCATGGGCTTGCTGCCAAGCAAGAGCCAATTAGTGCCACTGGCTATGGGGACACGGAGATGTGGCCACCTGCCTGCTGAGACGCACCCCGCATCATTTCACAGACACCTCGTGGTTCCTTGGGGTCTGTGTGAATGCCACTTCTAACTCACACAGACTCAGCAATATGCTCAGCAATATGCACTGGTACAGCATCTTTCATCCTGGGTGACAGCCCAGCACAGTACTAACTTAGTAAACTAATCTACAGTCTGCATTTCTTTTTTCAACCGTGATGTGTGACATGCCTACGCTAGACTTTAGGGTGAGATGTACTGGTGTAAATCTCGCATTGCTGCATTAATTTCTGAATTTCCATCAGTACAACTGAGACATGTGTCTGGCTTTCCAATCAGAATGCACTTCTTCCAGGACTGAAGTTCAGTTGACCCCCCAGTTTGCCAGTGACCTGGAGAGGCAACTGACAAAACGCAAATGAAAGGAGCATTCAGGTTCCTTTACCAAGGACTGTGATGAACTAGCAGTGACATAAAAATCAAAAGATAACCTCTGGGCTTTTTCTGCCATTCATAGGATTTCTGAAGTCAAGTAACACTCACTAAATTTTCATTTAATAAAAAAAAAAAAAAAGTAAATGTGTAGCCTTTTGGTTGCAATTCAAGTTCTAATAAAACTGTTTATTGAACTCCTTGACCCCTTCCTGGAATCTGCCTGAGCTTCCCAGAACTTGGTGTCATGTGGCTCTCGGTCATTAATAACCAAGTATGACACAGCACTTTAGACGCACAGCAGCCTTTTCTGCCTTCCAGCAGGCGCCAGGACAGCGCGGAGAGCACAAACAGCTCAGCCCCGGCTGCGGGAGCCAGCCCCAGTGCAGCGTGGCCGTGATGCAGCGGCGAGCAGAAAGGGCAGGGGCAGGAAGTGATTCATCCGAGTACTGTACAACGTGCGGGACATGATCAAAAAGATCCCAGCGTCCGGGCAGTACGGCGCTGGGCAAACGGCTCCGGGCTCCATCCCGGATTGATCTCCCCCTGTGTTTACAGGGACGGGCTCCTCCAGCGGCCAGCTGCGCATTAAAGGCAGCGGCTGGTGCTAAAGAGGGTCAGTGAATCCAAAGACCTCTGAATACATGGCTGATCTGTTCTGTCCACCCACTCATTTACGTTTATAGAGCCCTTCTGGCTTCTGCCTGGAAATCTTTGGCTTTCAAACTGGAGATCTCTCCAGCGGTTCTCCAGCTTTTGGCCTGCATTAGTGTTCGCAGAATTTGTTCAGCTGTTTCTTTGCCAGTTCCCAACCCCTCGCAGCCCCCCCGGCCCTCCCCAGCCCCATGGCTACTTAATCATCTCTTCTTGTGACAGCCGGGCTGTGGTTAAGAAATTTTGAGTGTCAGTTTCCAAAGGGCAGAGCTGTTGTGTCTGCTGTGGCAAGATACATTCCAGGTATGATCTGCCTCCCCACTCACATGCCGAAAAGAAGAAAAGGCAGGAATATTGCTGTACGCAGGAGCTGATCACGTTCCAGTGTGAGATGCTGCACTGGAGCTACAGGGAATGAATAAGGCTCATTGTGAATTGATTCAGAAGTCGAATCTGTGCCAAATTTGGATTTAGTTACACACATGCACCTCCTATAAACCAAAAAGTTGTATGGACCTATGGGGAAAATGAGGTTACTTTCTATCAAGTTCCTTGTGTTGTCATTCACTGTGATTTTACTGGAGCAGCTCAGAAGTTGCTGCAGGAACTTCAGTGGGGAAGGAATAGGGAGGAGGGAAAATTGGAATCTCAAACTAGGTGGAAAATAATACATTAAATCAAATTATGGTTTTACTTTCCTTCCTGTTTGTGCCCTAGGCTTCCTGTACTTATTTCTCCCTGTCTCTCTCCATTGTATCTGCAACACATGTTTGCAAACACCACTGCTCAGCATGCTCAGTTCAGTTAAAGTTCATTTGTTAAGAAAAGAGAGATGGCCCTGAGCCCCTGGAATAAAATCTCCAGCACCTCAGTCCGCCGCTCCAAGCGTCAGGCAAGCCTTGACCCACCTTCTCGAATACAAACACAGCACAGATAAGTCATTTTAAACAAAAACAAGCATATGGAAAGAAAAAAGAAAAAAAAACACATTTGCCTCCAACCCCAGTCCTCCCTCTGGGCAGAGAATGAGAGAACGAAATGCTTGCAGCAGTGTTGCTTTTGCGAGACTGGGAGGTGTTCAGAAAGTATGGTGAAGGGACTGCTGTTGACACTGCTCTAGAAAAAATCCAGCATTCAGAGAAAGAAAATGCTCTAGACCACGAGATTTGCAGTATACCCAACAAGTTAAAGGCTCACTGCCTAGTCATCTACTCTAGGCTGTTAACTGGTCATTTACTCTGCACAGCTAACGGGTGTTAGCTAACACATTCCACATTCTGGTCTAGACCAAGCCTAGAAGCAAGGAAAGCAAACAAATTACACATGGAGTAAAGACTGTACCAGAGAGAAAAAATGAAGAGAGACACTGTGAGAAAAGAGGCACAGACAAAGAGGAAGACAATGAAATGGAAAAAAAAAAAAAAAAAAAAAACTATCTTCATAATGAGCAGGACCAGCTGAGCTTTCGAGGGGTGCTCTTCTTCCTAATCCATAACACATGCTCCTTAACTCCAGTTATGTGTTTGTTTATTTGTTGTGTGTTTTTGTAAAATGAATCACCCTCAGAAAAAAAAGCATGGATTTAAATTACAGAGGGCAAAAATCTCATTGTACGTCAGCTACTTTGGCAAACTCCATAGGTAGTTCAAGAGGAAAAGCTACTTGGGAATTTTCCGATGAAGTGTTTCTCTGATTTTCTTTAAAGGAAAATGATTCTATGTTGAACCTGCAACTTCATGGGAACAAGCACTGTAGACATCCTATTTTGTATAAATATTAAATATGTATTGAACTTAGTCTCCAACATCCCACAGAAGCGCTCTGACCGTTGGGACTCAAAATGATCTCTTTATTTAGGTCCAGTGCTTTGCTCAATTTTTAATCAAAACAGAACAGCACAACAGGAGCGCCCTAAAGCAAGCACTGGGCTGGTGATTAATACCTTCACATTAGACTTGGGGCATGAGTTCCATTTCTGGGTTTGACTTATGAAATCTCTCACAACCCAACTAATTGTCCTAGCTACTGGGCTTGTAATTACTTTTGGGTAATGCTTGCATGTTCCTCATTACAATTTGGGGAAGGTGAACGTTTTAACCCACTGTAGAGAAGAAAATACTTGAAGAGCTTGAAAATTTTAACTGGTCTGAAAGACTGCTTCATACTTAGTGACTTGTTTTGCATGTTTATGTTTTTCAGGTTTGAAGACGGGTATATGCTACATGTTTGTAGACTCAGTATGTGGATTACATGGCCAGGTATTTGGGGACAGTGTGGTTTGACATGTGTACTTCTTGCAGTGTGGGTTATGTGCTTCGTGTTCCTTTGTACATGGATGGTTTAAGTGCATCTTGCACATGTGATATCATCTTGACATAAAGTCATATTTAGTTAACCATAATTTAGATTGAATAGATGGGCTGGGCTTCTTCCTTTGGCTCCTTATTTTTCTTGGGCTCTTATGACTTTGACACACAGAACTTGGCAGTAAGAATTGAAGACATATGATCAATTGGCAGGACTGACAGCTTTGTTAGATAGTCACTTTTGGCATCTCCTAATAAACAGAAATTAGTCAATACGAAGTGCCTTTATGTAAGGGCACCAAAACATCCTTTGTATTTCTGGATATCTACCAAAAACATATCTGGAGAAAATCTTCACATTTCCTTTTGCCTCTTAAATGTCACATGCAGAAGTAAGTACATACACATCCTTCCATCCAGTTTCCCTGTCCTGATGGTGTGAAATAAGCAATAGCACAGCAAGGATGAGGTAGAACTACTATTTCCCTGTTCTGAAACCTTACTGAACAGAAGAGTCTGTATGCCACCTCTGCTGACCAGAAAGGATTCCTGTCCACATCCTCCAGGCCCTCTCCATCCAGAAGCAACAAGCTCCCATAGTTTACTTGGAGTCACACAAATGTTTGTAGGAATTGAAACTAAAACTCTACGTCAAACTAATACTAACTGGCTAGATAACAATATTAAGACTGAATTTAAAATAAGTAAAGACACTCGCCTCCACATTCTGGGGGGAAGATGCTAGGTATGAATTCAGTTTGGATATGAAAGAGATGGATTAGATTAGCGATGCCCAGTCTCTTGGTGCCAGTGGTTCCTAACGAAAGCACTTGAGGACAGTCAGCTTTGGTCCTTCAGGCCCAGGAGGCTGGACATGTTTTCAGTCAACTGAAAGGGAGCTGCCTTCTTGTTATGTCAGCATGTGGATGCTGTCATCATATGGGATATATTGTGGGCACGACCTACCCAGAGCATTACTGTTACATTACCAGACAGGAGGGACATCTGGATTTTGATCATTGACAGAGACATCGCCCACCATTAGACAGAGAAAAGGAAGCAGAGATGGGGCTGAAGACCACCAGGGTCAGGCTCACGGTCACCTCCCTGCCCGTTTGTGTCCCCAGGAGAGGAGGCAGCAGGAAGTGCTTGGGAAAGTTCACTCAACAGTTAAATCCCCTACGTGAATGAAGCCTTGAGCCTGTTTTGCTTCAAACAATGTTCCATTCAAAGTATGACTCAACTCTTGGGGCCTGATCCAAAGCCCACTAAAGACAATGAGAGTTTTTCCATTGACTTTAGCAGCCTTTGGATGAGGGCCTTGATCGTGATCCTGAAAGCCTGATTTCACATGAGAAAGCCTACACGCAAAAAGAGCAAATCCAGAAATCCTTGCTGAGATTTTACCCGATCCTTTCACAGGTAAGTATTCCAAATATGCCAATGAAGCTAATTTAGGCCAATTGCTCACTATTCTGAACTTCAAATAATATTTGATGATCACAGAAATTGATAAGGATAAATCCTTTGGTCCTACACTCCTGCTGAACTTCTTCTGTTTGCAGAGATGCTAAACCGTTCTTCCTCCATCTTTATTTTACCTGGTGTTGTCAGAATACAATTCAGGAACCATGTAGTACAGACTCCAGTACATGCTATACATACACAGTTCAGGTTACGGCCTCAGGTCCAGTTATACCTAAACGTGTTGTCTTCATTACAGAAAGTTAAGGTGTTTGAACTGTAGTGTAGGTAAAATAACTAGGACCAATGCTTTCACATGCTGTTTTTGTGGGCCAGGATGTTTTTAGTCCTATGTATATTACCTTTCTTGGCCATTTTGGAAGATATAACTAATTATGTTTGAAGGAGATTTCTTTAAACTCCGGCATTGACCCATAAAAGAAGCAAAGCAACATCTGGGCTTTGTGGCTTCTCCACATAGGCTGTATGTATTTTCACAGCAAATACCATCTGAAAACAAAAAATTTCTAGACATCACTCTCTATATAAACATACTGTCCAACCATAACTCTTTGATTGGGCAGCTATCTATTGAGACACCTTGCTTATCTGCATACAGCTGGAGAGCGTGGTGCATGTTAAAATCCCTTGGATGCTACTAATCACAGACTCGACTCAACAGTTTGTGTTTTTTTTTATGCCTGAGAAAGTTTTTTGTATGAATATTGTTAGCCCTTTTCTTCAGTGTATATTAAATGGTACATAAATAATAATTGATTGTCCTGGTGGAGTCACAGCACACAAAAAAGAATGCTTCTGCTCATATGGTTTGTATTAACTTCATAAGGGAAACACAGTATATGGGGATTTTTTAATTTTTTTTGCTTGTATGTCTACACCCTGGCTGCTGCCCACAGAATTATTTTGGTCAACACAGAGAATGATACAGCCTCGATATGAATGGGGTCCAACATGACTCAGAGCACAAGTAATACAGTAAGGAGTGCTAATGAGGGGAATGGAGACAGAGCAGCTCCTTTACCTCCACACTGAATCCAGCAGTAAATCTACTCTGGCGATTTCTGCCATAACTTTACCTTGCATGCTGCCTCATTGTAAGCACAGCTAAAACCTCAGATTGCCTCACAGGACTGAATGCTCAGGATCCATCTACAAATGTAATTTCCCAGGATAATCCTTGACTTTTGTTAGGGTCTGTTATTTCCCACTCAATACCCACAGGTTTTTAATTGGTTATTATTATTTCGTATTACATTTGAAAATTTTAAGAGTCTCTTAAGAAGCAGAAAAGGAGAAATAATTAAAGAAAAATGTAGAGAATAATCCAAATCCCGTGTGACTTTGCAGATGTGACATACATTGATTCTTGCCCTTGAGGAAGCGGACAGGAAGCTGTGGTGGGCCAGAGCTCTCAGCCATCATTTGACTGCAAAATATTCCCTTAGGACTAACTTTGTAATATACGATCACACAAAACCCATCAGCAGCTCCTGCATGCCAGCTCTGTGACATATCCTGTACTGTTGCTACTGTGCTTACGCTGGGATGATATTTTACATTATTTTGATGCCGGTGTAATACAATGGATACTTTTAAATGGATTTAAGAACAACCACTGACCTGCCACATGACTTTGGGCAAGTGACTTGTGTGTGTTGTTTTTTATCCTTTGATAATCTTTCAGACCTTTAGTTCCCCTTTTAATCATAAATAGAAGTATGAACAGTAATGACAAGAAAAGGAAAAGATGCAACAGGAGCACCGTACATGGAGAGTGAAGGTAATACAACACAAATGATTTTCAAATGGCATCTGCACCCAGCCTTGGTACAAAATTAGACCAATTTTGTATGTATGCCTTCTTTTGCACCCAGTTTTGAATGATTAGTTTGTTTGATTTGCTAGGTAAGTTCACACACTGTCATTCCACATAGAAAAGTGCAAGAGCAAACTTCAGCTTTAAGGTGGACAATCATTAAAAATAAGCAGAGATTAAGACAGCACTCCTACCATTGACACTGGTGCGTGCTGAGTTCACATGATGGTGGCAGTACTACATCCTCATTGGTACAAGATTTCATGTGCTGTACTAAAGACTTAACTACTGCTTACCATCATTTGACTTAGGGTCATGCACAGACAGTTCCTTGGATGCCCAGTCTCCTACTCAATGGTCTACACACGGTGAGAGCTAGACATGTTGTTTAGTATCTGTAAGGTATCCAGATCATACTATTGATTTAAATTCAAGCTATCTTTCAAAATGCAGCTTTGAGACGGAAAAGCTACTTATCATGAAGACAGGACCTGTAATAACAGAAATGGGAAGACAGGAAGGAGAGACTGGAAAGCACAAAGGCTCCACCAGTGACTACTAGTGCTTGACTGACTCGCCTGCGCAATCCAAGATGGGTGATTTGATTAGAAAAAGTGTGGTAAACAGGAAAAGAACGTGGAAGGAAAAAATAAACATATAGGGCTGAAAGAAGACTGATACAGAAATTCCATGCACTGCTTGCTGTTAATAGTTAGTGTCTGTGTGACACATTCACACCATAGCAGGGTGGGTGGGGCTGGGTTTTGATCCTTGCCTGATTGACGTTAATGACATTCTTCCAATGGCTGTGGCTTTCCTCATACCACACCCAGGAGGGGTCAGAGGCAAATTCCTCCTGAGTATTAATGTGAAAAAAAAACATTTTTTAGTCAATTTTTTAAATGATGCCAGGTGTTTGCTCTGGTTGCATTAATGAGCCTAGCATCGTCAGAGCTCAGCCTGCACTACCCAGCAATGAACCTACATCTCAGCTCTTAAGACTGCATCCGCTATCCGTTTTTAATCCACTTCCAGCTACTAAAATGATTGTACTCATCTCTATGATATTGCCTCTTAAGCAGTGGAAGACAACAACATCTGTGAGTGTGGATCCATGCCCAACATAGTATTGTCAGTTGTGGTGTTTATTTGTGTTGCCTAGAAGCCCCATTAACAGATTGGGATTGTCTGTGACAGCCGTGAAACAAAAGCATTGCACTTTCCATGGAAGGGTTATTTACCCCTGTTGCTTTTGTTCTGTCTGCCATGAAAAGCCTTACTTTCTGCCAATGAAAATAAGAAGCAAAAATCGAAAGCAGTGCAGGTCTGCTGCCGTTAATACAGCAGGACTGTCGGATCTGAAGCAGTCACTGAGCAAAGCTGTCAAAGCATTCTGCAAAGCTGAAACCCTCTAATAAGCTAAACCGTGAGCTTCTGAGCCCAGTTCCTGAGACTGCAGAAAAAAAAAAAAAAAAGAAAAAAAAAAAAAAGAATCATGGCCTCTTAAGAGAGTCTTTCTTAAGAACAACGCCATACAAATGCACTGCTTGCTTTGAAAGTGAAAGGCAACATTTTCCGATGTTGTGTACCTAAACAAGAGGTCACACTGCTGTGCTGAACACTCAACAGAGCCCAGAAAAGCTAACGGCAAGCGTTAAACATCAGATTTTGTGAATATTGGAAGCTTTTTTGTGTTAAACCCTTAATTTTAGGAGTTCTAATTTATGGATAGATTCATGCCGCATCTAAATTCTGTACTGCCAATGGATCTAGCAAAATCAATGTGCTGAAGACTTCAAGAGGTGGTTTCATAACAGCTCGGTAGGAAGTCTGTGAAACCTGTATGCCATGGTACTCACGCTAGCCTCATTGTTGTACCCCTGGCACAGCTGGTGCTTGCATGTTCTGTCCTGTTCTCTTTCCCAGCCTTGCAATCTCTCAGCAGGATCAGTAAGAGCCCTGTGGAAGCAAAACGCAGACTGGCCTGGATTGTTCCAATGTCTGCAAACACGTGGTGCAGCTCCTTGGGGAGGAGAAGGGATGCCTTCATCTTACCTACCTTGCACACACCGAGGCGATGGCTTAGCCCATGCCTGATCAGGAGGTAGGTGGGCTGCTGAACAGGCAGCATGCACCGCCTCAACTGGTGCTCCTCACCCCTCACAAGGAAGTTATGGGCACTTTTAATCAGGGATGTGGTAATTACCAAGTTCCACTAACACCGAGCCCTGCGCAGACCACGGACCCCCAGCACGTAGACCTCAAGTGTGAAATCATCACATACTGACAGTACAGCGTTACGTATATGCACAACTCGGAATCTTTCAGGTATAGAAATTCCTTCAGGGTCTGAAAACCTGGCTAAGGGTGGGTGCAGATCTATTTATAACAAAACAAATATTTGCTGATGCATGTGTAAACACACACACACACAAAAAGGAAGGTAAATCCTTCAGTGAATTAGAATACATTCTGAACAACTGAGATTAAATAGTGAAATACTTTCATAAGAACGTTCTGGATTAAATTCTTAGAACTTCGCTTCTAGAACAGAAACCCAAATTAGTCTTTTAACTGTCTGCCTATCCCAAATTTTGCAAGAACATTTTTTTCTTTCTTTTTTCCCTTTCCCTGGTGACCCAGTCACACATATGTGTTTTTTCAGGATTACAACAATGACTCCTTCTCAAAGATGTTGCTATTCCGCACTTCACATCAAGGCTGCGAGTTGAGGCTCAGAATGCTAATCATGCAAACAAGAGTAACAGATCAATCAGCTGCTGCACATCAGCAGCTGAGGACAAACACCAGACACCAACAGGCTTCAAAAGACCAGAGTCCTAAAATGCTTAAACACAATATATTTCTCCTTTCTGAAATGAAACATCTTCCCCACAGAGTGCGCTCTATATCTAGGTCAGGCCTTTCCAGAGGGAAGTGGGGACGGGCACAGGTTTTCACTAGGCACTGGGGTTTTCACTGCCACCAGCCAACCTCAGCAGTGCCACATGCCTGACAGTGCACCTTCTGGGCAAATCACTCCAATACGCAGCTGCCTGAATTTTCACATGTATTATGTTAGTTACTGGTCAGCAAATTACACTGAAAAGTAACACTAGAATTTTTTGGCCATGAAGATATTAAAGAGGAAAAAGTATTTATTACTGTTATTCCTATGCCAGCAAGATCTGCAGAAAGACCGGGGACCACAAAATGACAATCCATGCACACAGGCAGTAATAAGGAAATCCAGGTGGCTTTGCTCACCATGTAAAAGGACATGCTAGGAGAAAAAGGCAGGAGAGCTCAGGGATTGTTATCCTCGGATTATAGCTAAGGAAAATGAAGCACAAAGAGTTAAGTATGCAGGATGTGTCTTTGAACAGCCTAGGAGTTTTCAGTTGAGCTCAGAGGGACTGAGGTTTCAGAAGAGCTATTTACAGAGAGGAACCAGAGCCTGGACTTGTAGTGTCTTCAAACTGGTTTTCTCATATGGGAAGGAAGGACACAGCACACCAAGGAAGTGGGTTTCCAGCTGTTCTGATAAACTCTGAAGTATCTGTGCCATGAGACAGTATTGATCTTTGGGGCCCAGTCAGACACACTGCTCGCTGTTACTGCAATGTGCTACGTAAGCCTGGAAACAGAAAAATATCACACCCAACCCCATACTTCCTTAGTGCAGCTTTTCCTGCATCTTATCATCTATCTTTGATGGAGTCACTTATAAGCAGCATTGACTTTGGGAGTCTGTGAGCTGCCTCTTCCCATTGCTTTGCAAATCTGAGTCAGGCACACAAACAAGAGAGACGGGAAAAAATAGAAAGGGAGAAGTGGTTAAGGCATTCCTCTGTGACGCAAAAGGCAGTGATGTCAGAATTCAGAGACCACAGACACCTCTGCCAAAATGAATGGGATTCCAGCAGGCTCCAGCTGGTCTTATGGTTTGTGCATTCTGCGTTGTTTCCTGGATACCAGCAATTCCCAGCTGTAAACTGAACAACCATTAACCCCTTCCCTCTTGTGGGTTTCCAGACAGTCACTCACCAGGGAGGTTTTTCCCTTGCTGGTAGAAGATTCCAACATTTCATAATCGAGCATCTTGTATGAATCAATGGTTAGTTTAAAAATAACCCCTTGACCCGAACTGTCTGGGAGAGCCATCGAGAACAATGAAAACGAGACACTTTTATACAAAGTGATGTTTCTTATCTGATCCCTCAACTGCATGCTGGTGGCCTTGAGTTCAATTCCCCGTTTACCCATGTGACTTGTTACTTTTTCCATTTTTCCAGGATCTTATTTTTCCATTCTTTTTTTTTTTTTTTACTTTTTTTTTTTTTTTTTCTTCCCCCTTCAAGCCCATTTTTTCTTCATATCTATGCAATAGAAGATAAGACGTGACTCCAACTCTGAAGTTACAGTGGGAATACATCTGAAACCCTGGACCTGACACACAACTCCCAGAAATTTTTGTGAGGGAAAGCATCCAAATTCTTAATCTAGTGCCTGATTCCCTTCTGGCACAAACTGAAAACCTAATTTTGGATCTCAAAACCCTGAACTTCCCGAAAGTAAAAATCTAGGCATGGATTTTTTTTGGCTGAGGTAGCCCTCCCACTGCTGGGAGTGAACAAGAATCTGAACAAAAGCCAGACCAAAATAACCAAACATCTTAATTATTAATCACTATTAATCAAATTGAATTTAAGCTGCAAGGGCAGGTCCCACTGCTCTTCTCTCTGGGTACTGACTGAAAGAACAGGGAGCCAATGAAAAATGTAACTTGGGCGGCGACATCCCAGTCCTTGTCAGCTGGCAAGCACAACGTACATGGTACTTTGAAATGTTATTTTGCTGTGCATCAAAGTAGTGAAAAGACAAATACATATAACATCAGGGCAAGTTAAAAATATCACCGTTACATTTTTCAACAGGAAGTGGATATGCTTGTCCAAAGCCTAAAAATGTAAGTAACTCTGTAAGAGCTCAATTCCGTTTCTAGCCTGATAAGTGCAAGCTGCTGCTGCTGTCACACTAGGCCCTGATACGTTCTGGGTAATTATCTGACAAGGAATGTGGGTCAGTGATTCCCAATCAATAAGCACCACTCTCCTCCTTGAGACAGTCTCTCTGTGCCCAGCGTGAGGCACCGAAGGACAGGTCGTCCCACCAGCACCGCAGGGCACCGGGCAGCCAGGCCCACTGTGCCTTTCCCTTTGGGTAACCAGCAGGGAGTACAACCAGGGAAAGTGCTGAGTCCTTTCACTGCCTCTCTAGTTTGGAGTTTTTATGGCTTATGCGTTGAGTATTTTCTCTACTAAGGTGAAAATTGCTAGTTCTTCATGTGGCTGGGAGAGTTCAACCTTAAAAAAAAAAAAAAAAAAAACAAACAATAACACGAAATGTGCAGAAGTTGATCCTGCGACCTCATCTTCCTCGGCGTGTGGTTAGGCCACAGCACCCGTGGCCAGATCCCCATTGGCGCAATGGGCCTCATGGCCAGCAGCAGTGTATCACAGGACAACATCTGCGGACACCGAGCACAAAGGCTGCCATTCTGGAGCCCTGCAGAGTGCCTCTTCACCCACTCCCCGTCCTTCAGCAGGCTGCAATACACTAAAGGCACACTCCATGTGTTCCTGTTCCAGTCATAAAATGCTCCACAGTTGCCCATTTGTAAGAACGGAGTCATTAGGCCTTAGTCTGCAGAACATTTGATTTCTCCCCGCATTACTGCTTGGATTATTATTTACCACAAGCTCAAGAGTGGGGAAGTGTACTTCCAGTCCTCAGGTCCCCTTCAGAAATAAGAAAGGTGAATTGTCCCTCAGCGAGAAGAGAACAATACAAAAAAGACAGTCAGTGAGCTTAGCAAAATGAAGAGTGAAAAAGTATAAGATTTCTATAAATACATCAAGGGGAAAATAAGAAATGAAGGAGTGAGCAGTTTAAGCTAAACATTATTGCTGGTACAGGAGCAAACAGGCATTAACTGACTACCAGTAAACGAAGGCTGAAAATTAGAAGGCTGACAGCCTCTTGTACCGTCTGATCCTATGGCTGTCGAACATGGGAGCAGCAGACAAAAACCCCAACTATAGAATAAAACTGTTAAGGCAACATGAACAATGTTATAACATGGTACTTCAAAAGAAAGCGCTTGAGTCAACATCCCAAGCTGTCCCCGGTAGGCCTGTATGTCTGAAGGCTTCTCCTTAGCTGCGCTAGCACCGCAGGCAAGTGTTTCGCTTTCATTCCACTTGTCCACTTGTAGTTATGTTTTCATTTCTGAGACCAAAGAGGAAGAGGAGAGGTTGTGTTGCAGTTCAGGGGCCAAGACATGAAATGGTCAGCCAGTTTGGCTTCTGTTCCCAGCTCCTCAGTCTCTAGCTTCTGGCTTGATCCTTGATCATCCTGCTTTCCCCCATTTTGACTCAGTTTATACCAGGTAGGAGCTAAAAATGTACACTCATCTTTATTATTTGTACTGTAGTAGTGCTGTAGAGCCCAACACTACATTTCATATGGAATACAATGCCCATCCTCCAGAATGTTTATTACTAGGTATATTTAACAAGCAAATATTGGAAGTAAACACAAGTCAAAAGAATTTGATCCTGATCAGTGTGATGAAGCTGCCTTCTTAGTTTTGAAAAGATCTGTGGGACCTTTGAATCCCAGAAAAGTGACACCATTAATACAGGTTAAATGATCTCTATAGGGCTTAAAGATGCGTACATATGGCACTAATAGTAAACAATTAATATTAATTTTACAAAATACAATGCAAATAGCATATAAATATGAATTATAGAATTATACAATAATTTAGGTCGGAAGAGACCTCAGGAGGTCATCTGCTCCAACTCCTCATTTGCAGCAGGCCAGCTTGAATCAAACTCAATTGAACAGATCTTGAACAAGGAAATTGTGCCAGAATCGGTCTTTTCAAATTCTACCATTGCCAAAAAAAGTAGAGTCCTGCGTGGCCTCAGCAAATCCAGAGCCAAAGTTTTTGTGATAAGCCTGGCGATATTCTCCCAGACCTCTGGGTTTCCCAGCTAGGTGGAAATGAATTTAATTTGAGTCTTGCTCTTAAAATCATTGGTTGTCCTACAGTAATTATCAACATGGCACCCCATAGGAAGATGCTCAAAGGGCCAGTCAGATTAGTTATATCAAGCTGCATTAAAGAGCAGCCAGCCCTGCACACCATTATTAGTCACAGAAGAGATTAAACAAACCTGCTTGGCCTCTTTCCCCTTTGCTTTGTACTGATGTTCACAGATAAACCCATGCGGGAGACGCTGGAAAGAACTGAATGTCCTGTGGGAGCTCTTATCAAGACCAGGGAGTGAACAGTGAATAACCACTCAGCAAGTCACCTTCTAAGTTTAAAAAGCAGCCTGTTGTTTTAAAGTATGTTAGTCATCAACAAATGGGCTGGAATGTTCTCCATTCCCTCCGTCCCCCCTCTGCAGTCTCCCTCTGCTGGGATTAGCTAGCCGGTTTTCCTCCTGCTTTTTCAGAGAACAAAATCTTTTGCCTGTTTTTAGAATCTCACTTGTGTCATCTTGTTTGGAAAGCTAGCATATATTTGTTCTAACATGTGTTTGTTCCTTTTCCTTTGAAATGTAAGCTCTTGAGACAGGGGCTTTTTCTCAACCAGTATTTGCCCAGCGCTGGCATGACCATCTTCATCAGAGCCTGCCTCCCTTCCTGGACTGTGAACAGCAATTCCCAGTCACGCAGTGTTTGCTCCTGTGCTTCTTCACAACTGGAAATAGACTCAGCTCCTGGCAGCAAGAACCCGATCAGAAAAGACCACAATCCACTCCAACCCCGGCCGGGTGTCTCAGGAGCTTTGTGGCAGATGGAGCTCCCCTGCCTGTGCCCTTCTCTCTCCGTTCTCACTGGTGGGCAAGGATACACTTCCCAATGCAGCACACAGTCACATTCTTTCGTGTTTCAGTTATTTACAAACAATAGTGCACATGACCTCCTCACAAGTGATTGATTAAAGCCTCTCTTAAAATGTGGGTTCAAAACTATAAAGAACGTCAATTTCTGGAATTCAACCAAAGTGTCCCCAGAGAGCAAAACAGACACCACAGCGCAGTGCCCTAACTCTAGAAGAGGGATTCCACTGAACATCAGCTCTTCTAGCCCCGTTTCATTCTGCCTTCAGCTCCCCAGCGGTAACACTTCCTGGTCTTCCTTTTCTTTGCAATTTTCTTCCCTTCTGACCTTTCTTCCAGTTCAAGGAATGCAAAGCTAAAGACTCATTTTTTCTGTGCACTACTAAGATGTCAAGATATTTCATACTGTTAGTAATTACTATTATTAATGATCTATAATTTTAGAAGTACAAGTGATTTGCTTAGCAAGTACCAAACATGGAATCGTTTGGGACAGTGGGAGGTGAACACTAGAAAACATGACTACTCACAGGTCTTATAACATCATGGATAATTCTTCAGAATAGCTTCTCATCAACACTGCAAGCACTGATTTGCCAGTTTGGGTATAGCATTTGACTCCAACTTGATCTCAGGATCTCCTCCTGTTAGGGAAAATGCCACCACTGCCCTCTCCTGTTCTTTCCTTGTCTTCTGTTTTCATTCCTTCTTTTCCCTTCTTTTCATTAACTCAAGACCTACAGTTTTCTTATATATGTAACACAGAAGAGCACCTAGGATTTTTTTGTGCCCTCTTCTTTGCTTTATTTAGAAGCCCTCATGGCACAGATTGTCTCTTTTCTGCATTTGTTTGTTCAGCATCCTGCACAAGAGATCTTGCCAGGGGCACTGACTACCAATATAACATCCACTCCTGTGACTATAGCACAGTCTCCTTGGCTTTCCAGCTCTCACTTCTCACTAATGTTAAAATAAGTTAGATGATATAAATTAGGCAACATTAGGTTGTTGTTTTTCTTTTATTTCAGACCAGTATCTACTTCTGAAAATCTCTTTAATAGACCATGGAAGAAATATGGGCAAGGCTATGTACTTTCGGGAGCAAGAAGAGCATTATAAGGGTGAAGACGAGTTTGGGGTAGCGCCCCCTTTCCCACTGATCCTTGAAGATCTGTGTTTCTGCTGGTTAGTTTTGCTGAGAAATTTATTGTTATGAAATTTGCAGCAAGAGAGACTGATAGCACAAAGTCTGAAAAAACATAGGCTGAATGTGCTACAAAATCAGAGCTCAACGAACATGCAGGAATATAGGCAGTGCCACAGACACAAGTAAGCACACAAACAGCTAATTCTGGCTCCAAGCGTGGACAAAGTATCTCAGCTAAACAAAATCAGGGAACCCCAAGTAAAACTATGCACAGGACAGCACACACGTAACACAGAGCATATCCTATGCCTGCCCAACGGCAGTTCTACGAGTACACAAGTCTCAGACCCATAACTTCGTTGCAGTTGTTATTACACAGAGAAAGGCTAATGGGAATAATTAGGAAAATATTAATCAAGCATAATATAACCAGAGCCTCATTTTGTACTTCATAAAAGGAGACACTTAGTGTTTTAGTCTAGCCTCCTCCAAAATGGTTGAGAAATAGCAGATTTCCCACATTCCACTGCTATGACATTGACCGATAAAACAAAAGATATGGATGTGAAGAATGTATGTAAAGATATGTTCCTTCTGCCTGCGAAAGGCTGGACATCATCATGCAAATGTTACTTCACGCTAGGCCAACTGGAGGTCAAGACATATTCTGAACATCCCATACTGTAAGAAGTTATCTCACCTGAAAAGTACAAATGCAGTTAAGCAACAATAAGCTATTTATGTTGATTCCCAATTTCATAAGCAGGAGTTTATACAGAAAAAATATTGAGACCATTTCTCAGAACATTAACACGAGAGCTCATTACACAGACTGACAGGAGAAGAAGGCTACTTTCCTATCCATGTTTCTGGGAATGAGAAGGATTCAGGACACTGCAGATGGCATCTGGACATAAAGTCCAGACATCTGGGTGCAGAATACATCACCGCCATACTGGGTCAAACTATTCTCTCTTTTATGGACTCAGAACGGATTTTAAGTCAGAGAATCATGAACGGAAAACTTTCCCGTTTCCTTAGGGGAACCTTGTCATCCAGGTTTGGTTGAATCACAACTGTGTGAAAACCCATCTCCAAGGCAGTGTGGTATTTTGTGCCATTTCAAAGGAAAACTATAATTTGAAGTGGGGCCGCTATGTGAATATTCTCAGACGAATACAGAATCATAAGATACAATCCCAAAGAGCTGCCTGTCTCTGGAGATTAACAAATTGTTTTTACATCACTAGGTGATACATGAGAAGTGAAGGGAACAGAACAGTGATTTGAGATATAATTCTTTGTGACTTTGTGACTTATCTCACTTTTACCTGGTATCTGTAACACCTCCATCTCATCTCACATCTTATACTCTGTGTGTGGCTATTTAGCTGTTTGCATACTGAGGTAAAAACCTATGGCTATGGAAAAAGATAGCATTTTAAATAAAGAATCTAAGCTGATTTTCCCCCTGTTTAATTCTTGCAGTGAGAGACAATGAAGTCACTGGCTTGCTATAAACACCACTACGATATCAGAAGGTAGACAAATTCCTCAGCTTCCCATGTGGTCTATCCTATCAAGTGTCCACGTTACAATATGAAATTCTCCTTCAGGTACAGGATCATCAGAGGTGATCATTCACAGGATATGCTGAAACTCCCAGCCTTCCAGCATGTCAGCCTCCAGCCCAACAGAAGTTTCTCTGAAGTAGACTTATAGGTACAGAGGTTGTAAGAGTCAGAAGGGGATATTACGATCCTCTAATTTGACCTCAATAATTCTGTAATTTTTCTTAAACCTAAACCAAAGCACATATTCTTGAAAGATATCTGATCTCATATTAAACATTCAAAAACTGGTGAAGACACTGCTGTCCCTGATAAACAATTACACCATTTAATTACTTTCACTGCTAGCAAGTTCTATATTACTAATTTGAGAGATACTTTAAAAAAAAAAAAAAAAAACTTTTGTTTCTAGCACAGAATCTCCTTATGTTTTTGTCTGCATGACTGAAATGTCCTAAGTGTTGCATGTCTTTCATCTGCAGGTATCTACACAGAGTGGTCAAGTAATTTCTAAAATCATTTCTTTGAAATGAATTTAACCAAAATTTGTTTACCAATTACTGGACTGTTTTTGTTTTTTCAATTTCCCTTCAGGACTTTTGCATCCTGTTTTGAGTAAGACCACCAAAACTGTAATACTCTTAGTAACAGTATTATTAACACAGAATAATTTTGATTTTTCTGGGGTGGGCTAAGAGCTTTGTAAGTCCATACACAACTGTGCTACTTAAAGTGACAGCTTGGCTCTTTGGCCACTCATTTCCTGATCCTGTGTGTTTAAATTATGTTGTTTGGGGGAGTTTCTTTCTTTTTTTATTCCTCTAACTTGTTTTTTTGTGTGTTATGAAAAGAGGCTCTTCATGAAAAGTTAGAACAAGAACAATCTCCCTTGGCTTCTCTCCAGTTCCTGGAGGTAAAAGCATGACAAGTAGTGTTATTCCATAAAACTGACAAATAATCTTTGCCAAATTTTTCCCAATTAGAGTCTATCAATCTTTACAATGAAGCCCTTTATTCATCCATAAACAAAGTCCAATTATATCGCACTAGGAAAAAGGAGGGGCAGGTGCTTCTACATTCAGAATATGTGCACTAGTAAGATGGAAAGGCTTTTTTTTATTTTTTAACTGACTTACTCTTTGTATGCCACAGCTGTCTTGTGATAACGATAACTCTGTATAACTGACCAGAGAGTCAGTGACAAATTTTGATGATGCCCAACACCCAATCATTTCTAGTGTGGTCTTCTCCAGAGGAGTTTCTGGCACCTTATATCTGTACAAAGAACTGAAAATGTAAATGGGACGGTTAGAAATTTCTGCTGCTTCCCAAGCTCTTCATCGCATAGTTGACTCATCGCTGTCTTCAGGACAGATGACAATGCCTGTCTCACTCTACATCCTGCCTGCCTCATTAAGACTTAGAAAATTAAAAGGAACAATCTTTAGAATCAGAGCACCAGCTTTCACACTGCAATCAGAGTACAAGGTAGACTACCTATTTATCTGAGCAGCCATGAAGAAACTGAGCACTGTCAAAGTATTTCAGGATTTCTAAGGCAAGGCTTAAGTTAAGCTCAAGTCTGTGGACAGTGATGAACTTGCATCGCCAGGATTATTTTCATGTAAATAGCATAGACTTGGTGCAAAGACTTATGGCTACAAAAGGCAATTTTTGGTATTCACCTTTGCAAGATTTGAGTTCTTTGCTCCAAACAGTGACAGCTCAATTGCCATGCTGATAAGTGGTCTTGATCTATGGCTCTCTAATATGCAGGTCTCCCACTGGATGGGTATTCTGAATACAAACTGCCTTCTGAATCTGGTCCATGAAACACAATTGTTTGCACTGGGACACTGTTGACCATTGTCTTCATCTCTTACAAGATTCCTACAGTTCATTTTCATTCCAAGACACAAACAAAAACCCAGACAAAATATTCTTTCAAAAAGATAGTTCAGTAGCTTTTCAAAACTATCAGCTCCAGGAGAGAGAGGGAACCAGACCAATTAAAAATCAAGCTCTCCTAAGGAGATGGGCAATTTTGCTGTAGAAATAGATGAGCCTGTGGATAATTCTCTGCATGCAGCAGTATTCAGTTGACATTTATGCTATCCTGACTATCCTGTTGTTACCCAGACTACCCAATAATTTCTTTACATATCATTGTAATTTAGAGTTCATTTAGACTATCCAAAAAGACAACATCCAGATGCTGAATGAAGGCATAGTTCATTTTTCCTCTTACACACACACAACTCTTAGTGTACATAATGAAAGCCAATAGAGTTTTGATCAATGTCAGCAATGAAATACATCATGTCTGTATGTGTATATATGAACATTTATTTGGCATCTTTTGCCCAAGGGTCTTTATAAAGATCTTCCCATCCAAGAAATGAGATATAAAAGGGTTGCTTACTTCACCCAAAATCAACAATAAAGAATAAACTTGCAGATTCTGATAACTTTGCTGCTGGCAAATTCACTAAGGAGTGCTGTATGTCAGTTTTCAAAGCAGAATAGTGGCCTTACTTCAAATAATGTAAAGATAGTTTCAATGTAAAGTTAGTTTCACCTGTTCAAAAGATTCAGATGAAATACATTATCACAGGATATGTTACTTATTGGACAGAGAACATCCTAAGCAATACGACTACTAAGGCAGAATCCTGATCCCAGGTCAAATGTTGAAGTTCTCACACATATCATTTGCGCCAAGAACTTACCCCCTTTCCACCTCTGTTGTTTAACTTTGGACTAACATTTAATCCATGTATATGTCAAACTGTCCATCTGCTTATGAGTTAAATGAACTTGTTTATCCTTTGACGATAGTCTAAAAAAGTTGAAATCCTTCAAGTTTAGAGAAGACTGAGGGGGGATATGATAACCCTTGATTACAAATTACTGATTACAAAATCAGTTACGTGGTGGAAAAGCTCAATATTTAGCTATTTTTCATTAACTACCAAAATAAAAAAGCTGAGAGATGCTTGAAAATAAAAGCAGATCAGTTAAAAAACTACTTCTTTGTACAGCAGGTAGTGAATTTCTGGAACTCAATGCCAAAAGAAATTGCAGAACTAGAAAGTATCAGCAGGCATGAGAAAGGGTTAGATAAATTCAGGGACAACAGGACCGTTAACAGACACTAAGCAGAGATGTTCTCTCTACCCTCGCTAAAACAGCAGTTCTAGATGCCCTGGAAAAATCAGGGAAATGAACTTCAGAATGAAGAAATGGGAAATGGAATCAGAAAGTGGCCAGGCTCATGGCTTCCTCTAAAAATCATCTCCTTCTCCTAACTATTGCACTGGCCCAGAAGGGTGTTTATTATGCTCAAATGTCATTGTTCTGAGCTTATTTATTAAGCACAATATATCCCAAGAATTTTGTATTTAGTTGTCATATTTTATGTGTAATATTTATTTCTGTGAAGATAGTTCTATTTTGAAATTATTATTATGTAGTTATGAATCTTTCTGTGACTACCTTCTTTTCTGTCATTGAATGCGATCCACCACTCTACTAGTACAGACCATGATTCATTTGGTCTGTGCTTCTTATGAGTCTTATTTTAGTAGCTTGGTTGTTACTTGGCTCTGATCCACTGGGATTAGATTTGATTACAGAACTAATACACTGGATAACTATAACCTGTCACATAAAACAACCATTCACTCTGGCATTGGTGTTGGTGTATTTTTTACCAGCTTAGTGAAAAATTACAGTGCATTTATTCTCGATTTGTTTTTTATGTATCATGTCGTAAAAGGAACCATTACATCTCATATGCTATTAAAATGAAATTCTCCTTTTTCTAAATTTCTCCTTTATATTCAGAAAGTTAATTCACCACAAATGGAAAATGTTCAGTATTTCTAACATGCAAGGTCACAGGTTGATATTACATATATCAAAATCAAAATTTCCCGAGTTACTATGGGACTAAAGCTGAGATTTGCGTGCTAGCCCTCTACATCTGGAACCACACATCTGGGAGACAAAATTAAAAACACAAGTTAAGCAAGTTGTAGCTTCCCAGCTATGTAGCTAGAATTTCCAAAGCGACAGGATGTTGTGGTATCTCCCTGAAAGCTGTCCTCACCTTGATGATGAATTACAGTTCCTCTAATTTTTGGCCACATGGCATCATGTGATCCCATGATGTCCATAGCTTCACCAGGATAATCACAGTAGGATAATGCAGTTTTGCTTTTGGTGACTACAAAAAAAAACCTTACAAACTAATCACTGGTTTAGAATATGCATTTCGGCATCTACTACATATGGCATTTGTGTAACTGTGTTTCTCTTTCTAAGAAACTAAATATAGATCTAAATGCAGTGGGTACTTTACTGAGAAAAAATAAAAGTTCCCTGGATCAAAAATGGCAATGGAATTGCAAGCTGTTCCCACTGATACCATTGCTTCTGCTCCTACTGGGTGAGTAAAAGCAATAGGAAAAGGGAAGTGATGAGATGCAGGCAGCTCATACGTTGCTCATGGCATCATGGCAAGAGTTTACACACAATAGCAGGATTACAGACAACAGGACTAGGCATTCTTTTTCTTTTCTTTCTTTTTTTTTTTTTTTTTTTTTTTTCCTGAGAAAAAACTAGAAGAGGAAATGAAAAGGATTGCATATTAATTGTGTTTAAAAAGTGATTAGTTGTGTATTTACTTACGTTAGCAAAAGTCTACTAGCCTGAGTTACCTAATACAGAATCTGACCACTCAAGACAGCTTGTTGTAAAAAATGGAGTTACTTAGGAGCTACCACCCTAACCAACACATTGCTATAACCAAGGAAGGTGTTGCACTTCATTACCCCTCATCAGGGCTCTGGGTTATGTAAAACAACTGGATCAGCCTAGATTGCCTTTGTCTAGGAAGTCACAGGAGGGGATGTCTGTCCTGAAATAGAAGTTAATACTTCAGTAGTTTCAGTTTTGACAATTTACTTGAGAGCTTGAGCACTTTTACAGCAGGACTTGGAAATGTGGGCCACAGACAAACGTAGAAGGTTAGAGTTAACCACAGTATCCTAGCTCTGAGCATTTCAAGCTTCTTAGGTTTCATATTTTTACTATAAACAATACTGGTTTAGGAAAAAGTGATGCATTGTAGCAGATCGCATACCAGTGTGGAAGTTGGAAGAAATGTAGGTTTATGCTTTGCTTGTACCACTGAGCACAAGTGGATGAGTCTCTTCACCTCTCCAGCCCTGTTTCCTCTCCCAGTACATTGGATATAAAACAAATTGTCTCCTACTCAGTTCTGAACAACGATGAACCTGCTGAGGACAGATCCTCCTTGAATCAACTAGGGACTCACCGGCAGCAGAGCAAAACTTGGTAATTTTAATGCTAAAAAGATTTTGCTTTTCTGTAATTCTGGTAGCCCAGCAGAAGAACTGCTGCTCTCCCTATAGCAACAGGCATTGGACAGAGTTTATCCCAAACAGCATTTTGCAATCCTACACGCATAAGCTTCCCTTTCTCTTGCCCAACAAAGCAAGCTCAAACTTCCCGAGGTTTGCCACTCTCACCAAAGCAAGGTGTTTGTACTGTGAATGTTTTTGTTTTGTATAGAATAACGGCAAGGCAATTAGGAAAGTATTAAAGTGCTATATTTTCCTTCATGAAGTGTTATATTCTCCTTTACGACATGCCATGTGCACTGTGGAGTGTTACAGACAACCCCATGAATAATTCCTACAGAGTTCCCATATGAAAACAGAATGTAAAAAGAATCTTCTCACCCCCCAGCACTTTGGGCAAGAGTAAGGCATTATTCAAAGAGGAAGCATACACATAAAAAAGTCAAGGGATATGGGGTTTAATCCTGTTTATGCCATAAACACTCAGTGTGACTTTGGAGAAATCATTTAAATGCCATTTTGTTGTAGTTTGTTACGGACCGCTCTGACAGCCAGTATCTGCTTGATTTGTTCCCGTTCGTGTGTTCTCTTCCTTTAACAAGCAAGGCTCGGGTCTGAAGAAATCCTGCGGAGGGAGTGAGAAATTGCTTCTTTCCTTGAAGAGCAATCTGCCCTGGGAAAGAAGCTTCCAGACCAGAAGAAAGACCACGAGAGACAAATGGGAGCGAGACAGCCCCAGCGAGGAGCGAGGAGCCCGCGGCTTGACGTGACAGCGGCGCAGGGCGAGGCGATTGAGCAAGGCCCAGGAAGAGCCCGGAGGGGCCGTGCCCAGCCACTGGTCGGCGGGACTTGTTTACAAGCTCTTTTTCTTTCTGTTCTGTCTCAAGTAATTATTTGGAGTTCTCTTGGTTTAAAAGGTTAAGGATGTTAATTCCCATTCTAACACAACGTGGCCTTTGGGGATTTCTTTTGTTCTAGCTAGCTCTGGGCCGCTTGGCAGCCAGCTCAAAGCGCGGCCGCAGTGCCAGGGTGACTTGGCGGGGCCTCATGGGGCCTGCGGTGGTTGGGGGCTGCAGGTGGAAGAGCGTGGCTCCTCTGCCCCCTGGCAGGGCACAACCTCTCCGTTCTGTTCACTACCAACACCAGGACTTCGCATCATGATCAGAGTCCTCTGTTTAGATGTCTTTTCTTTGCAGTTGCTGATTATTGCTGCTGGTTTCAATGACTGAGACGATGCAAAAACTGCAGCAGGTTTCTGACAGAATCGAGTAGCAGACAGGCCAAGGGGCTGTAAGGGCTTCTTACAGCTTTCTGTCATGCTTTTCCTTTTTCTTTGCTCTTGAAGCTCACTGGTAGACTTCCACTGAATCACAGAATTTCTAGGTTGGAAGAGACCTCTAGATCATCGAGTCCAACCTCTGACCTAACACCAACAAGTTCTCCACTAAACCATATCCCTAAGCTCTACATCTAAACATCTTTTATAGACCTCCAGGGATGGTGACTCAACCACTTCCCTGGGCAGCCCGTTCCAATGCCTAACAACCCTTTCGGTAAAGAAGTTCTTCCTAAAAGAACTTGCCTGAAATGTCTCTGAGCATCCAGGTATGGCTTATTTTTCCTTCTCTGTGACAGAGGGCACACCGTAAAAGACCTACCGTAATTTTGTACTGTACCAGTGCAAATAAAAAATAAATTATTGAAAATGAGATCTACAGCTGATGCTAAAAAGCACTTCTTGAATTTCAAATAAACCTGCATATTTAAGCTAGCTTTGATTCCACGCATGAATTCACGTTTAAGTGCCCACATGAAGTAAAGTCTAAACTTAGACATTTTAGGTGAAAGAACATAGGCTAGAAGGAAAACTTTTCCGAATGCATGAAATCAGACATGCTCACTAAAAAAAACTGAAGCATATAATGATGGACCACAAAACAGTCACAGCAGTTTACATATAACAATATAACCTGAAGCATAAGATGGTTTGTAATAACAAACAGACAATCTGACAAGTTGTCATTACCAATGCCAATGCCAAAAAAGTAATTGCTATATGAAATATTTAAAACAAAACAAAACAAACAAAAACTCTGTATCCTGCCTATCCAAAGACAGTACATTATATGGCAGGACCTCAGTTAGGACTGATAGTCAACCTCTTTTATTAGGTGCTTAATTTCACATAATTACTTCTTTTTCTTTCCCCAGCTATAATATTCTAGCTACTACAGCTTTCTTATCCCAGAACTCTAACACAAAACAAACATGATTTTACTAAAAAATAAAAATCTTGTTGTGATAAAAGGAATTCCTGACATTCACTTGCCCCAAAGGAACCTATTTTGTTTGCCTAAGAGTTTATGAAAAGAAAACTGAAATGGATTCAACATGGACAAAGATAATTTCTAATTTGGGGTTAACTCAAAGGTTTAAGACAGCATGTAAGTATTTACTATGTGCTTAAATCTCACTGAAGTGAATTATATATAACTGCATTCTTAAAATTAAGCACATGATGCACTGCTGTCCCGAGCAGCTAAGTACACACTTCATTACTTTCCTGAATCAGGGCCACAGTCTGTGGGATTTTCTCTTTCATTACCTGATTCCTAACAAGGCACGTACCCATAACTGAACCTTCCCCACTGACATATCTGTCAGCAGTTATGAAAACCAATGTGTAACACTTAGAACACCTGGGCAAATAATCTCTCATAGTAAAACACTTCAACTATTTTCACTTTATGCACCACGTATGATTGTTTATTTGTTTTGGCGCTGCCCTGATGAAGGTGGAATCTTGCCATATACTACAAGAATCAGACTTTACCAGGTTAATTTTGCACTGAGAACTTTTGTTGATCCAGAATTGAACTAGCTTCATTGTTTGGTTCTTTTGGAACACTGAATGTTTTGTTTGGTGTCCTTTTAAATCCCCATGGGAAGCTGTGTGCCATGGATACTTCGTGTCGCAGGAATTAGCAAAGCTTAAAGATAAGGAGAAGATTTGGACATACACAACACTACCGTCACCATGACACACTGCTGTATTAGGGCTTTGTCAGGATCCTGACATACACCAAGTGGCAGATAGACTTAGAGATTGGCTCCCTCAAATTATCTAATAAAAGACAGAAATAGGACTGAAGCTAAAAGCACATTGTCTCTCAGAGGTTTTGTTAATTACAGAAAGACATGATGAAGCTTGGTGGAAGGAAAGCAGACTGCAACTCCTTAGGCTGCATCTGTCTGTCTCCACATCCTGTACCAGCCCAGCCCCAGCCTGTACAAGTGTGTGCCTCTGCCCCAGAGCCACGGCACACATCCAGGTCGGGGATGTGCTACCGAGTGCTCCTGAGCAGCTCCCAGAAGGGGACCATCCACGTGCACTTGCTTGGAGGGAGTAGAGGGCACCTGGCGGGGTGGAGAATGTGAGAGCAGTAGCTTAACACTCTCTCACCTGAAAATCACCAGAAGAAGGGAAGATGAGAGTGGCAGAAAGACACCTGGGGTCTCGTGAATTGTTGGAGAGACAGAGACACTTCTCCTTTTGGACAGAGAGGCGAGAAGTTGGGCTGTGCTTCTAGCACGTCTCCCCCCCAGGCTCTCCCACCATCCCACCTCCGTCCTGAGAGCGGCAGACACAGACAGGCAGGCAGCAGTGCGGGCTGCAGGTATCAGAAGTGTCCATGCAGGGGGATGTGATGATTTGCCTCTTGTTTGGCAACTGCTGTGTTAGATCACAGTTAATCTCCTGATGTCTCTACGGATTATTCCTCATGTAATTCCCAGAACGCTTTTTCTTAACTAGTTCTATGTTACTGTGTAGAGAGATCTGCCACAACTTTCTTACAGTAGTTAATCCTCAGTTTATAATCTGTCCTTATTAAGATCTTTATCCTTGTTCATATTCATCTTTTAGTAACTCTATGGTTAAGGTCATTAATGTTATGCTAAGTATCATACAAAATTAAGTTAGTGTTTTTCCTCCACTCCTGTAACTGGTATTGCTTTTATTCTATTTAATCCAATTTACGAGAATTTACTGCTTCAATACTAGGATTGGAAGATACCCAAATAGTTTACTTGCACAGACTTCATCTGGAACTACCAAACCCTTAACTATCCCCACTTCCTCCTTTATGTTTAATTTACTCACATGTGACTGCCTCCCACTTCTTCTGAAGTTACAAGCCCAATTTTAATGGGAGTGGGATCTGTAGTTTAAGTAACCACACAAGTCATCCTTTATGGAGTGCCACAGACATCACAGAGATCACACTGGAACTTCCATTTTTACTGCCACGTTTTCCTTTAACACAGAAACATCTGTATCTATTTCCTTTTCCATTTTAGATTCCCCTGGATCTTGTTCTGTCCTCATGAGCCTAATGGAGACAAGTATCTTAGTAATATTCTTGATCTTGAGTCAGTCCTTATTCAGTGCAGTTACCACTTATTATTTACAATAGAATTACATTTACAATAAGACCAGGCCACGTTTGCCCCAGTAACAGGTATAGATTTTGGACTGGTGTATCCATGCAGATAATGGCCTTTTTCCTGTTTGTCTGAGCAATTACATGCAGGAGCTCGAGATGTGGATGGCAATGCTACATCAGCTATTATGCATCACTGAGAGAACGCTCGCCAAAAACTAAGGGTAGCTGAGCAGACACTTGACATCTTCCAGTCTGGGCGATGTACCAGGTCAGTTACTAAATCATGCATGTTGAACCATCATTAGGTTGTTTTCAGGAAAAAATGATGTAAGGCCCAAAAATGCCACATGGCAATAAAGATTATGTTAATCCCTTAGTGTTTGGCGGGGGGGGGAGTGCTATAAATGACGTATTAATACACAATGTTGGAAAATCCTGGTTTTCGGCAGGAAAGGATTGCAAAATCCTAAATCTGGTACTGACTCAGATTTTCAGCCAATTATACCAGGCAAGTCAGTATCCTTCACTGATTAACGGATGCTGTGCTTCGTGGCTGACTGGACTGCTGTATTTTCTGTATTTTTCTTAAACAGTTATTTAGGCTGCCTTCTTCACACAGCTCTCAGTTGTAGCCTGAGGATGAACTGCTTACTGCTGTCATTCTGTGTGCACAATAAAACTTAAATTTACTCAACTTTACAAGGGACTTTTTTTACAAAGAGCATGAATGTTTGGTTATCTGACTCTTTCTACATGTGATAATTATACACTGAACTAGAAGTGAAAGAAATTCTTAACTGTGGTAGATGGACAGTTAAGCTACGTAATATTTCTAAATAAATAAATTGCAAAGGACCTCTGGGGGTTATGTAGTCCAATCTCCTGCTAAAAGTGGTACTATCATCAACACAAGATCAGGGTGGCTGGGGTTTGTTTAATTGAGTCTTGACAACCTCCAAGGATGGAGATGCCACAGCCTCTCTGGCTAATCTGCTCCTGAGGATGGCTTCAGTGAAGAGGCTTTTCCATCTCCAACGTGAACCTCCCAAGCTACACTCTGTGATCACTTTGTCTTGCTATATTGTCTCCCTGTACAGGAAAATTTGCCCCTACCATTTTTGTAATCCCCTTTCAAACAGTTTCAAGCAGCTTTGAGATTCCTTTCCCTACTCTCCTCGTCACCAGACCCACAAGCTCAGTAGCCTTCTGACAGACCATGGCCAGTTTCTGCACACCCCTTTAGAGCTGGCAGAAAGAGGGGGACACAAAACAGGAGCTGCATTGGAGGTGCAGCCTCACCAGCACTGTGCTGTGCTGTGGAGGGAGATGTGGCAACTTCCCTCCATCTGCTGGCCGCTCTCTTTTGAGTAGAGCCAAGTATGTGGTTTGTCCTGCTCGTTTGCTCTGCTAGTTCACATTCAGTTTGACATGGCCATAATCCCCAGCTCCTTTTCAGCCAGGCAGCTACTGATCCAGCTGATTTTCAGCATGAAGTCACCCTATCCCTGCAGCCGAACTTAGCTCTTCTCAGTACTGAACTTCTAATTCTCAAATAATACTGTCCCCAGTATCAGCCCCTGGGGTCCTCCACTCCTTGCTGCCCACCAGCTGTGTTGAGCCACGAAGTGTTGTTATCCTTGGAGCCCTGCGGTGCAGCCCTTCAGCCCATTTACAGTCCAAACCTTCTCCATCTCCAGACAAGAATGCTGAGAGAGATAACTTCAAAAGCGTTCCTAAAGGCAAATGTACACTGCAGCCAATATTACGATAAAAGTACCTTTTCCTTGGGTTAAAACATGGAATTGCAGCAAATCCTGCCAAGTATCAGGAGGCTGTCCTTAAGTCTTCTTTCCTGTTTATTCTAACATGTGGCTCATCAACGCTTCCTTTTTTGACCTCTGAAGTGATATTAGTCCTATCTTTCCTATAGGGGTCCTGTATTTTCTATTTTAAAATAATTGATCTAGAATATAATGTGCACTATACTGTGTTTATTAGGTTTATAAAGCATGGATGTATTCCTAAACAGCCATTAACTCATTTTTCCCACACAGCTGAATCACTGTGCATTAAATACAGCCAAAGCAAATGGTAATGGCTTGACTATGTTTGTACTCAGGTAAGATACACCTAGCATTACTGAATGTGGATGTGTTTTTTCTTCTTACCTCTTCAAAATATTTGTGGTCTTTCATCGCTTGGGTCACGCTTCAGCAAAAGCAGGAGGTAGGTCACTTCCTACACTACCAAGAATAATTGCTCTGTTTTCTAGAAGTCAGATTACTCCTGAGGGGCAATTAAAGCATTGTATCTGAAAAAAAAAGCAACATACCTTTTGCATTTCTTTACAACAGATTCACAGAGCCTTCAATCAAATGGATTCTTTATGCAATATTTTGCCTGCAATATACAGGTTGCAATTGCTATTATTCTCAGTGGAATCTGCCACATATTAATTTTCATTTTCTATTACAAATTGATAGACTTAGAGTATTGATTAAGCTTAGCTAAAAGACCGCACCTGAAGAGATGGAAAGCTGGCAGGGGTTAAAGGCAGATTTTTACAGTAGCATTTTTACAAAACAATCATGCATTAATTAACGTCAGCACAGGCAACATGAATAGTGCTGGTGGTGAGCTAAGGGATGCTGTCTTACTGTCTTTTCTGCCCTTTATACAAACAACTAGTATACTTCAAAATACAAACACAGTGATGAAACAAAACATGTGTCTTGTGGGATTAACATGTGATGGGCATGACATATTGCCCCTAGGTACACATGCGGTCTGTGTTGTAAAGGATGACCAGCAGTTATGATCTGATCAGGGCTAACTCAGTTACAGACGGACAATTTCATTTGTTAAAATTATTTGTGGGAAAGCACAGCTTTGATAACACAGCATTTTCTTATCATATCCAGTTTCCGACCCAGGGAGACGGCGTATCCTTTCCACATCATACATTCAGCCCATCGTCTGGCACTCAAGCAGAGCCAAAAACAGTAGGGTGAGTCTGAGACTGTCGGTGGCTTGTGTGTTACAGGCATCTCCGTTCCAACATGTTCTACCCCTAACAGCTTGAAATACAACGTCCTGACTGACCATAATTTACCAAGCTAGGAAACCCTGAGCAGAAGACAGAAGACAGACCCACTAGGATCTCAAAGTCAAGCAGAAGTACTCCCCAGCAAACACAGAAGACCCTCAGTCAGATACGATGATCCTGCAAAGGGGTGTAAATAACAACTAGCTCTCACTGTGCCAATGAAAGCTAGTGCATGAAACCACAATAGGGGCTGTTAGTTCTTTCTGACAGCCAGTCTAAACTATTTGGTAAACTGAACTGAGAGATTAGGAAAGCCATGAAAGCGTTTCTTTCTGGCAACTACACTTACTGAAAAGCATCCCTGCATTCTTAACAAAAAGTGTGACAGCAGTCTTACAGGCAGGCTACTATAAATACCCTCACACCTTTACTTCCTGCTCTCTCCTTTTATACATCAAAGTTGCACACTGACTGCTGACAAAGAGCCACCAAAGACCACAGAAAGGAAAAGATAAGTCTTAACATCCGCAGCCCGTTCACAAAAGAGCATCCCTTTTAACTGCACAGGGTGGCCGTGTGCGATGGTATCAGACACCGGCAGTCTATTTTATTCATTCTCATTAACAGTGAAACTAACTCAAAGTTCACATTATGCTTAAAAGAAAGGCTGTTATGGTATTAGCTCATCTGATGCTCTAGATTAACTGCAAAATAAACATCAGATAAAACTAAACCGACTACCATTTATTCTGTTCTCTTCTCTCCAGCACCTTCTCGATCCCCTCTCTGGCAGGGGCAGGAGCAGACTGTCTGACAGGTACTTTACACTGCTGCTCCTCGCCGCCTGCCTGCTTCGCCTGAGCGAGCCACCTACACACATCCTCTCTGCCAGCAGGTGCATTAAAAAGGTGTGTCTGAGTCCCAGACGCTGCTGTACGTCGGTACGGGCTTTACAGATGAAAATACCATCAGAGCACTGAAACAGCAAATGCTGTCAGCACAGTAATTAAGCTGTCAGGATCCTGATGGCTCCAGCTTTCTTCATAATCATTAACTCTTTGGCTTCTTCCTTGCATAGAAGCTAAATTTTGCTGTTAACTATGAAGCACTCTAGGAAGCTTCACAAGTGCAGATAAAATAATTTTAATTGCAAGTAACATTACTTTCCTCTGAACGCCGCCTATTGTTAGCTGCTTCACGCTCCTAACGCAGTATTTGGGTTTCTCTGCAGTTTAACAGACATTCTCTAGGCTCCTCTGCACCAAACTCTTCAGTCGTACTGCTTTCAATTTTAGAGTAGGGAAATGCCAAAACAGGGGAAAACAAACACAAGATCTACAAGTATGGTAACAGGTAAGGGAACATTCTGATTACACTGAGGACAGTGACAGCAAAGGTGTAACCATCAGTTCTACAGTGGCTGAGACTTTGGGAAAAGACACTTCCTTTTTGCTTTACATAAGAAAGCCCCTGAATCTCAGGGGGGTTATTTTTTGCAAAGTATTTTTTTTTCCAAAATATTTGGTTCAAAGTGTCCATTCAGAGATGAAATCTCATTTCTTCAATTGTAAGGGATGCATATACAGCCAAAATGTGGGAGAAGGGGGCCATGTAAGGGTTATAAAAGAACAGTGAGGATGCACAAGAGCATCCTACACAATCACATAATTATGATGGCATCAGGGAGGGGAACGAGCCAGCACTTCAGTTTTCTGTGCTTGGTAAAACACTTTGCTCAGAGTCAAGTAAAGCAGCAGGTACTCGCAGCTGTATTTTACACATCCCAACTGGGAAACGTAATGAATGGATTGTACAGTACAAGGGAAGATAAACACGCAAAAGCAAACACTCCCCTCTTGCCTCACTCTCCATCAACTAAATCTTCCATGAAATGCTTCAGTCAGCATGTCATTAACTACACATTTTAAGAGTCTGATCCAACAAGACTTATACTCGTAAGTATTCCTGATTGCATTTTTGTAACAGATCGGGAGCATACCTTTCATTTTGGAAATATTTTACATCAAAAGGAGAAATCACTAAAGCAGATCCTCAGCTAGAACAAGAAAACATTGCTTTGGTAAAGTTCATAGTGCTATTTCAGTTTACTGATGAAAAATCTGGCCACAGCAAAGCTACAATACAATCATAAGAAGCTTTTTTTTTTTTTTCCTATGAAAGCTATGAGAAGACTGTGACCATTACCTTTTTTAATAGATATCAGCACACCAATATTTAAGAATCTATTTGCAAAATCAAACACGCAGGCTGTGGAGGTGGAACAGACTTTATGATCTCTGACCTTCACTTTCATTGCCTTCATTTCATGAAGTGCTGCTGCTACCTTAAATTTATACATTTATGTATAACTTTTTATATGCACAAGTCAGTCAAATGCTAAGGAAAACTATAAAGGTTTAGTTTTAGTGCATGAAAGCAACATACTATCAAAAGAACTAGGTGAAGAACACTGCCTTGCTGTTACTGCAATTCTACTCTGTAAATTTTGCTGAAATACTCCAAGAACATCTTTTTTTTTGCTTCCATAATGCCAGAAACTAAAGATTTGAAAGAAAATCGTGCATCTTAGGCACATTCATGTGAAGTGGGCTGTGCAGAAAAATGAACTCTGATAATGCTGGGGTTCTAGCCAGATCCATCCATCTTGGAGAGTGGCCTTGCTCTGATTGTTTCACAGGAAAACTGCTCCAAAATATTTTTGAAACAAAAGACTCTCTTTTTGCCTTTATCCACGTCCAAGTAATACGTTAAATGAGTGTAAACTTTTAGCTTGTGATGAGAAATATTCTACATATTTCATAAATTTAAGTGATAAAGCACAGCACTGATTACAATATCAGGCTCTAAATGTTACAGAAATCAGTGCTGTTACTATCCAGCCTACCCCTTTGAGGTATTTGTTTAAAGGTTGTTTTCCAAGTACTTTTTGGACCATTATAATAACGGGTGAGAAATTCATTAGAGTAAATTCTTATACACTGTTCTTGAGGTTGGGGTTTAGCTGTAACTGTAATCACCTGGACAAGATAAGAACAGAATATAATGCAAAACAGAGCCCGGCCATGAGACAACAGGACCGAACAAACATAAAAACAGCATGAAACTGAAAACCTTCTACCAGCCAAAATGGTTAAAAAAACGGTTAAAAAGCAAAGGAAATGTTGATAAGACTCACCTGGGGGTGGGGGAAAACCGATCAGAATTTTGCTGCTGGTTTGACTCCACAGCGGTACTCGCAACCCTCCGGGGCCACTGAAAGCATTCTTAGAAAGCACCAAATGCAACAGCTAAAAAGCAGAGGACCAGCAATACACTTGGGATCAAAGATGTGCTTTCACCTGAACTACTTATCCCCAAGTGAAATTCTGAAGAAAGCCACTACTCTCTGTACTGTATTCTGTGTAACTACATGACTCCTTGCTTGCAAACTTCACTGGTTCATGACATGGAGAGAAAAGCCCCCAGAAGTTCTGCCCTCATCCCGTGGCAGCTCTGCAAGTGCCAACTGGTTGAGCTCCTGGGCTCTAATGCAAAGTCTCCCCTACAACACATGCTCTGCACTCCAAACTTGTATCAGTTGCTACATCCTTCTTTATAAGAAATTACATTATTCAGATTTTTGTTTAAGCACCAACTCGTCAAAAAAGCACAGATTAGAAGTATACTGTCTCCCATAAAATCTTTCCTATGGTAAGATGGGGTTGTGTCTTAGAAGGATGATGCTCTTCACATCAGCCTCTTCCTCCTGTTTCTGTTCCTGTTTCTGTTATTTACTCAGCGTGCGGTATTACTGTTATTACTACCTCTATCCTGTTATGTATGGTCCTGCTGGTCCTCTCCTGCTAGTTGTTTGTGTGATCTTAACAAAAAGGTGTGGTGTTTGTAGAAAACGTTCCCAAGTTCTCTCTGATCATACCTATGTGGGCTTTGTGCCTGCTACCACTTAGCAGACTGCCCTGCACAAGCAACATCTGGCTCTCCAGCAACCAGAACTTCTGTCCCAACGGCTCCTTCCACTCCCAGTGCTCCCGTATTGTGATAAAAGGATTCCTTCATGTCTGCTCTACTTTCATCAGTAATCTCTTGGATATATTTACTGTTGACTCAGTGTATTATATTTCTCTTATGGAACATTGAGATCTGTTTCTAAATTCAGGCTCTCCCTCTAGCTGTTTTCCTCCATTAAAAACTCTTTTCCTCTTCTCAAATGCTGGCAAGAGCTCCCAATAACTGTTCGCTCTAATTTCATGCTGGGACTTTTCTAATGTTGCATTGCAACCAAATTTATTGTTTGCTCAGTCAAAGGCAACAGACATGTATGTCAACAACTATAAACTACAGGTGATAATATCTATTTATTTTCACAGGTTTCTTATCAACATAATGTACTTGTCTATTGACCTCAAACTAGCTATATTGTACACCCCAGCAGCTGGTCGCATTTCTTCAGCCTGGAGATGTTTATTGTGCTGCTGGGATTGCATTGCAGCTGGCTCTACAGCTTAGCTAGCATCACACTGCTCATTGATGAAAGAGCATAGCCACAAATGTAGGAGTACCACCAGCAGCAACCTCCTTTTGTATTGTGTTCACTGGCAAGACCTTGGATTTGGTAAAACCATGTTGCAGGCAGTGGCTTCTTCATGGGAAGTTCCTGGATCTAGGTCATTGCTCCTTCTGCTGCCTTATTGCAGGTGAGGCTGCTGTGGCACTGGGATATAATATGACATAATATGACAGTTTCCTACATATTCTGCATTGCTGATGATGAAACAGACATTCATGTTTCCACCTTCTAAGCTATTTTCTATGGCTATTCACCATAGTGGATGCATTTTCAGTCAACATCCTTGATCCTATATGGATGAGAAGTGCTGCAGTGTCTTGATGTGGTCCAGAACTTCATCCCCTATGGTCCAGGCACAAGATTTTGTCAACCGTTACTCGCTCATTTAAGTTTACTGCTTATCTGTCTCACAAAATCTGTTGTAGTAGTAATTTCCCTGTGTCTACTCTTTCTAGAACTCTTGTATCATCCCTGCACTGCCCACATAGCTCTGCCTGCTGATCAGTCTAGTCTGATCCTATTCCAGCAGACTTGCACTCCTAAACCCCTCTTGACCCAAAGGAACTATAACTCTTTTTCTTCCTTAGGCTTCCAAGAAAAAGCCCACCTACCTACCCATTCACTGAGATGGGACCCCATGAGCCAACAGCACCAGGGTCAGTGCTAACCACCTGGAAGATAAAGCACATCATCACCCACAACATTCAGCATGCCAACAGAAGTGACATTTAGCATGTTTTGTATAATCCTCTGCAAAGAACTGTGAGCAATATACTTGTAGTACTGAAGGTGAGAAATATGCAAACCAAGAGAAACCTGTAGGCACTTCCTTCCACCAGCTCCTTAGGATTCAGGGCAGAATTCTTTCCAGTTGTGAACAAGAGTTTCAGCCTACTAATGTACCTACTCTTTGAGCCAGGGCTAGCTCACTGAACCACACGTTTTCTATCATTATTCCAAAGCTCCTTTCTCTGCCCCAACTTAGTCAACTGTTACTGCACTCAAACCACATGCCCTGTGAGTGAGTCTCTCCTGACCCACCTCACTTCTTAGTTGCTAAAATGACACCACCAGCAGCAGTTCAGTTCATTTGTTCTGGCTGGGGATTTCCACTCTGGACTGTGTCAAAGAGGCTCCTTACCGAGAACTACTTGCAGATGTGTTACCAGCTATGTGCAGTGTTACTAACCCAGCTGCTTCAGTCGCAAGCACTGCTGGAGCTGCAGATAGCAGCCCAGTCATCCCCATGCACACTGAGGTCACCGCTCCCCTGCAATGCCTTCCTCCTGGCTTCCATTGGAAATTCCAGGTGACCCATAAGGAAGCCAGCATGTCTCTGGGCCTCTGACAGGCTATCTCTGCATAACACAACCCTCCTTATTAAACATTGACAAATAAGCCTCATGAAGTGTTGAAACTTACAGGGCATGAGAGCTTGAAGCCATAGGATGAACCTTTTCAAAGGTCCAGAGCTTCAAAAAGAGTGTGTAAATATAAAGAATAATATATAAAGTATATAAATATAAAAGAATAATATATGAATAATATAATAAATAGAAAGAATAATATATAAAGTATATAAATAAAGAGTATAAAATACAAGTATGGTTACAGGAGGAGGCCAAATGCAGACTGCAGTAAGATTCATTCAGACCAAATCTTACACATGAAGTTAAGAGATCTGTATCTAAATTTCTAAGGATTTGACTGCAATCATACAAGAAGACAGAAGAACAGAGCAGGAGTCTGAAGCAGAACATTTTGAACCTGGGGAGGCTGAGAAGCTCAAATTTGGGCATGTAAATAAACTGAATTTGACTGCTGGGGAACAGCCACGGAATGCTGGCAATTGGCCTGGGACTGAAAAATCCTCAATTATAGCGTAAGCCATCTTTCCTCAGCTGAATCACAGCAACAGAAGTGTGAATACTTACTCTGTGAAGCCATAACAGCAGGAGTTGGGGAGCACAGGTATTTTTCCTCTAGCTTACATTTTGCCTTAGTCTGACTCCTCCTTCGGTACCAGTGCCCTCACCCAGCCCCGACTCGATGCCGTGCCATTTGCTCAGCATTGCTCCAGCCTGTCTTTCCCTAATAAGAAGGGACCCAACCCTAATCATCAGAATTAAATAAGCTATGATTGCAAGTAAAATTAAATGAGATGTCTTGTACCACAATCACAAGCACCAATTTATCCTTGTCTAGGTAAACAATTAGAGCGTTTCCCAGGGAGGGGAGGGGAGAAAGGTGAGGAGCAGGAGGGGAAACAAGGCAAAAGTGAACAGGCTTTTTCCAAGAGCAATTTATAGGCACAAATTGTAATTCATGAGAGCAATAGAAAGCATCAAGGAAAGGCTATGGCAAACCCAACAGGTCACAACAGAATGAGAAAAAAATTCATAGAATGCAGTGCGTCTGGTCTGTCTTTTGATTACACGTGCTGTTCTTGTTGTTTGCATCAGCTTATTTTTAATTGCTAGTTGCTGTGTTGCTGCGGCTTCAGTGTGATTTCCCACAAACCAGGATTTCACCTAAAAGGCTTTCAGACAGGCTAACCAGAAGGTATTCCATTATGGAATACAGAAAAGGAACTATACAGCTGCAAGGAAATGACCTGTCAGTAATTAAAAATAAATTAAATCTAATTTGCGTGTATGTAAAGTACATGTTAAATTAAATAAATCTAAACGTTATGAACCCACGTGTATAATAAGGAAGCCATAGCAGAGATCAGGGTTTTAGAGTGCTGGGTACTGTGTGCGTATAGATACCTGCATATATCTGCAGAAATCTCTACGTATATCTGCATATATATACCATATATATTTGAACACGTCTGACAACATTTCAGAAACCTAAGCCATATTTTATCCTTCTATATTGCCGTAAGTTCTGCTCCTAGTTACAACAGCACAAAGAGCAAGTCATACTGAAATACAGGTAGCTGAGAACAGGATTCATCTGTTCTCAGATGCTCAATCTCTGTTGCTTGGGATGGCTTTTGCTACCATCCCACAGTCAGTAAAGCAAAAATTCACACATTTCATCAGAATGCTCTAAATATATTCTCTCTGTTATTATGAGGGAATTTTCAGGAGTGACAGAAATTATTGCAGCAATTGTCAAATGGGTAAAAAAGAGCCTCAGATTGCAGGCAATTATAAGAATGATGTAAAAGCCAGGAAATAATTTCATTCAGCTTGTAGCTTTGATCTATCTACTTCTGATTTTTAAATTCTGCCCCCTTACCCTTCCAAGTTGCATCATATTTCATGTTGTCAGCCCCACGAGAAGTACACAACATTATTCTGCAGGTGCTTATTCACACTTCTGTCTACTTGTGCATGCCCAAATCAATCCTATCCCCTCATTTTTCCAGAACACCAGTTCTGCTGTATCCCATTCCATGCAGCCTATTCCCGCAACATTTTGTCTTGTTTGGTTCCATGACTCCTCTCCCCAGCAGATGTTGCAATGCTCAACTTAACCCCAAATAGGTCTAATACCTAGGCGGCACAAGCTTCTAACATGGCAAGCTCCGACTCTGTCCAGCCAAATCCTGCCACTCACTCTGTAAATCACAAGCAGTTACAGCAGTGCTGTCACTCCCTGTACGAGAAGCCTTTCGATCATAAATCGCATTGACCTAGAATCTCAAAGTATCATTTCTAGTCCAGACACCGAACACACAAAGCAACTTCAAAGATTTCAGTATCACTATTTCTACCCGTGTAAATATGTAACACTTACAAGAACAAAAAATAAATAATTCATGCTAAAAATAATATGCAACACATTCTGTGCTGACAAAAAACACACTTAATTTACCATGGAATTCGACCAGATGAAGAATGAAGACACAGTACACATATTACTTGAAGCTGATGGAAACAAATTAGTCAAATGAATACTTGCCAGTAGTATTCACCCAGCTCTCGTAAGATGCCTTGGTGAGCTAACTCATAATTTTGTCCTCAGTTTGGCAATATTTTAGTGTTTTTCTAAACATGATGCACCAGAAATTTCCAGCCCTGTCTTGGCCATAAGCTACGTTTACAAATCAGATTCAAACATGGATGCAGTCCTGCACGAGATCTGTTCAATATGTGATATACCCAGCAGGAACACATTTGCTTCTGCCAAGATGATGTATATTTTTGCCTTCCTTCAGCTGTTCTCACAAACCCTATTAAACTTCTTTGTGAGCCATACAGCTAGTGAGCTACAGCTTGGCCTCTTCTGTTGTATGAATGTAGAAGCTATCAACAGAACCCCTTTCACTTAAAAAATCTAGTCTTCATGAATGAAGTGTCACGCTTTAAGTCAATCTTAAGACTCCCATTACTGAAGGTAAGATTCAATATTGCTATCATTAAAATATCTGAAGATTTTGATTCCAAACAAAACACCACGAGCCAGGCCTTTCCAAAGGGAGAAGGGGCTGGTTCTCTCTATTTAATCCCTATACTTGGCTACACTGCTCGTGGTGCGGGAACAAGTCTTGACACACATCTCAGCTCCGCCGGCTGTTTTGCTCTCCCTGCTACCAGCAGGTCCAGGCATGGATTGTTTTTTTGTGTACAAAGGGTGGTATTGATGGAAACAAACAGTTGAGGCTTGTGGGACAAGTTCTTCAGGTGGCTTATGGGAAGGTGCTTGGGATTTTCCCTGTTCCTCTTCCTCCTAGCTATAGCTGCCTCCCTCTATCCTCAGCAGAACTTAGGTTAGATTCAATCCATACCAGAAATGCTAATGCCATGCCTATGGGAATTTGGAGGTGGCTTGTGAGATGTATCATTAGATCTGTATCAGATGTTGGTTGACACAGCAACTTAAAGTCAGATGTTCACTAAATAGGTTTTTCTCTTTCGCCTTGTTAGGATTTCCCTCACTGTAACTCTCTTTGCTATAATTTCCTCAGATATGATTCATCCTCTCCTTAACAAAACTTTTTGTGTTATGCATCATTTGCACCTTTTAGTAGTTTTGCTATAAATTCCAACCTGAAGTTTTATTAGTTTACATTCACAAGACTTACAGACAGAAAGGGCTAGCCTGATTTAATCTGACTGCTTATGTATCATGGGTCATTGGATATTACCCCAGTGACCATTTTAATGAGACCAGTAATGGTGCTTGACTCCAGCAAGTCCTTCAGAAGGGAATCCAGTATTCCTTGGAAGACAAGTCACGGAGTGACAGTGTTGCACTGGGAGTTCCAATGGTTCTGTAGTCACTGACAAAAATAGATGTCCTTTCTACAGCTCAATGTCTGATTTCATCTTCTTCTCAGTTCTTGTTATGCTTTAATCCGTCTTAAAAATTCTCGTACTTACTCAAGTCTGTCCCCCCCCCCCCCAATTATATATAGTAAACTGGCAATCCATTCTTTTCTTGGCCTTTTTGAATCCAAAGTTAATTTCTGTAGCAGTTGCCTAAACTGGGCTTAGAATATGAACATTTCAAATGTGGATACCAGAAGTAAATGTGGTGTTCCATTCCCAGAGGCATTTCTGTTGTACCGTGTTTGCAATCCATGGGAACAACACTTCCAAAGCAACAGAGGTAGGCACACACCTGTGCCAGCCAGCTTTTGGGTATCAGCCCTGGTGCTGAATATCACAAGCATCGTGGAGGAGCAGGGCAGCCCCCATGTCATCGGGTCCGTTCCATCTGGTTGTACACCGTATGCCCTATGCTTGAATGCTCACCACAACTGTAGTTACAGCTCCTGTATGAAATGCTGCCCCTGCATAAATACAGATAAGCCAGAAAGCAGTGGAAACAGAAACTTCACTGGTGTGACTAAGGAAATATCCGTGTAAATGTTTAAGGTTTGTGGAAAAATAGCAGAGGGACACACAAAGATCGGTTATTAAGATGACATCTGATGTGCCAACAGAATCACAGAATCACAGAATTGAAGGGGTTGGAAAGGACCTCGAAAGATCATCGGGTCCAACCCCCCTGCCAAAGCAGGTTCCTTAGAAGCACTTTTTAAAAATATAGCCCTTAGAGAATAAACAGTCTTAAATGCATCACAGTTGTAACTGCTACACGATCCTCTGAGGTTTTCTACATCACCTGAATCACAATAATTTTCAGTTACGAAACAATTCTTAATCATACAACTACAGTTCTTTGGTGATGTTTATCCACTGGGCATTACTCTGCAGTTTTACACTGACATCATATATTCCTGTCCTCAGAGACAACAGACCAGGACTTTTTTCTTTTCTTTTTATAATATGGATAGGAGATGTCCAAGGTCAGGTTCTCCAAAGAGAGTTTGTCCTTTAATGTTTTTTGTTTCAGACTCTGATTCTAATTACAGTTGCAGTTCCACCCAACTTGAGCATTTTTTCTTTTTTTTTTTTTTTAAAAAAAAGGGCTAAATTAATTTCTGGTTTGAATCAGTGGACATGTAGCAGGAATAAATTTGGTCCAGAGAAATAATGATGGCAAAGAAACTGAGCTACATGATTTACTATGCTAAATACAAAGGCTGGATCTAACTATTTCTCTCAATCCTTTTTTGTAGAAATGTGAAAGTAAGGGAGCAAACAACAGGACCTGCCTAGCAGAAGAAATTAACATTATCAAACGCCAAATGCTGTATGCTAGGTGATTTTCACATTCTTCATTTTCTTTATATCTACTTTTTCCCCTTTAAAATACATGCAGAATATTGATGCTTCTACCCTTATCCACAGATTATGTTAAATTATCCATATTTCTAATTAGTAACATAAATAATTAAGCAACAGTACATGACAAGAAAATTACAATTTGAGCCACTGATGACATGCCTTTGGTAGTGTTGGCAGAAGCACATTATTGTGAAATGGAATTTGAAAAAGAAAAAAAAAAAAAAAGAAGGGTGAGAAGAACTGGAGAGAGTACAGCACGTTCAATGCCAGGTAACGCCGCCACAAGTGGGAATTTCCTGACAGCCAGTCACAAAATCTCTGTTCACACCAAGTAGGAGCAAGATGCTTCGTGATACCATAGGATCTGCTGAGCACACAGCTGTAGTGCACACAAGCTGTATTCACATTTTAGGAGTGAGCAGTCAGCTCCTTCTGCAGGAAGCAGGACGCTACCGTGCAGGTGACTATCACTGGTCTACTGGAGGCAGGGTGCATAATAAAACCCCACAGGTGGCTGGGAATAATTTGTGGTGACTTTGCAGGTGCAAAGTTTGAGGGAAGGAAGGTGCATGCAAAATTTAGGAATTGTTGTACCTCACTGGCAGTGTGTATAGGCAGGTAAGGGCCACAGAATGCCACTACAGCCTTAAGAAGGTGGCAGGGTTTGCATTATGACGGCCGTAAGGACCAGAAAGGTTTCCATGCCTCTTAGGCCAGCTCCCTGCCACTGGAGGCAAGCAAGCCGTCTAACCCTGTTCGTGTATTTACCAAACTCCATCTGATAATTGCTGCAGCCCTTTGCTTTCCCTGCTTTCACAAAGAGTAGTTTTTATTTTGGCAGATAGTTACACGCTTGCTTCAATGTCTAATCTAAATTTATGTCTAGCCAAACTATATTAATTGTTCTTAAGCCAGTTTTTCTTTCTCCTTTTCTAATCTTGTTCCCTGAGGCATTTACAGAAGACAATGATCATCTGCCCCCAACCTCAATTTTGCTGAACAAAGGACTTTTCCAGACACTCCTTTGTAATTTAGGTGCTCTGATCCCCTGCTCATCCTTTCTTTGCACTTCATCTGCCTCAGCGCATGGGAAACCAGAAGCATAGCAGGCATTCAATACACCATTTTATTAATCCATTTCACAATAGTTTTAATTTATACTTATGTCCGCTGAAAATACTTTTCCCAGCACATCACAGAACCATGCTGTTTTCGTAGTCACAGATGTGAATTTGTCAAATAGATGTATATCTCCCCCCGGCACTGACGTACTGAACAAGGAAGCTAGTTGTTGACCTGTTTTTATCCTGTATATGTGAAGCAATTCACTACTGCTCAGTACAAAATAACTTGCTACAATTCTTTAATACAGATTAAGTCTAAAATATAATCCCTGTTGATTCAACTACTATTTGGGAGAAGTGAATGTGTTCTTAATTCTGAGAACAACCGGGTTGTAGTGATGTTTGCAGGAATTCCTCTTCAGTCTACACAAGAGAAACTCATGGCTCAGCTTACAGTACAATACACAAATCCAAAATGGAAAATTCACTTTCCCCACTGTGTTTATCTGACCCTTTCCCTTGTACACCATGCTTTTCAGCTCTGGTTTTCCAAAGAGCAGTTTGGATCTACAGAGCCATGCTCGATTTTCTCCATGTTTCTCTTGTGGCTGTTGCGCAGTGTTACTTCACTTTACCCAGGTTCTGCTCCTGTGGTGACTGTGTGCTATTCTGGGGTAACAGGCAAAATGACACTATAGAGGCTGCAAGCACTGTGTATAATATGTGTATATCATTCCTTTGTTGCCTTCTCAGACACAGAGGATTGATTCCTCTTTAGAGTGGGATCACAGATTAAGCTGAATGAAGAGCAGTATATATGGCGCAGGTGACTCCAGAGGGAGAATTTTTCTTTTAAGGCAATACTCCATCAGTTTCTCATCATAATACAGCAGCTACCCTATATCCAGTATGTACTATAACTACATATACTGGCTGCACTGTGGGTCATTATAGGGCCTGTAGCTGGGCATTACCACCCAGACATAACGCCCCAGAGAGTTCAAAATCTAGACTAGTGCATTAAGTGTGGGAGACGAGTGCAGAGCAAGTGATCATTTCAGAAAGTTCTGTTGTGTTTTAAGCCACAAGGCCACATTGTAAATAACCAGCGAGGACAAGCCAAGGCCGTCATTATATGAGTAAAAGGGTACAGAACTGAGTATTTCTACCCATGACCTTATATTAAAAAAAAAAAAAAAAAAAAAAAAAAAAAAAAAAAAGCCTTTTGACAACAGAGCAAGCACTGCAGCTACTAGTCAGCAGAGCAGTGGACAATTATCCATTGTATGGTAGTTCTGATTTTAATCAGCAGAAGTCTTATGAATGCTGGCTACCAACGTTATTCCATTCCCCAAACTGTCATGTGTGTTGACCCTCCAACTGCGGCAAGCAAGCGATACAACATTTCCCTGCCTGGTAGGACCATGAGGGATGATTCAGCAAAAGAGGGTGTCCGCAAGATGTACTCTGTGCTTCCCTCTCCTACGAAAATGTTGCTTTGAGGCTTTCAGAAGAGCTGTAAAACCATAATTAATATCTGCATTGGTCTGAAGAGCAGGCCACAGAGATCAGGGAAGGGCCTGCCTCCGACGCGCTGTGCCAGGGCTCCCTGAAGCCCAGGGAAAGCAGCATCGGGGTCATCTGAAGACAGCTCTGCCCCTAAGCCATGGTACCCAGCAGCAACACAACTATCCAGTGATTTTTGTTATTCAGCATTGTAATATTTCATTGCATTGCACTTACATTATCACATTGTGCTATAGGGCTGTTTCAGTAGTTTGCAGTGAAAACGAAAAGGTTACTGTTTCCTGCACGCCTGCCTCAAGCTGAGTATTTCATAAGCAAGCACCTCTGACACAAACACCACTTTCAGGCATCCAGTACTTTCCAACTTTGTACCTTTGGCTGTTCCAAATCATCTCTTCCACTGAATGTGCAAAACTGTACTCATCCCACAGGGACACAAACAAAGCAGCAAACACTCCAGGAGAACAGATTGGTTCCTTTTCCTTAATTATCAGTTGAGAAGAGTTGGATGGCAGAGAAGACAGAGCAGGAATGAGATTAGCATGGAAGCAAGGAGTTCATACAAACAGTCGTAAACCCCTGGCCGTGCTGGAGCATTCTGGTTGCTTTCTAGCGAGGAAGCACTCGGAAAGTGCAGTGTCTGTAGTTTGGGAAAATCACAGCCAGGCACTGCTGTCACGCAGACTAGGTGGAAAAGCTCTGCCATGCACAGCAAGGTCTAGGTTAATCAGAAACGCTGGAAGCCAAGATTAGAAGAAGGTTCAAAAAATCCTCTAGTCCCCTGCTAAAATGGGGCTGCTTTCCTGTTTACTGTCATATTGAGAAAGGCTGAAAAAAACCCCAAGCTCTTTCCAGCTGCTGAGGTGCCTGATCATTTACCATTCCTACACCACAGTATTCTCTGGCAGATGTTTCTCTTTGCTTCGCACACACCCCCTCTCCCTCCCGTTTTCCTCCTTTTGACAGAGAACAATATCACAGGTTTTCAAGCGTTAATGATTTACACTAAATACACATGACCATGTCACTGAAAATCTTATCTAAAGATCTAAAAAATGCCATGCAAATGTCAGATCTTTGCAGAATGTGGAGAATTAGAGAGATCTGCTTCAATGTTTTTTAGCTTTTGCCATCAGCTGCCCCATCGGTGACAGCCCCCAGGGACAAGCTGTAAGTCTTGGCCCTGTTCTCTGGCGTGCTGCTAACCTTTGAAGCCCTTCAGCAGTGGCCTAGGAAGTGCACTTCATTCTACTGTGGTCAATCCAATTACTAAATCTCATTTGCCAAACTAAATAAAAATTAATGTTTCGCTTTCAAATCATTATGGAAAGTGTCATGGTTTTTAAACAAATTTCACTTAGCTCTTACTCTGATTATCCTGATTAAACTGATGTTAAGGACCTTTGCACCTGGCCTGAAGCCAAACGTAAGGGGAATCTGAATCTAAGCCTCAGATCAAGATAGTCACAAGTTCCAGCGATGTTTTACTTAAACTCAGACCTATATAAGGTTTAAATCCTCTTTCTTCACTAAGCTTTTAATTAAGGACATTTAACTTGAAACTAATAAGGTAAAACTATGTCATTATTTTTGGTGGAAGCTGACTCCTAGTCAAGCCTCCACTGCCCCTCTCCAGCACAGTGCTGCCATGTTGATATTGGTCATTTCAGATTTTATCTCACATAAACATATGGCTTCTGAATAGATGTAGCTTCAAGATTTACAACAGAAACAACACAAATTCAAAGGGTTTCCCTATTAGTTTTAAATGATATTTTTGTACCATCTTGTTTTACTCCTCAGGTTTCCATAACGAATCCTTAACCCCAGTATCTGAAACCCCAGCCAGATAAACAGCTGGAAGACAGTATTAGCTCTCACAAATTAAGTAAACAGAAATATTTGTAAACACATATAAGCAGTCTTGAAAAGCCAGCCCAATTTATCTGTATATCTCATATTTCAATCTGTCTTGCCTAATGAAATAAACACTTTCCAAAGTCAGTTAGCCAACTTACCAACAGGAACAAAGCAAACAAACAAAAAACCCATCCATGAAGGGCAAAAGATAGCTAAAAGCTTTTCGTTTGACCGGAATAGCATGCATTTATGTTGCTTGCCTTTCCATGGAGAGTCAGTTTTATCTTGTTTTCCCTTGCTTTGACATTTTTGGTTCCATCCCCAAATTATTTGTAGACTATTTTAATTTGTTAAAATTAATTTGTTAATTTGGAAATTTGTTTCATATGTCAGACATACTCATCTTAAACGATACTAAGAGATTCTGGCTAATTGTGAAGTATTCGCAAATATGCTTTTGCTATTGAATCTCCAAAGCTAAGAATACTCATTTCTTAACCTTTTTGAATTGATTTGACTTGATCAGGTATCATGGCTTGCTTTGCCAGTTTTTTGTATGTCTTGTTCTTTGATTACTGGATCTAACACAAGCAGAATTCCCTACCTCTGGTCAACTTCAAAAGCAGAAAAACACATCCACTGAGATCTTTTTGATGGTTATCATTTTTATCACTAACAGGATGAAGACTAACCATGAAAACAGACTAATTATTGGGAAGACTGATTTCCCAGGATTATTTATCACAGAGCCTGTACATGTGGTGTACACTATAGATATAGTATTCTTGGCCTCTTAAGACTGAAACAGCTGAGTCTCACTCAAATCTGGAAGGTCACACACATTACAGGATGAAAGGTTCCTTCAGGATCCAGAAATAAACCATCAATTCAGTGTAGCTGCCAAACGAATCAAGTGACTAAAGCCTGCTTCATTGTGCATTGATATGGATTAATACACACAAACAGAAAACGAGAGTTTGGTTTCCTCGTCAAGCTTCTCTTTGTGCTTTGTTCTAACTTCGCATTTATTTTTCAGTCTTGCTGTAGGACTTGAAAAAGGTGCTAGGAAGATTGGAGCCCTCTACTCATTCTTGGCACAGGATAAGACAAAGTGCATTACATCAGTCCACACCACTAGACTGCAGTTAAAGGAACCTCTTCTACATGTGTCTGAGCATAGGAGCAGGTCAAAAGGGCATGCTGCAGTCATTTAACTTCATCTCCTACATAAAATAAGTTATTTGATTCCTTTGAATTAATTCCTTTCTCAATAACTCTAATTGAGGTTGAGTACACGTATTTTAGAAAAATATTTCTAGAACCGTGTAGGTGAAAAATCTAATAAAATGCTCAGTAATTTTTTGAACCATTTAAAATGTTTCTTATTGCTCATCTGAATTTGTATGACTTCAGGTCCAGATATTGATTCATATTATTTATTATGCCTTATAGTGACCTTGTTTGGGGTATGTGAAATAAATAAAGCCCTTTGGGATTTCTCCTTAAAAAATACGTTTTCTGACACTCTAGTCTTAGCTGTCTCTGAATTCTCTCTCTTTTTTCTTTTATTTCCAATCTACACTTAGAATAAGAATGTTGCTTTTATAATAAGGATCCCCTTAACCTCCAGGAACAGAATTGAGACCCACTGTTTCAGTTCTGTAGGCTACAAAATAGCTCTTCAATAAAGACAACTATTTAGGTAATGACTACCTGTTGGATGAGGACTTACAAACTACATACAAAAAAAGCTGCCCAGTCCCTTGCCAGGATTACTGAGCCAGCTCCTCTCCAGGAACCATTTTACATTTATTCTGTGAAGATTTTTTTCTTCCTAAAATTCGCTTCAGAAAATTCTTACTTACAAACTGAAACAACTGAAATTGGAAGAGACATGTCTGCAAGCAGACCATAACATTGCCTTTAATTAAAAAAAGAAAATGGTTGAACTTCAAATCCAGGACACACTCTTTGCATCAGAGACAGACAGGAGAGACAACTGTAAAGCCACATGCCTCTTATGACAGATAAGCATTTCACTAGAAAGAGCAATCTGGTGTTTCCTTCCGTTGTTCTAATTTCAAACCAGAGCAACACTAAAAAAACCCACCTGATATGTAGCTCCTCCACTGAGGTCATTATGAGAGCTTGTACCTAGTTTCTGACTTGAAAGGACGTCAGCCATGTACCCCCTCCTGAACAGGAAACACTATGTGAATGCTTCTTGCGGTTTTGAGTTTCGCATTCAAAGACATGTTGCCTTTACACTATTTGTTTTTTCCAATCAATGCCCTATTTTCTATAACAAGGCAACTACACAGCTTCATAGAATTTCTACACACTGCATTAGAAAATACAATTACAACATGCGTTAGCAATAGCAATGGGAACGTAGAGGCATGAAATTCAATACAACTGGTTATTTGCATACATCTACCAAGTTCCCAATGGGTTTAGACAATCTGTTGTAAAGTTTGTGCTGCCACTCCATCATTGTTATTGTTTAAAAGCAGCTTAGCCATGCCTGTACATGTTGCATCCATACCTGTGATTTAGTGCAGACATACCCTTAGGGCTTGTTTGAAATAGGATCTCAGTCATCATTATAGCTGAGTAAAGTCCACACACCTAGTGTAGACGTGACCTAAAATCGTAGCTTTAATTGCTGCAGTTATCCTGAAACAACTCTACCTACTTATAAAGTTTGGGTCCAGGAACAGAGCATATTGGACTTAGTGACAGCTAAAGCAAATTGTGACGTGGCCTGAGCACAGACTAGGGTAGGCAGGCTTGAACCAGGCAGGTTCAAACCACTGCTAGAGATGAACAGCTACAGTGGGACTTCACTTTGCATAAGAACCACTGTCTCAATGCGGACAAACTGACTTTTTTTTTTTTCCTAGAAATAACTGCAGGCAGCATATTTGGCACCAGATTACTATGCATTTTCTCATTTTCAAAATAAAATTTCAAAAGTACATCACCACCACATCCTTCCCTTTTTGCTCATAACTCAGTGGAAGAACACTCACTAGTCCTGCCATGTACAGCTCATTAACTCTGTTGCTTATGATGCCTTCACGAGCCATGGCACACGTTCAGCTTTCCTGCAACATGCTAAGCAGTTCTCCCTCTACAGTGGCAGCCTCCAGTAGAGAAGAAAATGCAGAGTATGAGGGTTTGGCTATGCTCCACATTAAGACTGCACACCAATCAATGAAAAATGGGCGCTCTTCAAACTTGATCTGGAGACAGCAAACTTCAAACACATACCCTGCTTGAAGAAGGGCAGGAATTTTTGGCAAATAACTAAGGAAAAAAGCCAAACCAGTTTAAAGGAAGAAAGAAAATACATGAAAAGCACCAGTTAAGCACAGAGGCACTAACTTCCTAACTTCTTGTGCCACATTCTATAATTTTCACGGGGCCAAAAACTTCACCTTTCTCTATCCTTAGAGTTTCTCATTTCTCTATGCTAAGACCCTGCTTCTTGTGCATCTGTGATGGTGACAGTGTTGATCTACACTGGGCAGGGACGAGGGGAAGAGTTGGGCTGAAGGCAAATAACCAAAACTTCTAGCTAAGACTTCATCTCATGAAACCACATCCTTACCATATTCACAGTCAGAAAATGTAGGATAAGTTCAGGTTTTGCACCAGCTACCCTGGTCTAGGTCACGGTCAGACCTTTGGCAGCAATACTGCTCAAGCATCTGCCACCCCTTGCTGCTCGCTCCCAGCTGCTGGTTTCCACCTTTGTGCTGCCCCAGCTCTGAGGGAAGCAGAGACTGAACAGGCAGAAACATCACCCAGCAGGAAGCAGCTACTGAGCAGGTGGCACCACTCCCGAAGTGGCTCTAGCAGTGGCTGGGGCCATCAGAGGGCTGGGAACAAGTGACTGGGGCAGGGGACAGGGGTAGAGGACCTAAAGCTAATGGAGCTGCCGAAATGTTGCTCATGTTCACTGTTTCTCCAAACCACCAATAGGAGAGCCAAAACCCACTGGAGATGAGCTCCAGGAGCAGCTGAAGATCATAACCATTGCAGAAGGAACTCTGTACAACAAGCAGCACTGTTGACTTTGCAGCACAAAGTTCTTGATTATCCCCAAAGGTGCCTGAGCACCACCAGCAGGGCCAGAGGAAGCCGAAGCATGGAGCCGTTCCCTGCAGCAAACGCTGTTCAACACAGTCACTGCAGAGCTCTCCTGCTTCCCAAGTTCCCTCCAGGACTGGTCTGGACTCTACCAGTTTCAGGGAATTGAAATGGAGCTCAATCCTCCCCTACCTGCCAGTTGCAAACTCAGCAGAAGTGCGGATACAGCCCCTTGACCTCCCTCTGGTTTGGTCCCAGAACGCCGCCGCTGCCAGCCAATGACCCTGAGCTCTGTATTTAGAAGAAGAGCTGGAGCACACTGAAGAACATTCCTATGAATCACATAACCCGAAAAGAATGTGGTTTTACAATCTTTTTTACCAGTGGGGGAAGAACTTACTGGCACCAGAACTTGAATCCAGATGTTTTCATCAGGCAAGATTTTGTTTTTCTTCACATCCAGTCCTGACACTGAATACTGCCTACAGTTGCATTAAATTAATGCAGTTGCAAACAGGCAACATTCCTTACACGTTTTCATCTCATACTTTGCAATATGCATTTACTTAGTTCCAGCAACACAACAGCTCACTCTGGCACCGTTTCAGCTTAATAGTTTAAAAAAGACTGAAATTTAGCTAATGGTATATTTACAGCAAAGTGATTTTTCCTGCTTTTCCCTAGTATGCAAGCCCTGCTGGTGACCATATACAGAGGCATATAGATGTGCCTACGTATACAAAGATTTATAAACTACATAGCCATTTAAAACTCAATAAAAAATGAATTCCTCTTCCAAAATCCAGCAGCTGGCCAGACTTAAGCGTATATGACATGCCATAAACAATGACTGTCAGTGGGATTACCCCTACAAAGTTAAACACATGTAGTGTGGCCTGCAAGTTTAACCCTGAGAGAATAAACTTCATATTCAATTTACAAATGGATCTGGACTGGTAATATGCTGTCGAAAAGTGTCAGGAACCCCCACCAAATAGGCATAAAATGACCAACTGAAAAGACATAAAATGACCAAAGCAAACTAATTCCTAAGTGCTGAGAAAAATGTATGCAAGTATTTTATTGCTTTGCTACAGCAAATAAAAGGTCAAGAAAAATTATTGGAATCTAAATAAGATTTTTGTTTTGTTTCGTTTTCCTGATAGAACAGCAGAAAACTGCGTTTCACTTCAAGTGCTTTTAATGAAAGTAAACACAATGAAGACATCCAACTGTACAAAACTGCCTAAACTCCTGGAGAAAGCAGGCTTTACCCTCTCAAAACTGTAACTTAACCACAAGATCATATACACTGGCACTGCACTGGGTCCTTACATTGCAGTTTTCCTCTGCTGTGTGACATACTGAACAGGCACTCAGATAGAGAGCTACTGAAAAATTGCTTTTTATTGGAATGGCTCGATCATTTTCTCACTCACCTGTGTAGACTCTCCCCTGCATGGCCCAGTGCCAATCGTTAGTGCCAGGTTACACAAGTGGGACGGGAACTCACCAACACTCAGAGCACCACTGGCTCACTGCTGCATTAAAGACAGTTTAACTATGCAAAAACCAATTTATTTATTGACTTATTCTGTTAGCTAGATACTTAAAGGAGAAAGTATGAAAAGCTTAAAGATTCAAAAAAGTCAAGATTAATGGGAGTTGGACAGGTCACTCATCTGTCTCTTGCTATGTCTACACTGGCAAGACATGGCCTAAAAGAAGCCAGGCAAACCAAAACCAGCTGGTATGGAGGACCCAGCAGTCACGCTGCATTTGTGCAGGAGTTTACTCAGCACTAACTCTAGCATGTCTCATGAACAGAATTCCTATTTGATGTCAGGAGTTGCCCGCTGTGCTCCTGAGGCAGATCTTCAGCTCCAGGCCATCTGAAAGAAACCCTGTTTGTGTACTGTAAAACCACAGCACAACACCAGCCTGATGGCTAATGGCATCAGGTGGGAGATGGGCTTTAAACGCAGATGCCTCATTTTGCCCCCAAGACCAATGCAAATGCATCCTTTTAATTTTCCAGCACAAAGGATATTTATACAGTGTGAAGAACACAGCTATCTAAGACCTGGAAGTAAGGCAACTGATCACGTACCACATGTGGGGACAAGGAAACTTTGGAATAAAGTCACACACATCTGCACAACAGAATTAGTTAAAATAAAAATTAATATGAATTGTGGCTGCTGTTTTTCATATATTCTTGGCACTACTTATTTTCTATGAGATGGTGGTTCTTACCAGTGCATACCTATCCATGATTAACTGCACCTTCTTGGGCACTGTACATAAATTGTCAGGTACCAAGGTACAGCTGAAGGATGAGCAGTGTTAAGTGGAACACGGTAATGTGAGCCAACAAAGCGACAAGGTGGAGGGTAAAATAAAAACAACTTGCATTTTAGAAAGCTGATAATTTGTCCATCTTTCATCTGAATTACTCACCTGGACTTTGAGAATGGTACGATTCCAGTTTCAGATAAATTCTGAAGAAGTTACAGAGCAGGTTACTGCTGTACCAATATTTTTTTGGCATTCTCTAGGAGATGCAATAGGTTTCTAAATGCAGCACTGTTTGTACAGTAAAGCTACCTTCTTTTGCTTAAAGATCCTGGGAATGTATAAATTGTTCTGATGGCTTCCTCAAACAAGTTGCAACTAGTCTTTCATGAGACAGAAAAAAAAGGCCTTAATAAATCTAGTGTTTATGCAGAAAATAGTTTCCCAATTATTCAAGCTGTACTCTGGCTGATTTCAGAACTGGTCTGTGCTTGTGCTAAATGCACTGAGTACTAATAAAAACCGTCTTGGATTAGAAATAGGAGTCTTTATTCAGCATTCCAAATGGAAACATTCAGATGACTGAACAGTTCATTAAGCACTTTGATTTTATTCAGAAACATTATTTCCACTGCATGCATTTATGAACTGAAAAAAAACATTCTCCCAGAATTGAAAAATAATGTTTTCAATGCTATTTTATCTGCGCCAGCAAAAATTATGTCACATATGCAAATATCCACAGTATAGAATACAAATGGGAATTTCATCATTCGGTGTGTGCTCAGTTGCATGATGGCCTACTTACCGCCACACTAGGACACCTAATGCATTTGCTGTAGCAACTAAGGAGGATAAAGTCAATTTAGCTTGAATTTAGTCGAAAAGTAAAATTGAATTCATGGCTTTTCAGCACTATTTTTTTTTTCATTTTTTGATGTTTATTGCAGCATCAGTTCTGCTTTTAGACGCCCAATGTTTCCGTAAACAATGTTTCATGAAACGGCCCATTTCTCCTCTCATTTATATTAGCTTCAAAGTAGTGACTGAAGCTATACATGTAGATATCCAGTATTATTGAATGGACAATAGGCATTTGCATTTTTTAACTGCTTGTAAACTAAGGAATTTTTAATACCCACAGTTTAGAGCTGAGACCTTTGTCTCAAGTAACAGAAGCACTGATACGCTTCCACCATGACTAAAAGCAACATGGAAATGGTGCTTTTTTTACAAGGAATTTTATCAGTCAGGATGGCTTTGCTGTTCATGTAGCTTAAAACTGTACTCTGGTGAGTCTGGAATCAGAAACCACCCCAGTTTGCAATTTAATTGCACTCAGAAAGACAGCAAAATGTATACCAGAAGACACACCGCACTGTACACTAGGCATCCAACAGAAGTTGATCTTCTTACACAGTGAAGTAGAAGAGGTTTTGCAGAGCCCAGTATAAGCCATCTTCTTTTTCAAATGACTATAAAGTTGAAGAGGCTCCCTACTTTGTGTGTCCAGGACAGATGCCTTCTGCAGTACAGACTACTGATCCAGTAAGGACTGCCAATGTGACGAAAAGTAAGGCAGAAGAAAATGGAGACTAAATATCAGATTCTGCTCTGGCCTGAATTAAGATGATTGAAGCAGGCAGGGCACAGACAGCCCGGGGGAAATTAGGAAATTAGCAGGACATGAGAAAAGGTGACAGAATGCTGCACTTTTCCAAGAGGCATCACTCTGCTTATCTCCCTTGTACAGCCAAACTTCCTCTCTTCCCTGAAATATTTTGCTCTTAATCTGGCACCAATCTGCTATGAACTGCTCTTCATCTGAGTTACATTTTGCTAAAAACCCCCAGACCTCAGCCACGGCACCGCCTGGACGCAGGGACACAGCCCCACAACTCAGACGCAGCGCTACCTCCACAAGCAGGGCCCAAGAATTTATTACCCAAGATTTTGTAAGTCACTAATTCTCAGTATTCCTTCCAAGCTACAGTTCAGGCCTGTAAGGTTCATCAAAGCACATAAGCCATTAATAAATGAATCGCATTTGCATATGCACTGGTAGCTAACTATCACTGGCTTTCAGGCTGTGGGAGGACACATATTTCTGAGGAGCTGGGCTTTGAAGCTGGCTTTCCCTTTAAAATAAATCTCAGCTTGGTTCACAACAAGAAATATTGGTTGACAGGAAGGAGATAATTTATTAGCCCTGAGATATCTTTACAGAATATTTGAGCATCTACTCTAAAAAATGCAGGCCAGATAAGCCTTAGCCCTTAACACAAAATCAACTGAAGGAAAATTGTAGAGGAAATCACAAAGAGATCTGCTGAGCACTGTCAGTGAAGTCCTAACATGACAGAAGGCACACTAATAAATTTTCCTCATCCTTCGCTAATTTACAGAGACTACAGCTGTCCCTGATACCTTGAAAACGAGGGTACTGACTGGCAAAGAACCTTGGTATAGGTAATGTTAGTTTCAGGCCCCAGGAAATTTAATCTTTTTTCATCAAGTGACTAACGGGCACAAGGAACTGAAATAAATAAACTTATCCCTTACCTAAGCCATCCTATGTCCTGACAGCACAGTGGATATACACAGTTAGTCATTACTCCTATGTGCCATTATTTTTAGTTAAATAAACACAGCGTAGCAGTAACACACAAACATTAGGAAACCAGAGTTAACATCTCAATACAATTCTACAATCTTATAAAAATAATCTGTTATGAAAAAAGCTGTTATCCACACTGTTACACAAATTACCACTAAAATGCAAAATATTGGGACTGTTCACTTCAACCCAGCATTGTTTTCAAAAGAAAGCCATGAATCATGTCTTTACAAAGCCACTTCACTTGCTTTTAGGGTTAGAAACATATGTTCAACATACAGTATTAGAACACACCAGCTCTTCTTCTGTTTTCTTTGATGGAGAGATGTATTTTTAACACATAGGGTGGTGAAAGTACATCAGTATGTTCAGTATTCCTCAAGCTACACTTTGGCTTTGCAATTGTCCACTGGTGCAAGATAAAGTAGGCCGCCAAAGTACTCTGACATATTCTGAGTAAAGCAGATTTAGCCGAAGTGCCTTGGGGAATGAGTGCCTTGCCACTCCTTCTGGAGGCTGCTGAAAGCAGCAAACTACATTCCCCATAATCTCTCACTAGATGCTGGCAGGCTGCCCGCCCAACCCAGCCGGCCACCCCACTTTGCAGTGAAGCCCGTGTGCCTGCTGTTTGACACAACAGCAAAAGACAAAAATACTCCTCGCAGAGCTTTCCCAGGTGTGGGGTGAGCCCCACAATTGCAGCAGGATTACCAAATGCTATGGGTGTTGGAGTTCAGGCTTTTCTTACTGAAATCTTGGCACTCCAAAGCAGCTGTAAGTACCTCCCAGCTTAGGCAGGAGTCTTCTGATTAGCTCAAGCTATGAAGGCTCACTTTATCGTATGTATCTATCACTACTACCACTGCTTTCACCAATCCCACTCAAACAGCTCAGCATTTGCAGCAGTACTCTGACATCCTAAAGCTCTGACTTACACAGTGCACTGAACTCACTGGCCCTGCTTCAAGCAAGAGGTCGAAGAAGCATATCAATAAAGGTCCTGTCCAGCCAGCACCTCCATTATTCTCTTAAATAAAGACAAGACTGACATCCTGAAGTCAACAGAAAATCAGATATTCATATGTCAATAAAACCAAATGTTCACGTGTCAATATGGCAAAATAAAATGGGGTGGGAAATAGGCATGCAGCCTGCCTTCAGTAAAGCCTGAATGCAATTTAAAACCACATAGTATATAATATTGCCAGCTCCCATCTGCTTTGAGATGGATCTGCATTTTTTACTATTTCAAGGCTAGCTGGGTTGCAAGTCCTGTAAATATTACACAGATTACCATCATTACAGATGTTGGTATTTGACCACTGTCCGTGGGATAAGCTTACACTTGCACCAAACCTCAAAGTGCCTATTTGTTTTTCCCTGCATCGAAGACCTTTTATAAGCTTTAAGACCTTTTATATGCTTTATAAAATCCCCCTGTACTCGGGCTCGACCAAATTTTCCCAACATAGCACTCTGCACCTTATCACCCTACTTCTTAAACATTCCCTCCCTCTCAGCCCCCACCCTTTTTTATCTTCCCAGAAGGTACACACCTGTACAACTCTCAAGATAGAACAGCAAAGTAAACAACCCCACAGCATCGTGACCGAATGCTCAGGGTACAGTATGTGCAGCGCTTGCCAGATTTGACAGTTGACAGCACTTCTTCTGGCCACGTGCTGATAAGGACGAATGAGTTTGTACATTTCCTCAAAAACTCCATGTTCCATTAACAAGCACCTGAGAGGAATGACTGGTCTAGCAGTAATCCCGACACCCCACTCAGCTTTCTGCAGCGCGTATGTACTTTGCTTGGATGTCTTTGGCACATTTCTGGCATAACACAGAGTAAAGCTTTTCATCCTAAAGAAAGATGAACCTGTCATCTGAAGGGGTCGGGAGGCTGTACCGCAATTCAGGCTTATGGTTTAAAGTTCTGTTAAAAGTTCTCATTTATATATGCTGTGATCTCACATTTTTAACCACTTCAGGGGCAGACATTTTGTGTTTCTCTGGCAAAACTGATATTAAAAGGTAGTGGGTTTAATTGCAATCCCTTCTTTTCTGTCCTCTCTTTTGTCTTAGGCCTTTGCAGTGCTACATCAAAGAAACTTTGACCTCAAAGGAATTGGAAACTTCCAAAAGCAAGATGTAAGCTGTTTGAATATGGTATTCAGCACCACAGATATCATAATCTAGATTAAAAATAAATAAGTCCATGTGGCATTTTTCTGTTACAAGTCCTATCTTTGGACAATGTAATTCCATTGATGTGAACTTGGTGTCACTGGAGACAAGTCTGTATTTAAAGAAATAAAATAATAATGGAACAGGTCCTAAGAAATGCAGAGAGCAGTGAGTAATAATAAAGTAGGCCATTGGGTGGCAGAGTCAAACAGACACGAAGTCTACAAGATGCCATTTTTCTCTTTGATATTCCCATTCATTCAATACAGACTGTAGAAGCAATTAATATGAATGTTGAAAAGATATGCCAAAGGCTGTTAAAAGAAATGTAAGGCAGAAATAGTTCATTCAAAATCACTCATGAATTCAAAGGTAGTTGGGAATAAAATTGAAAATTTTCACATCACACATTGGTGACACAAATACATCTACTCAAGATAGAAATCTAAATATTAAACTGAATTCTGAAGTTTCTGTCTTTTGAGATTTTAAAATTTATTATCATAATGTTATTGCTTGAATCCTTCTGTGTACTGTAGCTAAAGAAAGAACAGTAGTTATATAGCGATAGTAGTTATGTAGTGATATAAACCTAAGCTGTCATTGAAGGATCAGATTACCATGCAAATTTGGGTACTCTGTTTACATCCTCTTTTATTCAAAGCATGATACCAAGACAGGAGAGATCTGCTGTACTAGATAAAGACTTGAAGAATTTCAAGGACCTTTCTGCTGGTAAGTTTCTACAATCTTTTCCATTAAATGTAATGGATCAAATTCTGTTCCATTTTTACAATGGGAAATTTATGAGTAAGGACTCTAAAATGACTCAACAAGAAAGCCCAAATATGATCCATAAAATCTATACTGTTACCCATGTAACATTTCCACTGTATGTACAAGCTCCGTGACAATTTTGGAAACTCTTTTGGAAAAGATTTTGAGGAAACCTCCATCACTAGATTGTTGCTTGAATGGACTGGGTAAGATTCAGGATTTCCACAGATGCTGGCAACCAACAGTGCTCTTCAGAATGTGTTTGGCTCATCTTCCTGCTGTCCTCAGTACAGCACACTACACACCACGTCCCATGCCCAACTACTGGAGATGACAGACCTTCACAATACAGGAGAAACTGGAATTGAAAAGGTAGCAATGCCACTATGTATTCCAGGGAAAACAGTTTGCCTGAGCTACCAAGTCTCATCCTTTTGCAGGTGATACCTCTGCAATTTTACTCAACCTGAAATCATAGACATTGAGAGCACTTCTGTTCCCTTATAAAGAGATGGAAAGACATTACAGCTCCAATGCCTCTGTTTCCTGGGACAGGGTAGCAGACCTCTTTGTAGTATCACCGATTGGATATTTCATATACAGAGAAGTGGGAAAGCAAGTACAAAAAGTCTGGAAAGAAGCCAAGCAAAACACTATCATCCAAACATAATTTTACACTACACAGACAAGGACAAACCCAAAAGATCACTAAGAGTGCTTTCAAAAAGAAGCATAACATTCATCACCTTTTGCTCTGCTTATGAGGAGGTTAGTTCCACAGTTAAAATACCAAGCTGTGACATAAAATAATAGATCATCAGATACAACAAGGCAAGGGGAGAAGAGAAAAATATAATTCTCTCTGACACCACAATGCACTCTTCTTTTTCTTTTTTTTCTTTTTTTTTTTTTTTTTTTTTTTCTGGGGCCATGGGAAATCTTGAGCAAGCTCCCTTCCTAGCTGAGGCTTAGATCTTCCTCCAGTGGAGCCCTCAATGTTCCTGTTCACACAAGTCACTTTTCAGCCAAGCACATTTGCAACTCTAAAATCATTATAAAAGTGACTTTACATCAGAAATATATTTCCCATATTAGGCACTTTGGGGTTTTTGCTAAACTAAAAACTATTTCTAAGAGCTCACAAGAGTAAAACCCAGCATCATCTGAGATCAGTGCCTGCTCTTATACAAAAGGATTTATGTTTCAACACCTGCAACAGCCTCATGTATCTGCTGATGTTGTAAGGGTTAGTTTATTAGAAGCTTTATAGATGAAAAAAATAAAATTCTAGTCAACAGCAAGCTTGACATTGGGTAGGTTAAAATTCTGTTGAAGTAATCTGTTTAAACATTTTGCTGAATCGGAATCCAAATAGCATATTGTAGATCTGAATATTATTTGCATTGAAGGTAAGTGCATGCTACGTATTCCATTAAAGGTTAGCAGAAATAGTAAAATTCAATAATTTTTACTTTTTAGTAACTATCATTTACTTTAAGTGTTATTTTTACTAGAAAGAATAAGTCATTTAGGCTTTTAAGCAATGCATGAACGCAGATTTTGGTTTCTTTGTGTGTTGAAAGCTCCAGATTTGAGGAATTCAGCTCAAACTTCCTTGAGTGTGTATTTTTAAAGTGCATGCTTAATACTTTCTTGTACTCAAGTCTTTCCTCTACTGACTCTTCACCTGAATGAAGTATAGACATTTGCACCAGACATAGAGAGGGACCTGAAAGGCTGGAGAAATGGGTAGACAGGAACCTCGGGAAGTTCACAAGAGGCAAATACAAGATCCTGGAGCTGGGGAGGAATACCCCTACGAAACAGCTCAGGCTGGGAACCTACCACTGGAAAACAGCTTTGCAAAAAAGGGCCTGGGGGCCCTGGTGAGCAACTTACACTTGAGCCAGCAATGCACCCTTGCAGGACAGAAGGCCAACAGCATCCTAGCTAGCAGGTCAGGGAAGGGGGTATTTTCCCTCTGCTCAGCATTGGTGAGACCACCTATGAAGTGCTCTGTCCAATCCTTGGCTCTACAGCACACAAAAGGGCCACTAAGACAAGTAAAGGCTTCGAGCATCTGACACACAAGGAGGTGCTGAGAGGGCTGGGACTGTTTAGCCTCAAATACAGACGGCTCAGGGTGACCTTACCCATGTGCATAAATACCTGATGGAAGAAAAGATACCACAGTCAGTAGCTCTCAGTGACAGGACAGGAGGAAATGGGCACATAATGAAACCCAGGAAACAGAAAGGCATAAACATAAGAAAAAGGTTTTTTTACTGTGAGGGTGATCAAACACTGGAACAGCTTGCCCTGAGAGGAGCCTGTGGAGCCTCTGTTGTAGGAGCTATTCAAAACCAAACTGGCCGTGATCCTGAGTAACTTGCTCTGTGTTTGTTGGTCCTGCTGTACGCTGGGGAGTTGGACTAGACTACCTCCAGAGGTCCCTCCCAGACACAAACATTTTATGATTCTACAATTTCTTCACAAGAAATCCCCAACTCCTGTCTAAGCAAATTATGCTGATTTTACAGCAATATTTTTATGTAGTATTTACTAAAAATGTGCAGATGATTGAGAAATCCCAAATATTAAACAAATGCATATGCTTTTTCATTATGAGTATATACATGATGTCCTGAAAACAAAAGATTTGTGTTTATGTGGATTGTGGATTTTCTGGTAGCTATCCCTTCAACCAAACCTGTTCTTTCCAGAGACAGCATTCATGGGCAGGTTTTTGCTATAAGGTAACTGGGCATTGTCCTCGTCCACTCGAGTCTTGCTGATTCTCACTGTTCCTTCAAAGGTACTTAATCTTTACCCACAAAGGGGATTTTTCTGGCATAATTTTTTTAAACTAATACATGCTTAATTGCATCCAAAAGCTACTTACAAACACACATCTGTTTACAAAACAAAAAAATATAGGGGATAACTTATGAACTCACTTGACTTTCTGAACATTCCTCATAATTTACCTACATACACAGAGTTGCAAAATCAGAAGACTGTTTTTTTCCTCCTTACTTAAAAGAATCAGGGCAGTTCTTGATGAAGCCAATTCATCTCAGATTTCTTTTTCAGTGTTCAGCTTTCTAAGGGCAAGTCTTACAATGCAGAGTTTACCTCTGACTTCTGCTCAATGTCAGCAGCAGCAGGTGTAAGACACACTGGTCTCGAAGGTAGGAATTGTTCCTTAACTCATTTATTGTTTCATTATCCATCTAATTTACATTTTTCAGTAGAGATGGTTAAAGCAGGACATAGATAATAACATGTTTCAGCTTTTCATAGGACCTGCCTCGTTAATTTTTGTATGGTTTGTTTTAGCACTTAAGTATGTGGGGTTCACCCGGTGATAAGACATGCACAGTATGCTGAATGAACAAGGAAGGAAAGAATTCCAGTACGTTTGGGTGGGAGAAGGTGAAACAAGGACACAGTTGGCAGAATTCAGGGCGGAGAAACTAAATTGCTTCTGATGCTGCACTCCTTGGACTCTAGCTGGGTTCTAGCAAAAGGAGGAGTCACTGGGATCCAGCTCATTTGACTGTGCTTTAAAATTCCAGTGACCCTGGGAGACCCTACAAAATAATATCTAGCCTTTTCTTGAAGGTGCCTAATGAGGCGGTTCTGAAAAAAGGCACATACAGAATAACATCAAACCTAACAAAACAAGAGTTTTGTTCCCACTATACTAAGGCCCCCCTACATATTTTCATTACTGTAGAAATTTACCTTGGACTAATATAAACTAATGGCTTCTCTTTAAGCTGCATTGACACATAAAAGGAAATCTTCCTGGACAGTCGTTACAGGTAATTCAGTCGTCTTTGAAATCAGTGGCAAGTGAAGTTTTATCTTGTTCCCTCCAGGTGTTTTCTCTAATACTGGTTAGCTTACCTGTTGCTTTACTTAAGATTCAGTTTGGTGATACACTTCGACACAGGATACCACCAATGAAGACTAATGTAAGACTCTCAATCTTTTGAAAATGTCAGCTTTAACTGCCATGGGGATTTTGCTACTTTTTCACCACAAAAATTTGAAAAACAGAAATAATGATACTTATTCACATGTGTAAAGACAAACTGAAAGTGATCAGAACAAGGATAATTACCATTATTATCTTTTACAAATATAAATTATGAGACAATGTAGAGTTAACAAAGAAATCTCCATTAGCTATCTCTCTTTTTCTCTCTTAACACATGTTGCAAACACTTGCATTTGTTCTCTTCCCAGCTCCTTATTCTCTAAAGGACATTATAATTTATTGTCTCAAACCATATTTGGTATTTAGTGCCTGCAGAAGCTTGTGAAAAAAAGATGTTTGTTACATGAAAATGAAAACATATTGTGGTTTCACCTCAATTCCTTTCCTTCTCCCCCACTTCTAAAGAGAAGAGACAATTTTAAGAAGCAGGAAAGTAAACAAATAAGATATACAAAAATATACAAACACAAATACAAACAAAAACAACTCGTAAGTTAGGAAAAAACTGGAACTTCTGCCTGGGGTAAAGTATGTGAAAAGTGGTGATTTGTTCAAGGACAGAATTTTGGCATTTTTCTTTAGCTTCAAGTAAATAAATAAAACAAAGAAAAGTCTTTTCATTTGATTGTTTTACAGTGCCTGGGGCTATGTACATTGGACACTATTTGCAACTGTTTTCATTTAGGGATGAGTGAAGTGGTTCAATTAAAACATGAGCCGCTCTGAACCTTTGCTGTGAATACAACAGAATATTTCTGGGGAGGTTCAAGGAAGTCCAGTTAATTTCTTGTCATTATTTACCTCTTTGTACTTATGTGTGGTGACATTGTCTGGATTCAGAAGTGCCACCATATAAGCCAGTCCTATTATACTGTGCTTAATTCTGCTGATCAAAACAGCTTGAATTGGTTGGGCGAGCAGCATGGAAATTTTGGGGAATTAACCCAAATAAAATGCGAAGTTTTGAGGTCCACCCATCGCTAAGTTACCACACCCACTGCTGTGCCCTTTACTTCTGTGGGAAAAAAGGAGCTGTTGCAATTTCTAAGAAAAAGAGCGCTGGAGCCTTAAAGCCTCAGGCTGGGTCTACACTACAGACCCCTGGGGGCACATATCACGTAGGGGAGAGGTGCATAAGATGTGCTAGGAGAAACCAGTAAGGTAGAAACAGAGAAATCAGGAAAATGGCACTTGCTGGTGTGAGCTGTTTTTCTCTGGAAGGCCAGCTACATTATACAGCTTTCCCCTGCACCACGTTAGCACGAAGTGCCCGTGCTGCTACAGACATGCTAGAGGCACCTTTGGCTCTACCACTCACAACTATTTCATCCCAGCGAAGGCCTCTCACTGGAGGCTAAGTTTCATCTTACTGCTTCTAAGCCAGCTATCTCGGCAAATACAGCCCCTGGAACATTCCCTGCTCTGCAGTCCATCCATGCTGGCTGTTTCCGACACGATACCAGCTCACTGCATCCCCGTCCTCTCACAATCAGCTGTAAAAAGAGCCTCAGGCTGCAATGTCAAACCTCTCCGAAAATGAAAGAGGTCCTAACAGACAGAAGTGCCGCAAGCTCCCCTATGGGTCCCGACCTCAGCAGCTCAGAGCTTGTAGCTGGAGCTGTCCGGAGACACGTGGCTGCTGATCGGCTGACATCCCAAGCACTGTTCAGGGCACACAGTATCCACACATCACAGCTGTGTTTGTCACAGGTCATATAAATCGGCGGTTTTTCACTGCAGCATCAAAGAGGATATACTAAATAGTTTTGCTGTGTTTGTTGCTGCTTCCTTCAGAGAAGGCCGGAAACCACTGCTACTGCTCATGTGCCTCTTCCACATGCTGACATACGCAATGTCCCCAACTACTTGCCGGACAAAATTTTATCAGCACTTTGGAATTTCTGAATTTCCTGGGGTAAATTCCAATTTGAATTATAATTGTGATCCCTCGAATTTGCAAATGTGCAGATCAAAGCAGTGTATGGCCATGCAGAGTTAGTGATGTATTAATTCTGATAGGAACACATACTGTGTGAGCCCACAGAGATTTTTAAAATTTGGAATTTGTCCTCCCTTTCATTTTCTGAACACCAGATAGTAACTATTGCAGGCACAAGGCTCCTTTCCTTACTATATTTAGCAGGCACCATGCATTGAATCACATCTTTCTCCCATTTTGGTTATAGTGATCGTCACCAGTTCTGAATTCTCTCTGAAGTTCCTTCTACTTCTAGTAAGGAACACTGATAAATTTACATTAGCCAGTTGACTGAATATTACATGAAGATTCCTGGCTCGGAACGAGGCAACTACAATGTGAATTGAAAATCCATTCATTCATTCACTGCTTCCCAGCAGCATTCCCTGGCCTGGAGCCAGATACCATTTGACGTCACGCTCTAACCAGGAACATGATGTACTGGCGCTGGGACAAAAGTTTTACTATGGAAAAAAAAAAAAAAAAAAAGGCAGCAACAAGCAGGAACTTATCACAGTAGAACCAGTTAAGAGGAGGAGATGGAGAACAAGCAGCAGAAAACTATATGTGCAGGCCTAATATTTTGCTTGTTTTTCTTCACAGCACCCAACAGGTCATGCTAACAGGAACAGCACACACGGATAAAGATGTCCTTAAATACTTACTAATTTCCCTTCTAGTTGCTGTAGCACTTGCTGAAGCATTACAAAAGCTCTATTATTTCATGTTTCTTACTTCAAATTATTTGAAACGAAATAATCCAAAGATTTTTGGCCTGCAATAGGTAGTTTTGTATGAAAAACCCTCAGTTGTGTTTATTTGAGTTAAATATTAAACAGGTCAAGTAGAGACTGAAAAGTTTGCAGTGTTAATACTCAAAATCCAAAAAGCAGTTTAAGGACAGAAAAACAATCTTTCCACTCTCTTCATAGCCACAACTAAGGCTCTGGGGAAAAAAATAAGGCCAACAAGTTTCTGAAATACTGCTAAGCATGCAAAAATAAGAAGATAATAAAATCTAGAAAAGATTAAGAAATATTTGGATAGCGAGAACTCAAATTCTTGTTGCTGATGTGGGTTCAGAATGCCAGGCTGACAGCCCCCAGACACACACAGCGGGCAGCAGCACGGGGTCCCCAGCATGGCACTTGAGGAGGTCAGCCCTAGGCTGGCTCTGGGGGTGTTCAGACAGACTGATGTGCCCTTCCGACGCTCCTTTGGCAGGCTCTCATCCCACGGGCAGTGCACTGGAGTGAGATGCGCACCACTTACACCCCATTTCTGAATTGTCATTGACAGGCACTCAGATATTGGGGAAGTCCCTTCATCCCTCTGCGATTCAGATTTTGTCTAAGAAACGGGATTAAGGTTACTGACTTCCCTTACAAAGCACTTCAAAGACTGCTGCTAAAAATTCTGCACAAGAACTACAATTATTGTTGGTGCTTGTTGTAGCACTAGATTGTTTTCGTTTGAAATGTAATACTGTAGTTATCCCTCAGACAAAACCCGCTGCTAAACTTGTCCATCACTCTCTTGTTTGTTGGTGTTCTCAAGCTCTTCACAGAAATGCTGAATTTCAATTAAAGGCGGGGGAATTTGAGGTTGCTCAGCAAACACCAGCAGGCAGCTCTCTGTATTTCAGTGGCTCTTTAAGGACCATTTTCTTGTTCAATCCAAAACAGGATGGACATCCTGGGAATGAGCGATGTACATCCTTCAGCGGTTTGAAGCTAAACTAGAATCATGCACATTGCACTGCACATACATTCCAGAAGCCAATTTCACCATTTTCTTTTGGTCTGGGTCATGACCATCAAACTCACAGCATTTAGTAAGTGGAGAATTCAAATCCGTGTTCGGCTGAATATACCCAGTCATTAGAGACATATGTAGAGGAAAAAGTTCACAAACATTGTGTTTTATTGAAATCTGGAACTAGTTAGGCTGAAATTGGACAAATATGGACAATAGCATACCCACTCTGCATGGAAAAAATGCCCTGCCCAAAGACCAGTTATCTGTTCCATGGAGAGTTTCAACCAGGGTGCCAGTGGCTAATAAATCTCTCATATATCTTAGTTTTCTCATTATCACTGGAGCCTGCTAATTAGCAGTAGCAATATAGGCATATTTCACTGTGCCAATTCTCAGCGATAAAATTCAGAACTGTTACAATACCATCCTGCCTGGTCACAGCACAGTCCCTGATGGGAGCTAGATGTGCGCCTTTCCTGACCATAGGCAAAGATACCCAGGGGCTCATCCAGCAGCTCTTCCACTTGCTCAACTGCAGCACTCAGCATCACGGTGCTTTGCACCATTCCTGTTCTCTCCCTACTTACCACAGCTTGCATTGCTTCACGTAGAAAAAAAAAATGTTTTCTATCAATTTTACATTATCTCAGAAAGACAGAGTTATACCTGTGAAACACAACCTTCCTAATCTCCCAACATAAACCATAATCGTAACATTCTTTTCCATTTCCTTTGTAAATTATTCTGACTGACTGCTCTCAGTTTGAGCATTAGACTATTTTCAAAGTAGCCACAGCTTTATTTCTTAATTTGTACCAGATATCCTGCTAGCTTCACTTCACAAACCATAGATTTATGTGCATTGGTAGACTATCGGAACTGCTTTCACAGGGGTAAAAGACTGAGTTTGCTACCTTGAAGGCATAGGCTGAAGAGAAAGTCCCTTTTTGAAAGTGTGCCCTGTGGGGAATAATACTCCAAAACAAGTTACCTATTCCCAGCTGTGGAGGAGTTTGTACAAGGATCATTTTCCATGCAACACCACCTTGTTGCCACAGCACGGCGGTTTGCCCAGCAAATGAATGTTGAGTCAGGTGATATTATTTTTGAAAATCATGGGATATGCCTTGTGAAAGGGAAAAGAGGATAGTTCAGAGCCAACAGGGAGATGCTATTGACTGGGTAACACAAATCCCTGTCTGGGAATTTGAGACCACTGAACATGCCTTGCCTTGTATTTACAGAGACATGAGGTAACTGGACATTCATCCACTTCTGTTTCACAGGTTTTTACTATTGAGCATCTACCATTGTTTGGGCAATAGTACTGTCTTACATGTATGTACTTCTTCCACGCCTGGCTTTACAGGAGTAAAAAATAATCATTCACAAAACTTATTCAGTTCAACATTTTTCTACAACCCCTTGGACTGTGAAGTTCCAATGCAAAATTCTGATCTCACCTCAACTGGATTTTGCTTGAGAACAGTCTGGATTTTCTCCAATCCCTAAGGAACTGCTGTACTGCATGTGAAATCACTTATTTGACAAGTTCTATGGTATTTTTAATAACTTATTTAATGGATCTTCTCTCTTTCATTATTTACTTGGGATCAATATCTTATGTGCACAATGTGCAAACCTAAACACAGACAAACAAGCCCCAAACATCTCATTGTCCAAAGACACATTTTTTGTTTTGGGTGTACACTGCCCCACCTATTGTAACCAATGACACGGTGCCAGAGTTTCAAGCCATTAGGTGGGTCACGCATCCCATGGCATTGTTCATCTGGGTAACAGATGTAAGACAAACACGATACGTACATGGCCCAAAGAAGGCAGAGTGAAACAAAGATGCACAGTAAGATAATACAAAGGCTAAAAGCTGTTGGGTTTAAGCTACTATTTATACCACTTACGGCTGGACAGGGAAAAATATCTGAGAAAAGTACCAAAGTTTCAGCAGTTAGCTGCATTCTGGACTGGAACAGACAGAAGACCTTCCAGTTGTTTTCTTTTCCAAGAGCAGAACATGAGCACATAACCCATGTACAGGAAGCCAAATTTCAAAGAGCCATTCGTTTAAGGCACTTCTCTGAGACAGAGGAGACAAAAGTTAGTTCCTGTTATGAGTGCTTCTTCATTTTCCAAAATGGGAGTCTTTCCCATATTCTCTTCTTTTGACTAGAAATTCCATTCTGGAGCTTAGAAGCTTTCTGTAAAATTACATCCACAAGACTTGTTTTCTCTTCTAACCAAACAGCATTTTTAGACACTATTTTGCTAAAACATTCTCGACCAGTACGCATTGCTTTTACAAGCTTCTCTGAAATAGAAATATACAGGTAGGGAATACAAAACCTTGAGCCACAGATTTTTGTGATTCAGTGAAATATTGCATGCTTGGAATGTATTTCATAGATCTACATGCTTTTTCACTCAAAACTAATCCTTTTTTTTTTTTTTTTTGTGAAGACACTGCCTTTTCCAGCACTTAAAAGTACGCTCTGGCAAGCGAGAGTCTTCACCTCATAAAATATGATGTTCTAATACTAGAGAATGCTTTGCTGTAACAAAAGTAAGTCCCTTGTTCCATTTTAAAAGTCCCTTATAAAAAAAGAAAAAGAAAAAGAAAAAAGCTGAAATGGCCCTGAAACCAACTGTAAAATCATGCCTCATTTTATTTAAAAAAGAAGTATTTGATCTGATTTTGCTGACTCTGAAAGCTATGCACTGACACACAAAGACCTTCCAAAAAGGAATTTTGTTTGTTTGCTTCCCTCCTGGACTTCTGGCCACTTTTATTTAATTAAATTAATTACTGTTGTATGGAAATAACCGTTAAAGTCTCCTGACCTGCAATAAGAGCTCAGTTTCATATTCATCAAAATGAGCAGCAAACTGCCAGAAATGTCATTATGGGGAAAAAGAATCAGTAATTTCAAATTTATTATTAAGAGAGATGGAATTCATACTACTGACTTGTGCACAATAAACTAGATACCGAAATGGGAAGTCCGTTGTCCTCTCTTAATCCCCTGTCAATACAGAGCAGCAGTATCCTTGAACCGCAATTCAATGCACCTGGCTCTAAATCACCACCTCTATCTACACTGTACAGGTAATTAAAAGCTGAGTATATAGCTAAGATGTGCCTACAATTAGGGAATATGAATGCTACTCAACTCCATCATGTAAAAGCACAGACTGTTAAAAAAAAATAGAGGAACTTGCCTTCATTATTAAGTACTAAAATATTGCTATAAAAATAAGATTTGTAAACAATCGTGTAAACAAAGTCCCTCACAGAGAGTCAATACTGAATACTTGTATTTTAGAAACAATTTCTCATTGTACTGAGAAATTATTACGGCCTCTACTTTATGAGGCATTCTTAGTATTCGTGATTTTTTTTATACAAGAAAAAATAAATACATTTGCAAATATATGTAAAATATAAATTACATATTGTATGTGTGCATATTGGTACACAGAGAGCTCATACAGATATATAACACTGATGGCCAAATCTTCACCAGATTTAAACTTGCACCAATGAATTTCTACAAATTGGTCAAAACAATTCATATAATAAAATTTCTTCACTACATCACCTGATTTTCAACCTGTCAATGAACCATTCCTCACACAATTTGAGATGGGTGCTATGTCAATCAAATGCTAAGGTGACAAAGGAGGTTTTCGTTCTTTATTCTCGTCAACAAGCGGCCAGATAGCACAACCCAACAGTACCATTTGGTGCTTCCCATGGGCAGATTGTTTCCTTAACGCAATCCACATGAGCCCACATTTCTGTAGCAAAGCACACATTCAGTGGACCTAATTAAGCATTGTTTCCCTCTTCACCCTTTTATTTTCTTCCTTTGGGAAAACAGATTTTTTCTTTTCTCACTTTTACTCTTTAATAGCCCAATGTTTATGACATACTTAAATCAGGAGTAACACTACTGGATGCTTGGTATCTGCTACACAGGTGGGAGTCTGCATCTCCATCCCCATCACCAAGCGGAACAGCGTCACTTCTCCCAGCTCCCTCCCTTCCTGTGCATAAGGCTTTGGAGAAAGAATTGAAACTGGCCCAACAAAGATCTTGTAAAACATGCTCTACTCTACTCAAACCCCACAGAATGTAAACCAGACACTTGTAGCTCTGCAACAATATCTGAGATTTCCAGATGGCAGGTAGCAAAAATGATGTCTGTACACACATACCAAAAGCTTCATGACTTTAAACTGTCATAGTTTGGGTTAATCCTGGATTGTCTAATGTGCATTTCAAATTTGAAAAGAGCAGACAATAACCTGTGTTCCCGAGGAGTTGATGTCTCAGTTGTCAGGTCTGCAAATAACGTGACTAAAATAAACCTTTTAGCCGCATGCTAATGACCATTCCCACTCGCTTCCTTCACTTAAATAATCTAAGTAGTTTAGAAGTGCATGTGGACTGCCACTTTGCATTGCTTTTTTGTAAGGTCCTTAAGGGGTCCTGCCATTTAACTTCCTGTTAAAATCTCCTCCAATCTACAAGAATGCAATCACGATAACTAAAACGGACTAGACACAACCTCCAAAATGTAATGCTAGGCCCTACCTTTAACCTTCACAATGATTTAATTTAACGCATTTTACTACAGAATTGGCACAGCTTAAAAATGACTTCATGGTCAGTGACTACAGCTCAGCAGACAGTGATTTATGAGGCCTGATGATTCTTGACTTCTCTGGGTGATGTGGCCACATCTTAACCGTGACACTATGCTGCGTGCCCTCACTGCACCTGAACTAAAAAGAGCTGTTACAAAGAGCTGTAAGAAAGGTTCATTATCAAGCGTTTAGGAATTTGGGGTTTGTTGGATGAGAAATGTTTACAAGAACTGCTTGCAATGATTCAGATTTATATTTGTGCCAGATTTTTGTCCCACATACTTCAGGGTTTCACTGAGCTAGTGTTCATCACCAAGAGATCAGACACAGAGGAATCTGATTAGAGTTTTAACTGCTTCGTTCTTTGGGCAGAAGAGAACACATTCATCTTTCCATCTTGTTTCTTATCTATTAAATATTATATCTAGATGTGATGTTTATCAGTACAGCGCAGTATCTTAATAAGTAATAAAAGAACATGACATATGAGGGAAAAATTGGATATGTATTCTGTCTTACCTTTTAAATAGACAATTTAATTTTCAGAACTTTGACTAATTCAGCAGACCTGTTAGGCACATTCATAAGTATGAATACAGTATGAATACACTGTACAGTAAAATGTTTTGCTGAATCTGGCCTCACATATGAAATTGGTAGTAAATTAAAAGCCTTTAGTGGAAAACAACTTAAAAAACAGAAAATCCAGGTCTTTGCAATGTATTTCATATTTGACCAATGAACTTGCCAAAAATTAGGAGCTAAATTTAAAACCTAAGTATTTATATTCTGACTGTGCTGTTTCATTTAAGATTTTAAAATTAAAGCTACTTTCAGTCCATCAACCTTCACCTGGCTCCGTATTAAATTATAGGGGTGCTAAAAATAAATCACAGTGTACACTAAATCTGGCCAGTATTACTGGACTATGCATCTAGGTAAGAAGAATTATTTTCATGACATCAAGACCAGACACTATTTTTAAGGTGTTTAAAAAAGTTTTACCATTTATTTCTCAGCTGAATTCAGACTCTGTACACCATACAGAACACCGTATGTGATTTTCAAAAGGAGTTATAGTACTTAGGTACCTGAATCCTTAATTTTCAAACAGATTGCTGGTATTTTCACATCCCATACACTTCCAAATCTATGCACAATGACAGAGCACTAGCACCCAAATGAGAAACAGGTTTGCTAAATCATGAGAGGTGAGGCAATCAGGAGTGAGGCAGAAGGGAGTTTTGCTACACCTCAGTTTTATTACTTAGAGTTGCTAAGCAATGTATCTGCAGCAGTGTGCACCATGTTCCTGGCTCAGTCTAGCATCTTGACCATTCGTACCACAGAAATCTCTTTTAAGCTTCTTTGGTAATAGCTTTTGCAAATGCTGTCCCAAGCAACAGATGTATGCTGCATACGGTGGTGGTAATTAAAATGTTTAAATATAAGATAGACATCTGACAAAGAAGCGAAGTGAAACACCAAGCAGTGCAGAATACCTACTTAAAGATTAAACATGCCTGTATGTACTGATGAAATTCCTGCTATAATGAAAAGTTAAAAGAGGCCATCTTGAAACAAGATCATTCAGACCTCTCTGATGTAAATCAGCTCTTAGGGAGCAGACACTCCGGTGGCCTGTGTGTGTGTTTTTTGGAGACCTGTAGATACATATTAGTTTTGGTTGTCACGCAGACCTGCTCTCTGAGAGGTTGCTGTGACCCATCAGTATCGATCTGCATGCAGATAGGAGCGAAATGTTGACGTTTTGTAAGTGCTTTTCTGTTTTCACAGACAAGATTTTTCATAGAAAACAGAATAAATTGGTTCGGTTAAATTTCCTCCTAATTTATCAGCTACAAAATAGGCATTTGTCCCTGCTGGAAAGGCTTCCTTCATGATAAATAAGCAGAGGTTATGATTTAGTCCTTTAGCCAGAGTACTCAAAAATGATTCACATGGTATTCTTGTTGGCTGATGGCACAAAGTAACTGGTTTTTAAAGATGCTAAACATGCAAATATAAGTTCAAAATGCTTATAAACTGGTTTCTCGTTATTCTGACTACACGTGCAGTTGGCAGAACTGTGCTCACATCCCACATCTCCTACAGGTGCTTACCAGTGTGATCAGCCACATGCACATTCAGCTTCCTTATTGGTTTGCAAACCATTCTCATGGACATTTACATATGCATTTGGATGCCCTAAATATCTGCTCCAAACAGTTTAATATGTAAAATTAGCACATGAAAATTCTACTGGAATATCACTTATCATTACTGATATGTAAATTATACACTTCTTCAAGACATACAGGCTAATCCTTCCCCTCTTTTAGCACTGGAAAAAAATAAAAAAAATAAAAAAGAAGGAAATGTCTAATAATGATGATAGTGAAGCATTGGAATAGAATGTCTGATGGTATTACAGAATCTTCACCCATTTACTGTCTATTCAAGTCCATCTGAACGCTTATCCTCCCTGCTCCAATACGTTTTGTGCTCTTAGTATTCCTCTCCTCAGGTGATTCCTCAGTGTTTCTCATACTAATCATAAGAAAGGGATACCTACATAGATATTTTCATGGAAGATCAATGCTGCAAGCTGCTGAGCTAACAGAAGATGTGCCTGGGAGAAGGCAATAGGCAAAAGCATGGAAATGCTTTGCTTAGCCATATCTTTACCTCCAACTCCTTGATATACCTTGCACTCTGATCACAGCAGCTCTGGCAATATACTCTACTCCCTTCCACTCCCAATATATTCTGTAGCTCTCTGCTTGAGAATCACACAGACACTTGGAAGAAATATCCCTCTAGCTGATCCCTAATATTACCTCTTGAGATTTCTCCCAACCAAACATTAATATAATTCCTTTCTTTCATTAAATATAAAGACCTTTTTTTTTTTTTTTTTTTTTCCTAGCTGGTGTGTATAGTACAAATCGGAAAATTCACAAGCTGCAAGTTTTGCCCCAACCCTAGTTTTCACACAATCCTCGAAGAATGAGAACACAGGCAACATTAAACAATATCAGATTAGAATTCCTTCTTGAATTCCCACTCAATCTAATGAAATCCTGTTCATGGAAATGAATTTCTCTACATCACCCTATTTAATTCACACAACAGAGAAGAAGTAGTAAACAAGGGACTTGCAACTTGCCCTTTTCCTTAATATCAGAGCAGATTGCACATAACAAAAGGGCCAAGGCTGCATAATAAAAGATAATGCCAAACCATTTATACTTTGCATCGATATTACAGAATTGGAAGGAATTACATCTCTTGAGGCACAGTCATTCTTGGAGCTTCCTTTGGATCAGTGCAACTCTGAAAAACAGTGCTGATTGGCCACCAAACAGCAAGCTATTCCAAGAGCATTAGCCCCTGTAGTTTTTATAAGCCATTACATTCAATAAATAAGGTGCTAGTAAACTGAAGGAGAATTTTACAGATGAAATATTACCACATCAATTTAAATACAGGGCTAAGCTGACTTGACAGCTGGTCTGAAAACACTCTTTCAGTTAAGGGTGGGAAGAGAGAATAGTTAATCTCTCAATCACCAGACAGATCCAGACAGAAGTAACACTAAGGTGCCTCTTTTCAGCTGGCAAGGCAGGTAAATTCACAAAGTGTTCCTGAAATTCTAAGGATTTTGTTGTGTCTGGACAGTGCGCACTGTGAGAGTCCACAAGATTTCAGGCACTCTGGAGTACTGCAGGATCAGCAAATATTTTATTATTTTAGTGCTTTAAAATATTAACACACTAAGCCCTGAAAACCCCGTTTCTGTTTTATGCATTTCAGAAGGCATTTTTCAGGCACTGTAGAGTCAGATAACTGGCATACAGTAATGACAAAGCTGTTCTTTAATTTATACCATTGTCTCACCTACCTGTTAAGGTCAGACAGAACACTGGCCCCTGGACACAAGCCAGCAGCTCTCCACTACCCCAATTATGCATTGTGCAATGTCATTGTCATTTCAAAAAACAGTGTATACTTCCAAGAGGACTTCAGAAGAGTCAATGCAGGTTAAAACATTCCCTCCCCAATCCCACCACCCCATCCATTCTCCACCCCAACACCTCCTCCTGCACACGCACTTCTCCCTTCTGTTTATTTTTTGTTTTAAACACACTAAGCAAAAATTGACTTTGGCTGCTCTTCCTGAACTCTGAAGTGTTTGTGTAGATAAGAGTCTGATAATACGTTAGAAGAAAGTTTCATAGGTCCCTTTTCTCCTGGCAGGTAGTGACCAAGGCCAGCCACGCACTGAGGTTTCTTTCCCTCACAGCAGTATTTTTCTGGCTTGCCTGCTTATCGAACTAGGCCATTTTTGGAATTTTTATTACATCTGACTTGGAAAAAATATTTCAGCTGAAAGATACTTGTTTATCTACAGTGCTGGGGGAATACAATGTGTAAATCCAGCTACTGCCATCCCAAATGTGGTGTTGGTTTTTAAAGCAGCTATATTGAGCCTTTCTTGGACTAAGTAAAAGAGGAGCCGATCTGAGCTCCTTTTCCTTTATGGGAAATATATTAAGAATGCTAGAAATCACACACTATAAAAGAAGTAAGATATGCCTCCAGAAACAATTGGTCTTTAGAGGACAGGACAGGACAAAAATAGCCACCCTTGCTTCACAATACTTCTTAAAATGGACATACTCCTATTTTCATATCACTACTTTCCTCCACTAGAGGTTGACAGGAAACTGGAAGGCACTCATTCTATTCCTGGATAAAAAGAATTATGAACACTCCTTCCACACAAGGCATTTTCTGCTGCTACAGTGATCTTTTCATGTTGTTGGTTTGTTTTTGTTTTTGTTTGTTTGTTTGTTTTGTAATAAATATTAAGCTCCACATTGAGCTGTGCTGTGCTCCTAATTGTTTATCTATGCTTGTCAGGACCTATGCTATATCCATGGCCATCAGGAGATGGTATATGGAAGTAGGTCCAGACAGAATCATTTAAAGTATGACCTTAACTTAAATCACAATTTTCAGTGAATCGCTGAAATTGTAGATTTAGTTGTGGTGTCTCAAGATGAAGTATTTAGTGGCAATAGTGGCTTGAGGTGTTAATATTTGTCTTCTGTAATCTTCCTGCCCCAGCGTTACTGCACTCCTTTTTACTAGAAAACATGTTTTGTCTAGCCACATGGTTCCCTATACTGAAGGCCTGCTCTGACTTAAAATTTAGCCAGAAGAAAACCTAGGATATTTTTTCAAGTAGATGAGTTCCCAGATTCATTTCCAAGTGCAGCTGCATAAATAATTGGGCTGGCACAACTGAGGGGGTGGTATGCCACAGAAACCAGCAGCAGGTGGCACAGGAGGTGAGGTTGGGTCAATATTGCTGCCAAACACTTGGCTTTTGAGTATACAGCTTCAAGTCTAGTCAGCAGTTCATGTATATAATTCTCATAGCTTCGGACTGTGTGTACTGGCAGGAATGAAATTGGAACACACTGCAAAATGCCACAGCAAACTTAGGTAAATTTGCAGCTGGCCTGCTTGCACTGAATGCCATGCTATGGTTGTAGTGATAACAGTGACATAAACGTCTCAGTATTAAACCAACGGTGCACCAATAAACCAAATTTAAGTTAATGCTTCCTTGCATATGTATAAAGAGCAGCCACAACTTTGAATGACTACAGACACTTCCTTAAACACTTGTCTTCAACTTGAAAGATATTTATGCTTGCAAGATCTCCACAATAATTCCAGACTTAAACACTCACCCATTCTGTAGCCCTAGGATATTCAGGTGAAGGTGATTCCAAATTCAGATATGCCATCCCTGTTGTAAAGAAAAAGAAAAAGGATTATTTAAAGAAAGCTTGCTGAAAACATGATTCTTTCATTAATATAAAACAATGCCTAAAGCATAAAAAAAGCCTTGGGATAAAATATCCTACAATCAAAAACCATAACAATAACATCTCCCATTCCAGTAAAGAGCACACAGTCCCTGAATACCATGCAACAGCATCAATTGCATTTTGAAATTTTGATTTAGAAAACTAAGCAACCTGGCATGATTTGAACACAGATTTCCTTGTATCTAATGCTGTGAAATTAAAGCCAGCTCTGCAAGTGCAATTTTATTTTATTAACATCACATTATCCATGAAAAGTCTTTCCAGTAACTACTTCCCTATTAGCTGTAGCTTGACCTAAAAAAAAAAAAAAAAAAAAAATTCAGGGCTGTGATTACTGTGAGCACTAAGGACTACAGTGCCATCCAGTGGTAAAATGCTCTTTAGAATCTTTCTTACAAATTTCTACTTCTACTCACTGCTGCCATATAGAATATTAGCCCTAAACACATTCTGCAAAACCCACGAAGGCTGAAAAATATCAGAAGCAGCAAAATGTGCACGGCTGGAACTTCAATATATAGATAGCACGTAAATATTCCTTCTTTCCTCTACACACATTTCTTAAAGCTAGTTTAGTGCAAACCGACGTGCTTTGAAAAGGTTGTTCTCACTCTCTTTTCTGAGGCAGTGAGCACAGTTTTTATTATCCTGGTCCTGCTGGCAGCATTCAGGTTATCCAGTCATACAGGACTTCTCTTTCCAAGTAGTACAGAATAAGCCTGATAGCTAACCTAGCAGCTAGTCATGCAGAATCACCTATACTGCCACGCTCCACATAACACATTTTGCATATTTGCTACTTAACTCATCAAATTTCTTTGAACCATGGAGAACAAAGGAAGGATGTATGTTTGAGGACAAGCACCTTCGTTTTTTTTTGCAGCAGCAGAGGAAGTAGCGAGATCCAACCCTTTTCTTTTTCTTTTCCACTGTCAGGTTCTAATGGACAGTTTACCAGCTAAAAGCTGAAGCAGAATATATTGGGGTGAAAATGCAATGTGTCCCAGGCTATACATGTTGGAATTATTTGGGGATTTGGAGAAGTATTATTTGGGAATAGGCCTTTGTCTCTAAAGTGCAAAAAGAGCTCTGTCCTGAGATCACAGAACATTTTCAGTTACTTAATCCTCCGTTATTACAAGGATCTAGTAATGTTTTTTTTATCTCCCCTGCCATTTTCCTGCAATGCTTTGCAGATTTTGCAACTTCTAGTATTTTGCAAGGTGGATCTTAAATTTCATATATGCTGTTAGGAAATATTTTGCTGCTGTGGATGTATGTGGAGAGTGTAATTTGAGGACTAAACATCTATTAAATGATTGCACACATTTGTAGGGGTCAGAGCCCAGATCCAAGTGGCCCTTTTCAGCCCATATTCTTGACTGGAATATATTTAAGACCTTTGGTTCTACTGAGACAGGCATCCCAAAGCATGGAGCCTGTAGAGTCAAATTCAGCATTAGTTAATACACATTGTACCCTTTGGCTTCAACTGAAAATATAAATCCATAAACCAGAGATTAATTTATCCTCATTACACTGCAAGCTAAAACTGGAAATGTCATGAAAACAGACCTTCTCAATAGATCTCCCAACCAGTCATTCCTATTACCTATTCTATTCTATCCCAATTATCATTAAATAGTGCCATATTTTCTAAAAATAATAAAAAAAAATGTTACTGCTTCCTCCTGAGAAGGAAATAGTTCAGAATTCACTGATAAAAATCTTACAGAATGAACCAAGTTATGCAAGGGATGATTTTCCACGTAGGTGCATTTTAGACTAAAATATTTGCCACTAGAAAAAGTGCATATTCACAATGGAGAATGGAAGGGAACAATGTAGAAAGTTAAGTCACACAATTCTTAATAATCTGCCGTCAACTCTTAAAGCAGTTTTCAAAAAATACACTAACAGCCTTAAGACCCTAAAACAAAGGGAAAAAAACAAAAACAGAACTTTACTTACTACTTGATAAAACGGCTCAATGGTGGTCTTTTCATCCTGCTTTCATGCAGAGCCTAATTTAAAAGGGGACAGCTGATGCATGAGACCCTGCAGCACTGGCGCAACAATAATTTTGAACTACGTTTCATATTTTTCATAAAGTGAAAAAACATGGCCATAGTTACCATACAAAAGACTACAAAAATTGTTCCAGTACTTGTTTTGGAGCAGAAAAATGACCAGTTACGACATGCTGATGTGCTGCAGTCTCAGCATCTTGTTCTTTCCCTCCCACCCTACCCATATTCCCTTCCTGTTTGCCCACAGTTTATAAGCTACAACTATTCAGATTCTCCAAGGACAAGGCTGAAATTTAGAATCAGAGGCATTGTAATGAGAACATAGGGTATTGATATAATTATCATTACAGAAAGCAGTTCATTTCAAAAAGGAAAACATTTGTTTCCTTACACGACCAGCTCTGCTCCTACCCAGCTGTCCACAGCAATGTTTCCAAAAAGGACACACCAACTAAGCAAACAATTAGCTATTTCCTTAGCTCTGTAGAGTATGAACCATGGAAAAGAGTGACATCAAGCGGTTTCTTTGACTAGTGCATGTGTTTCTTAATGCTACAAGTATTTTTCTCTCTCATAATCCTCTTTAACAGAAGTAATTTCAGGGCCAGGTTGAATCACTAAGGTTTGAGAACTGGTAAGAGCCATGCAACGAGTTAGGTTAAGGCAGGAGGGCACCAAGCTCTGTGTCAGTGCGTGAATCACGTCACGACATGCTGAAGTCATCCCTCTGAAACTCAAATCAGCTCAGCTGATCCCTGGTTCCACACGTACAGACACCCTGGTGACAAATCTACCACCACCATATGAGAGATGAGATCAAAACACGGTGACTTTCCCCAGCTCTGAAACCAGAGGTCTGTGCTGGAGCACATAAAGCATTTTAGCCAGTGGATGGCACCTTCCAAAATATTAACATGGCTGTGCTGTCACCCAGTGAGCTGTATGAGAACGTGAACCACATGTCAGAAAACCCGTGTTGCTTTAAATCGTTTTCATTTTTAATTTGCCATCAGAATTTAATTTTTTGCATGTATATCTCCTTTTCATCGCTGTTATCCATGCTTGTTTTCCAGTCTGCAACTTCCTTTGCTCCCGATCCAGCCCAGCTCCTAGGTCCATTTGGCCCAAGCTGCTGTGTAAAGGCACCCACGTTCCAGTCATGCTCCATCCGAAGCCATGTCCATGCACAAACCTATGTGGAGCCAACCCCAACAGCCACAACTGCTCTCTACCTGATTAGGGAGCCACAGGTCTAGCAATGCACGCCACTTCCACGCTGACCCCTTCCCCTGTCGTTCCTGGAGGAGCTGATTCTCTCTGTAGGACAGGGTACCTGGAGGTTGTAGAACCCACGTGCCCCTCTGCTCCATAGCTCTCCTTCTACCAAGATCTTCAGTACACAACACCACCTCTGTTGCCTAAAGATGCCTCGCTGCAATGGGAACACAGTGGTTCTGTTGCATTTAGGGCTTAACGCCATCTCCCATGATCACAGTCCTCAAGTGCACTGGGGCAAAGATTTTTGGCATTAGTGTATCAAATGAATTTTTCTGCTGCATGCTGATGAACTGTGATTTGCTTGCTCACACTCTTGTACTCCCACTATCTTCTGTTTATCTCCTCTTCAGCACAAACTCCAGCCTCTAGGGTATTATCTGTTCTCATTAGGAGGCAAGGTCAAGTGGACCACTTCACATGGATTAGAACTCACAGGAGGGCTTTCTCTGCAGTGAAGCAATGCCACTGCTTCTAACGGGTTTCAGGAAGAAGCTGTCCTCATCAAAAAGATGCCCAGCAGATTCTCTACTAGATTATAAGGTCTCTTAAGTAATCAGCCTAAAACCTGGAGTATAAAATTCTCTACCTGACCTCTTTGCATGCACAAAATTACCCAACTTTTGACAGAATTACAGCATTTCTCTTTAGTCTAAGCCTTCAACTCACAAATAGGTTCTCTTCACTTACATTCCTGACAACATACTCAAAGCATCAGCGATGCATATTCAGAACACACAGACAGGAGCTGTGGATGGGAATCGCCTTTCAACAAATCCCTCAGCCGTTAGATCTCCTGCAATACTGGGATGTGGCAGACCTGCATTCAGCTCTTGCCTCTGCCTGGGGAAACACAGCTTTCACAGCAGTGTCCTAACCATGAGGTTCTGTAGTCTGGTGAGGAGAGCCATTAGCCTTCCTTATCTTAAACTGTTTTGCACAGATTAAAGACCCACAAGCAGCAGGACTAAAAGCTGAGCCTCCTTTCTGTCCTAACACCTGGATTGCAGTAATTTTCTCCTCAACCCATGTCGATCCTAACTTCTCTCTTTCTACAAGAAAAAGTGATCTGGCTTTTGCACCTCACTACAGAATATTTCATAGTTTCTACTGCTTCCAAGTGTAGCCTTTCATCCTGAGTCTCCACTAACCATACTATTTTTATCGAGTTTAATTCTTAACCAGTTACCTCTTCAGGGAACTTTAAAGGTAGCTGAGCCTGAACATTAATTTCTGTACATAAGCTTAGTATTAAAAAAAATGCAAGCTTTACCATAGAAGACACACAGAAGATACCAGGCTTGATCCTGATCTTGCATACAGTTACGTAAATCAAGAATGATTTTATCACTGTAAAGCTGATGCTAACATCAGAACAAAATCAGTAGCAAAACAGTCTACACCACGTGACAACATCCAGTTGCACTGGATTTTGTTTGTGAACCTGCAGGTTCTTCAGAGTACCGAAGGGATATTATGTGAATCATTAGAGCCTTGTGTGATGTTGTAATATTAGCAAGAGCAAAATCAATGCAGAAACGAACTTTCCACAATAACATTCCCAAATGCTTAACTGAAACAAAAGAGAAAACAAAAGGAATGCCCAAGATGTAATACCAAAAGGACGCATTAGAGGATGAAAGTCTGAGCTCTGTTTAACATGAGGTTATGTTTCTGCTAAATAAAAGGAGATGTTAACATAGAATAATGGAACAAGGATGTACAGGCAACTGCATAAAGCGTGTTGAATGTGAATAAATACTCCCCAGTTGTACGCTGGAGATACAGCCTGCTAGAACTGGCTTAATACAACTATAAAGCTGTATTCAAAAATCAAACAGTGAAGAAACAAAATGTATCATATTTGCCGACAGTTTAATTGGGATTTATGACATTGGGCACTTTAAACTAGGCCATCTCAAAATGCTGAATATTGTTAACAGAAATGCAAATTAAAGACTTTAACGTGATTAAGCTGAGTATGTCATTTTATGGGCTTCAAATGAAATAAAAATAATAGAGTTAGTTTCATTGTTCTGTTAATGTTCATTTTAAGCCCAGGCTGCTTCACATTATTTTGTGGGTAGCTAGTGCCTAGTGTATATTAGGGACCATATAAAAATTACTATTAATCCCTACAAATGTTTAAAAAAAAAAAAAAAAAAAAAAGGGAGGGCGGTCTCCCCAACTCAACAGGAGGAATTCTAGAACCTTCCAGAATCTTCTACAGACGGAATGCACTTGATGTTTTCATGAGGTGGCCTTATGTGCCCTTTACATTGCTGTAGCAGTACAAAATGTCAAAGATTTGAAGCTTATTGTTTAATATAAACTAGTATCCAACTGTACATGGTGAGCATCCCAGTTTGGGGGGGAAGGGGCTTGCTATGGATGTCATTGCATGCAATTGTACGTAAAAATAAAGCCAAAAGGATTCAGTAGCATGCGAGCCAGTTATCTGTGCTTTTCTGAAATATGACTTAATGTATATCACTGCTGCAAATTGTTCTTTACCTCTTTTGTACAAGCATATATAGGCAAAAGCAACTGTTGACAACGTGGTCTATCCCCTCCAAAATTTCCAGTTGTGTAGCAAGAACGTTCATTGAACCCGACTGACACATTGTAAAGTGTTATTGGTCACACTTATTGCAACTGTGATAGACTGAGCATTTATGTAAAAAACTACCAACTTCTATAATCTCTTATTTTCTGGGTTACTCTGCAAAATCTACAGTAAAATATGAACTTGTTCAGGGCAATATATGAGCTTTTGTCATTCAAGACAATTACTGCTGTGACAAGAGTACACATTTAGCAGAACATACTGCTGACTGACTGAAGAACCTGCACTGCTTATATTTATTACACCCATTCAGGTGACATAAGCATAAAAGACTCTGTGCTATCTTCCTTTATAAAATGTTTACACATTGCAGTAATTCAGTTGCACGTAGCTATAGCATCACAAGCTCCGACCTGTTCTGGGCACGATCAGGTTTACACCTGCATGAACAATGGCCATCCACAGGCATTGCTCTCTGGGGACATTATAAAGACTTATCTTTCTGTATGGACTCACTGAAACACAGCAAGACTCCCCAGATATGTTCATAATTCTTAACCTTGAAATCACAGGAAAAAGGGAAAGCAGCAAAGTTGCTAAATTTGTCTTTATCTTCCCAGGTCCAGCAGGTTAAAAATTCACCACCTGTTCTCAAGATAAGGCTACTGCCTCACAGCAGCCAGATTAGGAGAGAAGATGCAGTCCCCTATCCAGTGCTTTTAGTGCCCTGAAAATCAATCTCTCAACAAGCGGAAACACTTTCATTCACAGGGCTAACATTGCATCTGCCTATTTCCAAAAATCAGGTCAAGAGAAAGCAGTAAGAAAAGCAAAAAAAACCTTTTTAATACCACCTGCTAATGCCTCCATGCTATTGTAGCACGTGATTAGAGAATAATGTTTCATTGTTTATCTAGCTTATACCATTTATCCAATTAAGCTGCTTTCTGTAGCTTGCCTTTACTGTTGGCATTCCCATTAACCCCTTCCCCAAATTCTGGGCCGTGCAGCTCATGTCTCTGACTAGTCCTCTCTTCCCAGAGAGCATCCGTTTGCCCTTTAGTAGCCCATTAAGCGAGGCTCAAGTAGGGTGGCACTTTGGGGCTGAACACTGAAACACAGAGTCTTCCAAAGACTCTGGTCAAATGATTAGGAAAAGCAATGGAAAAGCTTCTGCTAGCAGGAACAGCCAAGTGGTGCAAGGGCTGCAGCTAAGAGACGAAATACCTCTGTCTTCAGTGACATTGATATATCCTGCCTGTTGAGAACCTTACCACTCTGTCTTAAATCCATATTGTGCCTAGGGGATTTGTGAGCACATTCAATTGAAAAGCATCTACCACACGAACCCCCTATCTCATTTTGGCTCAGCACTGATGCTGCAGGGACACCAGGTACACCAAGCCTACACCAACCCTCAATAGCAACACGGGCACAAAGCCTGAGAAACAGTAATCTAATAAACAGAAGTTGGCTGACATGGGAAGTAAAATTCCTCACGTTGGAAACGAAGCGGGCTCTAGCATTACGCGTGGGATAACTGTGTCCATATGTTTGGAACGCCTTGTCTTGACCTCAGGAAGAGCACGTTGGCTCCCCAGTACCAGACGTGTAGGCTGAAGGTTTACTCAGTGTTGTGTTTTAGGGTGGGGTAGGATGGCAAACGTTTACCTGCTGGGACAGGACGTGGATAGTAAAGGCCATTTCTGAGTAGGAACACGAGAACAGAGGACAGGTGACTCAAATCCATTCTGATTTTTCTCATGGCACTCATTCCTTCAACTGACAGCACCCACCTCAGCGTGCAGCCTGTGTAAGAGCAAATAACAACCCCTCCATCTCCTGAACACACACAGAGCTGCCTCCAGCCCTCCAGGTCAGGGCACACCGGGGCTCAGCACCCCCCGCACGGCCACCTGCCCGGAGGGACTGCTCCCCTCACAGCCCCTTCCCCGGGGGGGCGACAACTTTTGGCGGGCTCCCTGCCCGTCCCCCCTCACACGACCCCGGGGCGCTGCCCGCTCCCCTCACAGCCCTGCGGGGAGCGCCCTACCTGGCGGGGCGGCGCCGAGGCACCCGAAATCACCACTTTTTGCCTCAAAGAGGCTCCTCGTCGCCTCGGGGGGGAGAAAGGGGGAGGCGGGGAGAGTGGCCCTGAGGCGAGGAGGAGGAGGAGAAGGAGGAGGAGGCGGCCCGCCCCGACCCACCCTGGGGCGCTCTGGTCTACCCTCGCCCCCTCTCTCCCCCCCAGCCCCCCGGCTGCGGTTGTGGCCGCCCCGGACATCGCGTCGCCGGGGAGGGCGGCGTAGTTCCGGCGGTGGAGCGGGGAGGAGCGGCGTGCCGAGCCAGGCGGCGGCGGCCTCGGCAGCAGCCCGGAGCCCGGGGAGGCAGCGGGGTGCTGCTGCTGGGGGGCACGAGGGGGTGGTGGTGGCGGCGGCCGGGCCGGGCAGTGCTCGGCGTCCCCGCCATGGAGATGGAGAAGGAGTTCCACCGGCTGGACCAGGCCGCCAGCTGGGCCGCCATGTACCAGGTGAGGGGCAGCCGAGCCGGCTCTGCCCCGCGGTGCTGGGGGGGGGGGGAGCGCTGGTCCCTCTGCCTGTACCCGCTGCTGAGGGCCGGGGGGGCTCTGCGCTGCGCCTCCCCTCGCGGCTCGCCTGCCCTCCTTCCCCTTTCGCTGAGGGAGGAGGAGGAGGAGGAGAGGCTCCTGGGGGCTCCCCTCTGCCTTACCGAGCCCCTGGGGTCCCCGGGCAGCCCTCGGGGCGCTCCTGCCCCGCTGCTGGGGGCTCCTCGGTGGGCCGAGCGCGGCGCCGAGTGCTCAGCAGCCTTCCAGGGCTGCTTCCTGACCTCGGGGAGCGAAGCCCAGCGCCTGCTGCTTTCTTTAAACAGAAACGATGGCGAGCGGCGTTGCGCGCACCTAGGTTTTGGTCGCTGTAATAGCAGAGCGGATCCCCCCCCAAAATGGCTTGTTAGGGATACTCGTGCAGGGATCTGGTGCTGCTTTTTATTACTTGGTTGATTTAGCCTGGTTGTGACGTTCCTAAAAAGCCGTGTGGCAAACGGTTTTGCGATGGTAAGGTTACGTGCGAACCACGCACAGCTTCGGAGGTACGGGGACCCGAAGTTAGGCCCTTTGTCTTCAGCAAGTTCTGTGTGCGCTTATCCAAAATGAGGGCTGAGAGAAGACGAAGCATGCTAATGGCTGGGTGGATGTGCTCAGTCAGATCGGGCAGCATTACTGTAAAATCCATTTGAATGCTTAAGCTTCCACATTGCATATTCCAATGAGTTTTAAGATCATATTTGTAATGTAAAACTTGGGCTTTGCATCCCTCTCACTGTATTTCTCTGGCAATAGACATTAACAAAAAAAACTGGATTTACGAAAATGTAATAAATGAGCTTCAGTTTCAGAATTACTATAGGCAAGTTGTAAAAGCAGTAGCTTGCAGGATGAATATCTCCAGCAGTTTGGCAATTGGAGAATAAGCATGCAATTTTGAGTATGTTTTTCAGAAAAGCCCATTTTTTGTTAGAGGACTGCATTTCCTGCAGGGTTCCAGCACTTGCTAACTCTATCAGTTGAAAGTCATGTGCATATGTGACGTTATGTTTTTGCTAAACTGTTCTTGACGATTTGGTGTGTTGCAGGCTCAGTGCTCAGGAAATGATTTTGAGTAATATAGCTCTGTAATGGAGGTGGTGTACTGCTACGGGTGCAACTGAGTTACAGAAGTGAAATGTATAAGGAGCTGTAAGATTAATACAGAATGAGGGCCTGTGGCATATTTTCAATGTAGCATTCAGTGATATTTTTGTCCTGCTTTCTTTGAATGATGTGACTCAGTAATCTGCTCAGACTGGGGCACAGAATGAGGTTTGATTGAGAACTAACTTAAAAAAAAAAAAAGACTCCAGTGATTTGCATCCAACTGTTGACAAGCCTGAGAGGTGGTTTTTTTTGTGTTTTATTTTTTTCTTGCTGTTTGTATTTTAAGGTTGGTTAGTAAGTATGTGCATCTACATCATGTAATTCAGTTTCTAACTACATCCTGCTTTTAAATATCAGCTGTTTAAAATGACTTCTTGGCAGATCATGTACATCCAGAAGAACAGTGTACTTCACTGTAATCCACGTTTTTGATGTCTTGGCTGACATTAACAATGCTGTTTTCCTATAAATCCAATCTTTGCCTGAAGAATGGAGTAAGTGGAAAAATGTTTGTCATTGGTGCAGTCTTCTATTTCTAAAAAGTCTTCCAAGTTAATTGCACCACAGTTAATTGTACCACATGCTTCTAGTGCCTAGGTGTTATGATTGTAACTGCTAAAATCCAAAGAAGTTCGGCAGTGTTCTGAATGAAGCATAACACAGTTTACTAACAGAGTCACTTCCTCTTCTTTCTTGGCTAAATTTATTATTGAGAGGGACCCTTGTCTGTTAGGACAGAATTAGGGAGGAATTACGAATACACAGGGAGGTGAAGCTAATTGGAAGGATGGCTGCAAGGAGACAAGTCTGGGTGCCACGTGACTTTGAAGAGTTAAAATTTTCCAAGCTTCTTTTTTTGGACAAGGGGAAGCTATGTTCAGCTATGATAATGGTACAGTTCTGAAAGAATAAAATTTAAGATTTTTTTTTTTTAGAGTATAAATTATAACAAGATGGGGACAAAAACATTTCAAAATGAAGAACTACTGTAGGTATTTGTGACGATTCTGCCTTGAGCACTGTATGGTTAGTGGAACTGTTCTCTAGGAAACAGGGTAAATGCAAATGAAGTTCTCAATGTTTTGATTTTTTTTTTAAAAACACCTAGTATCATCCCTTACTTTCATTTAGATTTACTCACTACAAGAACTGTGAGCCATGAGATCTTGTAAAGGTTGTTCAGAGGCCCAATACTTTAAAAGGGTCTGGGTACTGGCCTGCTCTTTTTTTGTAGAAAAGCATACTCAGGTCTCATTTAAATTATCTTATGATCTAAGCATAAGAAATGGTGAGAATGCAAATCTTACATTTGAGCTGCTGACCATTTTCCTTTAACTTACTGTTTTATGGACGAGGACTTTCATTTGAATGGATAGCAACTTGATATTGTGGTAAAGGTGTGCAGTCTAGAAAACAAATACCTAATGGCAGTTGAATGATATGCAGAGTGCATAAATAGCTTTAGGAGTATCAATAGGAATGAAAAGCATTCATTCTGGAGATGTCACAACAAAAAACAGTAGCCCAAAGCTAAGAAAAGCACAGTTTAGGCTTGCTGTTTGAGGAGGAGAGACAAGATACAGGAAGAAATTTTTGACCAGAACATCAAAGGAATATTGAATCCTCACTTACTACCAGTGAATTCAATATCAGATTTTAATGGTAATTCTGTATTCAGAAGACTTTAAAAATTCTAGGGGGTGTTTTGGTTTCTAACTCCTCACACACATGATGGTATAATTAGATACTATCTTAAAAACACAACCCTCAAATACAGGTAGAGTTGCTTCTTGTGTTTGTATAAACTAGGTATGTTGATGTTAGTATGTTGGTTAATGATTTTAAGTTTGATGTGTTAATAACATTGAAGAGACCTGTGAATTACTTAGTGATCTAGCATTCAACTAGGGATCCTGTACAGAGGGGATGGAGGCAGACTCGACACTGTTGGCTTTCACTGAAACTTCTATGGGGACAGCTCATACTGTTTTCCGTGTAAAGGTAGCAAAATTATACAAAATCCTGTGGTGTTTTCTGAGTTACTGTAGTAAAATAAGAAAGACCTGGGTATAATCCAGATTTTCAAATATGTTCAGAAATGAGAATATTGAAAATAGTACTAACTGTACTGCTGTGTGCGCTTTGGAAAGTTGAGGTATAGATAGTTACAGTTTGATTTGAGGCCTGGAAGAGGAATATTATAACTGTTCTCAATTTCTTTATTAATTTTTAAAGTATTTTAAAACTAATATTAACGTGACTGTTGCTATTTTTCCCAAACCTCTAAGCTAAGCTAAAGCACTATAAGATATGAAAGTTAATAAGCTTTACCCAGATTATGGGAGAGATGCAGAAAACTGCTGTTGTGTATATTTTGGATATTTCTCTCAAAAAATAAAAGATGTGGAAAGCTTTTTTTTTTTGTGTGTGTGTACTCATTGTCTCTGGAAAAACATTAATGGAATATGTAGATAGATTTTAAAGTTGAGGGTAACAAACTGTAAAATGGTTGGCCTTGTAGACTTATAATATTGTGGTTGCGTTGTATTTTTAAAGTAAATGAACAGGAAGTTCTACCAGTGTTTTCGGTTTATAAGCTGCAGTGAGAGTTCAGACTGTATGCTACTGCACGCTACAAGCATTTGTGTTTCTCTTTTACGCTGGTGCTCACAGACTTTAAACTTCTTTGCAACAGATAAACTGTGGCGTGAACACAACTTATTACAAATGCATCTTTGTGCTCGATTCTGCCAGTTCTTGCTACTTGAAAATGCAGGTCTCTGCATGCATGCTTTGCCACTTCTTAACTTGTGCTATGTTGATTCATTCGAGGCTTAATTTAATTGGCTCTGGTTATGGAAAGCTAGTTTAGAACTGATAGTTGCAGGGAGTCACTATTTTCCTACAGCACAGCTAAGGATATCCATGTCTTCCAGTGCTGTACAGCCACTGAATCTTGATAGAAGCATGGGAGAGACTAACGATGACAGAGTAAGTAGCTGAGTCTCTGCGGCTTGCAAAGTCAATATCCTCTCCGTGAAAGCCAGAGCTTACTTTCAATTACCAGTGCTGGTATCCTTTGTACCATTGAGCGTGTTCCAGGGCACTCGGCTGCGCTGGTTAGTTGTGCCGGTAACTTTTCCAGGTCAAGTCTCTTTCGTCGGCTGATAGCAAACATGCGATTGTGCAAGTCCCATTAAATTGAGCTACTAAGCAGCTTAGTTTTGCTTGTTTTTCAGACTCCAGGGTTTAAAATCTAAGTACTTGAATCCAAATCTTCGCTGATAGCATCGCTGTAAGTAGAGTATTTAAAAATGGAGCCCAGTGTTTCCCTATTACGGATTACTGTTAAAGGGATGGCATTTGCCAAAATTCTAGAAATTGTACGTGTGGACAGTACTTCACCTGCTTCTGAATACCTGTAAGAGTTTCATGTTTTTCCTGTGTTCTTCCACATTACTTATTCCTCTTTTTTTCTGTTTGCTGTAAGGGTATATACATAGAAGGAAACTGACAGTTATGGAGAATGCAGCATTTGCCACATGCCAAGTGATGTTAAATTCAAACAGAAATAGTCCCTGTAAGTAGAGAATAAAATGTGTTTTGTGAGTGGTACACTAAGTATTTTTGAAACTAAAATAACTCTTAAAATAAGCTGGGTAGGTTTCAATTAACAGTTCATCTTATAGGCAACTAAACATTAAAATGAAATCTTTTCTTGTAAGACTTGCTTTGCAAATGGATGTTCTCTGAGGGCTCTCTTTATCTGGGACGTTCTAGGCTGTGGTTTACACTGAAATATCGCTGCTACTTTCTTGTTAACAGATCACTGTCACCAGCATGACATAATAATCTATTTGGATTGCTAATTTAGCCTCATCAAATGTGAGAGAAACTTACTGATTCCTTAGAATTCAGAATTCATGTATGAATCAAAGTGGACATATTTTAATTAGAAGAAAGTGGAGTAGAAAAGAGAGTCTGAGCAGAAGAAAAAAGTCTGTAATAGCAGCATTAGTTTGAAGTCTTGCTGTCGTTTGTAGTCCAATGAATGTGAGAATTGGGCAGGTTTTATCAGTCACCAGATTTGCCACTGAATTGTTTTTACCATGGTCAAATAAACTAGTTTTTACTTTAGACTCCACATATGCAAAATGAGAACTGTATTCAGTAAAATGTTAGAGAGCTTTTTTTTAATAAAAAATTATTTTCATTACACAGAAAGGAAACCAAAAGTGTGCATACAGTATCAGTATTTTGTTATTGTTAATATATGAAGTAACTTTCTAGTATTTTTTTCTTCTTTTTTTTCAATACCTGCAAATTAGGTTAGCGCTGTGTGACAACAACTTCAGCTCCAGTAATGCTTCAGCAATTCAGAATCATATGTGGATTTTCTCCTGTGACTGTAGCCTTCCTTTGCAATTGTGTTCTCTTCAAAAGCAGGGGCCTATTGTCCAGTGTGGAGAAGGATCTGATCTGTGCAGAGTAGTTTTCAAAATGTGAGTTTAGTCAGAGGCTTAGTAGCGACCAGATGGATAAATATTTGAAAATTGAGTATTACTGCACAAGGCTAACAAGTTAAAAAACAAACAAACACCACCTCACACCTATCCAGAGTGGATAATCAGAACTCTCCTGAGTGTAGATTTTTATATATTAAACCCTGCTTAATTCTGTTAGTTTCTGCAATACTGATTTTGAAAAAGGTTAATATAAATTCAGATCTAAGAGTAACATTAGAGGATCATGCCTATGGTTTTATATCATATTCACAGTGTTGATTTGAAGTGTCAGCGTTCAGACGTTTTACTGAATTATGTAAATACAAAACTTTTTTTTTTTTTTATTAAGTATTAGACTATGTTTGTGTCTGCAGCTAAACGTGTGTGGTGCATCACTACCTGTCAGGGGAGGGCTTCCTCAATGCACTAAATGTGTGCATTTTTTCCTAAAAGAAACCAGTTTATGAAAACGAAATGTAGTAACAGATTCTCTGCGATGTTCAGAAGTAATAATATGAACTTGATCTAATCTGTAAGCTTTGATGTTTACAGCATTTAACCATTGAGATGGTTTTTTTTAGTCATTGGTCAACTTGTCTCATGTTGATTTGCACAAGAAACATTTTTTTGTTTATCTTTCTGGTGCCAGTAGACATGCCCTTGCTGGTTTGGCTGGGAGAGGCACTATGATACAGCATCAAAATGCCTTTGTGTGTTCACTTTGTAGATCATGTAGTACAAACGCCAATTCATTTTCTACCAAGGCTTGTGAATTTAGATGTACTTTTTCTCTCACCCACGCAAAACACAGCTAAGATACAACAGCTTGCCTGTCATATTGTACCAAGAAAAAGTGATAAAAGTGATTCTTGGAAATTCATGTGATTCTGTTAATAGTGATAGCTGATCTACTTTCAAACTGGGTTTGTGCTTTCTACATTTAAGAGGAAAGTTCACGGGACAGCAATGAAAAATCTGATGTCCGTGGTCGGAAGGAAATTGAGCTAGCATAGTATAAGACTTTTGAGAAAAAAAAAAATCTTTTCTGATTTCTAGTTCTGCAAGTTCTATTTCCATCTGCTTTCACCTTGCCCAACACTTTGTCCAAGAAAATGAACTGTTGAACACATTATTTCCATAAGTAATTGTCTTTTGCATTCATAAGTAGTGTTAAAAGTAATGAGCTGGTTATCTAGGGCATCTGCCTGTGACAGCAGCATAAATACAGCCAGCTTACTTGAGAGGTCTGAATTTTTAACCATTGTAGCTAAAGCCTGTCTGTGTCTTTCAACTCAAAATACTAACATCAATACTAGGACAACTGTTATTTCTCTCAAATTGTGTGGTGTTTAGTGTTTTTCTTTTTTTTTTTTTTTCTTCTTTTTTTTTTTCTGGTGACTTTTGTTTTTAACTTCCACTCTCTTGTCTCCTGCCTGTCCTTGCTGGCATGATAAGCTACACTGTACTCACTGTACTTTTAAGCAGGAGAATTTCTTGGTATCACTGATACTGAATACGTACCTTAGTTTCTGTTTTGTTAACCTCTGGTGTGAAAAAATATTGGGGCCGTGATGCTTCCTAGTTGGGCAAGTCTTTTGTGAAAGAAAGTGAGAGAAAAAAAAACTTCTTGTTGAACCCAGCATTAATCTCATGGAGGTACGTTTTGGATTTAATTAGGTAGTATTTTGATACCTGCATTAAAAACTTGTTTTGGAGGCCTGTTTATCATTTCTAGGGACCGAAACTGGATTTCTTCTTTGCATGTCGGACATTTTACTTCCTTCTGTGTTGGGATTCAGGCCTTGAAGTAGTAGTTAGTTTTTTCTTTTCACTGCAGCGTACTCCAATGGAAAGAACAGCAAGAAGCCTGCTGCATTCCTTTACTGTATGTGCCTTTTCCCACCATCTGAAATTATAATCGTCTCAGCCGTTGGTTGTTATAGATGCTGTGGTAACATGGTTAGAGGGATATAAAGACATCTTCAGCACTGACAGCAGACATCAATGACAAGAAAGATTGATTTCTCTCACCGGCTGTTAAGATATTGTTTAATCAGATTTGAATTGTGTGGTGCAGCCTTCTTCCTGTACTTAGAAGAAGGTTAAAACAGTTTCTACATACGTAGAAGTAGGAAATAAAGCAACAACAAAGCAAATTTTGTATTCTGCCTGTGTATGTAATTACATGAGAAATTCCTTGCTATTCCAGTGGACAGTGTGGAGCTGTGCGGGTCTGGCTGGAGGCAGAGTGGTAACTAAGCCCTCTGCTCAGCAAGCTTACAATACTTCTTGTGCTGAAGTAATGGCTTGTTGAAAAAGCTACCAGATAGTAGTATTTTGAACTTAAAGTAGCTGTTCTATTTGTGATCTTTCAGGTGCTTTTTCTTGTATCTCAAGTTCCCAGAATTTTATGTTTCTTCTGTGAAGTGCTTGATTCATCAAGTACTTGATGCTGTGAGCCGGTCTACAAAAGACACTCTGTTTCTCAGATTCTTTATATTTATTTGGAACAAGAACAAGTGGTCTACACATGAAGAGGAATGTTCTCATAACCTTCTTCCCTTGTGCACATTTGAATGCGAATTGCTTGTTTATATCATTGCTAATCCCACAGTAACAGGTTACAGTAGCATAAACAGTGTGACCTTTCAGTGTGATTGCAGGAAGTAAAATGTGAAATCTATTTAAAAAATGCATCTTTGACTAAGGAAGAGTATACTTCCTTCTTCTGACAGGAAAAATAAGCCATACTGGTTCAGATCTTGATTCCATTATACTACGTTGGGCCTGTTTTTTCCAATGTCTTCTTTACAGTCACTGCAGCTGCCTGAAGTAGGACTGAACCTCTGCTCTCCTTGTGTAAAATTGTGCATCCCTGTTCTGGTTTGCGCAGGTCTGAATGGTTGTGGGATGTGGGCTGCTGTGAAAAACAGAACTGACATGAGCAGGAGGATTTAGTAAGAGGAACTTCTTTTGGAAAGAGGGAGAGGGTGGGTCATTGGAGCAAGAACTGGAAAAATACTACATAGCTTATTAAACAGCCAAAATACATATGCACACGTTCTAGAAATTTTTTGAATATTTCCAGAAATGAAAGAAAAATTGAGGGTTTTAACCAGCAAGAGAGGATGGAGTGGACAGCTACCCAACTTTAGAAAATATTTTTGTGGATTATCTGTAACAGTTTAATTAAATTGGAAAGCAACAATTGTTACTTGTGTTCTTAAACATCAGGCTAAGCAGTCCTTTCACACTAAATTGCACTTGCCTGCCCGGAACTGTGCAATGCCCAGCAGTATCTGTGGTATGATGAGTGAGAATCTTGTTTCAACTTGTACAGTGTTTTCATTCCCAGTATTGATATCTTCTCAGAACTGGCCCAAAGTTTGCCGTGACCTGAGCAGTTCAGCCCTTGTACTGTTTCAGAACTGGTAAATATCTGAAGGACGATACATGTTGTGAACCAACAAACCCATCCTTTTATCCTTGTGCACTACATTAGCTGTGATTAAATCGGTAGTGTACTGAGAAATACAATATTGAGCTGGGGGGGGGAGGGAATTTGCCAGTGAGCGATATGACATGGATGGCTCATCAATAATTTCCCTTTAGAGGGCAATTGCCTCAGTCGTTTGAAGTAAGGCTGGGAGCAGGCCGAGGCTCCAAGGCCTGAGGCGATCGCTTGTCCTTGCTGAAGACGGGCTGAGCAATAGGATGGTGTGTGGGGCGCACCACTGGGTTCCAGAGCTTGTTCTCTCTTCCCTCAAACTCGTCTTGTTTTCTGCAGAGATGAAAGATTGGAACAGGAGGTTGAAAATATGTAAAATCTTTACAGCTGCTAAGTTACTGGATTTATTAGCCGGCACGAGAACATTGGTGGAGAGGTCTAATCTTACAACAGGCTTTTTAAAGCTTGTCAAGAGCAGGCAGAGGAGAAAGATTTTATGGAGATTAACTTATAAACAAGAAATTAAGGACAAGTAAGACATAGTTTGCGTAAAGCTTAGCATTCAGAACCTCAGCTAGGAACCGAATCCATCATGGTAAGCTTTACTTAATGGCATTATTGTACAGGCTACTTCTCTATGACTGACTGACAGCAGGAAATTCCTTATTATTTGTCTGCTAAGCTCTCTACCACATGAAGTGGAGCTGTAGGGTGGTAAAACTGTTACGTACTTATTTTTTAGGAGTAGCTAAATTAGTTAATAGTGCTACCTGGTTAGGAGCAAGCACTCAGACATTATTATGCAGAAATAATAAACGTATACATGAGATCTCGAATAGCAAGAAAGAAAACCAGCAAAAGACCTTTAGGGTTTCCTTATACTAAACTGTTCTCTAACAATGTCTTCCAGATAAAAGTATGGCTTCCTACAAAAGTCTGTCTTTGACTGGTTAGAGAAAAATAATCCAAGAGTCTTGTGAAAATGCTGTGCCCCCAGCACTGTTTATGTAATAGGAGGCACTTGTGTGTGACTCTAATCGTTAATAACCTTTATTTGTGGATCACTGCTCAGAAGCCTCTAGTGCAACAGTGTTTTGGTGGGAACTTGGGTAGAAAGGGATGTGAGGAGGTGAAGTTGTTGGTATTTTTTTAAGATTTTTGGAAGTTGCTTTTTTTTTTTTTTTTTTTCCATCTTCTCTCCTGTAAGTGTTCCAGGTGTGTGCTAAGACTGCAAAATGAGGTTGGAGGTAGCCACCAGCGGGTGAAGCACGTCTAGTCACTGGCTGGGGCCTGCAGGAAGCGCAGCCTGGTGGAGCCAGAGGTGTGGGGAGCGTGGGGGGACCACAGGAGGAGAGGAGAGCTGTGCCTCCCGAGGGGGTGCTGATCACCGGGATGCTGCTTGGCCTTGCCAAATGAGCTGGTGTTCTCCCAGTGAATTATGTTAAACTCGCAGCATTAGCAGATGCATGGAGTGGCAAAATGTTGTTTATCTTGTCTGATCCATGCAAGTTACTTTCACTGACAAATCTGTTTCATTAGCATTGGGGAGGATGAAATAGGCCTTTGAAGGCCTAGCCCGGCTAGTTCTGCAGAGCCTTTCATGTACTGGAGTGCGGGGTGCTAATCCTCCATGCATTAGGATGCCTGTGCAAGTTCTTCTTGATTGTGTGAGGTGCCTGTTTAACACTGAGGCTTGTTTTTTGAGCTCTCAGTTGCTTTCACATGGGGAGAAGACGACCTGCACAGCTGAAGGGGAAAGCTCCCTCACACCTGCAGTGACGGTTAAAACAATCCTTAGTAACACCATTGGTTCTGTCAGTGTCTTAAAGGATTGCTTTGGAACTTGGAGAAATAATGAAGTATAGAATGAATTTTTGCATTAAAAGTGTGGCTTGCTTTGGATTAGTGGAGGAGTTGTAACTTTTCACAGGAATTTCTCAAGCTTTTTGTCCATAGATTTTCTTATAAGCTGTCTATTCTAGAGACACAGGTTTATTCACCTTTCCCATGTGCAAATTATTCTAAGTAAAAACCAGCATTGATACGCACTGTGACTGAAGTCTTAGTGTGTGTTTTGATTTGCATTTGAAGGGCAGCTGGTAAAGAAGAGTGCTCCAAAACCTAATTCAGACCTGAGTATCCTCTCCAAATGTGACTTCACTAAATCTAACATCTCTGCTGTCAGCATTTAAGGGTTAAGTTTCTCTTCCAAAAAAAGTATTGATTTTTCTTTTTTCTTAGAACAGTTTACTACTCTGAAAATAGTTGTGTAAACATTGAGCTTTAAGTGCAACTTCTTTTAAACCTTGGTGTAGAACAGAGGTGCCCAGCCATTCTGTCCTGGAGCCATGTGAAGGCTGCACAGCCAGGTTTGTCCCTGTCATCGACCAACGTGCTTATGCATTTGGCACGTGACACATTCAGCCCTTACATGACCCAGCAGCCCTATAGTCAGGTAAATGAATGTGTAAACTTGTGTTGGTGGGGCAGGGGAGATGGCACCAGCATTTGATTTCTTCCAAAAACTGTATTCGATCTGTAGGTAGTGAGGAGCTAGTTGTCTCAGGTTTAGAAAGCTGTAAGCTTTTTTTTTTTTTTCCTAAGTAAAACTAGTGTAGCTGTTTTTGGGTTACCTAAACACGTATTAGACAGCTTGTGAGACAACAGGAGTATCCCAATTCTGCTTTATCTAACATCTGTTTTCAGCAGTACTGTTTGTTCTCAGCAGGTTTTTGTGTGCATTGCAGTAGCTTGGCAACCTGTAGGTTGCACCATTCAGTGATTTCAGTAGGCTTTTAATCATCACTGAAATTTTCCTTTCCAAATTTGAATATTATAAGGATAGTGAAGTGGGTATCTGTGATTATAATAGCAGCAGAAATGTTAAGCAGATCTCAAATGAAATAAGCTGCTCATCTAGATTTGTCATCCAGTATATTTCTTCAAATTTCAGTTCAAAAGCCTTTCTTGAAATTGATTTAAGAAAGGGATACTTGTAACTTTTTTTTTTTTTTTTTTTTTTTTTTTTTTTTTTTTTTTTTTTTTGCAAATGATTGTTACCAGTTACAGTTACTTAAAGTACCCAAAAAGAGATTTGGGAATTGTATGCTGAAAGAGGTTAGGTACTAGAAGGCATGACTACTTGCTGGTTCTCATGTAGGAGCAAAGCTTGAGTTTGGCCTCTCTCTGCACGCAGAGGCATGAACATGCTTTGCGCAATCCTGTTAATTGTACGTTCTCTTTAAACTTGAATCTCAGTATGTTAGAAATGGTACAAAGCTTTTGCTAATAGTATAAAGAGTACAGTTCCATTGCCTGTGTTCTCACTGATGTCCCTTAGAGTGAAGTGTTCATATGCCATGTGTTAGAACCTGCTGGGATTGTACCCTTATTTGTAGGGAAGAAACAATACAAGAGGGAAACCCACTTATATTATGGAATTGGTACTTTTCATAGCATATGGTTCACCATTTTTAATGAACAACATTTCTTGTTACTAAATAAAAGTATGAGGGCAATTACTGGATTTAAGTTAAAAATTGCATCTCAAGAAAGCCAGTAAAATAACGTCTGATAAAAACATCTTCAAGGAAATGAAGTTTACCACTAAATAAGATGTAGATATCTTTAATAGGTAATGTGGAGTTCACAACTTCCTATTTAACAATTCCTGCCACTTCCTTTCTTGTTTGCTTTAGTACTTCCTCTACATACGAGCTCAAAACTTTGAGAATCTTGATGGAACTTCTAGAAAGTTGGAAATAAGGCTATTGCCTGTCCCATAGGATCCTAAACACAAAAATAATACTGTTATGCTCTAAATGTTTGCCACATCATAGTCATGGTGAGACTATTCCCTTAACTTTTGTAAATATACTAGTAAGTGTTACTTAGCTTTTAGATTTTTGGTGGGGTTTTTTGCTTTTTTTTTTTTTTAATCATTTATGCAACGTGACACCTCATGGCCATGAGAGGAAACAAATTGGTTTAAACTCTGACTGCAGCTAAGTAGTGTTTCAAAGCAGTGCACAGGGTTTACTTGAATTAGAAATAACTCCTTTCTTTTTCATATCAAACATTTATTGGTATTGCTTTGTTTGTCCTTTTAAAACTTAAACAAATTTTTTATAGTTGTTATTCATAACTCTCTCTAGAAAGAGTAGGTTTCAAAATATGCCTTCACCAATATAAATTATTTTATTATTCTTTTACCTTTCTTGTTTATAAAAGTACTAATAAAATAACTGAGTTAATATCTATAAATCAAAAACATGATGGCTTAAAAATTGCTTATTTTGTGATGCTAATTTTAAACTCACTGTGATAATGCATGCTGTTCATCATCTCTCATTCTTCATCAGTGGTCTACCTATTCCTGCAGAGTAAGAATCTTGTACATGTAGAGCCATCTATATTTAATTTTAAAATCTTTAACAATCTGGCGATTAATATAACCATCTAAACAATCTGAAACATGCTCAACATTGGTCTGCCACTACTTCTACCAAGTAAATTCAGTGATATTTTGACTTTGGTGGGACTCAGCATTTTGAAGATCTCACCTTTGTGATGCGATGTATTCAGAAGATTATCTAGCAGTAACTGGGGCTGGATCACTTAAGATACAATAATGCGTGTACACTTTGGCTAAAAAATAACTTTGATTTCTAAACCATTTCTTCCATCACCTGAACAAAAAAGGCTCCAAGATACAAGCATACTGGTTGCTATCTCTAAAACACAGAGGGCTCCCAGAAGAACTTTGTGACAGTTCTGGTGTACTTTCTTTGAGAGCTGTGTTTAAGTCTGTTTCATGTTATTGCTGCTAAATAGATAGAGAAGCTACACTTTTGTGCTGATTACTGAAACTAGAGTTCAGAGCTCTTTAAACAAGGAGTACACGTTCATAAGTGAACAGCTATGAATTGGTGTTTTTCCTTTCAAGACAGGCTCTTCTGAGTGTTCTAGATAGAGAGGAGATTGCCTTTACCTTATCAGACAAGAATATATGCCTATATAAATGAAACGTAACAGAAAAAGTAGTGGTAAGTCTCTGAAGTCTGAACAATCTGTTGCTGTTGCATTTGATATGGTAACAGTATTGTGCTGTGAAGGCTAATTTGGTAGGTTTCTGAAAGGGAAATAACCTTTGGAACTCTTATAATATGCAAACTAATTAGAGGGTACAGTGAACACAGCTGTTTCTGCCAAGCTGACTAAGCTTGGAATTCAAATTACTATTTTTAGCCAGTTTATAATGTCTCTAGTTCTCAATGGTACCCTAGTTATTACCTTTAAAAATCATATTAATATGCGTTTATCCCACCGATAAATGATGTACAATCAACATTTATAGAGCAACCAGCCTGTTGCTTTTTAGCTCTGAACAAACAGTGTGAATATACAGACAAAAGAAAACACTTCAGGTGGCATCTGGGCTGTGGTACACTGAAATCTTGTCTGTGACTTGCATGAGTTTGAACTGAAAGCTTCCTCAGAGGAAAAGGCATGATCCCTGGAGTGAAGTAATTGTTGTTTTCTGTAAGTTGTTTACATAAAATCTCTCTAGCATACATATCCCCCCTCCTCCTCTTGCCCTCTGAGAAAGTTGCCTTTTTCCATTATACAAGAATTTCTTGCATGCTATTGTTTGCATTAAAAAATGTTTTTCTCTTGATCCTTAAGATACGATCGATGTACAGGTCCTATAAAAAAAAAGTTATAAATTCTGTTCAGAGATCTAAAAATCACTGCAGCTAACTGTACTTCTTCAGGCTATGAAACTTCAGTAAACCAAGAGTTTGGAAAACAATACTGGTATAGGTTACTTTGTGTAAAGTGCTTACCAGTCAGTGAGATGGTGTCAAGACTAACTTCAAAATTAAACTGCACCTAGTAGTTTGCTAATAAGCTTTATTTGGTACTTTCTGCAAAGATTATTAGATAAGCAAAAGCATTCATCAGGATACACATACAGTGAATAGTCATACTTCGTGCATGAATTTGTTGCATCCTTCTATTTAGTCAGTCTAATTTTAATATAACATATGGCATGCTGGTGTCTAAAACTGCTTTAACTGACTGTACTTTGTGAAGGCATATATAACTAGTTTAACTTCAGATAAGAATTCAGTTTTTTTTCAAGTTACTTCTTTTTTGCTTCTATTAACGTCAATAGCTTTCCTACTGTATCTCTTCAAAATTATAGCAGATAACATCTGAGTTTAGTTGGTGTTGGATACAGAAAATGATGGTTGCAACTTAATCCTGTTTTCCTAAGCTTTATGTTTTTCATTTCTGTTTTTCATGATGGTGGGAGACTTCCAGACCAGCTTAAATCAAGAAACGAAAAACTAGGCAACTCCAGAAAATAGTTCTGATTCCTAAATAAAAATCCTTTTGTTTCTGGTTTTGTCATCATGGAAAATAGGCCATTGACAATCAACCTAGATCTACTTCTGTGTTTCGAAAGACTTTCTCACCAAAAACGTGAAGGAAATGCATGATTTCCAGGCCCAGCTCCCATGGCACCGAATGATGTCCGCTTCCAATGACAATTTGTTGCTGCAGTGCTAACGATGGGGGAGGGAAGCTAATCTAAAACTTTCTTCCCTTGCCTCTCGGGACCAGGGAAGACAAAAGCATTCCTCCAAGAGCCAAAAAAACTGCTCAGAGAAATATCCTCCCTTCTGAAAGGCGAAGTATATAGTTGTTCCAACACAGCTGTCAACCGACCAGCGTTACAGTGTAGTAGCTGGATTCCTAAAATGGTAGTGAGAAACATTGACTCCTAAGTTAGAAACCAAATGAGTTAGAGCATTGCAGATGAAAACTAATCTGCTTGGAGAACACAAGCAGCATCCATAATAGCAACCAAGAAGTATCTCCTGGCTGCCTTCAATGGGTGATTCCTTAACTGGTTTATTTGCACTGCTCCTGAGGGGAGGTGTGGCTGCAATAATGGCTATTTGGAAGAGATAAGGTGGATCAAAATCAGTACTCTAGCTGAAAGGTTTTTCTGTGTCTCACTGAAACCCTTTAATGTTTTGCAGTCCAAGTTGACATAAATGTTTCTTTTGGAATGCAATGCAAGCAACAAAAACAAACAACATGAGGGCATCCAAAGAACAATAGCAGTGATGTGAAAAAATGTGTGATATTTTCCTTTGTAAAAATAAAAGAAGGACTCTAAAAGGATATTTTTGTTGATTTAAGTCTTTAATGAACTTGCAAAGGATTGTGCATGTGCGTATTCTTACACGCAGCCTACTTTGCCTTTGCATGCAAATTACGATGCTGTGCTAGCAGCATACCACATGAATGGGTGATGAGTCTTGGAGTACATGAGGTCTCCTGCTGTCCCTATTACTTGTGGCATTAGCTGTGGTTTCTAGGAGTTATTGCCCCAAGTTAAGTTGTTGAATTTGTAAAGAAGTTGATAAGTAAATGTGAAAAGAACTCTGGAGCTTTTTTTAAAACTCATTTTTTTTCTGTTTTCAGGCACCTCTAGTGCTGTAAAAGCTCTTTAGGATTAGTGTTTCTTCTCTCTGACAACAGTGCATTTTTGCTTTCGATCATAGTACTGTTATGTAGCCATCTCTGTTTCCACCTATCTTTTAATACTCATTTTGGCACCCACCAAAACTTCTGAAGTCATCTTATTTCCAAGTAGTATTTGTAAACTGTCTTTGGTCTTCATTGCTAGTATCTGGACCACCACTTTAATGTAGATATGGCACCAGTGAAGAGATAGAAAGGTATATTATTTTTCTTAGACCCTCTTCATCCATTTGCAAGAGAAGGTAGTGCTGCAGAACAAGCTGAAAACTCAGAAAGCCATGTTTCTAGTTACTGAATCTGTGTTTAAAAATCCTAGTGATCTTATTCAGGGAGTCATATCCCATCCAGGGGATTGTTCTGATGCTGAATGTATGGATGTGAAGTCAAACTCTCTGAAAAGCAAAAGTTCTGTATTTCTTCTCTTTCCCACTAGGAGACTATTTAAGAAAACACGTTTTCTTTCTCTGGGCTGTTGGGTTTGCCTTCAGGGTTAGAACTATAAAATATAAAATTGAGAGGTAGTGACTTTGTAGTAGATGGCAATCCTACCCACATCCCAAGTGTTGCTAGGCTCTTGTCTGTTTTGTAGACAGTTGTATGTCTCCTGATTTTTGTAGATCTGTCCCTTAAGTCAGTTTGATCACCTTGCTGTAAGCTAAAATCCCTCATGCTTCATGCATGCTACCTGATCAGTCTCAATTAAGGAGAAAAGGTAAAGCTAGTGAGTTAGCAAGGCAGTGTTCAGTTTATTTGTTGTTGGTATTTTGGGACTTGTTTAAATCCTTGACTTTTCACAGACTCTTTCACTGGTGGAAAACCAGTGCTCCATGCTGGCAATTCCTGCACTCCAGTTTCAGAGCAAAGCTGCCTTTCCCTGGGGTAGGAAGCACGAGACATGTGTCATGCCAGTCAAAATGTCTGGGGAATCCCACTGCTTTGGAAGGCCTGATTTGCATTATGATTTCATGGATAATTCCATAAATGCATCAGGAAATCAGCTGTATGGGCCATGCTACTGAAGTGCACCACGGTGAAACTGCATCTTGTCCTTTCAAACTTGGAGCGATGGCTTGCTGAAAAGCTCTGCTTGTGCTGACTTTGTTTTTCTCTGGCAATTTCTGTGACCTGTTCTAGATGATTAGATTTGTATCTCGCGTATGATAGCTTAATTTGAAAGTGACTTTGACAAACTTAAGATGACTTGGGAATTATATAGCCTGTCCTCTCCATGACAGCTGTTGTTTTAAAAGGTCGTGTTAGTTCCTGAGGAATGTACGTGGCTGCAGCACAGGGAGCACAGGGCAGTCCCTGCCCATGGCAGGGGCGTTGGACTGGGTGATCCTTGAAGGTCCTTCCAACCCAGACAGTCCATCATGTCGTGACTTGACTAATCTCCTGGTAATGTGACCGATACTTCTAAAGCACAGCTTGGTAAGCTAGATATGTTTAACTTGTCATCTACCTAAAGGATAAAAAATAGTGCTGCAGTTCTGCAACTGTGTACGTTCAAACTGCTGATAAGGTGAATACACAAATGTTGGCACATGTTGGTTGTTTGTTTGTTTAATCTAGCAGTTGGGATTTCGTTTTGTTTCTTTAAAATATTTGTCCTGAGCAAAATGACTGCAGTGTTTGTCTATTAAGCAGCTAAAGTGCTGTGCTGTTTGTTTGGCTTTTAGTCAACATACTTTCCAGGAAAAGGTGAAAGGACACAAATACCACAGACAAGTTTCGTTTGTAGTTCAGTGAATGTGAAGAATATGTTTTAATATAAAACAAAGTCTCTTTTTAATGACAACAAAACCAAAAAACGAACAAAACAAAAACAACAACTTAAACACGGCTTAGTAGGAAGGCTCAAACTTGAGCTCCTCAGATGTGCAGGGCTGCTTGCTTTCCAACCTGCTAAGTGTGCTATTACTCATCAAGACCACAGAGTACAATCTGTGTGTGGGTGCACTGGGTACTTTAATAATTGTAGTACTTTGGTTATAGTTCACAAGATGATCTTGTTAATAGATGTAAATTGATTTAGGGAGTTTTAAACAGCGACAGTAGTTCAAATATTAGTTTAAACAACTGCCTGGAGTCTCTCCTTAGGCAGAAGTAATGTCCTTCTGTGTTGGTACAATACCTAGTATTGTACTAGGAGACTTTCAAATTCCTTGTTAACAGTAGTAATAAAAATGCCAGATATTCTAAAGACTTACTTAGTTGGCAGTGTGCCCACATGCCCAATTCTGATGTGTTCAGAATGAAAAGTCTTGGAGCAGACATATATTGGGATCAAAAAGGGGAGATATGGAACAAGAATCGGAAAGACCTGTGCAGCTTTCACCTGAGAAGGCATCAAATCTGTTGCCACTTGGGTGGTGGTGGTGCTCCGGGGGGGGGCTGCCTGCAGTGCACTAGCTGGAGCCAAAATATTTCTCTGGAGTCATTCAGATGCCAGGCCAAGCTTAAATTCTGAAATGACAATTCAATTAAGGATCTGGGTATCGTTTTCCTAAATGTGTGAATAAATCTTACGGTAAGTCTGAAATATGAGAGGAAGGCAGCAACTGTAGGTTCCTTAGGAAAGACATGCTTTAAAAGCAGTTAGAAAAAACCCATCCCAGCAGCATGCAAGCCCACAGGTAACCTGCTGATGTCTCTATCAAAATTAAGGAAGCAGTTTGTCAGAACAGAGAGGGAAAAGACATCTTCAGACCTAGTAATGATTTTCATTGCTCGCTAAGGTTGCTGTACAGCTGACAGGAATTGGGAGTAAATTTTTGGCAAGTTTTTGTCCCTGCAGCAGAGCACACGATATATACCTATAAAGATCAGATCACACGCACTTTGTGTGTAGAGGGCGAGGACGGTAAGTTAGAAAATGGAACTATGTGCTTGTGTTCATTTACAGGAACCTTCTTGTGCTTCAAATTTTTAAACGTACTTGTTTCAGTGTACTGAAATCAATTTACAGGAAGTGTGGCAGAACTGATTCACTTTCTGCATATTGATTTCTGCCTAAAGTAAAACTTCTGATATTAACAAAGCATGAGCGATATTTTAGATATCACTTGAAATGACTTAAAATAATAAAGCTTTTTTTTTTTTTCCTCTTAAAGTTTTTCTAAAGGTGAGATTTTAAATCTGAATAAGAATGATTCAGGGTAATTCCTGTAATGGTGATGAAGTTTACAACCGGTTTGTGCTTATAGAGAAGAAGAATTCTCGCTGCCTTCCTGTCTTTATTTCAGTAATTTTTCTAGTTCTTCTGAAGATAAATTAGCCGCTACCTGGTAGAGTAACCTGTTTCCAGGGCTCCAAGAATAAGCTATCCATATGTCTGCACAGTCATGGCACATAAAGAACCACCTGATGATAGTTCCTGAAACAGTTAAAAACTGAAAGGGTAATACTTAAGTTTATTCCTTCCATCTTTTTTGAATCTCTTCTGTTAAAATTTAGATATGAACAAGACGAGCTTTTTCTCCTGTCTCAGTTCTTTCTGTTTGCAATGGAAAATGCATTTTTTTTACTTAGTTTTGATTATGCAGTTATTAAATTTTTATCCTTTTAACAAAGGGCTTTTTTAGGATAAAACTAACAGAGTAAACCACGTCAGCATGGTGTTGCCTTCCACTATCTTGTAGTAGGTTGTAGTAGGCAACTCTGGTTGCTGAGAGATGTAATGTCAGTTGGCTGCTGTTGGATAGCAATTAGGAAGCTTTAATCTTATTGTAGAATTTCACAAATTAAATTACAAATTACAAATTTTACAAATTAAATTATTTCTATGTGGCAGATAGTAAATTTTGGAAATCCATATATGCATGCTGGCTGTTCCTGTTGGTATTGGCTGTGCAAAGCAGACCTAACTGGCTTTCATCCGGTCTTCTATCTTTGTTCAAGCACAATCCTTGAAATTCTTTAAACAAAAGGTTATCCTATCGCAAACCTTTGAAGAGACAACATTTTCTGTACAGAACACTGAGCTTTATAAATTAATTGGGCTTTCTGGATTTGTACGTGAAGCTTTTCTAATTGGTGTATTGATCTGAGCTGCTTTCTGAGAACCATGTATATGAATTTAAGTATTTCAAAGTCTAGCAAGTGTTTGAAAATAGTTGCATGATTTTGGGGGAGAGCTAGAGCAAAAATAAGGTTTCTTGATTTAAAAAAAAAAAAAAAAAAAAGAGTGACTAATCAGTGACTAATGACCATAAAAGTGAACAATGTGCTAGTGAACAATCAGTGAGCAAGGAGTGATACTGACGTAGGTATCTTGAAAGTCACCATCTCTTTGTATACTTTGCAGAAAAGGGGACACTCAAAAACAAGAGAGCCTTAAAGTTGTTTATCCATAATTTTTTTTCCTATCAAATAAGCTCATTTGTTCGAAGATTAACTGGTGCTAATACATGATGCAAGAATTTGGGGTCACAGTAAAGTCATGCATTTTTTCATGCTTTTAGCCCAGCTAGTACTGAGGCTGTTAACACTATGTAGTGTCTGAAAGATTGTAGAAGATTCTGAGTGAGTATAAATAAAAAGTCATTCCACAGTTCCTAGTTCATGAAGTTAGAGATCCCTTTGAGAAACTTTAAACTACCTGCAGTGATTCTAAGGGCATCTCTCCTCCATTTGTTTCCAGTTTGCAACGTGTCATTTGCAGCTGGTCTAATATGCGGCATGTTGAAAGTGTGAGAAAGAAAGTGTGAGAAGAAGCTTTTCTTGTCCCTTCCTCACCTCTAATACTTTCAGTTTTTATGTTTTCTCTCCTTCCTCTCCACCCACCCTGAAGCCTACGAAGTCCACACACTTAGTCTTTACCTTGTTTTTTGTGGTAGGTGTTCTGTAAAAGCAATAATGCCATTAGGTGGCTTGTGAGATGTTGGGATGAAGTATTAGGTAACTAGGAAAGGAGGACTCTGTTTATAACCACAGCTGTCAGTTTTCGAAGCCTGTAATTACATGTTTTAAACTCATACAGAATCCATACCGCAAACAAACTAAGGTCTGGATTTGCTACACAGCCTAAATTCCTTGGGGAGTTCTGTAGGTGTCCAGGCTGTTGGATGCACCGGTTTATTTGAGATGAGGTTAAACCAAAATTTGTTATCTGAAGACCTCTGTGTTTGGGTAAGTCAAGATTTGGATCTTGTCTCTTATTTTTCTTATAGGAGATGAGTAACTGACTTAGAACCTTCTGACACTCTAATAGGACTGTGGTTTATTTCCTGGCACTGACTTTGTTTGATGATAAAGATAGTAAAGCTTTGCTTCTTCAAAACAGCTGTCAAGAAAAGCCATTTCATCTTCTCAAAAGTCTCTGTCCTTCCAGTAATGTCTAAGATGCACTTCTGTAGCAGATTGAATGTCTGGGAGGAAAAATAGAGATGGACATGGAGAAGAAGGAAACTTCAGTTATTTTTTTATACTGACCCTCCGTTCAGTTGTTTCCTGTTTTGGCAGTGAGTACATGGCTACAAAACAGCAGAAGTAGAGTGTTCCTGCCAGCTACTCTGAACTTCTTCTGTTATGGGTCATAAATTTCAAGGACAAACTGTATTTTGAACTTACTGAAATTCGAGAAGCCTCATGTAATTCTTTAACCAAATATTAGAGTTTAGTACAATGCTTGGCACAAGCAACCCAATCTCTGCTGTAACCTTCAGAAAAAAATCAGAATTGAAAAATCAGCTTTTGCTCATTGCAGATAACGGCCCTGAAGCAGTATGAGAAGCTCAACAACTGAGTTCTTCAGAATTGCAGCCATTTGTTCTACAGCAATGCTTTCCTTCTGACAACACACAAAATAAATACAGTACTGTTAAAATCGGAAAACGGTACAAGTTAGTACTTTCTCGCTTCTAGAAGTATGTATGCAAGTTTCATTGTTCTTTCAACTGTTTGGGTTCAGGCATTCAATTGACCATTTAGTGTTTGGTTACCTACCACGAGGAGGTGGGTGCAGTGAAGTGCTGCAGGATTTACTTTCCTGATCCTTAAATTTCTACAGTTAGGTGCGTTGAAACTAGTTGGTGGTGAGAAGGAATCTGTGGTGAACATGGGCACAGAAGAAATTAGTACACTTTCCCAAGTGTTGATATGATTTAATAGCATGATCATGCCCAGTTTACATTCTTGGGGGGGGGGGGTTATTTCCGTGCCTACAAGTAGCTGACTGCCGTGTCAGGAGCCCTGCTTACGCTGCATTGCTACAACCTGTTCCAGATTGCCCACATAGTGCTGAATTAGCAAGGGGCTTTCTAGGAAAACCATGTTGCAAGTGTGTGATTATATATATATAATTTTTTAACTCACGTAATAGTGTTGTTGAACTTTAAACAAGCCTGTCTCTTTCTCACTCTCTCTCCATGCTACTTGGCTTCAGGAAGAAGCTTGGCATACCAGCCCACTGGCTTTTTTTTTGAGGCAGATTAATAGGCAAATCAATAGTGCTATTCTTTTTCTTGAAAGCAAAACTGAGAGACTAGATACATTTTTTTTTTTTTTTTTTTAAAGGAAATTAAATTCTACATTTATTTCACTAAACTGGCTGAAATTCTGCAGCTTGTTGTTATGTGATTGTCTGGTCTTCATGTGGTCTTTAGATGCACATTGATGACCTTTGTGTTACCTAGAAATTATATCCCTGTTCTTGTCCCCATCCAAATGTCCTGATACAAAGGGATAAGCAGCTCAGTTTTACTTGTCAAACTGGCTTACATGCAGTGTTGATCTACATACACTTCATGTCTTCGCAAGGAAGGACTCAGTTCCCTGCTTCTCAGTGAGTAAATTTGCTCCCTCACACACTAAAGATGTTTTCCCATTTGTGTAAAGTAGCTGTTCATTGTGGATCCTCCAGTAGTACCTGTTGTTCCTGCGGACTTCTGTACAGGTCTTTGCCACATCATACAATTGTAGTAGGGTTTTCTATTCTGAAATCAGCCCTTAATGACATCCTAGAAAACAGCAGCTTTCACTTTATTTTTTTTAAAACCTTCTTACCTTTTATAGCAGTCATTTTTTTTCAACGCTAGCTTTAAGAGGAAACTTCTTTTTCTTAAGCTCTTAAGCTAAAATTGCTTTTTTATTTAAGTGTTTATATACTTGTTGTGAATTGCTTTCCTTAGTGTGACTGGCTCAGCAGATATATTACCGGGTGCCTTTGTAGCTCGTGATAAGATCTTGGCAATTGCTGTTTCCCGTAGGAACAGAACTGTTAAAATGGCAGTATATCATTATCGCCTAGTCTGAGCTACTGCAGAATTTATGGGGCAATAAAATAGTGCCATCGGGCTGAGGCCTGCTGCAGAGTTTCCAGGGAGCCTTGCGCTGAATCCGAAGACCCTTCAGGCCTGCGCATCGCAGCTGCTCCTCTGGAAATACCGATGTGAAAATCGCTGAAAATTGCAGTGCTTGAATGACTGATGTCATGAATGCCTCTTGGTGTGGTCTTACCTAATGCTTTCTGGAAGATTTTGAGGTGGATCTGCTCTTTTTATAACCTCCTGTTGGTGTCTGAAGAAGAGGAGGAAAGCATGGTCAAGCAGTGGGGTTGTGCTCCAGTTCACATGTGGCAAATCCAGCAAGGGGCTGAGTAGTGGCAGTAAGGACAAGCAGAAAGATGGCAGAAAATGCTTATGGGGTGGAGGGAATTGGCAGACCTGGGACTCTGGCTATTTTGGGGTTAACAGGCTGAAATGAGGGGAAGTTTTTGAAGTTTGGGAGGAACAGAAAGAAAGGGCTGCAGAGGGAATTCCTAAGAGGAGGTTTCAGAAGGGAGGCTGGGGCAGGCCTTCTGGCCACCATGAGCACCCCATTCTGCTGAAGGTGTCTGGGACACGAGGACACCATCACCACACTGAGACCTTGTGTCTGAGCAGCTCGGTCACCCGTCCTTGTGTTGTGCCTGGGCTTTGTGTCAGGCAGTGGGACGCTGTCAGGCCTCGTGGGGCCCATCGTGCAGCTGCGAGCAACCGTCTCCTGAAGAGCACTGGAGAACTTCTTGCCCCAGTCACTGCTACAAACAACCAGCAATGAGAACTTTCCGTTTGAAAACCAGCGCCTCGGCAAGCTTCCTCTTTCCACTCCGCGATGTTTAGGGGTATTTGCACTGGGTCCAGGACTTACAACCAGGAGCTGAGTGGCAGAGGATGACTCATGCTCAAAACCAGAGGCATTTGACTTTGGAAAACTGTCTTCAGTTCTAGCCCTTCCTCTTTTTCAAGTGTTGTGTTGCACGACCTTTTAACTGAAATGTCGAGCTTCCTTTTTAAATGGCAGGATCTCTGCAGTGTGACTGTGATTCAAGAAGGCGATAAGTAACCTTATCAATCCCTGTGTTCATCCCCGACTAACTTCAGTTCTTGCAGCGTCACTGGCTTCAGGCTGCCCGTGGCACAGTGCTCCCATGCTTTGAATGAGCCTGCTCTCTCCAGCAGGAGATCCTGTGGTGCTGTTACTGCTGTGTTCTGGAACACTGCGTAATTACCTAATTTGATAGCTGACTCCCGCAATCACAGATGCTTCTGAGAAGCATCCAAGGGAGCCTGTAACGTGGCCATTTTACAGAACTGGTCGCTAGAATGTTTCTTCCAGTAATCTCTGTTGAAGGCCATCTGATTTCCACTGAAGTCATCTTAATGTCCTGGAAGCAGTCTATGTTTCTTGCCAGAAGATGTTCTACCAACTGCTGTAGCTTTAAACAAAATAAAAAAAGAGAGAGAAAAAAAATCACTGTTATTCCATGTTGCTGAGAAGAGTATGCCCAGTCTTTTCAGACATGGATTTAACCACAGAGATCCAGGCATGCATGCCATCTAGGATTTTCGTTTTTATTGGTATCATGTTCAGAAATGAATTTCTGTATGCTAGTTGGATTTTCATAAAACAGTGGCTTGCCTGGTGCCATATCTAGGTCCCTCATTTTCTCCCCCTCGCTCCCACCCTTTAATTTTCTCCTCTATATGTTGCAACATGCTTCAGAAAAAATATTTTTTTTAAAAAATTGCCTGTGTTTCTGGAAGGCATATGGGTAATTTCTTTCTTTTTGTTTCTTATAGGCATACGGGAGTCTAGAATTCATTTATTCTTTTTGTACTTTTGGCATCTTAAAAAAAAAATAGTATTTGGCAGTGAGTTAATAGCCAAATCTCTACTCCTTGGACAATAAAAAGTCAGATCCTTAAATGAGTGATGTTGGTATCTGAATCTGGGGAGCTCTGAGGCTGGGAGCATGTTCTGGAGGTAGTGTTTAAGTGCATATACACGAGTATAATAATTTTATATTAGAATTCCTTTGCATCATTTCATTTCTGTAATGAAGCATTTGATCTGTTTCCTTTTCTGAAGAGGGGACAGTTCTTTTCCAATTTGTTAATGCTGTGAAATGAAACAGTGTAGATGGGTGCTGCTGCTAATTTAACCCAGTATTTACAGCAAGTTTTTTTTGTTTGCATTTTGCTATATTTAACGTGGATCCTAAGTGTTGTTTTTTGTACTTTGTGGGACTGTTTTACACTTAGAAAGAAAGAAAGAAAGAAATATGTAGACTCTGTGGGAAATGTGGTTAGAGATCTAGAAGACCATTTTTCCTTAGTTCCCTGTTTTTGTCTGTTATTAATCCTGTTCAGTCAGTACATAGGAAAAATAAACCCCTGCAAAATACAAAGCCACCAACCTAACATCGGAGACGAATTTCTGAAAACAGCCATTTTAGCTGCTTCATGTTTGAGATATTAGACTGTGGCAGTCAAGATCATATTCTCCAGACTGCATTCTTCATAAGCAGAAATACTGGCAGCCATGTGTTAAGTTATAAAAAGATAGCAGCTGATGTCATGGCTTATTTCAGTGAGGAGCCATTTCAGAATACTGAACTAATTTTGAGCAGGTATATATAAAATAGAGCTCTTTACTTTACATGTGAAATTCAGTATCAATTAGTACATACCTGAATAATGGGGTAGAAAAATGAACAAGTAATAAGCTGCAGCAGATAGCCTACCTCCAAAAATATAATAAAAATCACTATAAATAATTATTTATGCAAAACAGAGACGATCAGAAAAAGAGTCGTGTTTGGCCTGTGTTTTAGGAATTAGCTTTTGAGCTGGTGTAAAATCCTTCTGCTCTGATGTTGGAAGGCTACCACAATTTAAACCAGAGCCTGAGCTAAGGCGAAACTGGTAATGGAGGAGTGCCCAGCCTTCCTATGCAAGTGGTCTGTACATTACCAGCAGCCCTACAGGAGCGCTAGATTTATGTGCGCAGAAACCTCTTTTCTGTCAGTGGTTGTAGATGTGTGGATCAACACTGTGCTCAAGTACATATGTGTCTGCACAAATAACTTAATTAACATAAAACTTGGCTTGATTTGGTTAAGTTTATTTTACAAAGTAAATTTCATCCTGCAAAAGGAGATGAATTTAGCTCAGTAGTTTGTTACTAATGGTGATTTTTCAATGGTATCTGGGCCAGGTTATTTTTTTCTTACCATGTATGTGCACAATGTATCTGTCTTAAGATTTCTTAAACCTAATGATGCTATCAAAATATCAGTTCTACAGTATATCCATTTCTTCAGTTTTCATTAATCTCAATTACATCTGACAATGTCACTATAAAGCCCCTTGTACTACAATTTTTAAGAATTTCGTACTTCCCCAGTATCTATTCACACTGTGAAGTTGTGCTTGTGTTAAAACTGAGGCTAATATCCAGGGACAGCAGAATTCTTTTTATTCTATCTTTTGAAATTGTATCAGATAGTTGAGCTATTGGGGGGGGGAGAAGGAGAAGAAACCCTAAATATATACTTTATACGGTACATATGTTTTAGTTGAGCATGTGAATTGAATAGTATTTGCCATTTGCAGCTTTATGGCATCTTGCTGATAAGATCAAGTTGTAAATGATCCTAGAAAGGCATGACTGTAGCATGTTGTTGACAAGTCACCACTCCATGTGTGTTGATGTGTTTTTTCTATCATAATGAATATTTTCTAATTCCTGATGAGACAGAAAAAATACGTGATAGTTCCACTGATAATGGAAACAATAGCATAGAGCAGTTTATATGAAAGTGCTTTGGGTCAGAGAGCCTGTTCCATCGGGAGTGCAAAGGCATAATGTCTGGTAAATGTTTTACTACTTTATTGGGGAAGTTAATAATATTATTATCACACAAATAGTGTTGTATCCTGATAAATTTAAACACAGTTTTTAACTTGAATCCTAGAGTGCATACTGTCTAAAGCTCTCTCACGTTAAAATTTGTGGTCAAGTGCCTGTTTGTCTGAAAACAGCTTAAAATGGCATGATGATATTAGATGGGTTCATATCTAAGACTTATTTTTTTGTTGTTTTGTTTCAGGACATCAGGCATGAAGCCAGTGATTTTCCATGTAAAGTGGCCAAACATCCCAGAAACAAAAACAGAAATAGGTACAGAGATGTCAGCCCCTGTAAGTACACTTTCTTTTCCATTGTTTGCAACAGACAGTTGACCTCTAATGACTTGTAATAGCACCATGTAAGAACAAGATTTCTGTTAGATGCGTATGCATTCAAGTCAATTCATTTCGTTAATATTTTTGGTTACAATATGGATGTCACAGGATGCCATTATATCCATAGGATTGTACTGTAGCAGCTGACTAATTCTGCGTTCTTGAGCAGAAAACTGAAAAAAGGAACTTGCTTTACCATTGAATTCTTATGCTAGGGAAGAATGGTGGCTGAAATTGCATTAATAAAAGTGGAAGTATCCTTTCTATAGCAGTATATTTACTACAGCACCCTTCTAGTCCATATAGCATAAATGCTGCTATAGGAAGATGGGGAAGTCTTGCATAAAGCATATGACCTCTGGAAATAAATCCTAAGCTATCTGGAACAGAGAAAACAGGAAGTTTGCAAGGATGGTGATACTAGTGTGAGACGTGTTTCTGAAATAATTATCACTGCACATTGCACGTTCTGGTGAATTCTGGTGGGCCGTGCATCTTTGAGCATGTGTCCTCTGTACCCAGCACACTGGTGACAGCTCAGTTCAGAGTTGCAGCCTGTCTTTCCTTCCATGTTCCTGAGTAGAAAGACACTAACATTCAGACTTGCCTGTGCCTGGCATGCTGACTTCTGAGGTGCAAGAGAGACTGCAGGAATGAAATCACAGAGTGCAGAGGGGTACAGGACTGTAGCCAAATGATCAGTGAATAATATTTGATATTTTGGACACTAGAGAAAGTTCACAGCTGGTTTGCTAAACTACCTTTTCTGCACTAAATGACAACACCCAGGACTCATTCCCTCTTCTTCAAGGGTGCAGCACTGCTACCTGTTTTAAACACAACCTATAGAATTTCTGTGTATTTGGGCAAATGCCTATATTCTGCTCAAAGGCACTAGTTTCATTGTGTACCAGCAAAATTTTATACTTAGTGCTTTGAAGTTACTTAAGTCTTCAGGTTAACTGTAGAAACAATAAGGTTGCACGTAGGTTGCCTTACTAAGCAGTTCTAATATTTGGGGTTGTGAGTAACAAATGGTTCTTTTTTTTTTTGCCTTTAGATAATACTACTTCCAATCTGCCTTTCTTGCAAAATGTAGAAACTCTTGGGTTTGTGGTTTTTTTATTCTACGCAGAGCAAACTGAAACTAACAAAAGAGCAGTGAAATTACATTTACTGTAATTTTTTTTTTTTTTAATCGTTCTTTCTATTTTAAACTGTGGTTGGGTTGGGAAAAGTCGCTAAATCTCTACAGAAAGAGTAAGAAGTCTCTGTTCTGTTTGTTCAATATATGTTTAGGCAAACCTTTCTCAGCCTTGAACAAGCTTATTTTGAATGTTTAAGCTTCTAAAGATAAGCAATTGTGTAACTAGATTTATTTAAAAACAGTAACTGGATAACCGTACAAATAGGTCAGTGTGATCTGCTTTGCTCATTACCACTGTGAGCACTTCAGATGCAAATACTTCTATTCCTCCAGCATATTCTGAGAAGATGGACTGTGAGTTGCCATCAGTGCTCTGGTGCAGTGCTGTTCTTGTAGGTGCTATATTGCATTTCTAGAGTTACAAGTACCAGAGAACGTTTTGGTGCTGTGATTAAGCTCTTTTGATTATTTGGGAAAACTCAGCTTTTTTGATCATAACATTTTGATGATCTGTGCGTGGACTGTGCTCTGTGCCTTATACATTAACCAGTGTTTTTCTAATTGTGCTGCAGTTGATCACAGTCGAATTAAGCTAAACCAAGGTGACAATGACTATATCAATGCTAGTTTGATAAAAATGGAAGAGGCCCAAAGGAGCTACATCCTCACCCAGGTAATTGCAGGTTGTGGATCATAAAAATCATATGGTGATTGGGATTGTTTCTTGTAGGATTTCTTTAACCTCATGCCTGTTTACTTTATTTTGAAATTAGATAAGTCTATGCAAACATCTCTGTGTCTATATAAACATACTGTGTACATGGAACAATTTTACAGAAATGCTACACATTTTTCCTCCTTTGCATCATCACTGACAGACTTTTTGTAGCGTGTTTTGGCCCCTTTGTATATCTGACTTTAGGCCTACCTAGGTTTTGTTATAGAACAGAAGCCAACATGCTTCTAGAAATCTGCCTATGATGTGTTGGCTTATGATAAACAACATTTAGATGAGGTTGAAATATATCACATTTCTCCTACATGGAAGGCCAGCACAAAGACTTCAGACCATTATAATCTTAAATTGTCTGATAAATTTTCTGACCAGAAGTGAGCTTTGCTTAGTGGAAGGGTTTTGCATTTACAGAAGAACTCTAAGTATGGACTTAAAGATGTTCAAACATACTTAAATATAACACATTATATAACTTCTGCCCCACTCAGCCTAACAGATAAAAGTATGCTAGGGATTTCCTAATGCCTAACTGCATTTAGTTTAAAAGAGGTAGTGCGCTCTACGGCCTGTCGTTAAATGTCCTTGTGAATATGTTAGTGTGGCATTCACAAATAGTGTACCTGCTAATGACATGGTCCCTGAAATGTCTAAACTGGGCAGTGCTGATGCTTTTATCTACAACATGAAAGAGGAAAAGAGGAAAGCCATGAATGCAGACTTCAGTGATGGGGATTTGGCCGAGGGAAAGTTGCTGTCTTTCACTGAATCTGTGACTTCCCCACCTAATTATGTAGCACATTCAAAAACACCCAGGTACTGTCGTCTTATTCTGAGAGCTGGCAAATGTGCTGGAATTCTTGTTTGTCCTAAATGTTCAGTTCCCTGGAAATAGTCCTGGCTTTTAATCTTGACTCTTCTTTTCCTTCCTCCCACATTTTAGATAAAGGTAGACTGGGATTAATATTTTCAAGTAAAGTTCAGAAGCTCTTCCTTCCTGTTTCTAGAGAATAAAGATAAATCTGTAATGAAGAAGCAGACAGTGGAGCATTCAATATGAAAATTTTTCTGTGCAGCTTTTATTTTCCTTACTCAGGAGAGGGAAGGCTGATCATTGGGTTGAAAGGAAGAACTGCTGCTACTTAGCAGCATATCTGACTTTTCCACATACAGCTACCTTTCCTGATCCAATATTTAATGGTTTTGACTGGCTTTTTGAGGGCGCTGTCCTGCAGTGCTCTTTGGTGGACAGCAAATGTGAGAGGTTTGTTTGTGTTGCCCAAAATTCAGAACAATAGTTTTGAAGTAGAGAAGAGCAAAGGAACGAAGCAAAACCATAAAGTTAGAAGGAAATTCTAAGTAGACAGTAGTTCTTTAAAAGGAATTATCATTTTGTTCAGTCCAAAAGCACATCCATGAAGATTCTGCAAAACCATATAACTTGTTAGTGATCTGGCATTTTTTCTGTCTTTCGGATGTTTCTCTGTTCAGTGGACTGTCAAGTATTATGAATAACAATGATGTATTGCAGAAGAGGTAAATGTATACGTTAATTCTGCTCTTAGTCAATGGGAAGTTATTTCCCCATTACTTTTGCTTACTTGCCTAAGAAAATTCTCTCAGCAATTTTCGCTCCCAGTTCTCTTCTTGCAAATGAGACTACTTCTGTCTTCTTGTTATGTGTGTGTGTAGGGAAGATTAATCATGCTTTCATGGGGTGAATTCATAGTGGGAAATTGGAAATTAAAGCTATATCACTACTTTTTTTCTTTTTTTTCTTTTTTTTTTTTTTTTCCAGTTTGAAATTAGAAGTTGCTTGTTACTACTTCTTGCCTAAATTTATTGCCTAGGGCAGTAACTTTTACTGGAGAACATTACTCTGACTTTAACAGAGAATAACGCTTATTTCTGGGGATTCTGTCTCTGCAGGGACCTTTGCCAAATACTTGTGGTCACTTTTGGGAGATGGTTTGGGAACAGAAAAGCCGTGGTGTTGTCATGTTGAACAGAGTGATGGAAAAGGGATCCGTAAGTATTTATCTGGTTTGAGCTGTATGTTCATTGCATGTTTTGGTTTAAATTAAATTTTTTTAAAAAAAAAGGTGAAGAACAGTAATAGAAGGGGGGAAAAAAGGTGACTGTAAGTAATTTTATCTAACAAATTGTGTTTAGGGTTGGGTACTTGGTGAAATAATAAATCCAGAAAACTATTGTTTGTAATTACAGGTCCTAATTTCTTCTGCATTTGGCTGAAGTAAGACACAAACACAACATAATTCTCCACAAAAAATAAATATTTGCTCTCTACTGCTAACCTAGGTATCTGAATGTAGTTCTCACTCTTCCTTGCACGCACAGTCAGCCTGTCAAAGGTTATTCACACCAAGCACTCATTCAGAAGCAGTATGAAACAGCTTTAGAGTAATTACAGGGCCTCTGACTCCAGGCTTCCTTCATGCAGTAAGAGCTCTGATTTCTAAACTTACCTGCTACGTATGTTGTTTCTCCTCCAGGGTCATTGTTTTACAATCAAAAGTATTTGTACTGGTGTCTGTCTGAAGCAGTGATGTCAGAGATAGGGAACCTGCTGTTCAGCCAAGGCTTTGCTCGCTAGGACAAGTGCAGAGGGCTTGGGTCTGTCCGGACCTTTTAGGAAGTTTACATTAGGCAGGACAGACAAATGATGAAGGGGAACAATAGGTGAACAAACAATCAGGGTTATTTTAAGTAATTAACCTTCTGATAGATAAAAAGGGATGGTTCCTCTGGCACACAGAGTAGCTGCTGTCTTGAGAGGAAATGCCTCAGCCCTTCTGGTGGTGGTGAAGACAGGAACCATCAAGCATGGAATTAATTTTTCATCCGTGGGTTCGGAGCTTTGCTCATATGCTAACTCCACAGCTGCCATCCCGTGGTCCTGAAGTAGACTTGGTAAATCTGTGCAAATCTGGGACAAAAGCGGTTTTAAAAACTGACAGAAACGCACAATTTGAAGTTAAACATCACAATGCAGTCAGTATAAAGACACTTCAGAGTAGGGGTGCTGGGTATGCTGGGTATCTACCAGTGATAACTGGGTGGTACACGGTTTTGCATAGTCAGGAAAGAATTCTTGTGCAATCAGTTGTGTTTTAATGAAATGCAGTCTTGATATCAAGTGTTTTGCTTTTCCTTTTTAGTGTAAGTGAAACTTCAAGAGATGCAGTAACCATAGTTTTCAATAGTTTTCTCCTTTCCAGCCATTCCCACTCATTCTCTGCAATGTCCATAGTTCTGAACAAAACGAATTACTGTGATCCCTTGGGACAGGCTGCTAACACTTCTCAGCAAAAAGCAGTGGGGGACCTACAGTGGAGCACAACACAATATTGTTTGCAGACACACTTGGTGGAGAAATTAGACACAAAGCGAGTTGCTGTTTCATAAACTTTAATATCCATAAAAGTGCAGAGAATTTTAATCGAGTTCTATACACTGATAAGCCAGAGGATACATTTTCAATAAAAATTAGAATTTGTCTCGGCAAAACTAGAATTCATGTACCACTGAACAAAATACTGAAGGATTTTCTTATTCATTAAAATGCTGTCAGAAATTATCCTGGGGTGAGAATGCTGTTCTTCTCTTATCGGTGTTTTTACATTTCAGCATTAAATCTATATTATTTGCACTCTAACCATGTCCAACAATCCATTCCCATTGAAAGCTTAGCTATGGACAAGTGGTGGTCATAATCTCTTTTCAGAGAAGCAGTGCTTAATGGCAGAAATAGCAGGCCAGTTCTCACCAGCATCATATCCATAGTTTTAATGGTCATAAACTCGGTTGCAGACTTCCCTATTCTTGTTACTGATGAGTTTCTTTAGGTTCTGTTTTTTCCTACACCGCTACAAAATGTGCTACTTGTCTGTTTGACTGACTCGTTTAAGGTTCTAGCATGTAGCAGCCTTTGCAAAACTAAGCTCTCTGGAAAACTTTACCGTGAAACTGAAATTCAGTGAGAAATAGGAATGTTTGCTGAATGCAGGTTGTTTTTTTTTTTTGTTTGGCCCTTTATTCTTAAATCGTGCCATGTAAAATTAAAATGATCTCAGTGCTGTTTTTATTTTTGTGGTAAATGAATGAAGTAACCAAAAATCTCATCTGATGTTATACTTGCAAATTAGTAATGTTGCAATTCTCTGTACGTAGCTTCTTTGTGGAATTCATAATATTTTTTTATGGTACATTCTGCTCTTGTTAACATCTCTTCTTTTGAAATGGAAATGTTTCAATGAGGTCAATGCATAAAATGCAGAGTAGACAAAAATTCAGATCTTGGCAGAGTGTTACAACAGCTTTTATATTTAGAAAATTATTAAATTTTTTGGTTTTTATGATTGGTCTGGCACAGGCCAAAATAAATAATGACTTTGATTTTGATTAGATTCCACAGTGGTGCAGCTCTGTAGCAGCCTTTCAGCTTCAGTAGGAGAAAGAGAGCTCTACCTACACAATCCCTAGGTATCTTTGTGACTTCAATCAGGGTCAAAATAACTTGATTCATAAAAAAAAACGTACTGAACACATGGTTCTGCAGCATAAAGGAAGACTGGTATTCTTCACATTGGAATTAGTCCTTCTTATAATAGAAGCAATGAAGAAATAATTTCATTTGAAAATGTGTATTTAAGAATAGTTAGTTATTGCATTTTACACAAATATAAATGGCACCTGCTTGTTTTTAGGTAAAGTGTGCGCAGTACTGGCCACGGAAGGAAGAAAAAGAAATGTTTTTTGAAGATACAAACTTAAAACTAACCTTGATATCTGAAGATATAAAATCGTATTACACAGTACGACAGCTAGAATTGGAAAACCTTACAGTAAGTACCTAAACTACTACCAATCACATTTTTTAACCTCTGAGATGAGACTCGCCTCATCAACAAGCTCTTGAAAAAGCTGGTCATGAAATACAGCAGGTTTTGTCCTGCAATTGATGATTCTGCATGAGACTGTTTTCAACATTGCAGTGTATTAGAGCATTACTCTAACAGAGCAGAGAAAAACAGAAGCATGCAGAGCAGTGAGAGCTGATCTGAAGCTCCTGGGTGAGACTGCCTCAGGTGGAATGCCATTAACTTCCACTGAATGCAGGTAACTGAAGATAATTTCTGAGGTTCCTGATGGTGCTGAGCTAGGTGTGTATGTTGGGACATTCTCACCTGAATTCTGACCTGTCCTCATACTGCTCACTGCTGGAAGGTACGGACATTCCTTTGCTCAGCTGTTAGCATCTTGCATGCTTCCTTCTGCCAGGAAAAGTGAGAAAACAGATGCTAATTTGACTAATGAAATTGTACTCGAATAAGGATTTGTTTGTTGTAGTTTGCAGTGTGCATTAAAAATGACACCTGCCATAGACGTGTTTTTGATTGTTGTACCTCAGTGTTGTAAGAGAGCGTGAACAGAGGTGATACAGCAGGCCTGGAAGAAAGTTTTCAGGTGGGGAATGAAGCTGTAAAGGAACACCTGTGATTGTGCGAGGGTTTTGACTGCAGAAAGTGGAAAGGGCTTCTGTAGTTTCTTGTACTTCCATTTGAGAACTCTTCCAAGGGTATTCTGGCATCCGAAACTGGGCAGCGGCAGTGCCAGCTGCCTGTGGTGATGCAAGCATTTGAACTGTACTGAGAAAACTAAGATGGGTTATGTATAAGGAAATTGACTTATACATCATACTTATACATTTTGACTTATACATCATTTTACTTTGCTCAAAACAGAGATTATTATTTGTAATTAGTTAATTAGCTTTGGAGCTATAAAACTCCCTCAGAATATGGAACTTTGTTATTTGAATTTGTCAGCTGTTGTGTCAGTGCACCGTACAAGAAGTAGCAGTGTAGTCTGAATCTCACACAAAGTCGAGGTGGCACATTCCTCCATGCTGCATAAACCAGAGTTACTTCCAAAGGAAGAAGCTAACATTTTTCCAAAGGCACAAATCTGAAATTGACTTACAGCTAAAAATGTCTAACGTTTGAAGCTATAAAAAAATCAAAATTCTGAAGCTGTATTTCTAAATGTATGAGAGGTTATTTGCTAGGAAAATAAACGTGAGGAATTGTTTGCCCACTAGAACGTTGTTGTAGGCAGCTGTGCTTTGAATGGCTTTGACTTGTGTGTCCCAGCTAAAGGACTTCAGAAGTACTGTCTCTTACAGACGCAGGAAACTAGAGAGATTCTGCACTTTCATTATACCACGTGGCCTGACTTTGGAGTCCCGGAGTCACCTGCTTCATTCCTCAATTTCCTGTTCAAAGTGAGAGAATCTGGCTCACTGAACCCCGAGTACGGACCCGTTGTGGTGCACTGCAGTGCAGGAATCGGAAGATCGGGAACTTTCTGTTTGGTTGATACATGTCTTCTGCTGGTAAGAGCTACTGCTTCGAGACAATGTGCTATTTAGTAGAGTCACGGTCAGGAATGGCTTGTTTTAAGCCTACAAAGAGCTGTGGTGTTTTCTCTGGAGTATTCTTGCATGTTATTTCTCGTTATCTTACTCTTATTCTGTGTTGGACTGTATTCCACTTTAAAATTAAGGCAGAGCTCATTCTTAGCTGGCCATTTGGGGCCTGGGGAAGAAAAGTCTCTAGTTCTTAGAGCAATTTACAAGGCTAGACTGCCCTTATGGTTAAGAAAAAAAAAACACTAGGTGTTCACTAAATAATACTGTAAACTATCTGGAAACAATATAAAATACATCTAAATGTGTTTCCTTTAAGGGAGTCAACTTACCCTGTGTAGGTAGGGAAAGATTTTGGCTTTACTATTAACTTTTAATTTTAACTTAATAAATTTATTATTATTAACTGTGCAAGAACAACTAATACACAGAAGTTAGGCCTAGGTCAGAATACCCATTTTTAAAATTATTTTATTTACTGTATTTTCAAAAACAAGAAAGACAAAAGAAAAAAAAAAAGGAAAACATACAAGAAGATTTTGGGGAACCAGTATCCCATCTCTCTCTTTTCAGAAGCCAAATAAGTAGCTGATACCAGGTTTTTTAATTAGTTTATTAGTTCTGTAATATGGAGGATGGTCTGAAGGACATAGTATAGGAGTCACTGTATTGAATCTCATCAGAGCATTAAGGCATGTTTCCCATTTTGTACCTTCAGATGGACAAACGGAAAGATCCTTCTTCTGTGGATGTCAAACAAGTTCTTCTAGAAATGAGGAAGTACAGAATGGGACTTATACAGACAGCGGATCAGCTTCGTTTCTCCTACTTAGCTGTTATTGAAGGAGCAAAATTCATTATGGGAGATGCTTCAGTGCAAGTGAGTACTGACTGCAGAGCCAGATGTGGTGAGCTGCAGCTCTTTAACTGTAGCAGATAAGTGGGGTGAACAGAATAGAAAGGAGCTTTAACTTTGGCTTCAGTGGATTTTTATGTTCTGGGGTTCTTTAATAGAACACTTCACTATCTGACTTGTTTAAAAAAAAAAAAAAAAAAAAAACTACCTGTAGTCCTGTTGTGTGATAGCACTGTGCATGCTTTTCAGCACTGTTATTGGGGTGTAGACTGGGTACGTCAGCTGTCTTTCATTTAAGGGAACACTTTTCTAGTATGCCAGAAAATGTATAAAAGTATTATGATTAAATCTTATATATTTCTTTTATGGTAAGCAAAACCATCAACTAGGCTCTATTTTGTGCTATTTAAAGTTTCCAGACATAGATTAAAATTTCTTGCATTCATAGCTGATGTCTTCAATGTACTAGATATAGCTTAGGTTTGGAGTTTTTTGTCTTTTTTTTTTTTTTTTTTCCTTTTTATTGATGCAAATGAACAGCCACTCTAAAAATACATGAAATAGACTGTAGAGTGCCTGCCTTGTTAGAGTAGTTTATGTAAAAGAAATAATGGGAAACTTCACATGATATTTTTTTTCCTGAAGGAACAGTGGAAAGAGCTCTCCAATGAAGACCTGGACCCACCACCAGAACACACCCCACCACCTCCCAGACCACCAAAGCGAACCTCAGAAATGCACAATGGAAGGATGCACGAACACGCAGAATTCTTCCCTAAGCATGAAGTGGCAGAGGAAGAGATCAGTTGCTCAGTCAGCACTGTGGAAGAGATGGTTCCAGATGGCAGAGCTTGTTCGTCTGTGCCAGTGATCACGGACAGGTAATTCCTTAAGTTTCCCACTCTAACTGCCCCCAAAAGACTGCCCGGTTGCCTTGTGGCTTTAAGAAGTTACAAGAAGCTTGCTCGTAAATGGCATTTCATACGACAGGTTCTGCCCAGAACACCCATGATTGAGTTAGTGTAATAGCAGTTCTGAAACAAAATCTGTGGTGGATCCTTTTCAGTGAAGGCCTTATGCTTTTTTTCTTGTTAACTTCACCCATAAACTAGGGCTATTTATGGGATCCTGCTTATAGTTAAAGAACAAGTGACGGCATAATGGGGTGGTTTAGTCTAAATTTACTTGCGGTGTGTTAAGTTACAGAGGAGCACATTCACTAGTTAGTGGCAGTATTAGTCATGTAGCTCAAAGCTAGGCTGACTAGCTTTAGTTGCACTTAGAAACGTGAAAGTAATTACAGGCAAAGCTACTTTTGATGAAAGGAGGAGAGGGGCTCGTGAGCACAGAACTTTCCTACCTGTCACTGACCTACAACAAAGAAGCCAAGGTTCCTACACGCTTAACCACTAGATGTCACTCCTGCCTTATTAGTGTAGCGTGCAGCTGGTTAAAGTCAGAATGCCTTGGTGTTGCTGGCATCCTGCATGGTAACTAGTTTTATTCAGAACAACCAACTAAACGCCCCAGAGAACAAAGAATAAACATTTTAAAATATATAGAAAATAATAATTAAAAAACAAAAACAGCTAGGCAAATCCCACCAGGGATAATCAAGGGGAAGTTTAATTTTCCCCCACTAGATGGTCTCCTAAGAAGACATATTCAGCTTCTCACAGGAATATTGGAATAACAGTATCAAACTTTTTTATTCTCTGCAGAACTCTAAGGCCTTTTAACAGATGCAGCTGGCAGACTTGATATATTTTATTTGGCTAGGCCAGTGGGGGAGTGTGTGACTCTGGAAACGGGAGATTAGTGAGACGTGTTTCCAGTAGTCTTCCTTCAAAATAAACCTCCTCTTAATTCTGCAGAGCAGAGAGGCTGAACCTGTTATCTCCCTCCAAATTGTGCTGGAGGCAAAGAGATAAATTGGAAGTGTCTCCTTTCCCCACTTAACATGATGCAATGTTTAGATCAGGAATTTTTTTTATTATTTTTTTGATTCAGCAGGGGAGATTGTGAAAATGAAATACTCAAATTACAAATACCTTTACTAAAAAGAAAGGAAAACTTGGGAATAGAATAGGGCACGAATAGAGGCTTAGCTACAAAAGACAAAAACATTAGAACAGAAGCACCTCCCTCTTTTTTCCTTCAGTGACAACACAGTGCTGTTACCAGAATATTTGCTAGGATGTGAGACGTCAGCTAATGCTTTTTGAGCCCAATGGGGAGTATGGATCTAAAGCTGTTATCTTGTCATTTGCTATATAAATCTGGATTTTTCAGCGAATAAATGATTTCCTGGAAAGACTCTGTGCAGCTTAGTCTAAATGAACATAAGAGATGTCCAGTTCTGAAGAGCGGAGGCTTAGATTAATTTTATTACAGACACTTGCCTGAGGCTGGAGTTGAGTCATCCTCTGGAACTGCTCATCTTCCTCGTTAATCGCAGAGGCTGGTTTGGGCTGGGCATCTGCCTGTTACCCTGCTAAGTTACACCCTATTGTACACAATATTTTTGTGTTAGAAAAGCTCAGGGTTTGAATCCTGAGCTCTTTCATCCCGCACTAGTGCTGCAGCTGCAAGATGAGGCCTCCTTTCGATGACTGCTGTTGTCCTTGTGCCTGGGACAGTGAGCTCAGAAATGAGGGAAGTGAAATGTGCCAGGCAGGAGGGGGAAGGAGCAGAGAGTAATGGGCAGATTGGTGTGAAAGGATGAGACAGTGAGAGGCTGGAAGACATGGAGACGTGCTGGCAGAAGCGAGCAAAAAAGAGGCAGCAGTTTTAAGTGTGCTTTTTTTTCCTGCCCAGGTACGGGTACATGGTGCCTGGGACGGCAGATTGCTGCCTTCTGGACTTGAGCTGTCAGAGATGTGTAGGAAGTCCCCATGCAAAGCATCTCCCTGCTGGTCACCTCCCTGCTGGTTGTCACGGCACGGCGGTGCTCTGCTTTCTAAATTCAGATAGGAGTTGCAGTGTAGATCTGAAAGCTCCTGCTCAGTTTAGAAGCTTCCTTGGGTGTCAGGATACTGTCACCGTGATGGAGGCCTAGTATCCAGAGATAACGTTAAAAGGTGGAGAAATCATCAGTTCCATCACTAAAAGCTATCACAATGTGTGTAGCCACCCTTCCGAAGTTACAGTTGCAGCAGCAACTCACAATTCCACCCCTTTCTCACTTTCTGAGTGGGTGCCTGGGCTTAGAACTGTATAGAAATGTTCCCCTAAGCTGGATGTGGCTTTGTACAAGTTCGTTTCTTGTCTCTGGCTGTGCAGGTGGCAGATCTGTGATGAGCAATGGAAGTAGGTGGTGATTAAAGCTAAGTCACCTGGCTCTGTAAAGGGCACAGAATACTCCCCAAGCATGGTTACCTAGCAAGAGCTTCCCTGGGGATTGAATGCATAAGTAATCTGAGCATCTGGTGCAGACTGGATGTTTACTATCCTTTCTTTCTGGGTGGCTTTTGATGACAAGCGCTGTTCTAAACCTGTAATTTAACAGCCTGAACCGTAATCATTAGGGACAGTCTTTGGTGTGTCATCAGCTGCAGCTCGTGATAGCAAGAGATTTCCACCTTTGTGATGTTCAGTGGGTGAGGCCATGCTCTCATCAAGTCTGCCTGGCTTCTCTCCGAAATGCAAAATCTGGTACTGAATATTCATTTCTTTGTCCTTTAGCAATAGTCAAGACACTGAAATTCGGAGGAGAACTGTTGGTGAAAATCAGCACCTCTCGCCCCACAAAGAAGAGTCAATGAAGTCGGACAACTTAGAAGAGGATGATGAGAACATGATGACAACTTGGAAGCCATTTCTAGTGAATATATGCATGTTCACCTTCCTCACAGCAGGGGCTTATCTTTTTTACAGGGTGTGTTTTCATTGATGGACATGCCAGCACGAGTGACCCTGCAGAAAACACCAACGATTTGATCGGTTTGTAATAAGCTTCTGTGAAAGAAAGCTAATTGAGGCATGGGAGCCTTGTCTCAGTGGAGATAGATCTTAGGTTGCAAGGCCGGAACTTTGGTTAGGGCTTAAGAGAGAATTGATGCACTAGGGTTTTATCTAGCCCTGTGGTCCCAAGAACATAATATTCTAATCTCAGGGCCTTAAAATATTCAGGAGTAAGCAAAGAAAATGCCAAATAGTCTGTTTTTCTTTTTTTTTCTTTTTTTTTTTTTTAACTAAATAATAGAATTACAACACATTGTTGTTTTTAGCCTTTTTTAAAAAGCCAGTTCTTTTTCTTTCGTGTTTCAGAAAAACTAGGCACAAGTGAAACTTGCTTGTACTCTCCAAGTGTTGTAACCAAATACATGAGTTATATTGATGAGTTCCCAAAAAAAGAAAAATAAACCCACATACCTGAAGAATGTAAACTTTTTGAAGGGGGAAGAGGGGGGGCAGTTGTGGTTGGGTGTTTTTTTTGTTTTGTTTTGTAACTTGCTTCATCTGTTAAAGACTGAGTTGTGGGCAGTGCCTGTGGTATTGATATATTTAATCTTGGCATAACTGTTCTTAAAGAGCTTACTGTTTTACATGTGTTTATAGAAACAGGCTTCTGCATTTGCTCAGGGTATCCCAACATGTCAAGCTCTTTTTTTCTTTCTTTTTTTTTTTTTTTTTTGGAAATAAGTGTATCTTCTCATTGACTTTTGTTGCACTCTACTTGCACATATGTCTATTTACATTGCACCATCCTTTGTAAAGCTGTTTTTACTTTTATATTCTGGGTTAGGAGAAGGTGAGGGGAGGGAGAGAAACGGGAAACGAAATTCAACCAAAACATGTCCACCAGCATTTTGCAGCTGTTCGGTTGGCATTGAGAAGGACCAGTTCTTAAACCTCATCATTTGGAATGTAAAATGCAGTTTCACTCTACATCTGTACATCTGCTTCATAAGGCATAGCATGCTTCCTCCAGCAGCTGGCGAGGTAACGTGCTCAGAGGCAGTGCGAGTAATGAACAGGAAAGCGTTTCAAGAAATCCAGAGCAATTAATGCTGTGGCAGCTTCCTTACAAAGTAAAAAGCTCAACAGAAGACATGTTGGTCTGAGAATGTATCAGCTGGCTTATGATGCAAGCATTTGCGTGTTCTGCTTTTCTAAAGCAAAGATTTAAAGTACTGGCTTAGTTTGGCTTGAAGATGCACTGTTCAGTGATGGTGGGACGTGGTGGTGTTGGTGGGTAAGTCTTGCACCTCTGCAGACAGGGTTGTCGCTGTCCCAACGTGAGCTGGGTGGGTTTGTCCTGTGCCGTGCTGCAGCTGAGTTGTTCCACTCGGTGAAAATGTAAAGAGCTTGTAAATGAGGGTTGGGGCACACTGGTGGAACCATGACTGGAAGCCTGCACTGCACCGAACCGTCTTTGCCAATGCTGTTCCTCGCGTTAGTACCAAATTATTATTGTTTAAACAACAGCAGCAAAGACTTCTTTGCTGATGTCATGGGGCAGAAGACGAGAGTCAATTCACTACTGAAAGACGTAGTGAATGAAACTAATCCATGACAACTGGTTTGCAACAGTGTTAATAATCAGTTCTTTTTATCTTTAAATGCTTTCTAGATTTATAGCACTTAACCACCACTCTCAGTGCAGACATCACTATGGAGTATCTTACGTAAGTCTCTTTCCACTCCATATTTATTTTTGCAAAACTGTCTGTAGTGTAGCTCTTTTCCTTCAGTGAATAAGGTGGTAAACTGGGGGGTGGGAGTTGTTTCTATTTTGCGTTCTGTCAAGCTTGCATCAAGGGCTTTTCACAAGTACAATAATAAATCCTCAGGTAGTACTGGGAGTCAATACTTTACCTGTGAGACTGTTGGTCAGACCAGTACTGGAAAGGAGGAATGTTGTAATCAGTCAATATTTAGTTATATTATTGGAATCATGAAAAATGAGTATAGAAAAATGGTAATATATAACGGCTCATCTGTGTATTTAAGATACAGTATGTGATTGCTTTGTCCCCACTATTCTCTCCATCATCTGGTAGAATATTGTTCTAAAGCAACATTTGTACATCATTTGTATTAAAATGCATGTAAAGTCTTCTAGTGTCCTGATTAAATACCATGTGCTTGAAAGGTGAAAGAACATATTTCTGCTTACTGATGTGCCCAAAGTATATTTGCATGAACTGATCATTAAGTGGCTGTGGTTCAAAGGGTGTTGCTGAAAGTCTCTTCGTTCAGCGATAGATTGATTTGGTGTTTATCAGATAACATGTACTTGCCCAATACTTGGCATGACTTCCTATTGAATTTCTGCGTACTCAGTGTAACCCGGTTGTTTAGCATGGTTCATTTCAGCTGAGTAAGTATAGTACAGACATTCCAGAGTGTTTAGTAAGCCGTATCCACACCTCACCTCTGGTCACTTGAAGCGAGTGATAGCTCAGTGATTCCTGGGTATGACTTGCTGTGCTGCCTGCAGAGCTGCAGTGGAGGATGAGGGAGAAAACCTTTATTGGAAGATCTCAATAGCTGCTTTGAGCTGCAAAAATGCAAAAATAGAGGTTCTTGAAATAGTGCCCCCCCCCACCCCCCAGCTATGCTCTTTCCAAGAAGGAAAGCTTTAAATTTTAGGCTTGACAGTAAAATAAAGCATCTTCTTTTGAATCCAGAATAATTCACTTGCACTGTTTCTGCAAATTATTCTAGTAGGAGAAACTTCCTGCAGAGGAAGTTTTGAACCCCCCCCCCACCCCTGCCTTCCACCAATGTACTTTGCTATTTCTTTCATCTGCTCCAAATCCAGGAGAATTGGCGCTGTCCTGGGGTAGACAGTGAAGTAGCCCACAAGACCAGTGAGGTGTGTATAAGGCTTATAATACTGAACTGTAAACATTTTTGTTTTGATGTCTTGTATATGTATGTAGTAGTTCGGGTGTGTATATACAGTAGCACTTCAAAGTGGGTGTATTGGTTAACCTATTCTTGGAAAATGGACAAATATCCATGTTAAACTTGTTAGAAAGTTAGTGAGCTGCTCTGCTATATGCCTTAAGCAAATATTTACTCATCAGGTCTTTCTTTTTTACAGATTGCCATAGAATAAACTTTTTTAAAAAAATAAAAAACAAAAAAGCTAAATGTTTTGGTATAATACATTTTCAGGTATCTTGTCTTTTGTGTAAGCCACTGCAAAGACCTCAGAGGTTAGAGTAAAATTGTACAGTTTTTCAATTTCCCATCCAAGTTTTCAGTTCTCATTTTAGTTGTTACAATAAAATTCTTTTTTTAAAGAAGGTACGTGTCTCATCGCTTCCTGTCTTCTCAGTGCTAGAGCTAGGGCCTCATATCTTGAACCACTTGCAGCTCAGGATTAACCCAATGTTTGTTATTTTTCTTACTGGAAAATGTTTTAAATATTACTGTAAGAATTTACTTGTCTTTTACTGTACTTTAACTTTTTTGTACATATACAAAACATTCTCTTTTTTCTTTGTAGTGAAGGGGCAGATTAGGTGAATGAGGCTAGGGGGAAGCATAAAACTTACTAAAGTAGGAAAATGTTGTTCCCCTGCTTTTAAATAAATCTGTAAATTGAAAGCAGAGTTAAACCATAGATAAGCAGCCCCTTCTAAGTTTGGTTAAACTTTGCCATGGAATAGCATGACCTGACACCACGGTCCTGCTATACAGAGCTCGTGAGTATAGAGCTGAAGTGTCTCAGGAAGCTGCATGTTCCCAAGTGAAATACTGCAGACAGCCCAGCCTGTTTCACCCATGCAAGCCTGAAAGTCCCATAGCTAGAAGAAATACACACCGTGCTTCCTTGATACACATCCTAGCTCAATACACAGTATCTTACCTGCCATGAGGGGTTGATTGCCTTATCCCTGTTCCCATTACTCTGGACATACACCAGCGTGAGGGACTTACAGAAATTTGTCTCAAAAGTTTTATTAGAATTGTAGGGAAAAAGGTATGAAATCCAACAAATAAATACTGAATAGAAAAAGTACTATATATATAAAATATATACACACAAGCCAAACCCTTTCAAGTATTTTACCTGAAGCCAGACTTCTCTTTGTGACTACCCTCCACTACATTAAATAAGTGTTGAGTAAGGAGCCTGACAATGGGTATGTGACTATGCAAAACCTTGGTCTATGACTAAAGGAATAAAATGCTTTTTGTGTTTTTTTGTTGTTTTTCTTTTTAAACTTACTTACATAGATCTGTCCATAGGGCAGTCTGATCTGTACATGGATAATAACTGATAAATAACTTCCCTGTGTAAACTGCTGAGGATTTACACTCAGTACTTACTTACCCTTCTCAAGCCTTGCTTGAGCCTGGCCTAAGTTGCAGTGATTACCCCAAAAATGGCTTTTAAAGTAACAATTTTTTCTTCTGCAACTAAATTGTGTATAAAAAAAAGAATGGTAGCCACTTAATAAGGCTGCTAGATTTTTCTGATTTATGTGGCAGTTGATAAAAGCAAGCTGTTTTCTGCTAGTTTCTAGATGGACTGCAGGAGAGTGATCATTTATTTCTCCTCTTAGAGAAATGCCAAATTAATAAAATATTTTAAGTGAAAATAGATCATATTTGACTTCTAGTTCATGCAGGGGCAGCCAGTTCCAATGAGATGGAGATTTAACTCAAGTGGCAACCCGGATTTGAGATTTCATCATGTGCTGAGAGTAAGAAAATACAGATTCCAGTCTATTTGGTTTAGATTGCAAACTGTGCCCACTTTGGAAACAAAGCTGTACTCTGTCAGTACGCAGCATGTACATAGCAGGGTGTCAGTAAACCAGACCCTGAACAAACTAAATCCTCAGTACTCAGCTGTGGCTGTGAGGAAGGTAGGATTTAGCTCCTCATATTCCACTACTAAAATACTGTGATTTCAATTTCAGCCTCTTGCTGCACAGTGTCTCTTAATTCACAGCAAATTCTGTCCATTTTCTCAAAGGCTTGTCGTCCTTTTTCACCTATGGAGAAAGAGAAAATACATCCCATGCTGAGGAAAAGAAAGCCGTTAGAAACACCCTGAGAAAAGTGCTACACTGAAATACTTCTGTTGTGACTTTGTCGATCCTGAGAGTTCTTATTAAGCTCTGAACAAACACAAACGCATCTCTAAAGGAATATATATATATATATATATAATTTTTATTTTTTTTAAATGCTAGAAGACACCATGGGGGAAAAAAAAAAAAAAAAAAAAAAACAATCAAGCTTTCTGTAAACACATTAATTTGGAGCATCACAACTGGAAAACCTGTTTTGTAATACACGTGAATCTTAGTATTTCTATGAGGTAAGCCTGGAGAGCCCCAGAACTAAGCATGATCTTAAGTGTTTTTTAGCAAGAACAGAGAAATTAACCATCTCCTTGATAAGTGGACATCCTCCCAGCAGCTAAGCATTTAATAAACTTATCTTAGACAATGGTCCTTTGCCTTTAGCAGAAGTACACATATTACACAGCAGTAAATTAAGAACATTGACATTTCATTACCAGGTCAACCCCACTTGTGTATCTACAAAATTCAGGTGAAGTAACAGGTACAAAACAATATTGTATGTACTCATGATCACTCCAATATTCAGAATGCAGCAGTGTGGAGAACAGGAAAATTAGCACTAACTAGTTGGTTTGTAGGTGGCTACGTCAGACTACCAGGCTGAACTATTCTGTTGTTGTTCTGCTTTATAAAAGATCATCTTAGCTAATCTCCCAGAGCTAGAAGCAGCATTACTGTACTCTGCCAGGTTCAAATGTCATTTTTACAAAAGCTAGGAGGGGAAGATTACGAATGGTAGTAATTTAACAGTATATGAAAGAGCTATTCACGAAACATTTCCATTGTCCCAGATGTGTTCATGCTGTACAACACATAGTGCAAAACCAGACAGGCCTGAAGCTTTACCTATTTCATGCTGCTTTTCAGAATCTATATTTGAAAGCTGAACACAAGACTTACCAAAGGACAATGTTGTCTCCCGGGCAGCGTTCCTAACTTCCTCTATTTCAGATTGGCACAGATGGGCGACCTGCTCTATACTCTCTACAGCCTGTTAGAAAAAAAGTAGAATTCCAGTGGTAGCTTCAGCAAGCATTTTGAGGAACACTTTTTTTGCAAGATAAACACATTCCAAACTGACTCCCATCCCTTCTTGCATCTGACTTCAACTGTGATCTTTCTTTTCTCCCCTAACATATAAGCTTGTACTTGATTTTTACAAACACAATCTCACTTCTGCTGCTTTCTCTTTTCAGGGCACGAGAAAGTGTTAAAACTCTAGCATGCAGTTCACTGCTGCAGTATTGTTAAATTACCATAAAGCAATCAGGACCTTCACTGACAGGTTGTGCAATGGCAACAGCTGCTTTGCAAATCTGACTATTTGAGAGTAAGACCGGTTTGTGGGGCCTATCTTGTGACTTCATGTTTGTAGAAACTGTACTCACAATAATCCCGTGTGCAAACAATTTATTACAGACTTGTAGCTGTTAGATAGCTTTAAAGCTATTCTGACAGTTTCTTATAATAGCAATACAAATATTACTTTTATTTTCTGACTATAATTGCTTATTATTAAAATAAAATGAACTGATTTAACTTCTGATTTCTACAGTTAAAATGTAAGAACCGACTCCATATATAAAATGACTCCAGTGCTCATTTTCATACACACTAGGTGTCTCCCCATCAGATACTGTCTGCTGTGACAGTACTGTAGAAGTTAGGAAGCATCCTTTCTACCATTTTGCTGTGCTGGTCAAATCAAATCGAGACACTCCAAGCTAACTGCAGCTCCCTCTACCTGCTGCCTTTTAAATAACAGCAATAGTACTTTAGACCTGTGGCAGCCAAAGTATTCATCAATCTCAAAAAAAAGGAAGCTGTAAAAGTAACCCTACAAGCTTAAAAAAATAGATAACACTTCATCACCCAGCAGTTTTTGCCAGATGCAGCAAAACACAAGTAGAGCTATAAATACTTACTCTGAGGTTTTTAAGGGCCAAACACGCAGCTTGCTGAAGTCTTGCATCACAATCAGCTAAAACATCAGTGTAAAAAAGCAGAGCCTAAAGGGAAAAAAAAAAAAAAAAAAAACAGATAAGAAGAAAGGTTTTATAACCTAAGCGTAACTGAGCACTCAAATTCAGACTGACATTAGCACTATTTTACCTACGTGAAATTGAATAAAGGATACAGAGAAATCAGTTGAGCACTTCATGGTTTAGGCTCAAGAATAGATTGATGAAGTGCAACGGTACTATTCTAGGATAAAACAAGTTGCATGTACTCCAGCACCTACTTAGAGAAGCTGATAAGCACTGTAAGTTTTAACCTTTTCCCTAAAGTTCTTGTTTGCTGCTGCACGGGAGAGGCAGGATGTGGCTGCTTTGCTGACGCGGTGGTTGTCATCCAGCTGTAAAATCCCAAGCAGCCGTAAAGTCTGCGGTAGAGGTTGGAGCTTGTTCAATCGCTTTCCTTTCAATTTTTTAAGAGTCTTCAGCCGTCCAGGGCACTGCAGCTCCTCAATTAGCATCACTGCAAGTGAAACGACTTAACTTCAATAAATGACAAATGAAGACATTTTCAAGACAAGACAAACTCCTCTCTAACTCTGTCTCCTTCAGCCTATGAAGTTATTCACATGGCTAATAAGCAAGCTAGGCACGGCAGGAAGCACATCAGGATGACTGCCCCTTTGACCGTCCTGTCTTCTTTCCCTTTCATTGTTTCATTTCCTCCTATGCCAGACTGTCAGACAAACGGAGCAGTGACTAGTATCACAATTTTAGTTCATGGGATGCAACAAGGTCCTTATAAGACCTGGGTGCCTCAAGTACAACATATGATGCAAGAGAACTCCTGCACCTTTGGACATTAGGACAACCAGAACAGTCCTAAAACAAGGAGAAAAAATGATCAAGCCAAATAATTCTTTAAGGAGCTTTGAAAAATCTTGCTGTATTGGTCAAAAAGAAAACCTCGTATGTTTAAAAAAAAAAAAAAAAAAAAAAAAGGAATCAGATGCTGGATTGACGATTTTAATTTGAAGAGTATTCCATTTTTTTTTTCACTAATAATGCACAAATCCTGTCCCCTACCTGATAAATCATCTGCATCAAAAATAAGACTAAAGATGCATCCAGTATCAGGACCATTTTAAAAATAATTCATTTCTGATACAGGCTAAATTTTAAAGTGCTGTTGGACTAAGCTTTGGCAAGACTCTGGCTACCTCTTAGAAAGCATGTGCTAGTAACCTCTGAAATTGTACTGCTATTAACTATGTCATTGCTGCTGATATAGCCACACAAAGCTACAGACATCTACTCAGTTCTTGAGTCTAGCTGTAGGTTGCTGCCAAATTCTTTTCTGCTCTAACTTCAGTACATCACAGAACCCTTTTTTTAAAACACTTAGGATGAACGTTTCCTTCACACCTCTGCTTGTTTCTTCCTGGTCAGACATGAGAGTCAAGCATGCCTGTCCTGTTCTAACTAAACTTGCATGGTTGTAAGGGGAAATAAAATCAAAGCAAATTGGCAATGCAATGGTAGGGCTGTTTTCTGCTCTGGAAGTTTATCTTTACCAGTAACCCGAAAAGCACGAAGCAGCTCCTGGGCTTGACAATTTAAGTGAAGAAGCCAAGTGCTGCCATTACCTTCTTTAGCAAGTTTTCCCAAGTGTTTGTCCAGGCTGGTAATATGATGTTTCTCCAGGTAGCTATAAAATTGGAATAAAGTAACTGGTTCTGTTTGGTGGTATGGAGAGGGGAGCAATCCATCGCAGGTGACAATCTGCTCTAGAAATCTCCGCAATACTGAAGGGATAACACAGAAAAGAACAAATGAGAAAAGGGTAAGCTGCTTAAAACAAATATGTTCTTTAAAGGCACAAGGACAATTTTAATCCTTGCAACAAAATGAAATCAAAGCAGCCTTGTGTTCAAGGAATGCACTGGTACCTGCTTCTAATTGACCAGGGTATTTTTCCTTCATTTTGAGCGCCGATGTGTATTTCAGTGCATGATGGAATCTTTCTGCTGAAGCAAACAAGATACTGCCAGGCTCTGCAAGATCACTCCAGATTTTCAGATAGTGCTTCTTCTTCTTAGTCTTCTGAATAACTGAAAAGTCACATTTTAGGAAAACAGTGAACTCTGGCACATTTTGGATTTTTCATAAGAAATTATGCACTGCATGGCGTATCTAGGGATGTGTCAGCATAAATTGTGTTTGCGTTATATAGAAGGCTTAGTTCAAAGCTGGAGATTTGCTGCCAGTATTTTAAACATCTGCAAGCACTGATTTCAGCAATCTTTGGTTGTGGTACCAAACAGCCATTAGGAGACCTGAATGATGCCTAGCAGAGCTCTACTGCCCCTCAGTTCATTAGTAACTTTTCCTATTACCTGATTTGAGTTTCAAAAGAACTTTCTGTGAGTTTAACCATTTCCACTTCTTAGAAGTGGCATGCCTCTTGCTGGTAGCGTTTCAGAGATCCTTTCTTATGTATCTTCACAAATGGAAAACTCCAAACCTCTGAACATGAGCCATGTTTTTTCTAAGAATTTAGAATTTATCTGTTAGAACTTTTTTACTTACATGAATGCTTGTAAGGAATCTAGAATGAAACCCTGATGTATCTGGGAAAGCTCAAACAGCATAACCTGTAACTCTCACACCTCTGGAATGCCTTGACAATATGCAGTTACTCACTTTCTTCAACAGACGTATCCAAGACATCCCCCAGGACTTGTGTCTGCTCTGACACTTCTTCCAAAACGCTCTCCTGGACAATCTGGGCTATGTTTGGTGATCTGAGTTTCTGAAATGCAACATGCTCATCTCAGTAGCTGAAACAAAGGCAGTACCAAACTCAAGATGAACGAGTATTTGTTTCATAGAATCAAGCTTCTAAAATCTGAGAAAGCACCAGCTTCTCTCAAAAGGCCTCTTTTCCCATCACTTCTGAGTACAAAGCTGCTCAGCAGAACAGGACAAATAAATCACATTCTCCTGGAAAAGACTGTCCAGCATTTGAAATTCTTCTCTGCCCCATCCATTGACAACTGTGTAGCAGATCAATAGTAACAGATAAACTGTCCTCTGCAGGCCATCCAAATCAGAGGTGATACTTTGAGGACAATAATGTGCTTGAGCACTAACAGAAATCAACACGAGAATGCGGTCTCAAGGAGAGAGAAGAATTCTTTCTTCCCAATATGCTACCAGTTCTTTCTAGAGGCAGCAGTAATTCCATTCATTAAATTATAATAATAACAACAACAACAACAACAACAACCTCTTATTGACACACAGTGCAACCAAAATTTATCCTACTTCTTTGACAGCCTGCTTTGGGCACAGAAGTATTTGTTAGAACTTCATAAAAACCAAGAGGCTGAAAAAAGGCAGAGGTTTTGTATGACCTTTGTATGATGTGATCTGCCCACATACATGTACACGGCGCATTGCTGGGACACGACTGTCATCCTGCACCACCGCCCTGGAAACCCACAGGCTACCTCTTACCTGTAAAAGAGCTTTGCACAGCTTCAGATGAGTTATCAAAAGTACATCTAAGTTGTCATCACCAGTAGTTACACCTCTTGCTTCTGTTTTCATGTCACAGCTCAGGGACTGAAACGTGCTGTCATTGTATGTGCTGTTGAATGAATGAAATGAAGCTCAGAGCATTCAAAAATAATTAAAAAAATTGTTTCTATCCTGGATATTCATACCATTAGCAGCTCTGTGCAATTCATACCTAGCCAAGCAGAGTCTATCAGTAAGTAAGTATCCCTGGGATTAGCCTTGCTTTCCCCTTTTCCTTGTCCCCTGTAATAAAGTGCTGCAGGTACCTACCTGATACTGGCTGTTCTTATACTTCCAAATAACGAAAGCTCATCAGCACTGCAGTCAGCATTTAAAAAGTCAAAACTTTCCAGCACTGTTTCCACCATTAAACTTTCCATAGAGGAACGTCTGTGATGAAGCGTCTTTAGCTGTTGATAGAATGGAGGGACAAATACTGTTATTTGCAGGCATCAAACCATTTTGCATGATTTCTTTGTTGATTTTCATATCATTCTGAACAGCAAACCAGTTTGCTTTTCTTCCTTTATTCTTAACACATCAGGAAAGCTAGCTCTTGGTACATCACTGATTCCAAAATAATGCTGCTAATTAATTTTGCAGCATGCTTCAAGGTTTTAGTCTGTTTGTATTCCTCTTTGGATTTCCACACCTGTGAAGGTGGGTACGAGGTATGACTTTCTCTACATCTCCTTCTATTAGTGTCATATTCCCTGTTTCATATCTAGAAGTAGCAATCTGAGCAGGCTGCTGCATGTCAGTGTAGCATCCAAGAACTTTTCTGATTCTGTTTAACCCAGACTAGTTTCCAGTTTGACTGCATGCAGTTTCTCAATTTATTTTTTTCCAGATTATTGACCTCTGAATGGCATTTGAAGGCTGTCCCTGAGAGATGCAACACAGCCCTTCTGTGTAGTCAGCTCTCAAGGCTGCCTTTTCTGAGTACTGACTGACCTCTGGCGGCCAAACTTATTTTTGGGGAACATGCCACTGACACATCCTGATATCAAACCCACTACAGGGTCACGAAATTTTTACAGCTCCAGGAGTAACAGTGGAAACTACCTGCAGTGGAAGCTACCAAAAGTAAAACACCACCGTACCTTTAATTTATCCCTCATAGATAAAACTTGGTATTCCAATTTCTCCAGTTGGGCTTGCCTGACATCATGTAATTTCAGCAAATTTAACAGTTCTTGGAGAGTTTTATCAATTGACTTTGTACATCCATCTAGTTTTACATCATTTGCAGCATTCAAGCTTTTCTGGCTAATGTTTTCTTGTTCTGTCAGATGGCGATTTCTGGTCTGGTTGAAAGAAGCTCTGCTGCCTTTGCCACGACTCAGAAAACTAGGTGGGTTACTTGGAAATCCATCCGCACACGGAGTCTTCTTCAGAATGTCCAGAGTTGCATGATTTGGAAGTGGATGTTGCTCTTCTGCACAAGTCTCTTGAATAATCACCAATGGCAATGTCCTGTGGTCTGCAGCTGGAGTTGCATTTCTAGACTCTGTCCCTTTCAGATCTTCAGAGCTGAATGAGTCTGCTTCACTCGTCTCCACGGGATCGTGAGCCTTACTCCTCTCATGCACACCAAAATCACAGGCAGCCAAATAGCTCAGTATGCTGGGAGGCTGAGCTTCTTCACTTACATCCCCTTGGTTCTGTCTTTGTTGCAAAACAGACTGCAGCAAACAAATGTATAGGTGAGCACATATATAACTGAAAAGCATAAGACACCACCTAAGATAGAGAGCTGTGGTTTCCTGGCATGGTGAGGCAACACCAAATCTGACTTAGACTCGATATTAGGGAAATGTATATATAACCTTACCAGTATTTGAGACACATTGCAGAAACAGAGAGATCGTATAAAACAACCACTAGATTAAAACCCTCTTGAATGCATGGAGAGGTTTTTCTATTCGCTTAGGCTACCCTTGGCAAAAAGCTGAGCTGAGGAAGAAGAAGGCTTTTTTTACATAGCAGTTCTAAGGTACTGCTCTGCGCCGTGACTACTGAGGCTGGATCCTAGTTGGATTCCCACTACAGAGTATTAGAAACGCGCCCAGATCCCCATCGTCCTGACTGCCATATTTGAGAGAGGCATATTTGGCAGGGATTTCTTTTCTTCTACAAAATCTAAAATGAAACTCAAATTAATAGAGGTTAAAATAAAATAAAAATAATAAAACTAAAATACAAAGAAGCCCCCAGATAATCTGCAATGGTTCTAGAATGTTACACATTTCCACATTTCTGAGTATGCTCTTCAATAGCCTTATCTAATCCACAAATCGCATCCTAGGTTTGTGCTTCGCATCTTGTTTTCCTCAGCATACTCACCAGATAGTATTTCTCTCTGAAGCTGGGGGTATTTGGTGGGGTCCAGTTGTATAAAGAGTTCTTCCTGCTACCCACAGAAAACTTGGCAGTGGTTCCAGGTGACAAAAACAGGTTCTCTGTGTCAAAGGGTCTGTAGCAAAAGAAACAAAAACCCATGCGTCAGTACAACCAGCAAGTACAGCTACGTCTAGCAACAGGATTAGTTAGGATTTGAATTGTGACATTTAATAAACACCAGGGTGAATAATAGGAAAGAGGGACTGCCTCTCTGACCAGTGTCTTTGGTTGCACCAGCAGAGAAAGAAGGAAGTAGGTGAAAATAGTGTATATTTTACACAGAATTCACAACACCCTTTAGAAAGCGCCAAAGCCTTTGGAAGAAGAGCCCAACACACCAACAGTCTGACAAGTTCCCTGTCCCACTGTAGTTTTCTATGTGACCAACAGTGCTGGCAAGTATGGTACGGGTTGCTTGCTGATAGCCACTGGACAGCTAGTGAGAAACACACCATATCAGACAGAAAGGAAATGTAAAACATATAATAAAGGAAAACTGTAATTAATTTCCCTCCTCTTAACTTCTCACGTTGCACATGGACAGCATCCCGCAGTGCAACTCACCACTGTCATCCTCAGCATGGAGGTAACGCTATGGGAGCTCGCCTAATACAGGTTAATTGGCGAAATTAACCAGTGTCACCCAGCTGGGGTTCATCAAACAGGCCAGTTCCATGCAGTCACACTAACAACCATCTGTATTGTTTCACTGTGTAGAAAATAAATCAGATTTCTGACAGCAAGAACCTCGTAGCCAAAGCCTGCTGTTTACTGATGGAAGCAAATTGCTTCCATCCATGGTGCTTCTTAAGAGACACAGGGATCCATTCCTCAGGTTTTTCATTTGTAGCTTGTAATATAGCAATACAGTAATGCCAAATGACTCTTGGTAGGAAAGGCACAGGAATAACAAGGTAAATCATCTTGCCCCTTTGACAATTACTGGTACCCTCTAGCAAAACACGACGACAGAGCTGCCCTCCACAATTGCAGGCAGTCGCTGTTACTGCAGAATAGCAGGAAGAGAGAGTGAAAAGAAGGGTGAAGACACACTGAAAAGAATCAAGTCTGCTCAAAACCATCTATTATCTCTTGCTTTTAAGCTCTTTGGGTACAATCTGTCATCCTGCTCCGCATTGTACAGCAAACAAAGCATCACGTTGGGACAGATCTAAGAGCCCATCTCACCCAACAGCTTGACGTTGACAGAAGCCAGTAAGGAAACGCACAGGAGACAGGTCGGCTGTAGCAGGCCTTCCCCAGACATATACTCAAATTTCAGGCAATCCATAGCTTAGATGTGTCACGCGCCAGACCTCATAAGCAGAATATTGCCATCAATCGTCACTAGCAGACAAACTCGCCCTTAGCTTGTCTAGCCACTTCTTGTAATCACTGACACAAGATCTGTGTAGGTCAGAAGGATGCAGAAGTTTGATTATTTAACTTTGAAACACAGAACAAGTACTTTGACTGGGGGTGTCCTCTGTGGCTAGTTGCCTCCTTTTCACACTGTGCACCGCAAACACCTACGCCTACACAGCAACACTTTTTCAAGCGTGAAAAATTCTAAACTATTTAGTTTCTCCTTGTGATGAAAGTGACCCCAGCTCTGACCATTTTTGTTGTCCTCTTTCTATTTCTACATTGCCAAATGCACGTTGACCTTTGCTTATGACTCATTAACCAAAATGCACGACATTACAACGCCTTTGTCAAGGCCAATGCTAATACTGTGTATGACACTCCTTTAGCTTGCCTTAGCACCTCTGCAGGACTTCAGCATTCATGTCCAAAACACGTCCCCAGCCTGACCTTGAAGAGGTTTACAACTCATCAGAGCTTGTGTTTCCTAGACTGAACCTCCCATGACATCAGCAGCTTTGCACTTTGACACACTCAGGTGCCTCAGCCTTGCCAGCACCATGCACAGATACCAGTGAGATGTTTCATCAAACCCCCACCCTGCGGAGGGGTGAAATACTTGAGATTTCTATCATTTCCTCACCCTTCTTTATTTTGCTGTTGGGTGTGTAAGGAGGACACTTCCTGGATTACTTATGTTCCTCTGAGGACGTAATGGGGCAGAGCACAGAAGAGCTGAACTCAATTCTGTCTTCAGCTCCAAAGGCTCTGATCTCCTCTCTCCCAGTGGCAGGACAGCACCTAAACCAGCCTCCTTCTGTCCAGTCCCACCACGTATTAAATAGCCATAAGGCTCATAGTGGATAGACATATCTGAACGTCCCCATTAAGCCTGCAGATCCAGGCTTGCATTGATCCCAACAAAAACTCTGGTTAGCTGGAGCAGGCTCACTTATTAACATGTCATGAGATTTTTTTTTTCCTTTTCTAATGACTATACATGCAAACATGTACTATGCAAACATAGATGCAATTTTAGCAGGGTGATCAGAGTTTGGTGTTGTGGCATAATGAGCACCTATGTCAAGATTAGCACAGCTTGTTATTGGACTAAGCTATGAAACATCATTTGGATCCAAAGCACAGCAGTATATTGATGGACTAATACCTAAACATACCTGTGTGAGTATTTATTCATATAAGTTTTTGGCTATAGCAGGACAGTGAGTAGGGATGTATCCCCCTTGTGCTCCCTCCCCCTCTCCCCCCCCCCCAAAGAAAAACAGACTTTTTTTCTTTTTTATTCTCCCTTCAGGTCTTCTCTCCTTCTCCAGGAACCCTTGTGAGCCAGGCCAGCATATGCTCAAAGCAGGCAGAAATTACAAGAGCAGTTGTGGCTGGCTGGTACCCTTAGATCCCAGAACAGGGTGCTAACTGAAGTTTTGAGAAGAGAATACAGGCTTTCTTTTTGTCCTCCATGAGAGAGAATTCAGACTGCTGTTTAGGTTGGCAAAAGAAACCAAGGCTCCTGCCAAACTGGCCAGCAAAGCAATTCTGCAACAGGCCCAAGCTCATTCATGCTCCTCATGGCATAATCTATAAAGGAGCTGAAGGAACTTTTATTAGAGGCCAGAAGACTAGTGGCCTAGTTAAAGAAAATATACATTTAGAAGTGGAAGAGTGATCTACACTTGGATTCCTCACAAAGTGGGTCCGTAGTGAAAGCTTGCCTTTCAGGGACGTTTGGGCACAGCTGATAGGTTTGTTTAGTCATTCTTGAATCAAAGAAAAAGCAGCTGTTTTAGAGTGCTTTATCTTTGAAAATAGAAACAGCCTGAATTATCACCACGCAACTTCTCATTCCTGTAAACAAACAGGCTGTCAAAGAAGAAGAGTCTGCCAGCCTGCCTTCTGTGCGGAAGTGCTCTGGAGATTCCACTTGGTAGGATCCCAACACCTTCCACAGAACTGAAACACAGCAGAGATGCACAGCTGAAGTCTTCTCATACACAGGGAAATTCAAGTGGGGATTAACTACCAAAAAAGTGCATCACTGCTAGTCCTTCTCCCAGCTTGTTTGTTGCCAGCCCTAAAAGCTGGGTGATGTTTGTCCCAAATGCCATGGGAGGGCCCGTCTTTGCCAGTCAAAAACTGCTGCAACAAGCAGGTATCAACATAATTTAAGTTACACATTTCTAGAAAATTCAGTCACAAATACCACTTGCTTTGGAGACATAGGCTATCATCTGAGAAACCATACAGTATCCCAGAATAGGAAGGGCTTTTCTTCATACAGCTCTTTTGGAAGAAAAAAAATTGTAACATACATACGTATTTATGTCAGTTATTGACAGTGACAAAAGCCAAGCAAGTAAACTCAGCAAGAGCAAGTATGAAGTAAACCTGTTAGAGGGCCATTGGTGTGGGTTAGCACAAAAGAGAAGTGATCTCAAACCTCCATCACAAGCATGCCATCGCTCAGCATGCACTTTCCATAAGGGCAAAAACAAATTTTATACCTAGAGTTCATTAAAGCATGTCTCTTTTACTCCACAGAGATTTCTAGGGATGTTAGGCTTGAAATCATAGAGAGAAAAGACTTCCCTTATAAGAAAGACACTTCTGCGAACAGTATCCTGCCTGTAGTCCCTTCTGCCTTAAAGCTGTGTAGAGGGTTTTTGATGATTTTTACATCCAGATTAAAGCCAATGGGAGTTTTGGAGGTGTATGTGTGCACTGTGGGGTGAGTGGGAAGAAGTGACAAATATTTATTTAGCATCTGACTTTGCTAGGGGTGTCTAAGAGCCCATATAAGCCCCATACCCCCTTTCTCTACTTCCTTTCCCAATTTTAACACATGCAAATGTCAAAACCCAAAAGTTCAACTGGCCTTTAAAAGGTCTTTCATTTTAAAATCTGTTTCTACATTAAAAAAAAAGAAATAGGTATCATGCAGCTTGCAGCATCCTCACTCCACACACTTGTCAATAATTGTAACATGAACGTCTGCTTTCAGATTCAAATGAGAATATGTATGTGCTTTGCCACAAGTAAGAAGCTTTACAGAACATACAATGCATGATCACAGCAAGCTTCCCGAATAAGGCTTTGTTACCCAACTAATTAGTGGCTCAGCTTCTCAAATAAGTTAGAGGCTTCAGAAGCCTCAGAGCAGCTGCAGCAACTCACCAAAACATCTACTGATACCCAATGTTAGATCTCAGGAGGAAAAAAGTTGCCATAAACAGGTGCACACAGAACTCTGCTGTGTGAGTTTGTTTCTCATCGACTTGGAGCAATGTGTGTGTTTGAAAATAAGTTTCAGATGTTGGTGCTAAGCCTTATGTTTCAGCCCAATTGTATTTACAGTTCAACAGAATGGGTTTTCAAGAACCACAGTATACACAAAAGGCAGGCAGAAAATAGCATGCTGATCAATAAAGCTCTTCTTTCCTCTCTCCCAGAAAGTCAACCTGAAAACTGTTTCTCAGCACTCAAAGGTTTTCTGTTGCAATTCCTATTCATGTGGCAGTTCTCCCGTTTGTGGCTTAAAAGCCTAAGTCAAATTATGTCAAGGTTTAATTATGTCAACAATTAAGTGAAGGTTCAAGTCTAATTACGCTTCCAAAGGTAATTAAAAGTAGAAATAGGGTATTAAGACTTGATTTTCAAGCCTGACTATAAAATACATTTGGTTATTTTACCCAAAGGGCAGGGAAACGTTTCTCTTTTGGTAAGATCTATTTGGCAGACCACACATTAAACACATACAAACTTTTTATTTTTAATTTTTGGTGATTTTTAAGAAAACAAGAAGCCACTTAGGTCAGAGAAGCACTGTTTAAGGCTGTGTCATGAGTGAGTCTGACCTGCAAGCCATTACATGGTGCCCTTCCTAATCTAAACATTGCTCGTTTTCTGCTTTTCCCTAAGAGAGCCTAGATCCATAAGGACCTTCTGGAAAGGCCAATCTTTGATGTCATGTTCAAAAGCTCCTTTGACATGGTGGGCTGAGAAGAACTGAGCACCACAATAAGCCACATACAGAAGTACAAGTGAGGATGTCCCACTTTTTAATTAGGCATTTCACTAAAACAACTAAAATTAATCCCTGCACAGTAGTAATTGAAAAAAAGCTAAGAAGTTTTGATTTGTTACAGACAAGATGCTCAGTGTGCACTGACATTCCCAAGCTTTAAGCTGCTGCCTTTGCTTCCCAAGAAACTGAGAAGCTTTCCCCAGTACCAATCTGATCTGTTGTGAAGTTTACTGAATTATATAACTGCTTTCCACGTTAGGAAGGTAGGAAAAAAAACACCAGCATCCTACAGGCAAGGTTATATCAGGGTATTCACACAGCCCAAACCCTCACAAACCCAAGAAAAAGCAGTAGTTAATGAGCTGCAAAATCATTTTCCTCACTTCTTCAGAGATTCTCAGGAAAGCAGGTCACTCATTTTCTTACTAATAAAAAAAATCTTAATAAGTTCAGAGAGTTATCATATGATCTGTAGACAGAGCTACAAATTAATACATATCAGATACTGCTGTTGGGAAAGGACTAATTTAGGCTCATCATACACCTACTCAGACTTAACAAACTAGAGTTGAAGAACTCTAGAAGAACAACTAGAAGATAAAGCCTGGCAAGACTGCAGTGGTACACCCAAATAAGAAAACAAAGCAGAAGTAACAGTACAACCTGAAAAATCTATAGTGGTATGTCTAGAGAAGAAGTTTGAGTGCAGCATCCACAAAAGTGAGAATTTGTTTTTAATAACATCAGTAATCAACTACAAAAACTAGTACAAACAAGTATAAAACAATTTAACAAGTCACAGGCACCATGAAAATAATGAGCTGTTTTAAATGTGCATCTGTATACCAGGCTTCCCTGCTGTGCACAAACAGGCCTTATATCAACAACTGTGGTCAAAGTGCAAATACGAAGGTGCTAAGTCTTCAGAGAAGCTTAATTTTTTAATGACTTGTGGCCTGGTAATAGCAGTTGCCCTAGATTCTAAGTAAGTATATTTTTCCATTGTGCCCAGAAGCTGCTACTTGCAGTTTCATTTCATAATCTTTAAGATTGTTTATGTACATACATTGATTGGAGCTAGAGTTGAATGCTCATTCAGAACAGTCTTAAAGTAAGCAAAAGCTTACAATCAGCTCTTGTGGCTAGCTGTGGCTGTGGTAACAACTGTAGAAAAAACTGAACGGTCACAGAAATAGGTTCTGCCCCTTCCACCCTGTGCTCCCATTCCAGAGGGCTGGTTCCACAGATCCAGAGATCAGGCCCAGCAGCTGGAGTTGCTGTAAGGAAGTGTGAGGCTTCTATCTATCCTGCACCTGCTCTGCAAATAGAAAGAGGACTACGATGCTGAATGCTGCTAAGTGACATACATGTACTTAAGAATCTTTATTTCACTTTTTCTGGCTCTTTTTTTTTTTTTTTCATTTTAAGCTGTACTTACTTCCAGAGGACCTCCAGTTGCAGCTTGATAGTGCCCAGCTCAGTTATATCCACAATGATTGCCTGAGGCTTGGTTGTAAAGAAGTTTATGCTGTCACATGTCACAACTCCAACTAGAATAGTGGCCAGTCCTCGCAGTTCCGTCACCTGTGGAGACAAATATCCATTTTTATCTTAGCAGACAATCCTAAGAGTCATGTGTATGGAAAGGCAGATTTCCCAGGCTCAGATCTGCTCAGAGGCCCACAACAAACTTAAAACCTCGATGCTCATACATCCTAAACTGCTGTGAGCCAATAATCCCACAAGGAATATGCCATGGATTGCTAACACAGAAGAGGAGATGCCTGGGCCATGAAAAGAAACAGAGCTGTACAGCACTTCTAATAACACAGTTTGGAGAACTGTGATTATTTGGAGAACTGTGATTAAGAACAAACTTAGTCTGAAATTTGGAAATTCTAGCTCAAGTAGTCATTGATAGTACAGAGTCTAGCCTGCATCTTATTACAAGAACACTGTCATAAATTTATATATAAATAACACAAGCAAGTATATTAGCCTACCTACACTAGAATATTTCAAGTCTAACCTGCCTGAAGAATCTCGAAGTGCAGCTGTCTCCATCTACTGTGACCCTTCTAACTGTTCTGAGCTAACCTGTGGAGCAAAATCTGAACATAAGCACCTGTTCTTCCTTCTAGCTCTGCAGGCAGCTCCGAGTTCATTAGCAATCCAGGTGCAGGCCTGCAGTTTTTTCAGCTACTTAAATAAAACAAACTAAATCAAACTTTTGCTATACATCTTTGCTATTGAAAACGTATCTATTCTGCATCAAGTTGTTCCAAAACAAGTGCATAAAGCATCAGACAGTACAGAATTTTGGCACAAGTACCGAAAGTCCACTTCAGGAATTAGTTCCATGCCTGCATCTCCTTTAAACATAAGCAAAAGCTGTGCTCCTAGGCTCCTCTCAGAAAGTTCTTTGGCACTTTTCAAGTTCATATTTTTTCAAACCTACTATGAATTTGTTCTGGGTAAAGATTAAGAACAAATTAGAAAGAGAAGAATGGTGTGGAGAACATTAGTCAGACTTCCATAAGCTGACAGAAAAAGTAAAGCTTTGCATTAGCTCTTATGAAACAAAGCCTTTCATTGTCATAGAAATACACATTTTTACAACTATTACAGGAAAAAAAAAGAAAAGCCTCTCAATTAGCCTCTCACCTGATCTTCATTGTACAGCGGCACCCAAAAACATGTTATAAGCACTTTTCTAAAGGCTGTGCTGGCAAGATGCCAAGAAGTCCCACATATGTAACCCACTTCTTGATGCCAGATAGGAGGGGAACATTGCAATAGCTGCTTTAACATCACTGCCAGAGCTTGAAACCCTACACTGGCACAGTTTCCTAATAGACTAGGGTCCAGCACAGATTTCGATCTCAGCTCCTTTTAGGTTGACAGGAGTCACAGTGCAGATTCCAGCCCATGAAAGGTGCCAGACTACACTGGAATTGCTGTTTAAGGATTAACTCCACCTGCTAGGTATGTACCAGAACCAGTGCCAGCTGCATAAGGGTCCACAAGTACTACAAGTTTCCTCCAAGAAATACCCACAAAACATCACCTTTACATCAAGGACCACTACTACTGGTCCCTTACTGTTAAAGATAAGGCCTCTTTTGAGGTACTTTATCTTTCTTCAGCAACCTGATACTACTACTTAAAGTACACCTTGTACTGACATATAAATGCCATTAGCTTATTGGAAACATGGAGCATCACTTAATGCAAACATGATAAAATAATCTGTAGCACACCCACATAGGGGGATGTTTGAACTACACATTCAGAATGCACATGTGCAGTGATATGTTTTCCATATACCCATTTTTCTTTTTCAGTAGAAAACAGAACTCTAGGTACTTAATATCCCACATGGGTAATACAAGTAATACACATCTTTGTGTCTCCACATCTAAAATTTACCCTACAGTAACCTAGATATTGATTTAAGATGTCTTTTCTTTTTTTTTTTTTAAAAAAAAAAAAAAAAAAAAAAAAAAACACACACAGACCAGACTCCAGAACACGGGAAAGCAAATGCACCAGTACAGTACACAGTGCTCCTAGCACTGGTAAGGAAGAACAGAAGTAGAATTCTGTTCAATACACGACACGTTGATTAACTGCTATTTTTACAAGACTAAGAAAATAAAGCTATACAGGAGTTTTGACAAATGCATGGTACACTAACAGGTAAGCAGTAAGACAGAAGACCTGTTAACACACTGATTCCAATCCAACCATTATACACCACACCTTGATTTCAAACTGCTCGTGGAGATTAGGTATGAAAATCTTTTCTTCTTCGTCCCATGTTTGGCTGTCGTCAGTCTCAATCTTGCCTTTCAACCGCCATTTTTGGCGTCCCAGTCGCACAAAAACCTGGAAACCACAAAGAGAAGCCACAAACAGAAGGATGGTAGGTCAACATAACCCAGAACACTCTGGCCCACAAGCCTCACTCTGTTCCAGTACTGCAGAGGCAAAGCTGTTCTTTTGATCACTGTGCGTTTAGGAACTCGGATAAAGTAGAAGGCTGGAGGCAAGGTTCAGGCTGTCAGATTTAACACTTTAAATCAATGTCTAACGACACATCCCATCCATTCCAAAAGACTTGTAAAACTATGTCTACCTGGTGCAGAAGTACTGAAATACAAGGCTCATTGGAATTGATTTGGAATCACTACAAGTAGGAGAGCAACTCTGTAATATACTGAGATGCATTCAAATCGTGCCAAGGGCAGTCTTCCAAGAAACAGGCAGCAACTGTTACTTGATTCTAGGGCAACTTTGAAGATAAAGACCTGCTAGGTTGGTTTTCATAGACAATCACTGCCATCTGTTAAAACCTCTCCTAACACTTAAGTCTTTTTCTCTTAAGTCTCAAAGGCCAGAGCAACCAATGAGTGTGCCAGAGCACTGCCCTCACCAGAGCAGTGCTTGGTTTAATCATAGCCTGTTTACCCGCTCGCCTTCTACGTGTCGCACCCTTGCACTCTGGTTCCTCTACTGTAAATTCATAGCAGTAAAATAAAGGGTAAAATGAATCACTGTATACGGCACCTCATATTGGTCCCCTGGGCAGAGACGTGCGAAGCCCACCAAGCCTGAAAAGAAAAGAAAAGCTCATCATATTTGAAGAGTTTTACGAGTTTTACAATGTTTCACAAAGCTTCAGCTTACAATAAACAAAGAGACAATCTGGTAAACACCCCTTTGTGCTCAGCTCCACGCAGAAGCTATTCCTATAGCCCAAACCTCTTCAGAAAAACTTAAATTGAGACAAAGAAAGAAAGTTTGTCAGTTTTTGTACTAGAGTATAAGATACCATTGCAGATCTATTTCATAGCACTGAAGCAAACAAGTTTGCCAGAATTCTCTTCAGGGTCTGATCCAGAAAAACAGTGGAAGCAGCCAACACTAATTTTGGGTTTCCTATGTAGAAATCTGATTTGTTGAGAACCTATTTATTCATCTGATAAATCTCAAAGAAAACACGCGAAGAACATACCTTTCATCTTCAAGTGAAACTCTCCTAAATGGACCTCCAACGCCCCTTCTATAAAGCACATGTCCTAGAAGGAAGACTGAACAGTCACTAGGAGTGAAAAGCAGTGAGGAGTAGCTACCCTTCCCATACATACCATTTTCTTATCTTTAAAGAACTTTGGCTGTTTGTTTTTTTTTGTTTGTTTGTTTGTTTTTAATATATATTTTAACTCATAGACAACAACATTTGCACTAGTGGAGGCCAATGGAGAGATCATTTATACCACTTTTCACAGAAACACAGAATTTCTAGGTTGGAAGAGACCTCAAGATCATCGAGTCCAACCTCTGACCTACCACTAACCAGTCCTCCACTAAACCATATCCCTAAGCTCTACATCTAAACGTCTTTTAAAGACCTCCAGGGATGGTGACTCCACCACTTCCCTGGGCAGCCCGTTCCAATGTCTAACAACCCTTTCAGTAAGGAAGTTCTTCCTAATATCCAACCTAAAACTCCCCTGGTGCAACTTCAGCCCATTCCCCCTCGTCCTGTCACCAGGCACGTGGGAGAACAGACCAACCCCCACCTCACTACAGCCTCCTTTAAGCTAGAAAATTGTGATGCCTCTCCACAGGAGAATGGAATTGCTTAAGCAATTCACCTTCAGTTACCTTCCACTGTTTGTTCTACAAAAATAGCATGGCTTACTTGTGATGTATTTAATTCTCATCACATTACTTCCAGTGGAAGTCATAATTCACTCTAGTATTAAAGCAGAAATTAAATGAATTTTTCAGTTGTCCTCACAAATGCATGAAGCCAAGTTAAGTAGGGGACAAAAAAAAAAAAACCGAAGGAATGACACACAGAACTCAAGAGCTTTGCCTGTGAGGTATTTATCTCACAAGCTTCAATTTGCATTATATACCTGTATTTCAGTTTTGTTTTTAAACCCCCACCAATAATAAAAAGCCAACAGCAAGTTCTGGTACGTTTTTTGCTAAGAAACAGTCAGGTCATCACTACATATGAGCAGTATTCCCTACCTCTGTGCATCCCTGAAAGTTCTTGTAGAGCTCCACTAGACTCTCCCTGGAGGCTTTGGTGGAAGGAGACAAGGCAAAGGCATGTTTCATGTTAGTGGCCCCATCACGCAGTCTGCACTGGATACAGTAAGCTTCATAGAGTTCTTCCACCTACAAGATTTTTAGGTGAGGAAAAGAATTTACAAGAATTACCATGACATAATTTTAATATGTTTTGGGAAGCAACATTGTCAGTCTTTAACAGAGGGGGAGAAAAAAAAAAAAACACACTCAAACCACCCATAACCAAAACCATTTATCTTGGTATTGCACCACAATGCAACACCTGCATTTTACAGACTGATCAGAGTGCAACAGTTTGTAGATATTCCAGCAAAAGAAGGAGGGGATATTGAGCAATAACTCACTCTGTGATTATTAGATTGGAAGACAGGGAGTAGAGTAACACTTTGTTCAGGGAAAAATTACTCAGGGAGAAGAAAGTTAATTCCCTGAATATACATTAACACACCTACACCTTTACCCATGTCAGAAGAGAGATTTAATTCCTTTGGAAGCAGATCATAGACATACACAATAAAGAACAGCCCATCTAGGCCCCTTGTGGGAAAGGGGGCAGAGGGATAATGTGTGAAACTTCCGAAAGCAGAGTTATTTATTTATTTTCCGAACAAACTGGCAGAGTACGCAAATTGGTTTCACAGGCAAGCTCAGGTTGGACTGTGCCAAACATTCAGCCTGAATAGAACCATTCAAGAAAATAAATAAATAAAAATCGCCTCCTTCAGTAACAGACTGGCTACAGCTTTCAGAAAGTACCCAGAAATTCCCCTTCAGACAAATTATAGTTAAAGTATTTTCTATTCAGAGAGTTTGCTTACATAGCAATGTAAGCCTTACACATGCAACATATAAAACCCCCTTACCTTGCTTATGTGGAACTCCAATTTTCTAATGTATCTCTCCACAGAGCGAATTTGCTTTTGAAGAGGGGGGAGAGAAGGGGGACTTGGTTAGTTATTTCAGTATTTCCTAAACATGCCTTTAAGTAACACAGTAAGCAACACTTTTTTTTTTCCTTCACCTACAATATTTCATCTCATCTTCACAAATCTTACCTTATCCAGGTCATAGTAGAAGGCCTGAAAGAAAAAAAACACAGGCTGAACAGGAGAGCATGCATAGTAACAATATTTTGACTTTTATTGCAAAACTCACTATGCATTTAGTGACACTGAATTAAGATGTACTGTTTACGACAAGCAGACAGACAAAAACGTTTAGAATCAGTCTCATTTTCTGCATGTGGCTGGTTTGGCACTTCAAACACCCCAACGGATGCTTGAAATGAGACATTCTTTCACCATCAGCTATAAAAAGGACTTGGATGTTCATTGGTCATGGTGCACGGGACTTTTTTTGTCTAGATATTACTTTCCAAATGGAAGGCAAAGTTGGATCTGAGAGTTGTCTTTTCATTAGCACTGTTGCTGACAGTTCTAGGGAATTGTGAACACAGCAGAATCTAAGTTGTTAGGACACATTCACCAACTACTGAAAACAAAGCCTGGTCTTTCTGCTTCTCTCCATACAGACTCAGGTATGAACACTGATCACTGAACAGATGCACGGAGATACCACCTAAGTAAGAAAAGGAATACGATCTAAACATCACAGTTGGCTGTTGAAACGGGGAAATTCTAACTTCATTTCTCACATCTAGACCTAACTTACTTCATAAATTCTAGAGTGTGCTGCTTTGCTGGATCTTACCTCAGTGTTTTAACTGTAAAACCCCTGGGAGTCCCAGAAGTGAGAGATACCATCTAGTTTTGTGCCAGCCTTTTAGAAGTCATTTAGGCATTAACATTAAGAGCAACATACCAATCTGGAGTTCCTTTTCGTATCTTTGTGCCGACCAGAGAGATAATCCAACTCAGCCTGATGTGCTTCCAAGTATTCACTGGAGAAAAAGAAAACCTCAAGTATTATATCCTTCTGGTACATTCATTATAACACCTTCTCAAAGATTTTTTTCAGTAGCATGTTAAAAAGTAACTTTTTAACATCTCTAGAGAAGACTTCTCTTGCTTTACGCTCTAGATATTTGAATGGCCATATAGAGGAACGTGGGTCAATGGATGAGAAGGGATGGTTTCCATAAGTAAATATTTGTCCTATATGTAGGACACTCATAGAGGATCAGGAGACAGATGTACAAGAGCATCTGTAAGAAGAGGAACTTAAGTATATGTCGTGGTTTAACCCGGCTGGCAGCTAAACACCACGCAGCCATTCACTCACCCTCCCCCCTCCCTCTCTGGGACGGGGGAGAGAAATGGAAAGTGAAGCCCGTGAGTTGAGATAAGAACAGTTTAATAAGACAGGAAAATAATAATAATAATAATAATAATAATACAATGATGATAATAATACTACTAATAATAATATGTACAAACAAGTGATGCATAATGCAATTGCTCACCACCCGCTGACCGATGCCCAGCTTAACCCCGAGCAGTCCGGCCCCCCTCCCCCGGCTAGCCACCCCTATATATTGTTTAGCATGACATCAGATGGTATGGAATACCCCTTTGGCTAGTTCGGGTCACCTGTCCTGGGTCTGTCCCCTCCCAGCTCTTACTGCACCCCCAGCCTGCCTGTTGGCAGGACAGAGCGAAAGGCTGAGATGTCCTTGGCTTGGTATAAGCACTGCTCTGCAACAATTAAAACATCGGGGTGTTATCAGCACTCTTCTCATCCTAAGCCAAAACACAGCATTCCACCAGCTACTAGGAAGAAAATTAATTCTGTTCTAACTGAAACCAGGACAGTATAAAGTGAGTGCCCACAGATGTTCAATATTGCTACCCAACATTCAAAGATGATGTACATTAAGAATCTCCCTAATCCTTGTCACTCCTCCAGGAGGAGAATGCTACACTGCAATTCAAGAAAGCGAACACTGGTGCATAATGTATATACATGTGCACATGCACACTGAATTCAGACTTTTGTTGTTTCCCTTCATTTAAAGTAAAGTGAAAGATAAGCTTTATTCTAGAAATGTGAGGTAAAAAAGCAGCAGAGCTGGAAGAACTACTGAAGGCATGAAGAAAGGAGGGATGTAGGAAGAGAACAGCAAGTTTTAAAACAGCCCAACACACAAAGCCCCTTTTATTTTACTTTCTATTTTTTGTTTGGCCTTCTGGAACATTTTCTGTTAGGTAGAAAAACAGTTTATTTGTTCAGCAAGTCTTATCTTACAGACACTGAGGAGTAAGTCTTCAACCAATTCCACCTTACAAAGTCAAAGAACTGCAACATGAAGCACTTGGGCTGCAGAACAAAGCTCATAGAAATACTCTTAAGATAGGGCAGATGTCATTCGGTGTATTAGCAAACAGAAGTGAATACCACCTTCTAGCATACTAGAAACTTTCTTAACGTAACCGTTACTTTTTCCAGAACAGGAACTATTTTGCAAGGTGTGAAGCACTTGATGCCAGTTGGCTCCCACAGAGTTGCTTACATCCATGGGTTATCCCTTTGGAGTTCTCACAATGCCTTGAACTATTACTGCTGACATCTCCTTCCAATTTTGCTTTTAATACAGATCATGCTTAGGTAACTTTTTCCTCTAATGTTGAAATAGGAAAGAAAAAGTCACCTTGTAAATACAACATAAGACACAGTCGCTGAGCAGTCAAAATAACTTCATGTCAGACAGCTGTACTTTTCACATTTGCTTTGATGCATTTCATTTTTCTTACTGTTGACGAGAACAGATCCTTCAAGACACTCAATGGCTGCAGCATTCAGCAGCTTACTCTTTACCTTTGCCTGTTAACTGCTCAGTGCAGGAGTAGCCAGGGCTGGTAGCAAGAAAGATTTTGCTTTCCTTTTAGGAGAGCTTTATCACTTTTAGATTTAGGCATGTTAGAGTTGCTAGCTTGATGGAATGGTATCCAGATGGTTAACAGAAGAGTTATTTGCTATAGCTATAAAGAAGGAGGCACATAAAACATATTCTGTTCTAAAAACTCAAGTCGCTCCTGCACCAAATGGACTTAATCTGTATCTACTTAAAGTTTGGACTTCCTATTGCTATTCGATACAGTTGTTTTCTGTAGGTTACTTTAGTCAATTAGTTAGCTACTCAGTTTTGGCATGATTCAGATCATATGGCATTCCCTGTAGAACTGGGAACACTAATCCACTTTATGGTTTCTCTCTCTAAGCACTGATAAATTCTAAACTCTGCAAAAACATTTAATTTCATTATTTGTTTTAAATCTAAATCATAAAAAGACATGGACTGTGTTTTTTTTTTTCCTCTGTTCTTTTTTAGGGCTAGAACTTAGTAGTCCTTTATCAGAATAAAAACATGAGTGTGCGATAAATTATTACCGTGCTTTTTATGTTCTTTCCTTAAGAAAAAAACCAACCATAATCATAATTAATACAGTAGCAAAATTCTGAGGGAAGCAGAAACATACAGAAATGAACTTCATTAGTGGGATGCCAGCAAAAACATACATGAATCAACTGTTAGTGGGATGGCAGCAGTAACAGGAAAGTAACAGGTTTTACAAATCCAAGGGACAACATTTTATCTTCCAACAGCTGCCTCAGGGTGTAAATGAAGTTCCTGCAATATTAGACCAGATCTATCAACATGAACTCTAATGATTCATATTTTATATAGTAAGGTTTCAGGACTTAGTTAAAGCTTCATCAGTTTCCTCTCACTAATGGAGTCAAAGATGTGAAGTGCAAACAGCATTTACCACCACTTCTCAACTTCTGGTCTGTAACACCAAGAAAGCAAGCTCATCTGTTTTATTTGCCATTTCAGTAGTGAACAAAAGTGTTTCGGTGATGTAACTGACAGCTCCCTCAAAGCCAGAACACCCCAAATTCGGGTTGCCAGCCCAGTCTTTGATCTGTTATGTCTGCTACATACACCTCACATCTGCCAGATGGAGAAAATGGACAAATTGGGCCTTTAGCCTTTTTAGTCAAGTCTTTACTAACATAACAATGTCTACAACCATAGACAACAGCAGTCAACTATAATAAAGACTCTGAAACAGTGCTACTTTTAAAGCAATAAAACTGAAATAACACATTTAGTAATCTTATTTACACTGCCATAAGAAGATAGAGTTGTACTACAGATCTGTTTCATCACTTCAAGTCAATTAAGTCTTTCAGGGGGATCTGCTTAGCTCTTCTCTTACAACAAGCCACCCAGCGATGAAAGAAGATTTTTAAACTCCAGAGTAGCATGCTATTTAAAGAATGGCAAACAGAGACAGAGAACAATGTCATACACAGAGTTAAGCAGCATGACTAGGTACAGTAAATTACAATATTTAAAAAGAGTCCTTACTTAAGTCCTTTCTTCAAAGCTTCAAAAATTTTCTTCACCTGCAGTGGTTTTGGATCCCAGATGACTGCCCCTTTCTGCAGTGAAGAATATGCCTTGGGTGACTTCAGTGACATTCTTGATCTCACTGAACTTCTGTTGAGAGACTTTCTGTAGAAAAAGAAGAGAAATATGGGAAAGATGCAAAACACATCACCTCGGAGAAGAGATGCCTAACCCAGAGAGTTTCCAGTTTCCAAATCCCATATATTTTTACCAAAAGGATTAAAGCTCTTGGACACACTGAAAACACTTCAATGGATAACATTAGAACATTCAGGCCCAGCCCCACATACCCAATGAAGAAAAGCTACAATTTTTTTTTTTTTTACTCCAACAAAAATAAGAAGTGGTTCCTTCTCCAAGACTGAAGCAGACTCAAGGAAGCCTAATGGTTCTCTTTTGCCCCTTTTTAAAGGCAGAATTGTGCAGGTCTCCATTTCTTCAGGAAGTGGGGGATATTAAGCAAAGAAAAGAAAAGCTCATTTCTGGAAAAGGTAAAGGATCATACTGTTAGTACTTGTCCTAACAGACTTGTTGGGCCACTAGCTGAGGCCCTAATACTATGTACACATTTACACTAGCTGCTGAGTCAACTATAGATCTAGTCATGCTGCAAGACACAGACATTGCCGTTCTGACTCTCACCTGCAATTCAGGAAAACAAGGCAATGACTTTTTGATCTGCTCAAGGCCTAACAACTGTGAGCTGGAAGTAGAATTCAAGAGACTTTTGCTCTCCAGCTACCAGTAATCTCCAGAGATAAGCTAAACCATTTACACTTCTAAGCACTAACTTGGACACAAGAAGCACAGATTATGACAAACACACACAATTAGCTTTAAAACACTACCAAGAGACTGGATAAGCTGTTATCTTTCCAATTGACAGAGCTAACATAAAAAACCTTTAATAACAGCTATCTTTTTGCCCGTACTCACTAAAGGGAGCACTTAAAGCCCTACCATGTTTTAGGAAAGCCTACTACCAAGCCCAGATTACATACAAGATATAATTATTACAGTGTTTTTTCAGCAACTAACACTTCACTTACTTTTAAGAGCAACTGCAAAACCAAATACTGTTTCTAACAGAAATCCCACATGCAGGACTGCTTGTGCTAACCTGATGAATTACAACATCCCTAACCATTAGTTATATATCTACCATATTTAAAGCAGAAAATGAACTCTCTGCAAATGGTTCTTTCAGATTGTCAGGTTCCTGCTTGGCTTCTAGCTAATATAGTCTTTTATGTCTTAATTATTTTTATCTAGTTTTGTTAATACTCCCTGTAAGTCGAGGCTCTAAAATAACATTAGCTAAAGAAGTTTCCTGTTCCATGAGACTGAGCCAACTGGTTGCACTCAAAGGAGCTTTCCACCTTCTCTATAATCCTCGTCCTAAATTCAGCTCACCTGGGGAAATGATGAACTCCAACAGGCTTAATAATTATCCATTGGCTGCCTTAAGGTCTAGGCATGTGACTCAATGCCTAAAGAGATTATCGAGCTTGGTGATTAAATAGGCCCAGCAAACCTGAGAGCTGTTCCCAGTCCTACTCTAGAAACCTTTAAGTAAATACTTTAGTTATCCTGGTGCTAAATTTCCACTTAACTTCATTTTTTAACACCTTATCTGTTGCCAAACAGTACTAGATATTTAGTTTCTTCACCACAATGATTATCTTATTTTTTATGATGGCTTAATGTAAAGTGTTAATCAACCAAACCATTTGGAACTCAGGTTACCTATAACGAGGAACACAAATGTTAAATTAGAAATGTGCAACATTTCCCTAAGATAATGAATCTTTGAGTATTCCATGCAAAATGAGAGGGTTTCAACAGGAATAACACTGGAAGTAACAGTCCAGCCAATAACAACAGTTGAAAAAGTCTCTTATAAGGATCATGACTTAAAATTCTTTCATGCAAAGAAATGATTAGTATCCATTTCCATGTTTTAGATGAGTACTCCAAAGGGCAAGATACCATACAGAACATATAAGGCAATTCTATCTTTTTGAAATTAAAAAGCCCAAATTACTCCTGGTTTTTGTTTGTTTACTTTGGGGGGAATTAAACAGTTTTGATATTTACCTTCAGAGTTTTAGACTGCAAATCCTAAATTCAGAAAATCATTTCCCTTCACTTTCATGTACAGCAGCTAAGCACTACAGCTAAGCAGCCAAAAGTCACCCTTTTCCTCAGTATCTGCTAGTGAGTGATGCAGCCCATAGGCACTCAGTGCACTGATGTTTAGAAACCCACGCATTGCATAGAAAAGTTGAAGGGCTAGCTTGGGACCTCAGGGACAGTACCTAATGTTAGATGCTATGTCATTTTCCCTTGTGAACCTAGTAATTTTGGTATCACTACTAATATTTACTTCCATTGTGAGGAAAAATGAAATAGTGTGTCTGACTGAGAGCCTCAAAAGGAAGTTGCTAAACAAATGCAAAAATATATTTAGCATCTGCTTAAGAATCTCCATGTGGACCTGATTTGTGTGTCATCCTTTGGATAGACCTTGCATAGGGCCCCGCAATCTCCTGCTGTGTTTTGCAACAGTGCCTGAGAGAGAGAGAAGTTAGGAGAGGGTGATTAGAATATTTCTTTGCTATGCTGGAGAAGGCTCTTGGGTGTTTACCAGGCTGTTACTGAGTAGTACAAAAATTTTTCTTAATGTCATAATTCCTGGACAAAACTGTCTGTCTAAACATTTAAATAACAAAAAGCAACATCATAAAAAAATGCATAAAGAGAGGCATCTGGCTAGAAAACCTTTGCAGCTAAAAGTAAGAGAATAATCTTAAGGGATATAGAAACGTTTCTGTTTTGAGCATTCTTACCCCACTGGACTGTTTCTTTGTTGGAGAAACAGCTGTTCAGCCCCTTTCCTGGTAGATCTTTTCCCTGCTTGAACTCCTACTATGTCACTTGAGCTCAAGTCTGCTTAAACAATTTATTGTCAGTGTTTTCTTCAAGATCTTAGATGCCCAGTCTTTGCTAGGTGGTGTTATTTTCCATCTTCCACAACAAATTAATTTATTCAAATGTAAAGACTTTTTGTTCATATCACAGTCATGCTGTAATTTCATTTTTGCTCATACTTTACCACACTACATTTACCTAAAAGGGTAATACAATCATTTGCTTCTTTGAAAATATATTTTATTAAATGACTCCAGTATTTTAGTGATACACAATAGGATTTTTTGGGATACAATACTTTTAGAGGCATACTTTCCAATACCTCTATATGATACTTCTAAATGATTTGTTATTATTCTAACACGCACTGGTTGTCAGGGATTATATTACTTTCTATTTATGTATCATATCTTCAGAAAGCACTCCACAGGCTATACAAGGATCACTAAATTAAGAAAAAGAACAAGAACACTTATAGTGGAAAAGCTGCACAGTTATCTGCATAAAGCAAGGCTACACAGCAATTTGTAAATAACCAAAAAGGGAAAAACAGTGCAGGATGGTTTAGCAATTACCATGTTGGACTGAAAACTGAAGGACTGGATTGCAACCTTGGCTATACTATTGACCTGTTACTGACAGTAGTGAATTTGCAGTAGCTTTCTTGGACTCTTTGTCTTCCTCCCTTCCTCTAGTTTGTGTCATTGCCAGAAAGCAGTCCTTCCTCTCATGTAATGCTACTCCACTTAAATAACTGGAGGAGAATTTTAGTTGGAATCAATGGCATTTTTTGCCAGGATTCACCATTAATATCACCATCTTTTTAAAAGTCTATGAGATTTTCAATTACCATAACTATTCAGAAGGCCTTCCACTTATCTGAAAGCTGCTATTAGTCAGAACACACCTTTTACTACCAGGGTCACTAGAACAGATGTCAGGGAAAAATGCCTCCTACTGGAACATTAATACTGATTCCTGAGCATGCTGAGATCCCAAACATTACTTTATGGAAAGTGGAAAACTGTTTTTTTGATATTATTTATCCATATCTTCTTGATTTTATTATATCTGACCAACTTCAGCAAGTGAGATCATCTCTGTGATCACATTTGCTTTTCACCCTGCAGAAACACAGCAGAGAAGTGGAGGTCAGTGATTGTAAAAAATATTAGGTAACACCTTTCATATCAACATTTTTCTAAAAGAAATGGACACTATGAAGAATATGATACATAATCTCTCTCACAAACCAGAAGTTCAGCTGCCTCTGAAGCACAGTGTATATAGCAGTAAGATAGTATAGTGTAAAGTGTAAGTGCTTACCAGCGAACCATGACAACACTCATTTAAGTTTTAAGATCAAGATTAAGAAAAAACTTCTATATATACATGATTTTGTTAAAAAATACATTCACGGTACCTAACATTCATTGTCCAGATGATCAGGTGCTTTTTTTTTGTGTTACTTACGCTAATTTTCTGCTTTGCACAGTGCTGAATCCAGTGAAGGAACAACTCCTGCTGATACCACCGCCATCCCCAGGAGAGACGAATGTCAGTTTGACCGACATGACTGCCAATCAGCAAGTCTACTGGCTTCTAAAATAAAAGGAAAAACAGATGAGTCAAAACCTACTTGGCAGTTCTGGCTTAGACCTGTGCTGTTGCAAGTGCTGAGCTGCAAGAAAGGGGAAAGTCAGAAAAACAGGCAGTAGATTAAATAGAAAAAAAAAGACTTCTCTGCTATACAGGTTTCTTCTGTTGCCATCCACAATACAATTAATAAAGTACTAAACAGTGCAATGAAATCTCTTATGCCCTCTGCAATTGCTGATTGATTTTACAAATTCACTATGTAAAAGCCAGAATAACCTCTATTCACAGTCTGTCTGCATTTCTGATTTTTAAAAAGCCCTGTAATTGTCCCACTGCTTAAGGAGTTCACGCCAACCCATGTATTTCCAAATCAGTTTGAATGCCAGAAAAATACTTAAGCTCCAGACTTAGTCAGGTCCAAAAAAATAGTTCTTTGCGTCTGTGCAGAGCCACACTGAAATCAATGGTAGAATTGGCTGAGTGTGGTACTTAAGCCCAAGGCAGAAATCTGGTTTCAACAGTAAATTTCAGGTTCATGCTCCTCCTCTGGCAGGATTTCCTTTGGATTGCTGTCTTCTGTTTTCCATCAGTCAAACTTTTTTGCTTTCTGGAGAGTTGTGTTCTGTGCCATATGTCTATAGAATCCAAGTTACAATATAAGTAACAGACATATCTCTCAAAGCAGCTGTAGAAAATCACCCGGACAATTAATATACAGCATTCCCTTCCTTTTCCCCAAAGCTGGTTTAATATAAACACCGCAACTTGCAGCTTTGCTTTAATTGTTTTAATGAGGCCAAAATGAGGGCCAAATCCTAATTTCCTCTCTTAGTTCTTACTTCTGACTCACACAAAACTCCATTTGAAGTTGTTGAGAATTTTTAACTGATTAAAAGAAAAAGCTGGGGTATCTATTTGTATAGAGAAGTACAAACGACAACAAAGACCTCCACATGGAGATGCTCCATGCAGAAATTTTTCCTACATTATAGAACACACTTTGAAGATTAGTGAGATTACCTAATCTATCTGTGTAGGTACTGGAAAGAAACATCTGCACTAAACCCCTATTCCCCCCACATTATTCCAGCAGCATGGGTGCAATTACTCAGGGTAGAAGCCATGAAGTGTCAGGGTAAGACTTTTCCTGGCTCTGCCACTAACTTGGAGAGCAACCTAACTCAATGCTCTTCCAGACTGCATACAAAGATCTAAAAGGTTGAACTATCCTTCCCAAGAGGGATGAGATTGGAGCGTTTTGCTGATTCTGGGCTAGTCTACAAGTACAGGGCATTACTGTAAGTGACTATGCTTTAGGTATCATTGTCTACCAAGGCAGTCACTAAACTGTTATGGATTTCCACAAGCAGAGATCCGTTTGGCAAGCGAGAACTGAGAACTGATCGTTTCTTTAGAAGCCATTCAGTTAGTGCCCTGAGCTGAGCTAAAAGACTCCTGTTTCTACAAGATCTGCCAAGCTCATGAACACATCTGTGAAAAAATAAAATCAGGCAAAGCATTTTAGAAGAAGATGTGAAAATGATACATTTGAGGCAAAAAGCTACCTTGCTTTGCAAGCTACCTAGTTTGTTAAATAGAGAAAAAATCTTGGGTATGGCTAGTGGTTTTGTATCTAGTGCACTGAAGCCCACAGGACTCCATAGCTCCAGTAACATCAACAGAAATCTGTTACATGGACAAATTTAGGTGCACCTTAATCACCTTTAAATCATACTCTACAGCACTTATGCTCTGTTGCTTTGAAACGATGCCTCCTTAACACCCCTAATCAGAGAGCATACTTGAACCACATCACAGCTGAAGTTTCAAAATATTTTCCATTCTTTCCTCTGGTTTTCAGATGCTTATGTCTGTGAACAGTCACCCCATCAAAAGGATCAGTAGACTAAAAAAAAAAAAACATGCAACTTGCTGAAAAATGTCATTGCATAACAAGCTGTTAAAGGAAGAAATAAAAGGAATAGCCTCACGGTTATTGACCACATCCCTCCTGAAGGCTGAGCCAGATTCCCAGGATCCATTCCTCAGCTCCCTAACCTGGGAAGCTTATTTCTTGAGACAGGACAAGGAAAGAAGTGCAGGAAAAGCTTTTCTGACTTCATAGGATTCCTAAGACCTGTATAGCAAGAGAACAGAAGCTTTTCAAGCACAAAAATAGGAAGCAAACAAAAACAAAACAAAAACAAAAACAGAGAGACCCTTGACAGGGAAAGTGACGTGGAAAATGCTGAGATGACTTCTGAAATACAAGTCTGTGGTACAGAACTCTCAGCATGAAGAGTTACATTTGAAATGTACAGACCCTCAAACCTCAGCTGGTGAAAGAAATAAATTGCTTAATCTGCTTAGACTTGATTCTGTTGCCACATATGTATTTATAAATGAAATATAATTTCAGACTTTAAGAAAATATTGCAAATTAGTAGAAATGAGAGATGAATTGGACCTCACTTATGCACAGCCATAACTGTTCAAAAATACTTATGGGTTGTTTGGTTTTGACAGCACAAAGCTCAGCCCTCAAGGCCACTGACTGTGTCATGTGCAGCTCCAACATATAGCTACGTTCACATGCAATTCACAAGCACATTTTCACAGTTCCTTCCGATGAGAGAATCTGAATAATACTAGGAAAACAATGTTAAAGAAGTTATCTTTCTTATTTTAAAATAATGTTGATAAAGTCAAATATCTCATGGTACACTCTGGCACATGTATTTTGGTAGTAACCTAGAAATCTAGCAGCTCATTTCACACATCGGACTAGAAGGCCATAAGAAGAATGTCTTGACAACATTTTAATAGTAAGAAAGATTTATACATGCAGTTGTTTAAACACAGGGTTTCGCTAGCCAGAGTGTCTGTACAAAAGTGCTGAGCTATGTTACAACTGCCCTGAGAAAGAGCATCTGGACGTGTCTTCAATTTCAACTGTCCCTTTAGGCTAAAAATAAATCAGATAAGGACCCCCCCACAGCCCAACAAAGCTGAGCTCCAATCTATCTTCCAACCTGTAATCTCTGCTGGGTAGGTCAACGTCTTCAGATCTCTTAAATGCCAGGATTATACCCTGGGGAGCAGAGGTACTTCCTCACTTTTAATCTTCCCAAAAAGCACAGAATGTGGATACAGTAGCTAGCATGGGGCTGGCATGTGTCGAGTACAGGAACATCAGGCCAAACTGATGGAGTCTACTGCCAGGGGTGACAGAAACACTGAGCTACTGGGGAAAAAACAAAAGCTTGAATCAAACATAATGTTTCTGAGTTGTAAACAGACCTCTGAACTGCTGGATGCTTATATACTCAAACACATTAATACCTGCAGTGTTGTAAGATTGAGATTTCAGGTCTTAGAAAATATATTTTTAATATAAATCAAAAGAGTTGTTTGTTTTTTTTTCCAAATTAAAGGAGTGTGTTTGTCCCTATTTCAATGAGTTGCCATATACCAGTAAAGTATTAGCATTTAGCCTTCAGAATTACCAATTATCCAGACATACAGGACCAAACATTTGATTTTCTTTGCAGCAGTAAGTACACTCAAACTGCGTGTTCTACTTAATCTGTTAGTATCAGGGTATTCCTCGAGCCAAAGGACCTTGATCTTCTACAAACAAGAAGTTGGTGTCTGTTTGTGTTTATGGCTAAACTTTTCCTACCCTAGTCACATACTTAATTGTTTCTGGACACAATGGTTTCAACAATTTTATGAGGAAAATATGACTCACTGACTTCTTGCAAAATATTTCTGCTTGTGTTTTGTACTTTAAGTTAGTAGCCACGATTTTCGTCTAATATCTTCGAGAGGTTCACTTGAATTTGATGAACTATTGCTAGAGTAAGATATTCATGCTTTCTTAAAATATTATAATGTGCCATTTGAGAATGACCTGTTGGTTAAGAGGCAAACACTTGCTCCTAGTTGTGTATCTGCAAAAAGTGTGCCAGACTTCTGGCTCCTTCAGCTGATTGTGGATACACGCATCAAGGCGATAGCCTGGGCAACAAGTACGCCAGAAACTGCTGTTCCCTGGCTTCAGCAAGCAGCAGCTGCGTATTGCTCACAGAATAAAAGCCAGGTAGAAATCAAGTAAATTATTAGTCACCGTAGAAAATAAACACAGTGAAAAATACAAAAACTATTAAATGCCAATGGCAGTAAAGTGGCTTTAGGATCACGTTTGTGATTCTGGACAAATCATGCATCGTGACATTTTGCCTTATACCACTTGATGCTTTCTCCTTGATTATTCTTGTAATTTTTATACATAATTTTATTTGGAAATGTTACATTAGCTTTACTTGGGATTGTGGTAGAGCCATTCTATCTTCTAGTTGTGTAAACCAAAGAGTTGACTTCATTTTGTACTATCACAACATAATCCTCTTCCAGAGACATTCTCTGGACTTTAAGAATGATCTGTGATTCCAACAAATCATCTGATATTTCAAAAAAAAAAAAATCTTTGTTCTAAGTTACTAATTTCACTTCCCCAAATTTATTACAAACTCCAGTACAATATCTTTTTTGCTGTTGTAACTGCATTGGCAGTAGGGTTTTAGCTGATAGAAATACTGCAAGCACTTAATAGGTGAAAAGACAATCCTGGCATAATAACATCAGAAAACTTTTAAAGTCCAAGTTAAGATCTAAATTTTTCTAGCATCATATTGATGTAATCATAATTATTTTTCTTCCTATCATTTATTTCAAAACTCAGAAACAGTGTAGTTAGCTAACATTTCTGGCTGCTTCTGACGGGTGGTATCCACTTCAAAACACTTGCAGCAGACAATGACATTTGAGTCTCTCATGATACCGATTAAAAAAAAAATCAGATTGCCACAGCGTATTACAATAATGTCAGACTTTCTGAACAGTCTTAGGGCTGGTTGGCCTGAACCACTGAAGTTTCCTGTGATTTCAGTGTACCCTGGAACAAGCTGGAAATTTCTAGATCTTGGCACTTACTTTGCAGCATTGGGAATCTAAAGAATCCACACCATTAAATTTAATGAAACTCCTGAGATGTGATAACGTCATGACTCAGCCCTAATTACTCTAAAGGTATATGTAATGAAGGCTGACAGAACAACGAATGAAGTGACCATCTTGTGTACAGCACAGTGTTGAATCCACTGGGAAAATACACACTATATTTAATCTTTGCTCTCGAGCATTCTTTAGCAAAAACATTGACCTCAGTAGCAATGGCTACTTTGCTAGATAAACATTCCAAATTTATGATGAAGGCCCCTTAACTTTTTAGCATTTTTGTTCAATTATTAAACGAACATTCTATTTATACTGTTATTGGCAGAACTAAGAAAAAAAAAATGCGGTTATTTTTCTAAAGATTAATGACACTTGAATTAGGAAGACAGAAAATGCCCTTGATGCTGCATCTCTTGCCATTTTAACACAGCATTACACATAAACAGGGATCCTTTCTTCAGATGCATCCTTTCGTGGAAATTCACAGCACAATCTGAATAGGTTATACGTAATTCAGTGTAACACAGGAATTCTGTTTGCAGGATACCATTTATCCAAAACTGATGTCTCATGCCAATACACATAACCTCTAACTAGGTCCACCACACAGACAGGGGAAAAGCCACTGCAATTGCAAATAATGGAAAATGTATGTTTGGTATTCTGTTTATCAGATTCATATGGTAAAACAGATAATGGTAATAAAGAAAAATATGTCTGTGATGAGCTTTTGAATATATTCCCCTTCGTACTGTTATCAACCATGTCTGAACCACTAAGAGGTACATTTTGCTTCTCCTTTGCAATTTGCCTGCTCTCCCACCTCACACCTACTCATCTCTTCCTCCCCCCAGTTCCTATGATGAGAATAAAACAATGTGGACAGATGGATTTCTTCAGTCTTCTTTGCTGAAAAAGGCAATCCATGCAGGAAACCATCTTCTACCAAAGTGGTATGTTTAGCTACACTGCTGTGAAGCCCAGTAGCTACAGCTGTATAGATCCATGAGCAGTCATTTTTCCACTCATATTCACCACACATTTCTGCACATTTAAAACTGAGCAACGTGAGCAATTACATAGCAATTTTGCTGCAAGTGGAAGATTTTGTTTCTCTACATCCCTGCATCTACATGCATTCCACAACTTCCTGGCCTAAACCTGCCTAAATCAGATTGTTAGGTTGTCCCTTTTATTTGCACCAAATTTATGTCTGTCACAATATTACATGATGTAGGAATATAATCCCATTCTCAGAAGTAATTTAGGCTCTTAGGATCTAGTTCCGTTGATTTTTAATAAGCATTACATCAATAACTCACACTATATGGAAAGATAGGGCTTCAGTGTGTTACTCATTTAGGTACTCTTGAAATTTTTATTTCTTTCTGGGCTGATTCAATTCTTAAATATGTATTTAAATGCTACATATCTGACATACTTTCCTCCTGGTCATATTTAAGCCATAAGGAGAAAGTCAGATAAACAGCTTTGATCCAGGTTACTGCTTTAGTCATTAGTCCCTTCTACAGCTTTATGCCAGCTTCTGGAAATGAAGTTCTGAGTCTCCAGGTTGGCCATACAGCAATAAATTTAAATAGCAAAATCACTCCCCTCAGACAGCTTCTCCTGTGCTGGAGGTAGCGACTCACACGTAACCGTTTCTAGAGTAGTTCTTTGAACACAGGACTCGACTTTCAGGTCCTTGATGACCTGTTTTTCAAGCCTGCAACTCAATATGTTGCTGTATTTCTAATTAGTTTTCTAAGTATACAGATCCAAGTTCTATTCTCAGTGAGAATCACTCAGTGATTCTCTGGTGCACAACCAGAGGAAATTAATCAGTCATTTATTCCAGATTTTCAGTAGAATCCCGGCAGCAAAGTTGGCCCATATTTAGTTAACGACCTGGAAACTATTTTTCAAGGCATAATTTTGTGGTCAGTTTTGTACCTCCCTCTAGTGGCAGCAGATATCAAACAAATAAGGCACAACAGAGACCTTGTCACAGATCGCACGCTGATGTACAGGGCCTGTTTCTTTCATGGAAATTTGTTACCCAGAATCAAAGTTGGCTGTAAATCCCGCTGTAACTGTTTTGTAATGTTGTAATAGGAGAAGGATCAGGGATTGCATATAGCCCAAATCCCTGTTTACTTCCTTTGCCAGTACGCAGCATATTCACATAGCCACATGTAGTTTCTCCATGTTCACCAACATCATAGCTCTTCGGTTGCTGCGTGTACTTTTGCACTGAGCTTTGCTTTCCTCTTCAGGGAAAGGCACAGAACAATTCACCCATTATCAGCTGATTTATGAGCACAGGGCTTGCTGTAAGCTCCTCTGGTTTCAATTTCAAACTTGATGAGAAACTTGCAAGTCTGAATCAGAGATTCAGGAATGTGGCAGGCTCCACACGCTAGCCTGACTTGCAGCTTTTTCAGCTTTGGCAGAATTTGAGTCTGCAGTGAGCTACATTATAATGAATACTTAAAAACAAATTCCTACCAAGAGAAGAAGCAGATGGCTTTGAGAGAGAGCAATTTACAAGTGATGAACAGGCTCTTCCATTTCTGACAAAGGAAAATTTGCCTAGCAGCAAGACACTGGATCCTACATTCTGTCCTTGAGAGGTCCCTCCTTAATTAAAAACCCCAAGGAACATTCTTCTGTAATACATTTCTCATTCTCCCGCTTTCCGCAATCTATGCTTTAGTATATGTTACATGCAGAGTTACTGGGGGTGATCACATCTTCATCCACTGGCTAATTCAGGAGCCTCCTAAAAGCCAACTGCCAGGTCAGTTATGAAATAAGAAATGCTCCTTATCTCAGCCTTAGAGTTGTGCAAAGTCCCAGTTCTAAGATTCTATTGAAATGAAACATATCTATCCTATGATGGATAGATATGTTTTGATTATTTCACTGAGAAGGGTGTATTAACCAAAACAGATGACAATCTTCCAGTAATAGTGCAATTTGTTCAATAGTATATGGGATGTCTTTTGATATCTTCAAAAACTGAAGTCTGTCAATCACAATCTACTGGTACATGTCCTGGGGCACGCCTGGGAAGAAGTGGGAGAAGCCATCGGTCATGTAGCTGTCTGATCATGAAAACTGTCCCTTTATTAAGAATTAAGCCATTAAGTCAACTTTCTATGGCAACAATGTTTTATTTCCATAAATGTTATCAAGACAATCTCATACCAAAAAATAATGAAGTTGCTCAGTTAGGACCAGTAACCCAAAGAACACTGGAAAAAGTACACAAAATGTCATGTAGCAGGGAAATAGACATCTGGAGAGAGAGTAAAGCTTTATATTTTAAAGCAAAGCACTTTCTTTAATGCTGAGTAGGCACAGACTTACTTACTTTTTGCAAAATCAGTATTCCCACTACTGATTAGTGACTCTTGGTGCGTATATGAAGATAACTGAAAAGTGTGTATTTTTTAGAAGGGGATATCAAAACCATGACAATGAGAACGGCTCTCATTGACCAGCTAACAGAACAATCTTCAAAAATCATTTGGCATATTTGAACATTTTATCTAGGCTGAATTTGCTCAGTATCTTCTAACACAGGCTTGTACTCTTATTTTCCAATGAATTAGGGTAGCTGTCATAGCCACACCAACACTGTACTCTGTACTAATCTTCCCATTCTGTAGACACTCCATAGCCACAAACTTTCCTTGGTGAAGAAAAAAAAAAAAAATCCTCTGAATTTATGTTTATATATCTGTACTTTCCCCTTCATTTCCTACCAATTCCTAATACATATGGTCTGACATTCATGGCCCACATTTTTTACGCTGTTATTCTCTGCTTTTATTTGGTTTGGGTTTGTTTTTAATGAGGTGAACTTTGCACAGCCCAACTCTAGCTCCCATAAAATCTTAAATGGCCAGATTTAGAGATTTTGTACGGAGAAAAAAAGCCTACATACTAACCACAGCTGTACTTGGAAACAGATGTTTTACCCCCTTTAAACTGAACTAATGAGGACAGGAGCATGGAACAGATAGGACAGGAAAACTTCTGTCAGATTTTGAATTTGAAATTATGGAAACAGTGGAGAAAAGACTGGTACCTCCACACAAGGGGAGGGGAGAAGGGCAGTAAATCCACAATGAAAAATTGCACTGCTGCACTAACTTCAGGGCTCTTTCACTTTGCAGCCTTGTGGATCCCAGTATCTCCACTCAACTCACAAGAGTATCCCATAAAGAGCAGGCCAGATCCTCAGCTGATATGAACGGCTGTAACTCTATTGAATGCAATAGAGTTATAGGTTGGAAATGAGGAGACATTTCTCCTCGGAAGAGCAGTCAGGCATTGGAACAGGTTGCCCAGGGAGGTGGTGGAGTCACCGTCCCTGGGGGTGTGTAAGGAAAGGTTGGACGTGGTGCTTAGGGACATGGTTCAGTAGGTGACATTGGTAGTAGGGTGATGGTTGGACCAGATGGTTTTAAATGTCTTTTCCAACCTTAGTAATTTTATGATTTACAAAAGTTCAGGATTTGACCCTGTGTCTCTTTTGCATATAGCAAGGGTAAGATGACTCTAAACCACATTTTTCAAGAATTCCATGAAACAGGAAGCAGACCAGATCAAATGCTGTGAAAACGTCAACTTCTGATGGAAATTTAAAAATTGTTTTGGTTTCATCAAACTACCCTTGCCTATCAGAATGGTCTTAACATATAGTGTCTTATGCTGCTAGTTCAGAAGTGTTTTTTAGCCCCACTGCTTCTCTGCCCAGTCTTGCTCTCATCAAAGACACTGATAGAATTGCTATAACTTCAGAGAGAGGATGAACAAACCTTTGCAATCGTGATTTGGCTCCCATACTGGAAAAATGCATTAGTGATGGCTTTGTATAGAAGAGATGCATCAAGTTTTCCCTCTGGTTCCTAGTTTAAACTTCTTAAAAATGTATTTTTGATTTGTCTTCATATGCTCTTCATCAATCTGCTGCCTTGAAGCACAGAGTGGATCCCTAAGCCACAGCAGAAAGAAAGAATCTTCTGCTGTATAAGGCTATGTGAGACACTGTCATTACACACAGAGGAAACTGGGTTTAGTGGGGCCCTACTTCCCCTAGGGACTACCATAATATAAATTATTAATAATAAAAATAAACATTGGCTAGCTTGAACTTCTCTTCATTCTCCTAGAGCTTATTTTTGTGATGGAATTAGCTAAATAAAGCCCACTTGAAAGAATGCTTAATTGCAAACTATCCAAACAAAACAGAATGGATATAATTGGTTCTTAAATATTAACACTCTAAAGAAGATGGCTTTGGAAACAGCTGAAAGAGTAATGTATATTAGGATACATATGGTAAAATGAGCAGTCGAGCAAAATGCAGTCTAAAACGGATTGAATTTACTTTTAAACTAGATATACAAGTTTTGTCAGTCTGATTTTGCCTAGAAGATACCTTTAGATTATTTCAAGCCTAAACTGAATTACAAAAATATTATTTTCAAAATTATAAAATCAAGAGTCAAACTCATGGACTGACTTCTGGACATAGTTTGCCCACGAAAGACCATGACAATCTGCAATGATCATTACTCTGTGGAACCTCCCTTAATCCTATTTCAGTCTAAAAATGTTAGCTTAGCAAAGACTACTGTTTCAAGTGTTTATTCTAAAACAGCTATTTTCTTGGAAGTTGGATAGGGAGAGCTCACGTAAACAGTTCTGACAAGAGATCTCTAAAGGAGAATGGTGATGCCTTCTACCAAAACAACTGATTGCAGAGTTCACATCTGCCCTGGCCTCTATAAACTTCCTTTCTTCAGCCCTGTGTTTTTGTTACTGCTATTTAATACAAATATCTCACAGTCAGCAAATAGAGAATGTCTGTTTGGGTATGAGAAGGCTCCCTTTTGATATTCATTAGAGGTTAATACAGTTGGTCACACACTTCTTAAGTTGAAAGCATTTCCAGCAAGACTAGAAATTATCTTTAATGCAAGTGAAATTTGTAAACAAAAATACTTTTACATTAGAAAGGAGCAAAAAGTAGATAACTGTCTACCAAAGCCATACAGTAAAAAATAATTTAAGAAATTAATAAAGGGTAGTACTTTTTTTTTTTTTTTTTTTTGCAAGACCACCGTGTGCTGTGAAAAACAGAAATGAAAACAGCCTAGTGGTAAGCCACTGAAAGTGCAGTGCCTAATCAGCCAGATGTTTACTTTCTCACTTATCAATAACTGACATAAGCAAGACTTCTGCTAGAGATAATAAATTCCTGGAAGTGTCAGGCTCTTCTCAGTCACCTAGCAGAAGCACAAGAAAGCTACTCCCTAGAAAAAGAAAAAAAGAAAAAAAAAAAAAAAGCAGACATAACTTGAAGTGCTAAGCAATAGCTGATCAGCAGCAGGATTGGTTGAGATCAAACCACACTTAGGCCAAAAGCTAACCTAATTTTAATGTCCCTTGAAATGTTATGAATATCATCAACAAAGACAGTGAGTCACTCATGAAAATGAGTTTGGTTTGTGCACAAAAAAAGAATCTATCGGATCTCTGTCTCAAACTTCTTCTTAGACTGTGAACCCAAGTCTTTGTTCCCTTAGGACTCAAAGCTTTCACAGACGCAGTTGCATCTGTTTAGTGTTTCATATTTTTCAGCATCACGAGGAGTTTTTCTTAGACCTTGGACTGGTTTACTCTGCATTGATGTATAACAACAAAATTCCCACAGAAGAGATAACCGAGTTCTTCTGCCAGCTTGTGTCTACCTCTGTCCCCAAAAGACACAGGCAATCCTGGCAAAAGGAGTATTTTGAGTGAGCATTTTGCTAGCATAGCTAAATCCTCACGGATTTTATTTTTTAGCATTCCTCTTAGCACTCACAGCTATGCCAGAAACTTTGTAACACAAATCTTTTATAGAGCTACACACAAAAAAAAAAAAAAAAAAAAAAAAAAACTTGGTTTGTAATACAAACCAGGGTGTATAATACATCTAGTAAGGTTTTGCAAGGTATTAGTAGTAGATAATGTAAATTTAAAAAATCCTCCAATGTGGCCGTTTTCTGTCATAATTTATGCTATCAGCACCTCACTGCTATCAAGAATATAGGTGTTATTTACTACTAAAGTGCTCCTGGAATGAACAAAGCAATCTAGCAAGGCTGTGCTTTCTAGCACCATAGTTAAAACCATCCTTCAGAATTAAAACAAGTAGAACTACATGTTTACTGTTCACTATAACTGCTTCTATGCTTGTGTCTTTTGATAATTCAGCCATAAGAAAAATGTTATCTTTGACCAACAATCCTTACCCAATCTAGCTATGAGGGCAGGAATATGCAGCATAGACAGGGACTTAACAGATAGAGGGAAGGGCTTATTACTTGCGCCACTTAAGATACTGCAAGGACATTGTTAGTGCAGACATACAGCTATAAAACATCTGCAAAAAAGAACAAATTGCATTGACATACAACGCTGCCATATCAAGGTAGCTGCAAATGCTTTTAATGTCATATGGTGGCTATACCATTAAAAAAACTCATCTGAGACAAAGATATAGCAATATTACATTTAAGTGCAGAACAGAGATTACTATGGCCACAAGACAAGCATAGAACAACTAAAATCTTCAGTTTATTAAAAAAAATCTGTGGGTAAATCCTTCATGCCTCATAAAACAGTAACTATTTTTGTGATGCAAATTAACTTCATCTATGTTATCCAGTCTTTAATACTTACCTACAAGCCAATTACATTTCAGGCCACCCTTGCAGAATAGGATTGCACCACTTCAAAAAACAGATCCCCCTGTAAGCAAGTTCTCTTAGTTCCCTTTCAAGATGGATGGAGTGAATTATAGTGCTAACGCACACATTGACTCAAGAGCATGAAGAGCTGTCACCCAAGACCAATGAGCAAAGGATGCAAGGTGTCAGCCAGGTCACTGTACATACTGATCCTTAGTTCGTCAGCTTCCAATGTCCAAACAGAACAAGGTCAAACAACAGTCACCTTCAAAACATGGTATGTAGGAAAATGACAGTCAGGTTTGTGTTCAGTTACAGTTGTCGGAGTGGCAAAGAGATTTAACACGAAGATAGATGGCCAAATGCATAGTTCATGTTCATGTAGCTATTGCTAGACTGACAATTTAAGGAGTTCTGGTGATAGATGAGATCACCAAGCTTTAAATTTCAGGACAGCACACAGGCAAAACACTTAAATACAACGGTATTGTTATGATTCCAGCAATATTAAACAATGTGTGTAATGACCTGATTTTCTGGCATCAGACAGGCATGATTTGTGAAAGACAGATACCACACATCTTGCCAGATGAGCCTGATACGATGGCAGCAGCGTTCAGAATGCTGAACAGCACTGTAAGCTTCACAGAGATAAGCCTTCCCATTAACGAAGAACCATGCCTGGCTGAAGAGGCGGTCGATAGAACTGTATGTCCCTGTGATGTTTTATATCCCCTGGCAGTTTTCCCACCCTTGCACTATGACCCTCCAAACATCAGCACATGGATCATTAACCTTGCGAACTCACATTTGTGATCCTCTACTGAATCATCATTGAGAATGCACAGCCCAGAGACCGTACTGGCAGAAAATCACTTGGGTACTCTTCAAAATTCAGAAATGGCCACTCAGATACAATATAGATGTGTTGACAAGCAATCCCAGCAATACACAAATCCAGATCCAGAATTAAATCCAGACACGCTTCCCGCAGCAGTGACACACAGTCCATTCAACGTTGTAACAGACAAAACGGCGTTTTGCTCCATACGACTTGGTTTACTTGAGAGAGGTCTATGACTAGAGGTCATAGTATACTTGCTCATTGCTTTAAATTAAGCTAGAATGCAAGTAAATCCACACACACACAGTGGGAAAAGATTCACCATGTATTACTGCAGCTCTGGAGGCAAAAGTTAGGCTGTGTAGATACAGAAACTATGTCTGGATCTTACCAGAAGATGCAGTACACGATCTTTTCCAAACCTTCTCTTTCAGAGCACATATGCCTTAGACTTATGTTGTTCTTGAAGAACAATTTTAAGGTACTTTGCACTGCTACTTATTTGTGTTGTACTTCTGATGTTTGTTTACAGGCTGCTGGGATGCCTGCACTGATTTTTTAAGGTTATTTAAATTCTTTATTTGTTAACAAATTATGTTGGTTGCACAACACATTGGCATGTGAACACTTCAGAAAAAGGGAGGGGCACAGCTCGGCCTCAGTGGAATTAGGAATAAGATCCAATGACTTCAACAGAGTTACACAAGGGATAGGTCCATTGTTTCAGTGGGAGTTGTGGTTAATTAAAGTAGTATTTCCTGTCAGCTTTCTACATACAGGACTCCCTTGAAAGGTGACAGTACCTTGAAGATCACTCTGTGGGCTTCCATTTCAGACAATGAATAACAAAAGCATAGGGACGGCTTTTCAAGAAGTCTATGCAAATACTAATGTACTAAAAGCATGAAAAAAGGCACACTCTAATGCTCAGTTAACAAACAGTGATGTTGAAACTGTTATGTTACTGACGGAACTAAACTAACTTAACTAAGATTTTTGAACATGATCCATCCATTGTAACTGCATTTATGTTTTTTTCTTCCATTATAAAAACAAACAAACAAAACACAGCAGACACACAGGTACCAGCTAAATAGCTACGAATCTTTCCAACTTGAGAAAAGCCTATGAATTTTCTATATAGATCAAGTATTAGCCACTTTTTCACAAATGAGAAGATAATTGTAATAATTGCTCCATCAGCTACATATGCATTTGGAATGTGCATCAAATCTTTGGGAAAACCATGGCCTATCACTTTGACTTTACAAATCTCATCAAATAAAATCCTTCCTCACATTCTAGAGAAACTGAAAACTCTTCTTACAAAATTTCAGTTACAGAAAGTAAACACTGCGGAAATTCAGTGCACAGGAAAACTGGATGTTATTTATACTGTGTTTCGTCTGCACTACTAGAAATGTAAACCTATTCATGCTAACGCTAAAGCAGTAAACATTATGACTTTAAAGTACACTGAGGTCTTTCAATTGCCTCCCTATTTGGTTATCTGTTGAGTCCTGGTACTGGAGAATGATTTTTTCCTCTTCACGTCTGTGGCAATTTAAATAATAAGACAGAGGTTATGTGAGTGCAAAGAATTATGGAAAAAATGTAAGTGGAAAGTACATATTTTTAAAATGCACTTGAATAACTCAAATGCAGCTGAACTGACATTATTCAGACTTTCCAGTCTTATTCAACACTGGATTGAAACCAAGCACAAGAAATTTCAGGCCCAAAGGACATTTTAAAGAAAATTGTAAGTACCTATATTTCAAGTTTACAATATCTGTCTGGGAAATCTCTACCACCTAAAGACAGACTAACCTGTCTCCTCGTGGAATCAAACAAAAGGGATGTTAACTAATTATGGGGATGTCTGGATCAGCTTGCAAACAAGAACTGATTCCGCCCCAAAGAACACTCAAGCCAGAAACCTGGATTTAAATAACTGTGGTCTTCTAGCAAAATATAGATGCATTTTCAGATCCAAATTTTACACTGAAAGTTCACTCCTAACCTGTGCAGCCACAAGCGCTAGGCCCAGCTCTGCATTCCTTCCACACCCAAAATTGGAGCTCTGCCCGAATAAGGAATGCAAGAGAGAAATGCATTTCTTATCTTTATGGCACATCTTGTTTGGTGATGTACATGCCTGTGAACCTGCCAAAACTCAAATGTGTGACATGCTATGCACTCTAATTCCAAAACTGATAGGTTTCAAAAGATTACTCCTGTAGGACACTTATAAAGAGGTGGAACATTTTTTCATAAGCTTACGTAACTGTTCATAACTCCTGTATACATTGACATATTCCAATACTTCTGTTATAAGTAATTTTCAACAACGGAAAAGTAAAAATGCTAGATTTGTATAAAGGATAGGGAACAAAGGGCATAAATTACATATTTCCAGGCTGAGACACATTTAAAAGTATGGCTATACAAAAAGCAATGTTACACTGTAAAATAAGATTTAAAAAAAAATACCTACTTCACAGAAAGCAAGTAATAAATAAATGAATAAATAAATAATAATAAAGGCTCCTCAGCATAACAGTCTATGCTTATTATCCTCCCAAAACTCCAGGTAGCATTATGCACAAAGATGCACATAATCACGTTTTTCCATCGCTTCAAAACAACATGAGTTTCACTCTGGATTTTGGTAAGAAAAATGCAGTTATGTTTTCTTCAGCTACCCAGACAGCTGTATTTCAAAATTTGCAAGGAGAAATAACTTTCAACAGCATATATGACAAGTAACTGTGGAAACAAGTCTCTATGTGTGGATCATGGCCTTTTTAAAATTTTCCCTGATTTTTCAGGCAAAGTCATATAAGAATTTTTTCCGTCTTTTCATACAAGAAATGCCCACCAATGTTAGTTACAGATGCTGCATTTTATGACAAGTCTTTGAGTAAAATGAAATCCTAGTACAGATACAATTGTCAGCATTTTTCTTAAATTAAATTGATATAAAATCAGCCTAAATTCAAGAAAAATCTCCTTTTGTAAACACAAAATGTATCCATATCTGCAGAGTTTCCAATACAATTATAGGCGCCAACCTGTTCTGCTGTAGTTCTGGCCTTCATGGATGTTTTTCTTGTTATTCTACCCCCAAATAGCGTACAAAACGGTAGGAAAAAAAGATGCCCTTCTGTGGTCAAAGTGAAAAGGAGATATTAAGGCAATTTATGTTGCATTTTGTCCAGATGAATATTTTCATAACAGTTGAGAAAACAGTATGTTGAATAGAGCACCCTATGGCAACCAGTCAGAGTAAAAGAAATGCTAGCTAAAATCCAGGGCTTTGGTTGCTTTAAGCCTTCCTAGGCAAGATTAAATCAAAATATTTCCTATATACATTCCTTCTTTTCATCAGCATGTCAACTACAGTAAGTAAGAATGTGCTATTAATTCTCAGCATCAAAATCTGGGATAATTTTATATAGTTGAATATGTTTCCTTACTTTAACAGAAACAACTGTTACTGGAAATATTTTCCAAAGCATGCCGCAAGTGGAGCTAAGTAAATCTGCAAGCACACTGCACACTTTTCAGGGAAAATGTTTCTAAAAATGAATCAGGATTTAATAAAAAATGTCTCTGAGGTATGTAACATGCCCATAATACAGTATTTTTCAATTTTCAACCCTGTATAGAGCTTTTAAAACAATAACAGATGGACAAAACAAAAAAGTACAATTCTTCCTTATTGTCTCATGCACAAACATATAACACACGTAGAAAACCAATGACATGCTCTAAAACATTAATACTACTTTTATATTTTCCATTAGAAAGACAACTCGCTTGCGATTCCTTCTCCCTTTAAATTGTTTCTGTGGCAACACATCTGGTGCTATAATTCTGGGCCAGAACATTAACTATCCTGAAAGAAGAAAGTTATGTTGTTGTTCTGGTCTGCAAGAATGTGAAGCAAAAAGATCTGCAAATACATGTAACCATATAACCCTTTCTGCCTTCATAGGCGCACATAATGTTGACTATCAATACTTACGCATAGCTTAAAAGTACAAGTTTTAAAATGTTCCTACAATAGTTAGAGAAAACTGTTGTGGTGAGCACACATTCTGAGAGCTTTTTTTTTTTTTTTTAGAACAAAACGATGAATGCTTTGTTACTGCTATTCCTACCATATGAAAAATGTGAGGAAAGCATGCAGCTAAGAGGAACAAGGTTCATTCTTAGTCATAAACGTAACTTGCCCTACATCATTGAGAACACTTGATATTGATTTCTTATCATCCCTCCAATGCTATGTAAACATTACTGTACTATCACTGTTTTACAGATGAGATATGTCAGGAGCACGTAAGGCCAGAATGTCTGAAGTGTCTGTTAGATGTGAATGCCTCTACTGCTTGTTGCCATGCTGATGCATGCAGTCCTTGGCCCTCTAAGCTGTTGAGGACCAAGAGATCTTTCTTACTTGAGATTATAGGAACCTATTAACAGTTTATGTTTTAGAGATCCCAGCTTCAGCCTTCTAGCATTCTTAGAATCTCTAGTCTGAACAATTTAGTTGTAGAGAAAGGAAAGAAAAAACAGAATAAAAACTTAGCAAACTGAACTTGGGGCTGTACATTATTAGAGATTAAAAAAAATGTTCTTTTGCTAATCTGTAAGAATAATCTAAAGCAAGTTATTAGGAGCATTATACAGTTCAATTGAGATTGACACGGTAAAATGTCAACACTACAGTGGATCTCAGTCCATGATGTAAGGACCAGAGCAGTTTGCAAGGATTATTGCACTCTCAGCCTGGAATAGCAGGAGTTAAAAAAAAAAATACTGAAAATAGATTTTTACTACTCTATCAAGTAAATCAGGGATGAATTAATGGAAAGAACATATCTGATGGGTAAGAAAATATCACTGACACAGTTACTTTTGCAATAATTGCATTTTAAGTTCCCTGTGAAACAGATTTTATTATTTAACTAGAAATAGCCAAGTTCAAACCTAGATCAATTACATACAAAATGGTTTGTTAACTACACTTACAGCATTTTCTGTATTAGTGACAAAGAAAGCGAGATTGTCTGGTATTCTGATCCTCTAAATTAGTAATGATTAAATGCACTGACTGGCTGAAAACCAAGTTGTTGTTTTTTTTTTTTTTCTTCCCAAAACATTGGATAGAAATCATGGTTTCAGGCACTATGTCTTTGAAGACATATTGGTTTAAAGCAATCTGCACTGAGGGAGAATAAACTGGCAACAGAAATGGAAAAGTTGGAAAAAGTGGATAAAAACTGGTAAGTCAGAAACAGACCTTTAAGTCCCTCTTGGACTAGTGGAGGCGTCATCTTAAGATCAGAATTAAACCCAGGACCCTGAGCACCTGTAGTCATTAAAGGCCTGCTGATGGTCTTTGCAAGACTTGCTGTCTGTATAATTTTGGATTGTCACCAGCCAGTCACCTTCCAAAATCCAGTTCTGGTCAATAACAATCTGGATAATTCAACTCTGTCTGTTCCCTTTTTCTCAGTCTTTTGGCTAAGAGCAAGTGTGTATATTAAACTAATGTTAAACCCACTATTTTACATGAAATATCTACTTCTCTTCCAATGTAGCCTTACTATTTATTTCATCCAAAGGGCACGATTAACAACCCCTTTGAGACATGCCTCATTCCCTTGCTTTGTTTTGCAAAACTTTCTATACCCAGAGCCTCTCTTTTGTCCTGGTACACTACAATTCCACATTATCATTCTTCAAGCCCTCAAGAGAGGCACATTACAATTGTAACTTTCCCCTCCCAGTAGACTGACTTCCTTTCTAGCTATAATAGCCCCACGCCACTTCTCAGGTTCTTTATAAGCATATCGCAAAGGAGTATTTGCGGAGGAATTAGCTGTGGAAGGGAATAAAGTGATATTGGTCGATCTGCTATTATGGGGGCTCAGGTCCCTGCCTGGATTGATCCTAAGGAACCCAGGGCTGGAGCGGACATTGCAGAGCAACTCTGCTGCTGCTCTTCATCTGGACATAAGGAAATCATCTCGTCTTTATACTGCCCTTTAGGGAATAGCATTACATAACTCACTGTTTGGCCTATATTTCACCATTCTTGGCTTCATGCTGTTAACAGAAATGCCACTCCTTCACTTCAGTTACTGACTCTAGAATTGAGCACAGGATAGGACACAGAACCTGTTGTTTCACGGACGCCCTTTCATTCCTCTAAACAATATTCAGAATCTAATGGGCGGAAAAAATTTAACAAGCTAGCTGCTCACTACCATATCGCACGTGTCGCATCCCTGATAAGCTTCTCTCTAGACGTGGGGCACACAGTGGGCTTGGTCTGCTACTCAGTAACACCTCCTTCCCATATGGGAAGCACTAGTGCTTATGTCATCCACTCTGCAGAATTCAGGGCAGCAGCATGTAACTGAGCAACTGCATGAGAAATGAACATTACGGAGAAGTTTCTAACGTTCACGTTCCACTAGACACCACATCTTTCTCAGACACCTCTCTCCATTCAACATAAAACGCTCCCTCAGATGTACGTTGTGTTGTTTACTACCCTTACACGATCTAAAATGACCATTACTATGCTTTTTCTTTTTCAGTAAAGTCTTTCCAAAAAGATTATGTAATGCCCCTCATTAAAAGGTGTAGCTCCCATTTTACAGCTGTGAAAACACTGGTAGAGACAGATCAAGTCTTGTTACCAATGAAGTGAATGACTGAATCGGGAGTTCTGAGTACTGCTGCTCTGACTCCGGTTCGATACTCGCACGCTCAAGAATTACGTAACATCATTTTCCAAACTCGTTCAACTTTCTTGGGTTGATGAACAAGTCAATTTCCATATGGCCCAGTGTATTTAAAGCTTATTGAAAGGGGAAAGTAAACTGTCTGAAGCAAAATGTAACCGGGCCATGATCCAAAACCTCAATCCGTATTTATGAGCAAATAAAATACAACCTCTACACAGTCAAAAAGAGCTTACAAAAATATAACCAGCCCATACAGCGACACCTCCAAAACACAACCCCCGCAGGATGGCATAAACATTGCCCTGCTCCTCTGACTTTTCCACCTGCTCCAGCCAGGCATTCACCTCCTGAGGGGTTCCCGGGCGTCTCCTGGCACGAACGCGCTTACCCCTGGCTAAACCACCACCGCACCGCCCTGCTCCTGCAGGAGGGCTCGATGCTTGCCTGCTCACGGCTCTCCGGCTCACGGCTCTCCGGAGGTGCCCCCGCTGGAGGAGCCGGGCAGCTCTTGTGCGTTTCCCGCAGCTCTCCCCGCCGCGGTGCCGGAGCCTCCCGGTTGCCCCGCGGCGCTCGGTCCTCCACCGGCACCGGCACCCTGCTCCTCTCTCCCCCCCGCCAGCCGCAGCCCCGCGGCTCGGTCGTGCTGCCAGGTGCTGCCTTACCTGCGGGCTCGCCGGGGCCGTGCCGCCGGGAGGGCTCCGCCAGCCCCGCTTATCGCCGCCGGCTGCTGCCCGGCCGGGCTCCGCTTCCAGGAAGCCGCGGCTCCGGAGCGCTGCTGGCTCGCAGCTGGCTGCCGATCGCCCCGTCCCGCTCGCTGCCTCCCTCCCTCCCTCCCTCCGACCCCCCTCATCCTGGCAGGGGGGCTGGGAAAGTGCAGCGAGGCTCCGGCACATGCCGAGCTTGCGGTCACGGCCCGGACCCTCTGCTATTAATCAGGGAGCATCCCAAGCGCCCCCTCGCTTGCTCCAGCTGCTTTAGCAGGGCCGGGGCAAAGGGGCTCCGCTCGCAGGGCCACCCACCCCTGTCCCCCCGGCATCCCCCCTGTCCCCGCTCTCCTCACCATCCTCCTCCAGCCCTCACCAGCCTTTCCCTAAGCAGCATCTTTCCTTCTCCTATCGCCCCTTCCCCTTCTCCATCCCGTCCTCCCAGAGGTTTTCTATTACCGCCCATGTGTCGTTTGCTCCGTTTCATTCTCTGCTAACCCAAGCCCTTTCTGCTGCACCCACTACTGACCTCGTTGCTTCCTCAGGCAGGCACTGCTCCTCCAGAATGAGCTCCCTTCTGCTTGTTTTCTGGACTCCTTCCACATAAGCCTGGCAAAAAGATGTGAATTTGTGATGTAGAAAGCAGGACGAGATCCTCCCAGGTTCCCTGCCTCACCGTATGAACCCACACAATCACATCTCTTTTCTTTTGAACAATGCCTTGCCAGGCCTTTTGTAAACACCAACGCACATCTGCGTTCCTGCCCTGGGCACAGCACCTTGTATTAATTACGGTGTGTCTCATCCCTCTTTCACTTTCACGTGTTTTTTCACCATTTCCCCACAGAGTCAGCAAGTTGATTGACTGACAGCACAGGAAGCTCAACGCTCCCCGCGAAGCAAATGAGCTGACTGTACGGAAGTCGGATGTGCTTGTAAGATAACTTTATTACTAAACGTGTTTGCTCCCCTTCTAACCACGTACAGCGAGACCTAGGACACGCACCAGGCCCTCCTATGATCCTGTCTCAGGAGGATAAAACACAAGCTAAAGCTCCCAAAACACCAGCTGACCACAGATCTCCCCCAAGAACCTGTCAGGGCAGAGCTATTGCTCTTTTACAGTACTTTATGACATTGCTTAAATGAAAGCCTTGAAAAGGGTTTTTCTCTCACATCACTGAAAAAAGCATGGTTTTAAGAAGATGCAGGAGGGAATGGACACACATGAAGGTGAGAGCAATAGGAAAGAAGTTGGGCTGATGGAGTCAGCTGAGCAAATAACTCAAGCACTTTGGGTTTAATATGCTTTAGAATGAACAGTGCTGAAATGCAAGTAAAAATGGTTTTCATACCTGATCTTGAAGCTGATAGGTGCTTGGAGGGCTGAAAAAAGGCACCAGTGATACCCCACGGAGAAGACAAACTGCAAGGAGATATAAACACATGGACTCGTGCATGTAACAACATTACATATTCTAAGAACTGTAACTCTACTTATTGTTCTCTTGCCTTTCCCAGTATTTGAGGGTTTTAAGACCAATCACACTGCTTGAAGCAGCATCCCCCTGGCAAATACAACTATAGCAGCCTAAGATGGAGCAAGCCACATGGCCGGCCTCTGCTTGGGGTTACCAGTCTTACAGGGGGCCAGCAGAGCTGGCTGCGTGCTCCTGCCTCAGGCCGAGCAGCGTGAGCTGTGTCAGATCAGCTCACACAGCACAGGGCTATGCTAAAACCTGGGCTGTGAACTGCAGCCGTAACAGCGCGGACTCGTGTCTCAGTGTGCCAGCCACGCAGCAGGGTGGAGCACGCAGGGGCTATTTTAAAGCAACTTAACTGGATTTGCAGGAGGACGGTTGTCAGAACACCAAATCTCTGCAGGAGCCCTACACAACTGCTGTTGACCAAAAAACCTTTACTGTTACTGTCATTTCCTCCTGACTTATAATAAATTGCACAGACCAAACCCTCAGCTAACGCAAATGACCAAGGTTCCATCACTCCCTCTGCAGATGGCCATATTTAGTTCAGCTGAGGATTGGTCGTGTTTTTATTCCAGTTTATTTTTTTATGACCTTCATTTGCTGTGTCTTCATCTGGTGTGTTTATGCGGCTGGTGCTTGGTTTTCATTATTTTTAACTGCATTTCAGATTATTTGCTCAACGGTTTTGTTCACATTCTCTCCTTTTCCATGAAATTGTAATAAAACACTTGGCTACAGATTTTCCAAATTGAATACTGATGTTTAGTGCAGCTAATTATGTAGCAGGGTTCAAAGTGAGTTCTATAATGTAACAATTTACATATTCTTGAAAACAATGGACACAAACCTAAAAACTATTGTTACAAGCTAGTTTCACAGTCTTCTGGAATTTCCTTTAAAAATACATATGTTTGGTATTCTCACGCATATAAAAAGCAGTAAATACTCAATTGCTGCCACCATTATAATATTTATGAATAAAAAAACAAAATACACTGATGTCTCTCAGACCTAAAGGGCCATTAAAAATGCGAGTGTTTTCTCCAGTAATCTCAAAGCACCTCACAAATATTAATTCAGCCACCTGACATCCATCAAGTTGTGTGCCAATGATACACACAGATCATTCTGCAATGAAATATTCAGGACAGTTGCAAAAAATATTATACATTGACTGTTCCAGCCACACCAATGTTCTGGAAAAATCGGATTCACTTTAAGCAATTTTAATAATTATCAGATTGACTTTAAACAATGTTATTGTTTAAGTATGGACTTAAGTCATTCTTTTTTGGTCTCTAAACCAACTGAACTATAGACAGAAAACTGTGTAGACTAGGCTACTAGGGAAGATCCAGACTAAACTGACTTTTAACAAAGGCTCCTGTGAGCCATACCTCTGTTTACACTAGCAGTAGCTAATAACTTAGCTAATAACCTAGTTAGCAGTCTTAATATGGTCCTTTACCCCAGGCTAACCTGGAGAAAACAATCATTCTTCTTGCAGCTCTTGGTGCAAGCAATATGCATGCTAACAGTTGCTTGTCTCTCTACACCACCCTTTTTTATTTTGCATTCTTTTCATTTTAAAATGTTACTTCAATGTTAATTAATATGAAGTAATCTGCATAGAAGCAGATTATCAATACATTGGCACTTTTGTTATTGTAACACAACAAACTTCAGAAGTTCAAGCACACCATCCCTATATAAAGAATATTTACCGAGATTTTCTGAGTGTGCTATAATAAGAATAAACTGTAGTTACACAGGTCCAGAATTCTAAGCATTTGAGTTTTTGCTTCTTTGTACATTCATCTGCCTGCACTGGAATTTTTAGTTCACAGTGTTATAGCTCAGGAGGGAAAACAGAAGAGAGGCCAACAGAAGTAGAGAATACGCTCTTAAAGCCGAGCAGGACTGTGACAGTGGCTGAACTCACATGGACTCAGTATTTCCAAATGTGACATACATGGAAAAACTGAATGGCTTCGCTGCTCTTCCCAGCTTGCCCTTTTCTATTTTTACTTATTACAGCGGATCAGTGCCGCTCGGTTAATAAGCAGCGACAGCCCTATTATGTCAGCGTCTACACGTCTGCCTGCTTCAGCTCCGTAGCTTCACACCGGGTTCGCCTCGCTGATGTGTGCTCACAACACCCTGGGCACAAAAACCCCGCGGCCAGTTCAATGCCTGGGCACGGCGACTGCTCACAGCTCCCCCGAACGGGGCCAGCGCCCCGCGGCCCCGCACCGCCCCCTGCCGGCACCTCCCGCCACGCCGTAAGGGGGCGGGGCCTGGTGTGAGGTGGGCGGGGCCTGGCACAAGCCCCGCCCCCGTGGCAGGTCCCGCCCCGCGCTGCCCGCAGCACCGAGCCCCGGGGCGGTAAGTGAGGGAGTGCGGGACATCCGCGAAGGGAGCTGCAAACACTGCCGAGTGCTCAGAGCCCGCACCCCGGAGGAAGAGAGGGCACAGCACCACCCTGCAGCGGCACAGGAGCGCGATGTGCAGATGAAACTGTCAGCATCCACAGCAGCCCGGCAGCTTTACAGCTCAGATGTTACCTGCTTGTTTGATAGGTAATTAATTACCTTTAACAACTGGCAAGGCATGCTGATTTGCTCTATTAAGCGTACCATGGGTGGTCACAAGTAATTTTAAGATCTATCAAACATCATTCTGTCTAAAAACATTCCTTTGTAGCCAAAGGTGTAAGTTGCCATTATTCAGCAGAAAGCACTTAAAGCAGCATTTATTCCAGGCTGCAGCTGCCAGCAGGGGGCATTTTTATGCACCAATAGCAGGAACATGCTATCGAGACAAGCAAAATCTTTACTCCAAAAAGTTTATTAAGTGGAGCTTTTTATCTAATTCTCTCTTTAAGCCAAAACTAAAATCCCAAACTCTACCAACGTGAAGCTTAAATGAAAATTCTGAGCAATTATTCCTTTGGTCCATCATAATTTTTCCAAATTCTAGATTAAAAATAGCGGGTACTGGAGAGATAACTAACTAACGTTCATATACTACCTTAGGGAAGGAAACACCAACGTGTTATCTATTGACCTACGCAGATCTAGCAGCAGCACGGTTTCTAACTATATACTTGCATCTATACAACCACGGCACTACCAATCTACTCTTGATAGGAGTGTGTTGTATTGCTGATTTGCATACAGGAAAAGCAACATACTATTATATCACTACTTCCGTGCTGAAAGTTATTTTATAGATATGCAGTTAAAAAAGAAATACATCCGTTACTAAAAAGCAAAGCAAAACAAGAATTCTTCCCCCTCCCTTAAAATGTACATGGCACCAAGTGTCACAAGTCCAGGAAAAGAACTCCATTCTTATTATATGTGCCCTATTTAAATATTACTGTTCTTAATAAGTTAACTAAACTGCTATATAATGGGGTTTATTTGACGAGCTTTGTGCTTGTGTTTGTGTAGTGCTGTTGGTATGCATTGTATTTCATGGAGATAAAACATAACAAGCTACCCTTCCTTCTTTTTATATAATGCCACATTTGTAAATTCAGGGATCCTACTCCAGGATCACAAGAGATAATAGAATATTATGAAAATAACAGAACGTAATGTTCCATGGCTTCATGAGTACCTATAAATAGTGCTTTACAACATTATTTGCATATGTGAACATCAGATACTTCTACAACAAGAACGGCTTGCCCGTACTTATAAAGGGAAAAGGAAAAACAACTTGAGCTCACATATATCCCTAGCATTTTGAAAACAAAGCTATCCAAGCATACACACTGTTCTTGAGAACTCCACTCTTTGCAGGGAAATGTAACTGCTATACAAGATGAACATATCAAAAACTGCAAAAGGTATCAAAATGAAAGCCTACACATACAAATTCTATTTGAAAGGAGTAGAATCTGTGATATGACCTTATTATCATTTTTTAATAAAACTTCTCTTCCTATTGAAAAAAACCTCTCGTCAACTCCAGTATTTAATCAGATTGCCCCCTGCTTGATCTAATGAGCAAGCGCTGTCTTGTACAAATAAAAAATATCTTAAGTTAAATGTAAAAATAGCATAAGCTCTGAGTTACACAATAAAAGATTTGGTAGGTCATCAGTAACAGTCAATATATGCTGGTAGACATTTTTTTATTCTTAGAAGTATTCTTTCAACCCCCAGGAGGGTTGTATATATATTATATATATATTGCCACTCCAATTAAAAAGTGGGAAATGTTGAGATGGGAAAGAAGCATCTCATTATACTCCATGGTGGACTTAGTGAACTAATTTCCCTATGAGAACAAACAGGAGAAAAAAAAAGTCCTCCCACAAACTTCCCCAGCTATCCAGAGATTAGGAAACCCAACCTGTCTTTCAACTTCACAGGAGCTGAAACTAAAGGTGCCATGAATAGTCGTGATCAAGTCATTGGTTTTCCAGAAATTGTGACTAAAATAGCTCTATAAACTTGTGCTACTCCTGGCACAAAAAGCCTCTCTCCCTTTCTTTATCTGAAATCAAATTGTTTATTGCATTCCTTCCTCATACGTCAGCTCCTCGTGATGAAAGCAAGCCAGTGATTAATACATTTTATTAGGTTGGTTTCAGTGACTTGAAATGAATTTGCCCTGACTCGTTAAGCATGCTGCCACACCCACTGAATGGAACTCCAACCATTTGAGGAATTCAAGATAGAAAAAAAATATCTTAGACGATACCTCATAAATCTATAGCAATAAAATTAACTGCACAATGGCTTTAAGCACAAATCATCTTCAGAAGGTTCTTCCCCCCTTTTCCTCCAAAGAAAAATGGCAAACCAATTGCTTAAAAAAAGAAAAGATGTAAAAGGTGTTCCTGGTGCTCTCCTACGACTCTCTAAGACAAGCACGCCATAGAAGACAGAAATGGAAAGTAGTCCAAACTCTTTCCAATTTTCTAATTACAGAGTGACAAAATGGGAGGTTTTATCCAAGTCCTGCTCACGTAGCTGTAATCTGTTGCCTTCTGTTTACAACACACAGATTTTATCTAAATTTGCAGGCTGGATTCTCATCTTTTTGCAGGGTAGAAACAAAACATACTAGACGAAGGATGGGAAGACCAGAATTAGCCTAGACACTGTCTGACAGCAAACTATACTTAAGAATTAACAATATCCTCTGTAGTAATTACAGCTTGTCTTGGCTTGAGTGATAGCTGCAATTTCTTTGCCTTTGGCATGACAAGATCAACTGTACAAAACATTACCGACTTAAAAGTGATTCAGTACTGGATTTTTTTTTAATATTACTGATTACCAGCTGAGACTTAAGAACTGACTAGACACTCACACCTTGCCTCAACCGCAAGGAGCTGTTTGAACTCCTGACAGCCGTCTGCACACAGTGTACAAGAGGATGCCTCACACTGAATTCCCTTCTACCAGTTTTATGCGCTGGGGAAAAAAAAAAAACAAAACATAATTTCAAAGGTTTGTTGACATAACTAGATCAATCTACACGCTTTCTTTCTGCCTGTATATGCAAAATTATGTAAACGGAAAATCTTTTTTCTTCAGATTGTAAAACGTAAATGGTCTCCCCATTATGTAGGTTTGTCAGTCCCCTAACAAGGAAACTAAGTAGGCCTTTATATGAAAAAATAGATTTCCTGTCAGCATAAAGCCAATAAACCAGGCCACAAAGCCAACTGTTCTGACACGTTACCAGATCCCACAGTATTAGCTGTGGTTAAAATGAAAACAAACTCCAACAACTCCGCAGCCAGGATGGGCTTCAACACATCCTGAAAGCATGAACTCAAACTTTTACCCCACTCCTCCAGATATGCTCTGTGTAACTGTAAATACCTTCCACGTAACCTGTGCACACATCCTCGGACACGGGCGCACCTGCTCCGAGCTGAGGGGCACCTGAGGCATCGCCCACTGCCCTCAGAGCGGCCAGGCCCGAGGAGCTCCTCACGGAGGACCAGAGGAATTGCTGAGCAGTTTTGGCTAGAAGGGACCTTAAAGATCATTTAATTCTATTAATTATTAATACCCCAGCAGGGGCAGAGGCACCTCCCGCTGCAGAGGGCGCTCCACAGCCTGAGGCCAGGCACGGGGGCTGAGGAGGAGGAGGAGGAGGAAGGGGGGGCGAAGCGCTGCTCTCCAGCCGCCACAGCCCCGTATTTACACACGAGCCCCAGCTCCTCCAGCCCAAAGGTTACCAAGGCGCATCCCACGCCCGCTCCCTGAGTTTTTTTCCTAAAAAAAACCCTCCCGTGCTTCCCTATCGCGTCCCACCCGCTCCCCCCCCTCAGCGGGGTGCCGCCCGCCATCTTGGAACCCCGCCGAGCTCCGCCGCAGGTGCGCGCCCCCGCGCCCCCCCCCTTCCCTCAGTGCGCATGCCCGCGAGCGGCAGGTGCGCGGCCCCGCCCGGCTGCGCAGGCGCGGTGACGGCTCGGCGGCGCGGCCCCGCCTCCCCCGCGGCTGGCAGGTGCGGGCGGCCGCCAGGCCCCGCCCCGGCCCCGCTGTGAGGGCGGCGGGAGGCGGCGGGCGGAGGGCGCCGGGGGCGGGCGGCTTCGGGCCTCGCTCCCCGCCTCGATCCCTCCCTTGGCGCCTCGCTCCTTTCCCCAGAGCTCTTCGGAGGGCCCCCGGAGCCGAGTAAGGGGACGAGGCTGAGGTGCGGCCCCTCCCGGCGGCATGAACCGGCCTCACCGCGGGGCCGCGGGCAGCCGGGGCCTGGGCACGATGGAGGTGAAGAGCAAGGTGGGTGCCGCGGGGCGGAGGTGGGCTCACCTGGAGCGCCCCCGGGGCGCTGTGGGGGTGTCTGTGGTCCCCGGGGGGGGGGGTAAAAGGGGTCTGAGGGTTTGGGGGGGGTGTTGGGCTCCCAGCCCTGCCCAGGAGGGGAAGGAGGTGGAGGGGGAGAAGGTGCGGGTGTCTGAGGGGAAAGAGGGGTTTTAGGTGGAAAGCCCAAACCTCTTCTTCGTCCAAACCTGGAAAGAAATATATATGTATTTATTTAACTTAATGGCTCTACATTTCTATACTCTATTGTTGTTTTTTTGTTTATTTGTTTTTAAAGTAGAGCATATTCTTACAGCTCGCCCTGTTTGGTAGAGTAGCTACCTGGCTGCCTTCCCTTAACACAGCACTTGCCTTTAAAAACTCCTCAAGGACTTTACACTGGGAGTTACTTTATCGAGCCCGTATCTCTCTTGTGGCTTATACCAACAGTTCCTTGCTGTCAAAGCTTCGCACGGTTCTCTGAATCATCTTGCACCATTATCTCTGCATCCGTTCTTCCAACTGTTAATTTCTGTGTGCTGCTGAGCCATGGTCTTGTTGGCAAATCTTTAGGGTTCTGAAACATTTTATTCTTTGTTTTGGTTTGGATGGATAATATTTCCTCGACTTATCATTTTGCAGTTACTTGCAAACTAAAATTTACAACAGTAAAGATGTGGGATCTGAGACATCTTAATTGGTGTCAAGCTATTAAAAAATACATATAACTTGAGATTAAAAACCCGTTTCCATTGTCTGTGCTCACCTCTACAGGAATGTGTTTTCTTCTATCTGTGAATGCATCTCGTGTGTCTCTGTTTTTTCTAAACTAGTCTCCAGTCTGTTTGCTTGTGTTGTGTCCTGTCGTTTCCTGCAAATCGGTTATCGCGACTGCACTGTGGGTGAAGCAGCTAGGACATGGGTGTCTTTTTTTTCTCTTTTTCCTTTTTTTTTTTTTTTAAGATTAATATGGCAAAATGCTGAAACTTCTACTACAAAACATGTGGTTGGCTTCTCTAGCTTGCGTTGGTGGTAATGATTTTTTTAAAGTGTTGTTAACTTAACCTTCATGTGGCCAAAGTCAAAATACACAGGAATACCTGGCAGCCACGCTTCCAAATACTAATTAAACATAGCTGTTGCTGTGCCTTGCCTTAGCCCAGATCGCTAGGTTTGATGTTCCCCCATCATGTGCTTTGCTTGATTTAAAATGTATCTGGAGATCAGCTGAGCGATGCACCCTTTGGTATTCATAGAGAAGTGCTGAAGTTCTAATGAATAGGGACTGTCTCTTAAGTGCATATTATAAAGCAGGTTTCAAGGCATTCCTCGAACTACTTGTCGCTAATGCATTATTTAAACTCACCTTGATTTAATGTAGCATGGTAGTCATCTTCCTTCTATGAAAATACGGAATTCTGAAAAGAAAGGTTCTGTGGGAGGTGGAGGGGAGCATTACCGCCTGGCTTTGAAGGCTGTGATGCACAGCTCCTTATTTAGGTACTCCAAATCAATAATCGTGCCCTTACTGACAAAGATGTCAGCACAGTCCAACTCATTATATGAGGAAAACTATTTTTGTAGCCTAGCTTGCTCAATTTGGGTAACTGGTCTGAGCTAGCCCTGGGAAGCCCCATACTGTATTTGTTCTGGCTAACCCTTTCTCTAATCACAGACAAGTTTTATACACCCTCTTAGAGTTTCTGGTGATGGTATGAAAGCTCCCAGATAAACTTCTGGATCCTGAGATAGAAAGTTCAGGTCCCTGTCCTGCCCTCCCCTTATGACTTGGGACAGTATTTTTTTTCAGAATGAAATCTAATACTGATAAGACAAAGATGGATACGGTAGCTCTAAGTTTTGTTCTGTCACTGTTGCTGGAGACCACTAATAGTATAGCAGCAGTAGGCTGTGTTACAGAGGACTTAAAGATTCCTCTCAAAGGCCAGTCTTACTTGTGTCCTTTAGTAACTTCTTAGTAAGTTGACATAGCTTGTGTTTTCCCAGATGAGTTACCACGTAACAGCAAGTATTTGTAACCAGCTCCAGCAGCAGGAAGCTTTCCTTTCTTAAATTAGTCTCTCTGAATCTTTTGTCTCCTTTAAACTTCTTACAAGTTGTTAATTTTTGCCAGTGCATCTTTTTTTCTTTAATGGCTTGGAGTGCAATATTTGATATAAACCGAAAACAATTCAGAAGGATAAAATAAACTGCCCATGAAATTGCATGGTTTTACTTTTGTGTTTATCTGCTTCCTAATAGCATCGAGCATCTGGCAAGCCCCGTTAGGAAGTAATAGCCAGATGATTTGTTTCTTGGTGTTTGCACCAACTTCATATAAAATCATGTGGAAAACTGAAATCCCAAGTTTGAAAAGCTGGTCCTTTGTCTGCCTCCTACAGTAGGACTTAACGCTTCCTTCAAGTTGAGAGTAGGTTTGTTGGCTTTTTTAACGTAATAGTATTTAAACTACATAGTTTTTCAAAGCCAAGCAAATGGAATTTGGTGCAATGCCTGGAGAGTTTCTGTAGCGTTCATACTTCAAATAGCTGAAGCAAGATTAAATAGGAACACGAGACAAATTCTTTCACCGACGTCATAACTGAGCATGCTGCCTCTGACGTGGAGGGAGGGCCTCCTGCAGGCGGCTGTTTGCTTTTTGGTAAGCACACATGAATCATTCTCCTGACTTAATGTTCCTATTATTGGAGTGTTTCTAGGAGAGGAATGCTTATAGCCTTTAACTGCACCTTTTGGAGGAAGGAGAGGTGTTGGGGCAGGGCAGGGTGTTTTGCTGTGTAGTGTTGGAGTTAGCACATTAACACCCTACTAACATCAGGGTCTTTATCTCCTTGTTTTCATTTCTTTGTATGTGTGAACTCTGAAGCTTTTATTCTCCAAAAGGCTGTAATCAAATGTGAGGTAGGGTTGGTCTGGAGGCCTGGTATTGTGCATCCTCACATCTGCTGCGGGTAGCACATACAGGACACTGAAGCTCAGACTTCAGCCAGTATTTTGTTCTATGTGCCCTCGTGCTCTGCTTACAATTAAGCTTGAAGCATTGTTAGCATTAGTTTATTAAAAAAAAAAAAAAAAAAAAAAAGTATCTTTCTTAGGGGAGTAAAGTTTTAGTGGAATAGGGAGCTGGGTTATTTTGGGTGTTTCTTTATTGTTGTTGTGTTTTTTTTTTGTTGTTGGATGATCATAATGACTAAATGCACATGCAACCCCTGAAAGCACAGTGCCACTGATGAAGTGTGTGGCATTGTGTATTGTCTGCACCTCATCTGTTTTAAACTTTGGATGCAGCTACATTTTAAATGGCTGTGCAATCAAGATTTGAGTCTTGTTGGCAGAGGCAAATCTTCTGAATGCTCTTAAGGGGGGTAGTGGTTGGATTCCCCCTTGATTGCTTTCCAAGCAACAGCAGAATTGCCTTAAGACCATCTCACTAAAGCTTTAGGGCACGTACATAGTTTGTACTGAAAGTCGAGAGCCGTTCTTTATATTCGTCAGGTCAAAGTGGCTTTTTATTTATGGTCTGAACAGCTAGGAATACGAACACTACTAAGCCTTGTATGCATTAACCAGAGCCACGTATCAAGCTATGCATGCCATTCTATTGTGCTCAGAAACTTCCTTGAAAACCTTCAGGTAGTCACATACCACAGAAAGTCAATCACGCTTGTTTTTGAGACACCAACAAACATCAGTGCTGGGTATCAGTTCCCTCCCTTACCCAGAGCGTGGCTGTTTCAGAAGCACGTGAGAATCTGCTGTTATTCTTGCACTGGTTTGTCACCTTAATGCTAGCTTCCCGTGTTAGCAAATGCTTCGACACAAACAGCAGTGAAAGCAGCTTATGAGAACTTTGGAAAAAACAATGTTAATGGACCTTTGTACTCCCCTTCAAAATTATTGGTTATAGTTTTGTTTACTCTTTTTAATTACAAAACATACTTTTGCTTGAGTATATGTTAGATTTCCATGCAAATAAAGGTATATTTTGTTGTAGTTTGGAGCAGAGTTTCGACGGTTTTCTCTGGAGAGGTCCAAACCTGGGAAGTTTGAGGAGTTCTATGGATTACTGCAGCACGTGCACAAGATACCCAATGTTGATGTTCTAGTGGGATATACAGACATTCACGGAGACCTGCTGCCTATCAATAATGACGACAACTATCATAAAGCAGTTTCCACAGCCAATCCTCTACTTAGGATTTTCATTCAGAGGAAAGGTAAGCACACTTGAAGCGGGTGAATCATTTGTTTGCAGTACCGTGCTGCAGTAACAGGATGACGTGTGGAGGAAATGCCCTCTTCTACAACGCTGAATTCCATAATTATAGATCATGAAATATATTTACAATTCTTCTCTCTTGCTTCTTCCTCAGGCAACCTATTTATGCTTTGTGCATTTTTCTTGTATTTAGTTTGGTTGGATAAAATCAAGTTAAATCTCTAGCAAATGCTTCATTCTGGTTTCATTTAATTAAATGAAAATAAACTTTCAACTCAGTATTTCTAGGGTTTTATGCTCCATATGTTGGATGTGTTTCATTTAAAATTCCAGCCTTGATCAGACATGGGGAAAGACCATTACAGCATGGAAAAGAATCTAGAAGGTCTTACTACATAAAGTATTAAGTATCAGCATAAAGACTAACTTTTAATATGCTATTCTTATCACACTTTTCTAATAAAACAATCAGAAGCTTTCAAAATGACAAATTGATTGTGCAAACTTCGCAAATGTAAATGCTGCTTAGTTTGTCAACTTGCTTTTTAAAGATAGCATGTTTTCTAGGTACAAGTTCAGTTTGTCTTTTTCAGTGTCTGCTTTCATTTTGATCTGGAGGCAGAAATCAATTTTGAAGTTGCATTTGTTCTTGTCTAGCAGAATATATCCAGTATAAGGAACTGGAGAAGGGGGTGGAATGTAGTAATGGGACTTGAAATTGTTTTACTCCAGAGAAGCCAAGAAAAATTAATCTCTGCATTTGTTGGTTTTCTACCTATTTGCATACAGGAGTGTGTGTGGATGCATGTATGTGCGTAAGTATGTATGTGAACGTGTGCACGTGCAATTCCTGTCATAACACAGTCAATGGACTTGTTCCTTAGCTATTCTGTACAGATGTGCGCTGTTTCTGGCTGTTGCTTGTTGGCAGACATATTTTCCTTAGAAAACACTAGGGCATCAGAAGCTCTTATTGACTTTCCCACTCCACAAAATGAACAAGCTCCACAACAAGCAGCCTGACAGAAAAACAATATTCAAAACCAGTGTGGCTGCTTGCCAGCTGCTGTGTTTCTGACAATGTATTTGTCTTGTTGAGTGTAGTATAGCAAGGACTATATGCTTTCATCCCTGAATTGCCAAGGGGACAAACCATTTGCTTTAATAGAATGGTGATGTAGAAGAGGTCTATGATTCCATTTAATCTCTTACTGTAGCCATATGACGAAAACAGATAAGCTACTTTGTCAGACTGGGATTATTGAGGTTACATTTTAACACCATATGTTTTTAAATTGTTACTAGCGTTAAACTCTTAATGCCAATTCATACTAGTGTAGCATCTTTAACACTTCATTCTTTGTATCTTTATTTAGAGAATGATGGATTATTTCTTACAATTCTGCAAGAAACTGAGAATAGAATTGATATAATGTACAGAATGTGAAATAAGATTAACCCACATAAGTTTATCATGACAGGAATTGATTGGCAAGAAAAGCTTTATAGAAAGTAGTAGCTGTCATCACCTTCCCTTTGACACAAGTCTTCTGGCTGTAGAGCTTTAGGAAATAAGGAGCCCGGTGAGTCCAGCACTTCCAGTGCTGTACTTTGTTCTGAGTTATTTGTGACCACTTTGATCACTTTTGTTGATTACATTGAGGTTTAACATCATTGTCTTGCAGAACAGGTGTCTATATGATGGAAAATGTGGAAATAATTGGTTCTGTGTTTTATTTCTGATAAGTTATGTAACTAATACTGAGCTGCCGGAGTTTGAGGTACATGTGCAGCAGTCTTACTGTTAAGGTGTGATTAATTCATCTGCATGGCTGTGGCAGTTTATTGACTATACCTCTAAATCTGAGAATCAAATACTTGAACATTTCCTATTAGTGGGGCTGCTCTGATCTATGCTGTTCTGAAACTACAGTGATAAACAATTCAACTTTTTCTTCTTGTAAGGCTTGTTGTGGTTTTTCCTATACTATATAAAATCAGCTGAAAGGTTCCCTATGGGTTTTCTGTTGAAAAAGTGTCCTCTTTTTGTATACACAGTGAGGATAGTTGGGAATTTAAGGTCTTTGGCAAAAAGCCACTGGGGAATGTGACAGCAGTGTGGGGGAGAAAGTTTGTATTGTCTTAAGATATGAAATTTTATTACGGTATTTTACTGGTCTAGAAGAATGCATTATTTTTTGAAAGCTAGTGTAAGATATGTGCAGACTACAATAAAATCCAGGTTAAATAGTATTAGTCTGCATCCAAAGAACACTTCAACGGGTTGAAGTGAGAGCAACGGGGTGTTTTTGCAATTGTGCTATGTGACAGTTGTGGTAACACAAGTCTAACCTAGAAACTTTGTCACGTCAGAGTAAGCATACTTTTGTCTAATAATCACTTCTGACTCCTAATTTAGCAAAACTGGAAAGCTGTCTGTCCTAAGTATGTGTATGCTAGTTAATGTGGTAAGAAACCTGGAGATCTTCTAATGAAAGTATTAATCCTCTCAAATTTTTCTAACCATTAGTACCTTTCTGTAAAATATTTATTTTTCAGTGTTAGGTCTAAATTAGAACTTGATATTGCACAAATTCAGAATGGCTATCTGTTTGCAGAAGGTAGTTGCCTATTGGAGTTTTATTCAGCAGTTTAAGAGATTAACAGGTACTGTTGACATCTGGAATTTAAATGTTAGACTGATGTATCATGATTAAATCCAGATGCATGGGAGTCGCTCTGTCTGTGAGAAAAATCTTACTGGAGATAAAATCATGGAGGGGAAACAGTCCCCACAGGCACTAAAGGGCAATTTGACATGGGGGATTTTGCATTATAAATAGATAAATAATACAGACAATAACTCAGACTATGTATTTCACTAATGTCCGTGAAGCTCACTTGTAAGAATAGTAAATTACAATATCAGTTCTGCACTGTACATGGGTTTATAGAGTAAAAAGTAGATTCTTGAATTAATTAATTTCTACTTATTAAAGTAGACTTCTGCTATGAGAAAGCTTTATTTTGGTGAAAAGACAAATTGGCTTTTTAGAATAGTGGGGAAGATCCCAGCTGCATCGTGTCCTTTTTCTGAGAATACTGTTTTGTTATAATGTGTCACTAGATAAGACATGATTTGTTAGATCTTATTTTACAATGGTAAACTGCATTCGTACTCCACTGTAGTAAGGATTTGGGGTTTATGCAAATGTAATTCTTGAGGGGTAACTTTACATTGCCTAGCAAGCAGATCAGAAAAACACTGTAAATATGTCTTGAACTATGTTAAATTGAAACCAGATTTGGCACTTGCTGGTTGTTTTAAATTTCATGTAGTAAGCATATACAGATTGGTGCCACCTTGAGTTTGAAGTTAACAAATAATCAATTCTATGCTATGTGGACGTTCTTCTTAACATTATCTGTAGTTAACACCTTGTCCTTTGGCTTTATGCCAAAATAGTTTGCACTGCAGCTTTAAACTGATTAGCTAGGTGCCAGAACAAAGATGCCTTTGTACTTGAGAATATTGCTTTAGAAAAGTTGTTTAGCAGTGAAGTTAAACAGTCATGCTGTTTGGATGAGATATGGAGAGATGAGTTTTCTTCATCAACCTTTCGCTATCTCCCCCCCTCCAAATTATACGATTTTAACTGTGTATCCTAAGGTTTGTACTAGTTTTGAATTCTTACACTGTTAAGACTAGTTGCGATGCAAGAACCCAAGATTCCTCTGCTTTAGTTTCTTAAATGTTTTGATGTACATAGCTCGCAATTTTGGGATGCTATTTCACTTCAGCAAAGCGTCATTTAACTTGAAGTATGTCTCAAAGCAAAAGTACCAGCTCAGTGTTAAGATTTCTGATAGTGTTTGTCCTGTAACAGCCTTTAGAAGTTCATATCTCTTCCAATACATTTCTGTTCTTAGTTTCAGAAGCACTTGAGTCTCTGATATAAGTTCTTACAGATGTACTTACATAAGATTTCTTTCAAAGCCACTCCTTTTGCTGCTACACTTCATGATTTACAAACGTGAGAGACTTGATTTGGTCAAAAATGTAGGGCCTAATCTGCTGATAGTCATGGAAAGCCACACAGGCTGATGACTTTTTTGTCTGCTCCAAAATTGTACTGGTCAGGGAAGGAAGCTGTGAAAAGCCATGTGCATGGTTCTAGAGCTAACCGTTGGGTAGAGCACAGAAACAGAGTGATCATTTGCAAGAGCCAGTAAATCTTCTGGGATGCACGCAGTGTCTGTATGTTTGTGTAGCTAGCACATTCCAAACCTACCGTGTGGGCCTGGCAGCGGCAGGAGGGGGATCACGGTATGTGGCCTGCCAGGAAGCTGGAGGAGCTTTACCAGCCCTCTGCAGGAAGCTGGGAACTTCGCTACGGTACACGTTCTGTCGTAGCTGATGTATGAAACCGCCATGTACTTTGAATCTTTGACGAGAGTCTGAATGTGTGCACTTTGAATTGAAGGAGGAAAACCAGAAAGTGAACACCTTTTAGTGTTGCAATACTTGATATGGAAGAGGAGTTGTAAGAAAAGCAATACCTACAATGTTTTGATACTGTTTCCAAAGCAATGCCTATACTAAAGCTAGTAGAAACCTAGTGTTTCGCTGGTACCAGTATTAATTGGTACCTACATACTAGCGTTGCTTTTGTCAGTATTTCATGCTCTAACCCAAAATGTTCTGCATGTACATTTTTTCTTTTATTTTTTTTTTTGATGAGCTTACTCTAATAAAAAATATGGCCTAAGGTCTGAACAATATGGAACTAATCAGTCAGAGCGCATCCAACTTAGTCAATGGCTTTATGGAGAACTTCCAAAAGAAATAGTTATTTGGGAGTAATGCAGCACTAGATGTCTAGAAATGTGTCGATGCAAACCAAAAAGAAGCAAAGCTTTTGAAATGAGGCAAAACGATGTGTCTTGTCCATGCAGTGTCTCTCTGGTACTTGAAATATTTTTTCACTAGTCTTGCTGAATTTGCCGCTGTTTGTGCAGCATAAAAACCAGAGCTTTAGAGCATCAGAAATCTTAGTGCTTAATCATGGACTGCACAGAAGTTTTTACATAGTTTTTGAAATCACTACAATGCATACCAGCTGCTGGTGGGGGAAGGAGAAATCATGACCTAAAAATTAACCTTTGCACTCATTAACGTTGTTACTGAATTCTGACATTCAGGTCACCATTATCTATTGTTTGTCTGATAATCTTTACCTGTATTATCACTTCCTTGCTGTACTTGTGCATTACTCTGTATTTAACACCGAAAGATCTTTAAAGCAAAACCCTTCTGTCTAATGTTATTTCACAATTGCCCTTGTTTTGTAAGCAGCTGTAGTTCCAAATAAAGTAAGGCTATTGCAACTCATTGAATTGCAAAGATCCTCACAATGTAATGACCAGATGTCTAACTTGAAACTGGTTTGATGGGTTGTCAGTAGATAAGGGCAAAGCTACTACTCATACTTCTTTCTTTGATCATAAACTTAAAGCAAAGATTAAAAGAATTGCTCCACATTGTCTGAAGAAAATCAACATATTAGTTTTCAGCTATGGAGTGCAGGATTTTTAATGGCTGATCTTCAGTCGGATATTCCAAAATGCATTTTATACAGGAAATGGGAAGTGTGCATTTGGAGAAGTGTTTTACACTTCAGACATAGTCCACCTGTTAAGTTCTTTGGTTTGGGAGTTTGTTTTTGCGTGTGGTTGTTTTAACAGAGCCTCTCTTCCAACACAAAACTGACTTAACACTCAAGCATCTGAAGAATGAGTTTTAAGCTATTTCTAAAGTTCTCTTGCTTGGTGTTAGATCTGTTATTATTTTAATTTAGTCTTAAACTATACCTTTTTCTACTGAAAAATTCTGCTGAACAACAGCATTAATTCCATGCTTACCTGAGAGAGCCTCTTGGGTTCCCAACTAAACTAAAATTTATTTCTTGTATTCAGTCACCTAATTTAACGTGCTCAAGTGTAGCTGGTGCAGGTAGATTCTTCTGTTTGCTTTTCCTTTCTTACTTTTCCTTGTGAGACTCTTGATTATCTTTGTTATTACATGTGCAGATCCTAAGGCAGGGAAACAGATTTCACAGAAGCTGAGTGTGTGAAGTGGGAGAGAAGCCAACATATACTTGTATGTGTGAAGTAAGAGCATCGTGGGCTGTCTGTAGTAAATTAACGCGTGGAACAGTCTGTTAGTATTGCCTTTCTTCATTTAGCAGTTTTTACAGAAGCAGTGGTCTGGATGACAAGATGGCCAAATGTGAGGAAGAACGGAAGTAAAAATTACTATGTGAGGCATCCATGTCATCTGAAAGTAGCTGAGATATACTCAGGAGTCACTTCTAAGACTAATGTAGCAGAAACTTATTCAGAAGTTGCTCCCCTCTGTGTTAAGCAACTTCTCTTGTAAGGAAACTTACAATCTTTAAACTTTAGTTTGATACAGATGTTCAGTCTTTAGTAGATGGCTTTGCCTGTTCAGATGTGATCTGTTTCTTCAACTAAAAACTTCCATATATATATTTATATATATAAATATATAATTTAAGCCCTCTTCAGGACATTCTTTAAACAGTTGATGAACTATTACTTTTCTGTACACACAACGAGTTTATAATCACTTTATTGGTAGGCTAACTTTAAATTGTGTTATTTTGAATTCTATGTTGTAGAATTCTAAGTCCACAGTTGTCTTAGATGAACTGCATATTTTAAAAAAGCAACTCATTTTCAGTAGCCTTGATGTCAGGGAAGGAAAGAGTATTGCAAGTTGGAATAGATTATTGCTTTGGAATTACTTTCTCTGTTCTTTTTTGGTTAAGCCATCTGAAGTGAAAAGTCCAAGTACAGCTGGCACATGCACTCACTCATATCTTCATCTTAGTATGGGGGGGGGGGGGGGAAGTCTTCTGGTTTACAGACTCATGCTGTACTTCATCAACAATTGAACAGTTCTCCTGAAATTTCACACTAGGATAGCATTCCCATAGTTATTTCAATCCACAGATTAAAATGTAAAGCTATTCTTTTATTTCTGTGGCCATACCAATGGCATCATAATGTGATGTTACAAAGAAATCCTCCATTCTGAGTCCCAGGGTTAGTGCAAACTACTTCTGCTTGATTTTAATCCACTGCAGAAAAGTCTATGCAACATCACAGCAATACCAGTGTAGATCCAAAGGAATTTGGATCTGAATGCATTTCAGTTCATCGTTTTTGGAGTATACTTAATGAAAGCTTCCTTTGGCACATAGGCATTTTGGACATCAGATTATTTCTGCAAAACCTGTTTTTTCCTGTTAAAGATATTTGACTTGCATGTGTTTTTTTTTTAAGACAGTCTAAGCCATTTGTACACTTCTGTACCAAATCGTGGCAGTATTGTTTGTTTGAAAAATCTTGCTTGAAAAGTGTTTGTGTATAAGGTCTCTTTGTTCCTGCTCCGCAGCCATTTTACCTACGTTGCACAGGGGGGCAGGGAAAGGAGCGCAGAATGGAATAAGCTTTCTGGAGTTTGAATCCAGGTCACTTGGCCAGCTTCCAGGAGCTAGGCAATAATAGGCACACTGGCTGCTTTCCCTTTTTCATTCTTTCTTTTCCAATGATCTGAAACTTGAGGAGAGAAAACTAGCAAGTGGAATTACTCTGAATAAAATTAAAGCGTTTCTAGGAATGTACTCGTTCTTTCCATTCTAACCTTTCTCGAGCAGCTAGAATATAATTCTTTGTCTCTACTACTGCTGACTTCCTTTACATTTTTTGGGTACTGTTTTTCCTTTGGTAGTAGGAAACAGAAACCATTACAAATGTTGATGAATCCCATAACATTAAAGCTCTTGTTTCAAGTATAGAGAGATGTTTCTACTATAGCAAGCCTTAAACCTTCTAGGCTGGGCATTTCATTCTGTTAACCTAAAACATGATAGCAATGCTATATGGACCATATATAAAGTGTTCTAATCATCCATGTGCTATGTCTTACAGAAGATGCAGACTACAGTGCCTTTGGTACCGATACTATGACAAGGAAGAAAAATGTCTTATCAAATGTGTTACGTCCAGATAACCACAAGAAGAAACCACACATTGTCATTAGCATGCCGCAAGACTTCAGACCGGTATCTTCTATTATAGACGTAGATATCCTTCCAGAAACCCATCGCAGGGTACGGCTTTACAAGTATGGAACTGACAAACCCCTGGGATTCTATATACGAGATGGCTCTAGTGTCAGAGTAACACCCCATGGATTAGAGAAAGTTCCGGGGATTTTCATATCCAGGCTTGTCCCTGGAGGTCTGGCTCAAAGCACAGGCTTGCTGGCTGTCAATGATGAAGTACTGGAGGTGAATGGAATAGAAGTTTCAGGAAAAAGCCTTGATCAGGTTACAGACATGATGATTGCAAACAGCCGTAACTTGATCATTACAGTAAGACCAGCAAACCAGAGAAATAACGTTGTGAGGAACAGTCGGACTTCTGGCAGCTCTGGTCAGTCTACTGAATCTAGCCTTCCAAGTAGCACACCAAATATTTTAGCAAATTTCTTGCAAGGAGAAGAAGAGAGCGATGAAGAGGACATTGTTATTGAAGACAGTGGCGAGCCACAGCAGATTCCAAAAGCTGCACCTACCAGCGAAAGCATAGAATCATTGACGCAAATTGAACTCCATGAGTCAACACAAAACGGCTTCCTTCCTTCCAGCGAGATGAACTTGAATCATTCAGCAGGCAGCATTAGCATGGAATATGAAGTACAAGATCCAGATCATAAATCATTAGAAGAAGATGGAACTATAATAACGCTATGAAATTACATTGGTGTACTTTGTACTTAGCAAGGATGCCATACATGTTTTGATTTGGTTTAATATGTAATATGTTTTATACCTCTCCATCTACTGAGCACTGCAGTTAGATTAAAAGGAGAAAAAAGTAAATATGAGACATTCAAAATGATATAAGTTGACTAACTTCAGTTAATTCTGCACTTCCATGTAAATACTTCACAAAGATAACAGTTAGTTCATAACTGACTGAAATTGGATGAGGAAAATTTAAACTGAAAATGAAGGATAGTTAAGAGATGGCTGTGAGCTTTCTTTTAAAGGTACTTGATTTTTTTTTATGTGAAATACTACTGGTTCTATAGAAGCAAACTTCCATTATTGTGTGAGGTCGATTATCTAATGTGCTGTGGTTTCATGTTCAACTGAAGTGCTGCTTACGTATGGTGGTGCTGCTTTAGCCACTTCATTCCTGTTCTGGTCTGCTGTTTTGCTGGTAGAGCTGTTTGTGTGGCTCTGCGTACGAGGAAACAAAAATAAGCAGGAGGTGGGGTGGGAAGAGATTCTTGATTGGTCAAACTCCCTGATTTGTTGAGCAACAGTGGTAGGTGACAGGGGTCAGCACCCTGACAACAGTCAGGGCTTGGAGGTGGGGGCTTCTGAAGTTGTGTCCCTTTGTAAATGAATGTGCAACCACAGGCTCATTAGTCAGGCACCTTTACTGTTCTTAATTTGCCTTTTATGGCCGTGTTAACTTACTTTTAATGACACTACGATTTTTGAACTCAAATGTGAAAGTCTTAATACTTCTGTATCTCAAAGACCTGTTCTCATTTTAGTTTGCTATATTTAAGGATATCATTGGATTTAATTGCTAATCCCAGTAAATTTTAAAGAATTCAGATGTAAACATAATGCTATGGAAATAACATACTATGTAATCTATGTTAAAATCAGACCTAGTAGAAGCTGTAAAGATTTCTACTAGCAAAAGTTTGTTGTAGTGAATCAAATGTGAAAAGTCACTTTTTTCAAACCTAAATGATTCAGAGCAGTTTAAATTGACTCAAGTTCCTGGATTAAAAAGAAAAAAAGCTTGAAGTCAGGATGAGGCTTTAATAGAACTTGAGCTGTTATTAAAACTATTTGTTCTAATGAACTTAACCATAAATACTGATCTTCCTGTGCACCGCTGATTGGGTGTTTTGAATCTTACGAAGTTGCTGTATTTAAAGCAAAATACTGATGACAAGTCCTGATACTGCAAATGTACAAGCAAGCATGCACATAATCAGCTGCAAATTTACTAGGACAATTGTAAGGAAAGGTTTCTACAATACTCTCCGCATTTGAGATCTCCCCTTTCACCACTTGGCACTGTTCCCTACCTGATCCTACGGTGGGAACATAAGTTGTTGCAGGAAAATGAGATAGGAACAAATAGGGTTGAGGAGAAGGATGCATGGAGCTTCTCAGCAGGGATCTAGCAGTCTAGGCTAGCCTCTGAGAGAGGTAGGATGCGGCCAGTTCTTGTACTGTGCTTACCAGAGCCAGTACTTCGGGTTTTTGCACGCATGTTCTGCCCTGTGGGGAGATGTAATAAGCAGGAAAGGAGGCTAATCCTGTTCTTTTTCCCCAGTCTATCTTGGGGAAACATCTACCTCTGGTAATTCTACTAACATGAGAGTAATGTTTAGGCACCTGTAAAAGGCTTCAGAGCACATCAGAGGGTAAAACTCCATTTGTTTAAGCTCTTTGTAATTATACAAACAAAATTGCTACAGGTATTAGTGATGTTTAATTTTGAATTAATAATCTCAAGTATTTAACATTGGAGTTTGAGTCTCATAGATGTCAAGGAAGGCTTTGTTAATGCTCCTTTTGATTTACGGAGAGTTGGCATAACAGGCAATGGCATGCATTGCAAGTGCAGGTTAGGGTGGTTTTGTTGGATTGATTTATGGCTTCCTTAGTATGCATTTGGAGAGGCCCTGGAATGTTTTCCCACAAGACCAAGAATTTAAGTGTTTTACTTATATTGCTAATTATTAAAATGAAGTTACTACATCCACTTAGTGTGAAATGAGAAAAATAAATGGTTCTGCAATGTGTACATCTTAAATATGCATATTTTCTGTCAGTGCTGCTCTACGCTTCCTTTATTGAAGGAAGATTGTTTACTTTAAGATATCTTTTTTTTTTCCTTTATCAGAAGACTTTCTTGTATGAAATCATCAGCCAATGGTGACTTTCATTTATTACGCTAGTTTGCACTTCTGTGCCTTTTGTTTACTTGAATGTATTGTGAATTATCGAAGGAATAAAGGCACGTGGATGAGAAGAGAATGAGGTCCACAGATACAGAAGATGAACTGGTAGTGCACTTACTTCAGATGTAATGGTTTCATTTGGTGGAAATACATTCTGGGTCTGCTGTGGTACTTCAGTATTTTGCAGCTTAGGTGCAAGGTGAGCTTACACAGGAGGGTTGAGTCTGAGACTGCTAATGTTACAAGGCAATTCATTGCTCAAGTACAAACACCCAAAGTGTGCTACCAAACTCTTGTGTTACCTAATTTGTGCTTTTAACAGATGCATGAATATTTTGGATATATATGCCAGTATTAAGGACTTGTAGAAACTTAACTAGGGTCCCACTATAAATTGCATGAGGATTCACCTCTTAGGACCTTTCCTGCAAACTGATTGATCTCTAAATACATGCAATGATATTTTTTAACAAATAATGTTCTGTTTTACAGAAATTCGATAACATATATAGTAAAACTAAGCATTTGGGACTTGATTAAAAAATAAAAATTAAACCTTAAAAATGTTTTTCTAGTGTATTTAGTTACAATGACAGACTGCACAGCATATAATCACTTAATGCTGCAGTGACCATGAAACTTCTAAAGTTCTTTCATATCTTACTAATGCATATACTATGATGAAATACTTTTAAATTGTTACTTCAGGATGATCAATGGTTGATTATGAATGGCTAAATTTTATATATAAATGGTACTGGGGCTCAGTATAGGGTTTTGAAAATATGCTGATATCGTTAGCCTTTCATTCACTACCTCCTATATTTTTAACATCTTTACAATTTTCTCCTTGGAAGAAAATGCTTAAAGGCTTGACGGTTTTTATACAAATTTTTATCTTTAGCTATAAAAAAAAAAAAAATCCAGAAGTGATAGTGCGGTTGCTATGCATGATTGACAATATTAAGCTGCTATTAATGTTAATCTTTGTGTATTACGTATCATATATATGTAAATTGTATTTTCAATCCAGATTTTATAAATTAATTTATAAATATCCAAATTATTTCAAAAATGGAGTGGAAAACTAAAATTCCTCTGAGTAGTGTTATATGTCGTGTACATGCATGGGGGAAGTTGTTCCTTTCTTGCGACTGGGAGGTTTAAGTGCACCTTAATAGGAAAGAGTAAATTCTTCATAGAATTAAGATGCATTTACTTTGAAGTTCTGCTAAGGTACTGGATAAGTCAAGCCTAACTGTGAATCATATGTTTTTCCACAGCTGAATTAAATTTAGGACAATGTTCTCACAAGCTGTCTTTAACATGTGTATTTTTGTGAATATTATGTATTTTCTAATTAAATTTTCCTTGCAATGTGATTTTTACATGAATGAACTTGTTTAAAATGTCAAATATCAGTATTTTTCTTACAACTTCGATGTATAATGTACATTGGTATCTTACTGAATGAAGATTGATTTTACAAAATCAAGCTAGCTGTAGTAGTTGTATATTAGTCTTATATTTTTACAGACTGGAATAATAAACAGATATAGAAATGAAATATTTTTTTCTCAATTACTCTTAGGTAAAAATGAGGAAGAATGCATCCCTTGCTTATTCTGAAGTGTGAATCTAGTTGGGCTTAAGTTTTCTCTTGGGCAGCTAAGTGGGTTCTGTTTTCATAGTAGTCTTAAATGTTTGCTTCCTCTGCTCCTTCCTCCCTTCCTCTGAAACAAATCTTTACACGTGGAAAGGATGCAAGAGTTCAAGAAACTTGTCCCTCAGTCCTGTTGTCTGACCTGTGATGTGCTCATTCCTACAGTAGCTGCAAATAATTGATCTTGCATTGTATCACTTGTCTGACGACTGCTTGCGGTAAAGTTTAGGACATGAAACTAGAAGAAGGTTCTTCATCCTCCTTCACCATTTGCTGCTGGCAATTTGGAGACTTTCACTGTTACTGTAAGTATGTTATAACTCTTGCAGTTTTTTAATTTGTACTCGATCCACTTACAAATATTTTGTCCCATATCTAATGCATTGGCAGCCCTTGTAAACATCTACCTAGCAACAAAACACTTCAGTTTCTTTAGCTCTTTTGTGTAAAGCTTTTGTGCCTGCTGGTCTCAGGCCCAACCATATGACTTCTATCCTGTACCTTCCTTTATACATGCATGACTGTAGCTTCAGTTGTATGAAGAGTACTGTACAAACTTGCCTATGAGGTAGCCATGGGAGGTGACAAAGTCTGCAAACAGTACTACTGTATCTTAATAGTGATATGCAGCTGAAAGAATCCAGTTACTTTATCATGCATTTGATTTTGAATGCCTTTTGTCTGGATTTCCTTGTGCAGAACCTGACAGCTCACCCCTTTCTTAAAGGAATGCTGAAGTTAGCAGGATGTTCTTGAAACAGTGTCAGATTTAAAAATTCATCCTGTGTGAAAATTCTGGTGTGGTAGCAATTATCTGCATTTTAGGATTTTCTTTCTGTGTGACAGAAGTGGGTAGTAGGGGACTGGTCAGCCTGAAAAATATATAATTCAAAAGGCAGTAAACCTGTCTGTAAATAGTTTTGTATGAGGAAATAAAATACCATCAGGTAGATTGAAAAAGTGCAATGAAATACAATTTCCACATCTTAGTAACTTTGAGTTACTTGATTAATAGTGAATTTTTTCTCCCTAGAGGTCAAAAATATATTGAGACTATATGAAACGATTTCATATAAGGTATGGTTTCACAGAATATGTCTGGTGTTGACTTAAGCTCTCTGCAAATGTACTTGCTACGATGCTCTTTGGCCTGCTTGAAACTGATGCTAAATGCAGGTACTACTTTTACAGAGGTAGGAAGTGCTCTTTCCAGCAAGGGTACGGATTCTATGGCTAGGCCATTAATACCCATTAATGCTTCTGTGCCATCCAGCAAGCTTCCATGTCTGAGAGAATTTGTCTTCAGTAAAATCCACCAAGAATCAATGGCATGAGGTTATTGCAGCAGCAGAGACTAAGGGATGTGTCTGCAGGAATGCATAGGAGGTATGTATCCATGAGGATATAAAGTCTGATAAGATCTCTTCAAGTTGGACAAGAGAAGGCTGGACTAATGTTAATATTAACCTGGACTGAATCTGTAGGGGGAGGCACAGTATGGAAGCTATTTAGGGACACTTAAAATGAACGAGAACGAAATGTATACTTGTACAATGTATACTTGTACAAATAAACATTTTCTACAAGTCACTGTAATCCCTACAGGTTGTTTTCCTAAACTAATTGTGAAAGGAAGACTACCTTCTCCTGCTGCTGCCTCCTTGAGGAAGAACTGTAACTGTAAAATATACAATAAAATGTGAGAACAATATTTGAGGAAAAACTACTTTGCAAGATCACAAGTTTGCTTTCTGTGACAGCAGCCAGTCTATCTAGCCATTAGCTGCCCAAAAAAGTCTTCACTCAGTGCACAATCAGATAGGTAAATGCATTCTGCCCTAAATATGAGAAAACAAAACTGGAGACAGGTCTCCTCACACTCACCCATAAAATTTAACCAAGAAGTGTCAGCATTTCTCACAAAGTGGGTCTTAAACTGGGACCTCATCTCTACACTTGTACCCAGGTTGTATGTAAGCAAAAAGTAAAAGAAACAAGTTACAGCCACTATGTCAGTCAAACATTTACTCTATTTTGTGAGTTTATTGGTGCAAATATTTTTCCTGTGAGTGGCGTTTATCTTTTCACCTTATACAGAGGGTGAGGTTCTTATCTTAACTCTCAAGCCAAAGGAGAAATACTTTGTTCTAAACTCTCAAGATTGTTTCTTACCCAGTCTGTCTTTTAAATACGAACAGCATTTAACTTTTCTCAAGGTGATAAGCTCTTAATGAGGTGTTACAACTTCAGTTATTTTATGAAATTCAAAATTAATGTATGGTTGCAGATAAACTTGCTTGAATTTTCAAAAGGAATAAATTAATACACACATGGTATCAATACAGGAGAAAGATTGAGATTAGTGCTAAATAATAACCCCTTTGAAGTTTTCTTGTTATTTTGAGATTAGTTGTGGCTAAAACTCAAGTTTTAGACTTGACAGAATTACTTCTGATGGATATGGTTGTTGTATGCAACAACAAGAATCATGCTTATGCTTTGAGGTAGCTTCATAAACAGCTTCCAATACTAACATGCTGAAAAATATGCGTTGGATGGTAACAGTATTGTTCTTGGATGCTGTAGAAGTATGCAAGAAATGTTACAGCTGGTTCTTGGAGAGGTGAGATCATAGCCGAGACTTAAGAATTCAGACTCCTTGTGCAGCTATGATAGATCAGTTGTGTACTTTCCTTGTCAAATGGGAGATAAACGTCTCTCCGAGGACTTAGTGTAGTATGCTTGATTTTTAAAAGTGCTTTGGAAATATGAAGTGTAAAGTGACTTGAGGAAGTATTTTCTATTTTACCAGTATTTCTTGTTACAGCCATTTAGAAGTGTTGCTAATAAGATATAATTTCCTGTTCTTCCAATTAACATTCCTTTCCACTTGAACTACTACTTTATTACCTGAAAGTATAAGGAAATACCTTGCATTTCATCAGTGTGAGAGATTTATGCTGGGCTCTGTGTTACATTTAAGAAAGTATTTAAGTGCATATTTATTACCACCCACGTTTCCGTTCTAGAGGAGAACATGGTTCTTCCTCTGTAGTGCAATGAGTTTTTTTCAGAATGCTTTCTTTGAGCACCTGGTGTAATACCCAGTTACTGATAAGACTATTTTCCTTTTTTTTGTATAGTCACAGATGCATTGGCAGTGCTCAGAAACATGGAATAGAGTTCAAGGGACAGATGAGAATAGATGATGTGACGAGAGCTAGTGAAGGTGGGGATTTCATCCAGTCCGGGGGTTTGTACTTGAATAAAAACATCCTATTGGTGTGGCTAAAACAGACGAATTTGTCTCATAATCTGGCATGCCTAAAGAAGATCTTAAAATAAGCAGCCTAGTTTTTCACAGCTGCAAGACAAAATGGAGAGAAGATGAAACAGCAGAAAGCAAATAAGAGATGCTAATACATGTAAAGGATGCCCCAACATACTGCAGAGAGGAATACCGAACTTGCAATAGCTAATTTTTTTCTATTATTAGACTGACAGCTTAATATAAGAGATACTATCTCTATTTGCAAGCCTTGCCTCTTGTTTTAGACTCATGGCTGTAACATTGTTACCTCTATGGACAAGAAGGGTATTCCTGTTATGAGACACTGGATTTTTCAGTGGTTTCCATTTTTTTCCATTTTTTAATTTTATTTCTTTGTTATTATTCTAGATAGTGCAAACCCAGTTAAAAAAATAAAAATTGTTCTTATCTTTCTGTTGGAAGATGCAAAGGATTTGGAAGCTTTATGCTGAGGAGAAAGCACTGAATATATAAACAGATTACTGTGACTTTCTGAATGCTACATGAGGTTACATAAAAGGTTTGAACTTTAAATTTCAGAAATTGTAAATCATAGTAGCTTAAATCTAACAACATCCTTCATACTTTTTCTGTAAAAAGTAGGTATCTTTGCAAACTTAAAGTAAATGGGATAAAATTAAATGCAAAAACTACTTGCAAAAGACAATCTGGGCATTTTATTAAATATTGAAATGCTATTTACTGTCTTTCAAAAATATTTCAGATGGTTACTAATTGGATCTGTATAATGTAGAAAAAATAAGATTCTTTGAGTCATCATGCAAAGTTGGTAGCTTGAAAAAAATGTCAGTAATTCAACATGTGACCTTCCCTGTATTTTGACTATATTTAAACTGATACTTTACTTGTTAGGATAGTGAATATAAAATATTTATCCCAATCTTACAGGTAAGACAAAGGTCATGAAGCCATTTGGTCAAAGCAGCAGAAATGCATTGTCTATCTTGTTCTTTTTAGTACTGTTTTCTTGAGAGATTTAGCAGTGTCGTAGTGACACTGCTCATGTGGATGATACAGTTCATATAGAATAATCAGGAGGAATCTAATTTAGTGGTATTCTTTTCCGGGCATCTAAAATAAGTGTTGACTAGCTGTGTGTTTAAACTTAAATCCAGAACTGCTAAGTGCAGTAAAGGAAGCAACTGATGTAAGAACTATAACAGTTATAGCAGAACTTTACCTGTAAAGGCTTCCTATTGTAAATGCGTGTTCAGTATTATTACATAACTGCAGCAGTGGGCTTTTTCTAATATGGGAATATTTCTAGTCTAGCAGATCTTGTTAAGTCTTTTCTTGACACTCCCATGACTCTGGTTCTAAACATACCACTTCACATGCTTTCTCCTATTTGAGATAACTTAGTTTCGTAACAGTTAATCTGTGATGTACAACAGAAGCCAGAACTATTTCATTCTGGTCTTAAAGCTTCCCAAGTATGCTTTCCAGATCACACTGGAGTTTAATCTAGTGCACCTTTCAAACATACACAGTACAGACCCCTGGGGACTACAGCATAAATGGTAAAGGAGTGGCTGAGCAGAGAACAGGACTGTGTTGTTAAGGAGTGCAAATACATAGCAAGAAGTCTGCCCAGACCTGGGGAGTTCACAATTGAAACAAAGGAAACAAAGAGTGTTTGGAGATTTACACCCAGAGATGCAATGTGTTTTCTCTCTATGCAGTGCTGGTCAGTGGAAGATCAGGTTCTGCAATACCTTACGATTTTTCAGATAAGTGCTTTTTAAGTCGCAAGTGAAGCATAGAAGGGTCTGTCTGGTGCTATTGTCAGGAATGACATAGGGTAGATTCAAATCAATGGGGCTGTTCCTACTCAAAAAATGATGTTGTGGAGAAACCCTGCAAACTGGTAGCTCTTTTTTTCTGTTTCTTCAAGTACCTCTTCAAGCCTGATTTCTTTGATCTTCACAGCAAACCACAGGCTATAAATCTGGCATTTCTTTATGAATGCTGAAGTGAATTTAAATTTCTTCCATTATTCAGCAATAATATGGTGTTGCCCAAAGCCAAGAAAAGCTTTGGATGACAGTGCAGGCCTGTTGTAGTCTTTGGCTCTGCAAGCACTGAAAAGTAGTTTTATATAGTATTCTTACAGTATTTAGTATTTATATAATATTTTTAATAGTAATTCACAATGAGACTAATGCTCTGGTGTCTGGTTAGTGCTCTAGTTTCTTCAGGGAAGTGGATGACATTTTATCTGGCTTTGCTCAGGTTTGCTCTCCACAGCGTCTAACAGATTTTCCTCTCCCTGGGCTGTGGCTGTCTGCAGATGGACTCCAGTTAGACATCGCAAGCCAGTCAGTGTGAACTCCTGCATGCTGCTTTGTCCCTGCTGCCACAGAGTCCCTTTGACCCTAGTATAAATGCCCCATACAGGCTGTGTGGCCCAGGCACCTTTCGAGGGCGGGCTGCTGCTGACCCCTTGCAGCTGAGAGGATTTCTCAGTGAGCACTCTCCCTGCTCCAGGCAGCGCTCCTTGAGGCACATTACTCAGCAGGTAGGGCAGGAAGAACAGCTACCATGAACAGATGGCCCTTTCTGTCTCTGTTCGATCTGCCATCTTGATCATCTGTCTTTGTCTAAAATGCTGCTTTGGTTTCAGATTGGACTGTAAAGGAGACTAACACAGAACAATCCGGAAGGTTGCAGAAGCTTCCACAGCGTGCCTCCTGCAGCTCTGTCTGTGGGGAGGGTGCCAGGAGCTTTCGGCAGCTTGGGTGTGGGGTCAGGGTCTGGGCTCTTCTCTGCCTCACAGAAACCGGCCTGCAGGCTGTTTAAATTCTCATTTGCACGCAGGGAAGCGCATGGCACAGAGCAATTACGAGCACTTAAAAGCTGCGCTGCCAGCTGCAGCCGCCTTTAATATCCAAGTGAGTCAAAAGGCGGCACTGAGTCCAGCACCTGATCTCTGAGTATCTAACCTCCCCTCTAGCCTGCAGTGCGGGCTTGTGGAAGCACATCACTAGAAAAAGAAATTTGTTTTTTAAGTGTGGCAGGGGGAAGCTGTGCCTGACGAAGCGCTGCTCCGTGACCGAAGCGGCACGGCAGTAACCAAGCCCTTTAAACCAGCCCTGAGGCCCCTCTCCTCAGAGAGCCCCCCGGGGGCGGGCGCTGGGCGGGTGTCCCCCCCCTCCTACCCGCTGCGCGCTCCCGCCCGCCGCCGCTGGGTGGCGCGCGCGGCCCGCTGAGGGGAGGCGAGGAGCGGGCAGGCCCCGCCGGGGGCCGTGAGGCGGAGCGGCGGCCGGGGGCGGAGCGGGGGCCGCCGGCTGCTCGGCCGGGGCCCGGCGAGGTGATGCTGCGGCCGGGGACACCGCCGGAGCCCCGGGCGGGGGCTGAGGACAGCGAGGTAGGAAGGGGGAGGTGGGGGCTGGCGGTGGTGGTGGTGGTCGGGGGGCTCCGGGTGCCGGGATGAGGTGAGGCGGGAGCGCTCGCCCGGCCCCGGTTGCCCTCTGAGGGAGCTCCCGCGGCGCCTCCGGGCTGCGGGGGTCGGCACCGAGCCCCCCTCTGAGGGGCTGCCGGCTCCCTGCTGCTGCTCCGGCGCCTTTGTGCCCTTCGTGCTTTTGGTTGGGGGCTTTGGAGGGTTTTGGTGTGGTTTCGTGGTGTTTGGAGACAGGGAGTGTTTGCTGAAGGAGGGCCTGGTTGTCAGGGGTCTCCTGTGTCGGGGATGCGGTGCTGGGGCAAGTTGAGCAGCAGCTGGGCTCCTGAAGAGCAGAATAAGCGATTTTCATGCTTTTTATTTGTTTGTTTTTGAACGCAGATGGATGTGGCTGCTACTCTGTCATTTGTTTTTGTGGAAACCGAGTCCTCTGGCGGCTAAGGTCGGGATCAGAGCGCTGCTGTGATGGAGTGGAAGGATGCTTAGCTTGAGGAGCTTAGGTGCGGGTGGTCCCCTCTGGGACACGGTGTAGCTGCGTAGCTCCGTCGGGGTGGTGACAGTGGTGATCGCTCACAGTACCCTCACCGTGCTGGTAAGGGCAGGGAGCATTTCAGATCCCAAAGAGAGGAAGGTTCTGAAATTGCACTTGGTAGGTCATGTTCCCCTAGAAAAGAGAGGAAATCTATGAAAACAGAAAATAGAGAGCATTTGCAAGTATCTCCCTTTCTGACCTGCAGGTAGCTCCTATCTCACGTGAGTCTGGAGATGCTGTGAGGTGACATTCTCTTCGGGCACATTAGTTTACAATTTTCTCTTGTAAGGAGAAAAAACACTAAAATTACTGTCTTCAAAACAGCTTTTTTTCTCCCTTTCCTTCCCTTTGGGTTTTATATTTGTCTCCAGGGAAAAAAAAAAAAGGGAAATTTTTTCCTCAGTTTCACTGTCCTGAGTATTTTCCACATTTCTCTGCCTTTACATCGTTACTCCATCAATTTCATTTTTCCAAATGTGGCTATATGCGCTTTGCAATAAATCAGACCAGTTACATACAAATTTTGGAATCACTGTTCTGTTTTTTATGTTCAGTATTTTCAGGGAGGTGATATAATGCTTAGTCTATGATATCCACATAATTTTCATGTGGTTAAACCACTGACAGCTTTTGTCTTACATCTGGATTCAGATCCACTCCAGTAGTCGTCCAGGCATCTATAGTAGGCTGTAAAGAAGTACTGCTAACGTTATTAACAATTACAAAAGTGAATTTCCCTGCTTGGTTAAGATGACATTGCAGAGTGAACTGCTGAGTAGGGAAGAAGTTTCACTGAAGTATTAGTTCATGTCAGCTGTTTGGATTTTGTTTTTGTTTTTTTCAAGTACCACTCAAGCTGGTGTTAAATAAAGAGGACCTGCCAATTAATAAAAACAAGCTTCGTGTATAGAGTTGTATGGCAGATAGTGTGTTTTTGTAACTGAGTGCCAAGTTGTTAGTTCGTTCAGGGAACACAAAAACTACCTGTGCTCTTTGCTACTTGCAAGTCATTCTGTTTCCTTCAGGCATCTTCTGCTGCTATTAAGCACTTGTTTTAATGCTGATCTTTCTTGATCCTTGCACATATTGGTAGTTTGTTCAGAGCAGTGATATAATTAAGGTATTTTCCTACGCAGGGATTAATCATAGCTTTCGTGGCATGTTCTTAAGTGTTTCTTCCTGTGGGCCTTGTCGTGCTAGCTCAGCTTTATTGTGTATCACAAACAGTATTGCTGAAATCACAATGAAGGCTGTCGGTTCCTTTTCATAGAGAGTTGCCGTAGTTTAGCTTTTTATTATTTTTATTTTGTAATTAGAAATTACCTCTAGTATATAATTCCTAGTTTTCATTATGATTTTTAAATTTTGTGTAACAGTTGTAGCAAATAAAACTATGATAATGATGGAATTCAAAATAAGGTATTTGTGGACTCCAGTGGAAGATTTGAGTAAATGAAGGCTTTCAAGACTGCTGCATGGCATATTATCCTACCTGATATGAAGATACCCTGCAAATTGTTGTGAAAGACTTATAGTTTCAGTCCTGAAATGCACTTGCCATTCTGCTATTCTTGTTTTCCTTTTATGCATTGATTGTTTTTTCAGTGTTCTGAAGTTGGCATAGGAGGATATCGTACTGAAGAACCTGGTAACTTTCAGCAATATTGAAACGTACCTTCCTGGTTGAGTTTGTGATGCTATAAAGAGCAGTGTGATTCTCTGCCTTGGCTATTTTTAGTTTTCTGTGCCTACCTTTTCATCTTAATGACATGCTAGGAGAGCACTTCAAGTTCTGACAAAGGCAGCTTAACATTGTGATTGAAAGTGGAAGACTTTTTTGGAAAACTTTGTAGAAGATATTTAATGCTGATTCTTTTTAAATGTTCTATAATGAATAAGTTACAATGTTATATTCACATATCACAGGAATGAAGGATTGATGGTATACAATACCTGACCCAAATGTTTGTATAAAGGAACAATCTAGAAATGAAAAAATAAATACATGTATCCTGGGGCAAAGCAAATAAATAGTTTCAAGGGTGCATGGGAGCATAATACTCAGGTTGAGGTGAAGTGAAAGTAGCAGTGGGGGGAGTTACATAAGCGTCTCTATTCCAAGCCCTAGATAAGATAGGGAAAGAGATTACATGCCTTTGTTCCTCAACAGCAAAGGGAAGTGGTGAGGAGCAGATTTTACTATGGGTACAGTATATAATACATAAAAGAAAGTCTGAAAAGAAAGCTAACCTCAAAGCTAGACTGCATGTTTTTCCCCTCTTAAGTTACAAAAAAAAGTCATGGTTTTAATTATTTTTTTTTGTTTTGTTTTCTTTCCATGAATAAACAGGAGAATCAACAGTGGATAGAAGGCAACATTAAAATGCCATCTGGAAGTGGTGCTGTTGTGCCTTTGGCTAAGGTTTTGGGATACGTTCAAATGTCACTGCTCCCCTCACTACCTATTTTCTTTGTCAGTACTAGCCTTGGTGTGGCTCTGTTATGAATTGAGTTGAACTGATCTGAGTTAACGTGATTTGGCAAAGAAATTAATGGTTAATTTTCAACCCAGAATAGCTTTCTGATTCATTCTGCTGAGAATGTTTCTCCTCTCGCATGGAAAGTGTTGACTTTAGGGGCATAAGTGAGTGATGGAAGAGGATAGACTATTTTTATCATCGATGTCAGCTTATATAATTTTTAAAGTGATTGTGAAATTACTGTCTTAACTAAGGAGGACTTGGCACCCCATGTTTTCATCATAACTTTGAAATTTATTTAATGGGCTTTATTTCAGATCTTAGTGATAAATATACAATAATTCCTAGAATCACCTGCAAGGAACTCCTATGGTCCGCTTAGTAAGCACCTAATTAAAGATAATTGCAAATCAGTGTAAACAACACATTTACAGCAGGTCCCTTTTAACCATTTCTGAAGGTGTCATAAATGTTCTGAGCCCCTAATAATGTTGCTTTCCTCTCTTGCAATTGATAAGTAACTGCTAATTATTTGGGGCCAAGTTTTTTTTTTTGTTTGTTTGTTTTTGTTTTTTGACATATTGTGGCTTTTTTTTTCTTGCCTACTGTGGTCTTGTAGTAGCATGCCTTGAAGAAATAGTGTTAAGGTTTGTTTGCATCTATTTTCTATTGTTTTGTATTATTGTTGTCTTCTGTTATGTTTCAGGCTGTGTAACACTTAGAGTGAAGATTAAGGACTGTGAATCTGTTTGGAATTGGCTCAATCTTATTCTTGGTGGTGTCAATAAACTTTGCTTCTGCCCTTAAACACATGCTATTCCGCTGTTTGAATCTTTATGCACATTACAAACGCAAGGTGCTCATGGTGGATATTTAGCTAGTAACAGCAAGCTACCTACCTGACCTGAAGTGGGTCTGCACGTTCAGGCAGAGCAGGACAGTAGCCTGTACAGCCAGTGCAACTTCTTTACGTGGATGTTTCTTTAATGCATCCCCTACTAAATCAGTGGAATTTCCACTTGCTTTGCAGTTATGCAGTTCATGATAGCTACCATTGGACAGCCTTTTCAAAGCTGTAAGTCTGGTATCGGCTCTGGCCTATCTCTTTAAGCCAACTGTGCTAGCCCTGAACATGTGGCGGTGTGAGTGGCTTCAGGCCTGTGAAGCTGACTGCAAAGACTTGCCAAGAAATGTGTGAGTTTGATAGAGTTGTTCTGTAGGCCATCTGATGCACGCACCACCCACTGCGATTGCTCTGCTGTAAAATACACTTAACAAAAACGCTACCAATTTGTTTCTCTGCCTTATGAAGACTTCAAGAAATCAGACTTTCAGATGCAAAGCTTCCAGTTTTTTTCCACGAACTGAATGTGTCTTTCAACAACATACAGTCAGTGAGAACTCTTTCTTATGTGAAAAGAATGCATATTCCTGCTGTTTAGCAGTGATCTTTCCAGAGCTAGTCTGTGTGTAGTGGGGTGGTGCGCTTTCTTTTTGAGGAGAAATTAGATGTGGAAATTCTGGTCCTTTATTTAAGCATGCAAAGGAGCAGCAGAAGGAAAACAGCTTTTCCACACAGAAATCTTTACTTCAGACAGACACAGAACAGATTGTTAGGGGATGTAACCTCATGTTAGCACTACTGAAATGTATGTATTGATTTACAGCATCCATGGATCTCTTCTGATAAACCTGTGGAGCGTAATGTGTCTTGAGGTTTCTTCTGTCCAGATGTGTACACAAAACTTGGGAAACTTTTCTGCATAGGCTTTAAATCTTGTATAAGTGACATTACATCATGAATGTAGTTTGATAGCTTATACCACCATGGCGATTTCACATAGAGTTCACACGAGACACAGGCAGCTCAGGAAAAAACCTCAGCAGGCCACCAGGTGTGGTCACTAAGCTGACACAAAACAGCTTCTAAGAGTTTCTCTGAGACAATACACGCAAGCTTAGCTTAATGCTGGTCTAGGATGGTTGCACAGCTTTTGGGCCAAGTTGGGTCACGTTCCTGCTACTTGGACCATGGCCAGAGCTCCTGTCTGCATTCTGCTCAATAGGTACATATCCTCAGCCTGTCCTTTATATACACATCTGTGTTTGCCCTCACAAAAACAGGCAGCGTTTTTTCCATGTGCTTAAGGCTTTTCTGTCACCTTTTTCTTCCTCTTTGTGACATCATAACTTGTCCTCTTAGTTTTTGAATCACTGTCTTGAATGCGACTCCAGTGTTCATAGATCTGACTGCCCCTGCATTAAAACCAAGCTATCTTCTCTTCTGCTAACCAAGGAAGCTACCCTAGAGCTGTACATCGCAGCCTCTAGCCTATCCCACTGTCACTGTATACGAACATGATCCGGGTATTCTCAAGCTGATAATGAGTAAATACCTTTCTGTAGAAAAAACTGAGAATGATGGCAGAAACATTTGATATATATTGAAGATGGGTGTTTTACATTTGCACATCTTTTGCATGAATTACTTCAAAATTTTCAGCACACTTCAATTCTGTTTCAGTTCTGCAAGTTCTCTGTGCACCTGCATGTTTATCTTCTGTTAGGCTGAAATCTGGACTGGCATTCCACAGATAAGCAGGAATTTATTACATTAAATTGGCTATTGCTGAACCCATTTGAGCACAGTATCAGGGCTCTCATTTGTTTACTGAGGCTGTGAACGTTGCCTGGCTCTCCCTCCCTGAAGGCACAAGGATTTTAGGAGCTGAGCCCTGCCCCAGCTCCTGTGATTTGCAGACTCTTTACCCTTCCTTATCACCATCTTAGTGTCAGTGCAGAAGCTACCTCCTGGGATACCTTCACACCTGAAACTGTTCCCTCAAACCTTTTCTGCTGCAAAAGTTGGCTGCAAATAGGTCTCCGGACATGTAAGAACACCACCTTCATGCTGGAAAGATGATGTAGGCTCTGTAGGGCTCTGTAGAGAACGATTCCTCTATTGATGTGGAATGGGTTTTATGAGTTAAGAGAGAAGTTGCACGCCAGTGACTGCCTTCAGTCTACACGAAGCACAGCCTTTCGGGTAACCTCACATATGCATCAGTGTTACCATTTGCTTCCACCTGAATCAAGTTTGAGTTGCTGTAACGCCAAAATACATTTGGAGCCAGGTGTTTTCCATTCTACCCACTGCTGACAAAGTGCGTTTGTCTTATTCTTTTTCCTACACCCTTCTCCTATCTGATGCCTGTACACAACAGCAACTCCCTTTCTCCTGTTGTTTCATGCAGGGGAGACCTCACCTATTTTCGAAGGTCCCTGGGCATTTCTAGGAGCGGCAATAAAAAATCTTGGGAGTTCACTTGACTGTTAGATTGATAGCTGCACTTTGAATCTGAGAGGCCACTCATGTTTCCTAATTTATTACCAGATGAAGGGATAATAAACTTTATTTAGGAACTAGATAATTCATTACAACCCAGAAGAGAAATGATAAAGAGGTCTGCTGAGGCAACCCTTGCTGTTCTACTTTTACAACAACCACATGAGCAAAACAGCTCCAACAAACGGGATAGTTTCCCTGTGCTCTTGTTGTTTTGAATCAAGTTTTCTTCAGGTTATTTTTATTTTGTAGAATATGAGATGTTACTAGGACAAGAGAATAGATTCAATATTTTAAAATTATTTAAATTACAGTGGAAGTCCAGGATTTGGAGTGGTCTTCATTTTCCAGATTTCCATCTCGTTTTGCATGCACTTTGAAAGTTTAATGTTTTCTGAAGTATGCTCAGAACAGAAGGCGTGTTCCCCATTTAGCGGAGGGAAAGCAAATCTGTTGGCTTCTGTCCCCCACAGCTGGGGGTGTGCTCAGGCCCTTGGCTTTTGGCAGAACCTGTGCGGTTCGGTTCTGTGCCCTCCTCCCTGCCAGCGTTCACACTGACTTTATAAATCACTTTTTGAAACTCACGCCCAATGCGAGCTGTAGAATAAATGCAGAATAAATGCAGAATAAACCCTGCCCCCTCCCAACGGGCACGGGACCCCCCTGCTGACACGAGCGGGGCCGTCTGTGTTCTTCTCCCCGCAGGTGGCAGCGCTGGAGGAGGCCGTGGAGGAGCTGCTGGGCCAGCTGGAGGCCTTCTGCGGGCTGACGGAGGCGGTAGGTGTCGTGTCGTGTCGTGTCGTGTCGTGTCGCGCACCGGAGGCCATGTCGGCGCGGGCCCCGCAGGGCCGCCATCTTGACAGCGCCGCCGCCATCTTGTCGCCCACCAGGTGGCGCTGCGGTAAGCGCGGCCGCCAGGCCACGCCCCTCGCACAGCAGGCCACGCCCATCAGTCATGCAAGGCCACGCCCCTTCGCTAAGCCCCGCCCCTCCCCGCCGCATTACCGCTGGGGCTGGGGCTGGGGCTGGGGCTGGTGGGCGGGGCTCCATCCGCAGCTCACCGATTGTGCTGGCCATCGGCACTGCCTGATCGCCTGTGATGAGCTCTCTAGAGTAAGAGGTGTGCGTTGCTCCTTAGCTTCCGTCAGGCTGTCAGGCTTTCTGCATAAGGCCATGGTGTCTGAAGGCAGCTTGGGTTTTGGGGTTGATATGCAAAGAATGGATGTTGGTTTTGCAGCTGACTTTTCTTTCTCTTCCTTAAGCTAAAAAATATAAAATTAGGTGAAATGGCACTGCATTTTAATACTTCCTGAGTGCTTCATAGAATGCTGGTTTAGCTAGCATGCACCAAGTTTACCTAGAGGGGCTCTCTCCTAAATTCATTGATATGCAAGCCGTATGCAGGTGCGTTATCACTCACCACAATGTTTTTCTTCTCTGTCTTCGAGCATCTTGTGTATGTATGTCATCAACTGCAGCAACTACTAATTGCAATAAAGTATTGAATGCACCTCAAACAGTAAGAAGTGACCAGCCAACATCTCTATTGCGTGTGGGGCATTTTTTGCTTAGGGAAGGGAGGCGTCATTACTTCCAGAAGGAAGTGACATAGTGTGGAAAGAAACAAAAGCTTAGCTCATCAGTCTCACATGATTAGTAGGGGACTTAAAAGGAGAAATAGCTGCCTTGAAATAATAGTTCAGTATTAGTGGCTGTTTAAAGCGCTTCTTTTTCCATTCAGCTTTTACAAAAATAGCTGTAAAGGAGCATGTGAACCTCAGAGCATGCAGTCTATTTTTTGATACATCTTGGCTTATATTTGTTAGCTTTAGATTCTCTAGTGTGGCACGTTTAGTTTCTGCAAAACATAGAATAGAAGGAATTGGCCCCAAATCTTTTGACTTCATTCCTGCAAGGTGATGACTGCTTCAGTGATGTAACATCAGCTGTTCAAACCAGGAGGTTTGAATCAATAGCTCTTCACTGATGATCGTATTCTGCCTGATTTACTATTAAGTTCATTCATTCATTTTTTCTATGTGGGACCTTAGACTTATATATACCTTATGCTTTTTCTCATGAATCAGGCATGTACCTTACATTGTTGGCTCCAATATATGGGAGAAGGTTAGCTTGTTCACATGGATCCAGTGAGCTTGTAAACCTCCTATGAGACTTCTTCTCTTGCCAACCTTTTCTACAGAAAACACTAACCTAGTTTCAGTACACTATCTTTGCTTTGCCCATTAAAATATTTTTTTCCACGACCTACAGGCTGTGAATAATTATCTAGTATGCAGATTATTGACCTTATCTGGGAACATCAAAGCACCAGAGCTAGCGTGCTGATTTTGTTCCTTTCAATCCAGTACCTCTAATGTCAGGTTCCTTTCAGCAGCACATCAAGTGGTATCTGGGAGTCTGATAAATATAATGTAGTGCTTGAATTGATTCCAACTGCTGTGCGTAGCAATAATTTGGTCTTTTGTCTATGCCAACAAAAGACAAGGGGAATCTTGCTTATTTCACTTGGGCATTCAGTAAAGTATTCACGTTCGGGGGTTTGGCTTTTCTCCCTTGAGTGTGCTGCTGCTTTTCACTTAAAAGTACTCTTGATGCATAGGTTTGAATATTAGAACGGGGAAAAACTGGGTCTTCAGTGCTAGGAGGACAACGTGCTAGTTCCAGAGTCACGCTGTTATAACTGGCTAGGCACAGCACTTAAAATAGACACCTGTACAGTAGGTAAGTTACAGTGACACTAAATGCAGCCCACTATACCTCACACTTGTCATGGAAGGAGCATCTTGCAATGAAAAGATTGTGCCAGAAGCATGTTAGTGTCAGGTACTTAACATTTTGCCTTCCTTAGGGCATGGACTTCAACAAAGTTTAATCAATGTCTTTTAAGTGGCTTCACAGCTCCTTAAATGTAATTATCAACTTGTGATTTTAACTGAGCTACAGTTTGAACCAGTGACACAAAGGCAAAAAACTTCACTGTAATAACCAGACTCTTACATATGCTGTTCTCACATTGTTTTCAGAGTCATTTTTGTATCTTTTGGATATAATTCTGTGTGCTTCTTGTGTATCTTAAAACCTGATTGAAAATGATAGCTATTCAGAGATGCACACCTGATTTAGGTACAAATTCACTACTTCCATTTCTTTGGCTTCAGATCCTTGAAGAGGATGTAGGGGATGTATATAAAATCTCTATATTTGATACTCTGCTTTTTTTAAAATACATATGTTGATTCTCCAGTGTACCCACCAGTTTATAAAACCACAGGTTAGTGGTTCTCAAACCACTGAACCTTCTTGCAGAACTCAACCCGGGGAAATTATGTGTATGTAAATCTTGATTTGCAGTGGTTCCACAGACCAGCTGCTAACTGCTTATCGTTGTCTCACGGACTTACAGTTTGGGAACCTCCTCCCTGAGACCCTAGGTGTGAATCCTGGTTTCGTCACTGGGGAAAGGAGGGGAAGAGGTTATGTTTGGTTTGCTGTGGCTGGGGTTTGCTAACTTCTTAGGAACATGCCAACCTCAGGTTTCCCTTTTCTCACCACTGAGCCGTTCAGTTTACCACTGCTACTTTTGCTGGTGGTTCTTTGATGTTACTTTGTGTTAACGTATAAAGAAAACAGAGAGCCTTTCAAATAAACCCCTGAGACAACAAGAATTTGCACACTATATTTTACTTCTACTTGTGGCTCCAGCTTTTTTTCTTCTTTTTTCTTTTTCTTTTTTTTTTTTTTTGACAAAATACCAAGGATGCATGCTTGTTTAACTGGTGCAGCTTGAACTGCAGTGTATGCAGGAATTAGGTCTCACTGCCCTACATGCAATGTGCTGTTCCTGGTGTGTGTCCTAATTCATCATTCATACTCTGGTTGTGCTGTCTGCTAAGTGACTTTTGCTGCCTCCTTGGGCTTTGTCTTGCTGACTTGAACTATTAGAAGACAAAGTCCAGTCAAACCTCCCTTCCCTTCACTCACTCCTCAAATTAGCATAGTAAAACCCAGTAAGAGAAGAGTTTAGTTTTGTTCTTATTTTCCCCCAAGGACTGCTGTGTTCTGGTGCTTGTGCTGAGCACTCAGATAAGTCTTCAGTAAATGAAGTAAAATAATTGCACAACGGAAAATAAATCTTGTTTTATAACATGGGGTTTCATACCAGTCCTGTTTTCCCTGGCTTGTGAGAGGTTGCTGTACCAAGAGAATCATTTCCCTTTGTCGTGTGCTGGCTCCTCTTGAACTCCTCTGTCGCTGTGGTTCTGCAGACTGCTGCAGAATGACTCTTCTTGAATCATATTTGCATGTCATTCCCTTCCATCACAGGCTGCTTGCTGGAAAAGCAACTCTCCTCTATCTTGTATTGCTTGTTTGCTTTTACCCTCAAATAAATATGGTTTAGATTTGTTCCGTGTCTGCTATGACCTTGTTATGTTGATAGTTTTTGTACTGGGTCTGTACAACATCTCTCTTTTTCTGGCTATATCCCAAACTGTGGTTATATTTACAGAAGCTATCTAGCATTTAGCTGTAAGAGTGGCTTTGCTGTAGTTCTTTCTGAGAGGAATATTAGTGAACAAGTTTCTTAGTCTGTTACCTTATCTTTGGGAATTACAGGCTCAAATTATACTCTGATGTAATTTACCTGAGTGTGAACCTCACCTCAGATCACCAATTTGTTTTTCACTTCTCCTTTATTATAAAGGTTTGGGCTTGGCATGCCCCCACCTACTATCGACCCCCCCAAAAATTCAATAGGACAACTCTGGAATTCATCTGCTTTAGCTCCTTCATTTTCTGTTCTTTTCGCATTTTTATTATAAGTCTGACTCCATTTACAGGGATGTGGCCCATCTGTCTGTGCTTGTTTTCTGTTGGATATAAAGCACATAGTGGAAAGATAACAGCGTGTGGCTGTGTCTGCAGTTGCTTCACCGCCGGGTGGATGTAGTGCTACGACCAGTAACACAGGAGACACTGTTGGTTTGTTTACAGTAGAAAGCTAGTACTATTTTGATATGTCTGTTTGATCTCATATCTCAGAATGTTTATAGCACTATTAAGCACTTGATCTGCATTTACTCATGCTGGTAATAAAAATGCTATAAAATCTTACTAGGAGTCATTTTATACGTATCTAGCTTCGTCCATTCTAAGCCTTTAAAAACACTACTTCTTTTAAAAAGAAAAAAAAAAGAGAGTCGTATCATCAATAAAATTTCTAAGTACTTAGTAAAATTTATAAAGCATAGCCCAGCTCTTGGCCTATCCATCTTTTTTTTTTTTTTTGTACGTTGTTAGCTGTAGCCCTCTGACTGGAGGTGCGTCTTACTGCCACCTAACAAAACACTCAGAGTTGTTTATGTAGGGAATCAGGTAATTCTTGCTAACACAAACATTAACAGAATTTCAAATAAAATTCAGGCTGTCATATCGAGGTCACAAGCAACCTTAGTTCTACTAGCAACCAAACAAAATTCCTGCATTAGGGCACTTAGAGTTGTGGAAGCTGACAGGTGCTGGGAGCAGAAACTTTCTCTGAGGTGCTTACACTAGAACTTTGCATGAAGATTCCCGCTGTCCTGAGCCCCCGTTGGAGACTAGATGCTACAAGTGGTGTAATCAAAGATCTGACCAAGCTTTTTCTCTGTTTTGGTGTTAGTATCAGACTGCATTGCAAATTGAATTGTACTATTTAGGTGTAAATGGTCTTTTAGCACCAGTTGATAGCCAAGAGTGACCTCCTGCTACCCCTGAATGAGGATAATTTGCCACAGGCTAACTCAAATCCTTTTCAAAAACTATTGATTTTCATTTTAAATCCTTCATTACCCCTCATGTCTGCGGCATTTCATAATGGAAAGTGAGAAGTGTCTTGGGAGGAGTAGCGTGGAAATCTGGGGAGAAGAGGAAGGCTGGTTTTGAGGTCAGAGCCCTGTCAGCTGCTATGGGTTGTTTTGTTGTCTCTGATTACTTGAGAAAATGTGTTTTTCCCAATCTCTGCTTAACAGCATACTTACCAAAGGGCCCTTATGATATCGTTTCAGAGTAGAAGTACTTTGAAATATTAACATGAAAAAAATAGTAAAGAATTTATCATCAAAGCTCATTCTCATGTGATATTCTTTCTTCAATGCAGATTAGAAGCGATACATCAGAGATCCTGGAAGAAACCATTCCACTCATTAAGGACAAGGTGCTGGAAATGAACCACGTCTATGCCAAAATTGATAAATTGGAGGTTTGTTAATTGTATTGGAAAGTTTACATCCTTCTTTTTGTGTGTTTTATAGGTTAACTGTCTAGGTATTTGCATGAAGCACTTGTGTTTGTTTTTCAGTCAATGTGATTCTTACCTGTGGTCCAGCCCATGCAATTGTTTATGGTTTTGGAAGATCACAGAGTAATTTATTGCTGCGGATTCTACAGTTCCTAATGCTGGATTAAAAGCACTAGTTATGTTTTTGATGTTAATAATAATGCTAGTAATGTTAATTTGTTTTGTGACTCAAAGGAGTGTCTGTGAAACCACTTATAAATTTAAAAAAAAATTAAAGTCTTGCATCCAGTGCTGAACATACTCAAGCTGTTCCTGATAGCTTTATGTAGTTGCGGGGAGATCTCTGAGCCCCCATCTTCTGCCGTGTATTTTGGTGTTTATTGTATCCTGACTGAGGGAAGCCAGTATGACTCAGTAAGATGCCCTCACCATATTTAGTAAGCAGTATGTTAAAATTTGTGTCAACCAAGGGCAAGTTTGCCTCTAGGAAGAATATAATTAAAACATGATGAGATAAATTGTGTAATGCTTAAAATCACTTTTAACTGACTTAGAAGTGAAATAAACGGAGTGTTTGTGGCATTAATTCCAGATAGGCAGTTCTTAAGCTTCAAGCTCTACCCCTGTACAAAGTGGTAATATTCTCTGATGAGGTATACAGCTGTGGGAGAGACAGGGCAATTGACTTTGCTTTCAGCAAGTTTTGTTAAATGCAATTTTTTTTTTTTTTTTTTTTTTTGTAGTTTGCCTTTTTACACTTATATTTGATAACAGATTTATCAAAACACTTTGTATTTTATGGACAGCACCAGGAGAAAGATTGCCACAGGAAACTGAGGCAAGGCATTTTAGAACAAAAGTGGGAGTCAACTGAAACCTGTCTGATTTTCAGAACTGAGTTACCCTCGTCTAAGAAATAGCACACTTGACAATTTGGCTATACCTGAATGTATACTTAAGCTGGGTCTTTGAACAGAAGAAGAAAATAAAAACTAAGCAATTAATTATCCCAAAAGTATGGCAAGCAACAGAGCTCCTTTTCCCCCCCCCCTCTAATACAAAGAGGGGAAAAACACCCTTTCTGCCCCCTTACCCAGTTCCCTTAATACAGCTGTAGGAAGATGATAATTTGGACTATGAAGACAGCCCGTCTTTATGATAGGCTACAGGTTGCCCTTGAAAAATGCAGCAAACTTTTGTTGATAGACGTTCTGTGTTATCAGACTAGGCTAATACCTACATTGATTAGAAATCAGTTTTTCTCCCTGACTTTACCAGCTGTAATGGCAGTAATCTGAGAACACAAGATTAAATTGGCAATTTGAGCAGTAGTTAATGTCTTAATTAGAACTTTTAAATTTAAAGCTTATCATCCATAGGGATTTTCAAGGGAGAAAATGACTTGTACCCCCAAGAGTAGAAAAGGGAGGGACTGTTGTGTAATGGGTAAATGGAATGAAATTCTGCTGGGTTTTAACTTTGATGTTGTCACTGGTATGTTTGGAACAACTAATTTACTTGCTCAACCTTACCTTATCCCTAAAATGGGCAGTGATCAACCTCTCTCTCAAAAAAAAAAAAAAAAAACAAGGCATAATCATTAATAGTGGGTATCAAAATTGTTTATAGTTTTGTGTTTTAGCAAATAATTAGCTAGTTAGTTAGTTAGTTGGCTTTCCCTTATGGCTCAAATTTAAGCTGAAACTGAACTGATGTATGCTTTAGGTCAGTCATTCCTGATCTTTTTTTAGCTAAAGGCACCTGCTATTATCTTTTCCTCTGCTTTCTCCTCCCTCCTACCACTGTGGCCACTTTCTCACTCCCACCAGAAGTTGTAGTGCCTGTGTGGGCTCAGAGGAGTTTTCACCTCACTGCTGAAATGTTGTCGGCCCTTTAGACACTATGGAAGGACTTAATTTGTGTGCTGAAGAGGGAGCAAAGCTGTGCCCTTAGAAAGAGGGGAAAAAAAAACAACTAGCCTTAGGTCATGAACAGTGGTTCTTCTGATGGCTATAAATATCTGTAGCCTACTTCTGAATATGTGCCCCTTTGATATTTATATTAGCAATAGTGCATCCTGATATCTTGTTAATGCTTTTTCTTTGACTTCAGATCTCTATCTAGGGTAATGCTGAAATCGAGATCAGGTGCTTTTAATTTTCATCAGGTGTTTCTCCTATCTCCATAGGCATTTGTTAAAATGGTTGCACACCATGTTTCCTTCCTAGAAGAGCAAGTACTTGAAGCAGAGAAGAGCCATGGCACTTTTCTTAATGCTGTTTGCAAACTGTTTCAATGTGCAACTATCCCATCTTTTAAAAACGTGAGTATTTTTAAAGCTGCTTTCAGAGGATGGGGAAGATGTTAAATACCTTTTATAGATCAAATGTGGCCTTCCAGGAGATTTGATTTTTAATTTTAAGTTGTGTAAAAGAGATACCCGTGGTTTGCTTCTGTGAAGGGATTTTTTTTTTTTTAAACAGATTCTTTCAATGAAATTATTTAGCAGTGCATATATCCCCCCTCACTCCCCAGCCCCCTTTTTTTTTTTCTCCTCACAGAGACGGTGCAGTATTATGCTGATATGCATAAAACCAGATAGGCAATAATATGCAGGTATCAGTGAATAGGGACAGCTGAACCAATTCAGGTTTTTGTTTGGTGTCAGAGCAACCTCTGTAAACTTCCATTGCAGAAGTGAAGTTCAATTTCTACAGGTTCAGGACAAACCTTAACTGCTCACAGAGTGTAATGATTATGCAGAGGTGTGGAAAGAAGATGGTGCATGCTGATTTGGTCTTTGGATAATTTAGCTGTCAAACTCTAGTGAATCTTAGAAAACCCTAGTAAAAAGTGTAACTTGTCCAAATTTGGTAATATTTTCATAGCAATGGGAAAAAATGTCCCTGATATGAGGACAGTTTTCTGCCAATTTAAAATTTCTGCTGTAGATTATGAAGGCAACGGAGCTTTTCAAAAGGGCTAAACGACACATACTTTTCCTTAATTTTGTTATCTAAATTGGCTTATTTTTGTTCTTTAAAACTTTCCAAACATGTTAAGCCTGCAGCAGATACCCAGTCTGGGAAAAGTATCAATGCTGGATTTTTTTGCAAGGTTGGTCTGCCTATACAAATAATGTTGTATAACCAGGATGCCAAGAAGAACGGAGAAGGCCAGACTAGTTACTCAGATGCTGGCTAGAGTTGGGCTCAAAGATAATACAATGTTTTTAATATATATTTTTTTGTCCTTATAAAGAAAAATCTCAAATATTGTGTAGTTGTGTATTCACACTTGCAAGCATCTTGGAATGATAGTATTAGTGAACAAAAGAGAAAAATAAATAGGGAATGGTGTAACTTTCTACTGTATCGATCTTTTTCCCTTCCTCTCATCTTTTTCCCCAAATATAGTACAACTAGAAAGCATGGTGAGAGAGCTAGCTAGCATGAACACAGATAAGAAAAGTGATTCCCATTGTTTTGCCATTATATTGCAAGGTGCAGTCTTTTTTTTATTTTTTATTTTTTTCCTTATCTTTGACTGTGTTTGGGTATTCAAGTTGTTTCCTATAGAATTCCAATGCACAGTAACACTGGGAGAGGTGTCAAACCTGTGGGAGAAAATTGAATAATCAGAATTCACGCTTTGTGTTAGGAATATCCAGAGGTGGTTTGAAAAGAAACGACCTTATACTAAATATAAATTACAAATATGACTGTGTAAGTCTGACAGGTTATAAGAATATAACACCTCCTGGGGGAATGGAACAGAGGAAATAACTTTCTCCTGTGAAGTTTGCAGCTCTGTAGCAGAAAATCTTTTCTCCTGTAAAGATTGAACTCTGTATGGGAGAAACTGTGAATTCAAATCTTTTGTCCAAAGATTTTATCTGTGCCCTGGCTGAATGGGGTTCAGCAATCTTAGAGAAAGGACAGGAAATCTATTTTAGAAAACTTTAGTGTGGGGAGTTTTTTTTTTTTTTTTTTTTTTTTTTAAATCACTAGTATCTTTTCCAATGGATCAAAACTGAACATCAGTAACTCTTCAATTTTTTCACGCATTTTGTGATAACTGCCATTTCTTAAAACCAGAAAATGTCTTTCAGTGTCATTAGATAATACTTTTGACAGAGATTTATTTTTAGAATAATTTTTAACCCTTGTATAGTTGCAGGGAAAGGCTTGTAAAATTATAACCTCCAAAAATCTCATACTAGTGCTATGAAGAAAAAATACACATTAGATTTTTCAGGGACTTTTTATTGTCAAACCAACAGCATAGTTCATGAATGGCATTGATTGGCAATGCTGCAAATGTTCTCCTCCAAGTGATTCCATTAGTTACTGGGCTGCCAACGCAGTGTTGCATGAATTCTAGAACATGGTACAAGAGAGGGTTATTTAACAAGATGTTTACCTTTTCCTCTTCGAGCCAAAACTGGGGTTGATATATGGTGGATCAGACACAGTTCTGAGAAAATATGCAAGTAGAAAAGATCCTTGGTGTTCACAATTAGCTATCATGTACTCAGAAAAAGTCATAACTTATGAAGGACAAACATCAAATTAGGGAGCTTTAATTCTGTAAAACTGTTCTTTACATAATCTAAACCAGCAAAAATTGGTTCATAACTGCCCTCAAAGGTGATTGTGATCCAAACTGGGAAACTTTAGGAATAAGAAAACCAAGATATTTTTGTTTCATATTCTTTTCAAACATAATGAGAATGGCTTGACAGATACTCAAAACCCAGTCTGAGAAGCATACAGAAAAGAGAGGGATGGTAGGTGTACTTGAAAAATTGTTCTGGAATTTTGTCGCATAGTGTAAAGAAGCAGATAGTTAGAAATTCACTGTAAGGAGATCTTTTTACATCATTATTCATAAACCCTTAATACTGTAGTGGTAGTGGGTTTTGTACCTGCAATTGCCTGGCATATTGAAAGCAGATAAAATGTCTTTTAAGCTTATAAAAAGTAGTGTTTCCATTTTAATTTTCTTACTTTCCATTGTACTCACAAAGTGTCCTTAGTGTTTTGGTTTGTGCTGCCAAGCAATGAGTGTGTATTTTTATTTGGAGCATAACTTAATGTGCTTTGTATTTCTTTCCAATAACAGTTTTTAAGTTTAATATTAAAAGCATGTTAATTTTAATTGTTATGAGATTGTTGTCAATTATTGATGATACTCTTAGGAATTTTCAGAATTTCTTACTGAGCTTGGGAAGAGATTGTTTGTTTGTTTTTAATCCCCATTTTCTACTAATGTGATCTCTAGAACAGCAGCTGGTCATCTGAGGAGGGTTTTGCTGTTTTGTCTGGACTAAGGTGCTCACTAATGGTTTTGTTTGGTTTGGTTGATTTTTATTTTTTTATTTTTTTTTCCCCTGACACCTAGATTTGAGTAAATTGAACTGGGAACTCAGTAATGGGATATGAAGTATTGTCAGTTTATTTTACCTGCAGCTATGCTTGAGGTTGATCCTGTCCCATTCTGATTTGGACTGATCTGCTAGCTGCTTTGGGAGCCGCAGAGAGGTGGCAATGGTTGTATGTCAAGAAAGGCAACGCTTCAAAATAGGAAGATACAAGCAAAGGGGTGTAGAAGGCCCAGAGGTCAAGATTTCAGCTACCTGAAGCTTTAGCCCTCATTCGCCAGCTTCCCTGAGGGAGCTTGCACAGTTGTTGAAGTGGAGTCTGAGCTTCTTTACAGAAGTCTGGCGTCTGCTAAGGACAACTTGAGAGAAGCTGCAACACTGTGCATGGACCGCAAACGAGCAGTGCCACTGGTGCGAAGGAACAGGAGGTGAGGGTGCTTGGGGCTTGCACACAGGAGTAGAAGTACAGACGTTCACATCAGGGCACTGAGAACATCAGAGGAGGCTGGGGAGGAGAAGTGGGGAGCGTGGGCTGTAGCATCCAGTAGGCACATGCACAACAGTAGGTAGTTTCCAAGCAGGTGCGAATGGAAGTCAAAATACAAACTGCTGCCCATTCCCTACTGAGTGATTTTGCCTGAATGCACTTGCAGCAAGTGTGAAAAGTCTTTGCACTAGAAATGTCATTGCTAGAGTGTCCAAAGCAAGAGAATACAGTGGTGTGTAAATAAGGACTTGGGTAGCACATGTTATGAGTTATATACACAGCCATAGGGAGAAGTTGTAGTGTGATTGCGCCTTTACAGAGAATGACTGGTGTAAAGGGGCTCTTGTACTAAACAGGTGTCGCATGGAGGAAATCAGCTTTTAATTGAGCCATCACGCTGAAACGTTAGCAAAAAAAAAATAAATGAATCTAGTTAACATTCAACAGTGAAATTAAAATAACAATCTAGATTCTTTTTTAATCAGTGCTAAGAATGGCTTCTGACTTCCTGTTCTCCAGTGGGAAGGGATTAGGCCCTTCATGTTTTGAAAGAGACTGAGCCAATTCCTGTTGCAAAATTCCAGTAGAGATCAAATGAATGAAAAAAACAGGAAAAACTTGATTTGTCAGAAAGCCACCTACATTAGTGCTCTCATCTCATTTCTGTCATCAAAATTGCTTTTAAACTATAATTGCATCTCACTGACAAAAGCTTCTGGCTACATATGTAAAGATTTGTAAAATATTGCCTTTCTATAAGCTGGGTTGATCTGTGCCAGAAAATAGAAACCCAACCTCTGCATGTAAAGAGCTCCTCCTCCAGAGGTCAGTTTCAGTGCCTCTATTGGTCTGTGTTGATGAGCTTTAAATATATTCTGCAGTACGTGGTTTACTAGGCTTTGATGCTTGCTCATGAAAAGCAGGAAAAAATCTTGCTTCAGAAACATTTTACATAACAGTGCCATGTGCAGAGTTAAAATGAATTAGTTACAGAAAAGATATTAGCTGGTGCCAGAGCAATAAGCAGTAAACATCTCTCCACCCTGCCCTTTTTTCACATTCCTTTTGGCGGCGGCTGTAAGGAATGCAGCAAGCAGTGGCTCCTGCTCACACTATTGATTTAAGCATTTGCATGTTATACATTGCAGCTCTGCACCAGCCTGTTTTCTTGGGGCAATATAGGATGTCTTGGGTTGTATCAGATTCTCTGTTTGTACTGTCATTTCTGTCTTCCATGTGAGGCTCTGTGCCATCATATCCATTGTTAAAGAGGACTGTGTGCAGTCATTGTTACAAAACAATGCATGTAAAATAGCTCACGATTCCGGTGGTTCGGGGTTTCTTTTCATAAACGTGTGCTGTGCTGCTATAGATTCTTTAAAAAACAAAAGCAATAAAACAAGAAAAGCTTAAACTTGGCCGCTGTGTCTCTAGCATGAATGCCCTCAGGCCATCCGAGCAGCATGTTGTGAAAGGTGTGGTTGAGTCAATATCTTAGCAGAATTACTTCTCTGCATTTTTCGCACATCTCAGTTTCTTTGGTACAGGTGTGCCATTTATATCTCTGGTGTTAAGAGATATTAACCATGTTTTGCAATATATTAAAAATATTCTCTTCTATTAAACACAGGATGACTATTTTCCCTGTTCCTGTGTTTCTTGGGTTATGCTGTTTTCCTCGGTTTATGCTCTACCAGCTACGGTTTAAACTCTAGCTGAGATGCAGAAACATACTGCAGATTACATGATGTTAGGGTTAAACATCTCAAATGTATTGTAATCCACTGAGAAATTATGTTCTTGCCAGCCATAGTTGTGGTGAGCTTGTTGGGAACTTTGTTTTACCATATTTTTGTGGATTATTGTCTCCACGGCATGGTATGCTCCTCCATTTATTTCTGTAACCATGTAATATATACTTCTGTAATAGTGTCTCATCGGAGGAATGTCTGTAGAAATTGTGGTCTGTGTGACAAAAACAGAAATTCGTCTTTATTTTGTTCCTATTCTTAATTATTCTGTACACACACACACACACACACACACACACAAAAGTTCAATTCATAACTTATGGTAGGGGCTGTATGGCTTAACTGAGCTCGGGATGTGCATCTTGAAGCACTCAATTGACGGTAGTTCCAGGCGCAAACCCGTTGCTGCGTAAACACACCAGACAAATGGTGGCCAAAAGGATAGATGTGTACCATCATCCTGATGGGAATTAGAGGCGTACAGAAATAAAAATGGCTTTATTATAGTTGTACCATAAATCTGCAGTACAGCCTGGCACTACATTGAAATGTCCACAGAACATTAAGTAGGAGGCTGTCTCCGTGAAACTTGTTTGCTGAACTATGATAACACTTCAGCTTTCCACTTCAAGTCCTTTTTTTTTAAAGGATTAAGGTAAATACATGATTTTTCAGAAGTGAATGAACAATCAATTTTATAACCGGATAAACTGGTACAAGACCCAAGAAGATACTGTGAGGCAGTAAAGGGTTTATGCAGAAAAATCCTCACTCCAGATATTCCACACAGAGTAATTTCTCTGTTAAAATCTGGATGCAGTTGGCACAAGAAAATATTGGAAAGGAATTCTTATTCTGATGTGTCTTTTATAATGCAGAACACGTAGCTTGTGGATTTTCACAGTATCCTGATGTGATACTCAGCTGTGACCTTCACTGTAAATCAAGTTATTTTTATGACTGTTTTTTTTTTTTCTGGAAGTGCATTTATAGATTAAGGTGAATGAAATATGAAGGTGGTCTGAGAAATGAAAATCTTGATCCTGCATAAATACTTTCAAATCAAATTAATCCTAAGTATGTGTAGATATCTACTCACATGCAAAATGATCCACAAAATACTGTTGTTTGTGAAATCAGCCCGAACTTTAGCATTCCCCAAAATACCTGATATGATTTGTGTATGAAGTGAGGAGTGAAGTTAGTGAGGCTCTGGCATTTTTTTTTTTCCCTCTTTGTTTTAACAAATCTAGTGTAAGGCCACAGTCTGTTATGAAGTTGCTTGCTCTCCAAAATGTCTTGGGTAAGCAAGGTCAGTTTGAAGGAATTATAATTTTTAACAGGCATAGTCTGACAAATGTGGGTCCTACTTTCGTGCTCTGAGCAGTGTGAGTCTTACTCTCGCCCCATGTCGTGGTCTGCTTACGGAGTTTATTCTTGCCTTCCTGTCTGCCCTCCCTCACTTTCACACAGATGTCCAATTAACTCTCCCCCTGCTTTTGCTGCCACTCTGATGGTTCTAACTGGGACGCCCACCACCTTCTGAAAATATTTTATCAACTCGTTTTCAGTGCCTCTCTTTTTTCTGTATGAGACAGTCACATATGGAAGCCTCCTTCAGCATTCTGCTGGCTGCCTCTGTGACTCATTTTCTTGAATGACTGCTGTTCTCTCGGTGGTTGTGTGTCTTTCACATCAGTTTTGGTTGGGACCTTTATTTTTTTAGAGTTGCATTTCATCTAGGAGCATGGGTAGACATTAAATGCATCTGGAATAAATACCTGTATTACATGGCAGTAGTGAGACAGGAATAACTTGAACTCAAATAAGTGAAGTGGCTGTCAGGCTTTTCTGATGAACATGACAACTTGGCTGGATCTTTTGTTGGTATGCAGAAGTAAAGTGAAACCAGCGTTTGTTTTTCTTTCATATGCTGGGCTATTAACTGGGGCAGTTTAGCAGCTGCTTATGCAGTGCGGAGGGGCACTAGAGAAGAGACAGAAATCAACTGGGGTTGAAAATCACTACAGCTGTCCTAGTGCAAGCTCTTCTCTCTTTGTGCTTTCAGTTTAATATATGCAGTCTTGAAGTAGCAGTAAAAGGGGTAATCTTGGTCCAACATACTTTCAAAACCAGGAACTTGTATGTTGCTACACGGGAGATGTGCATCTTGTTTTCAAGCATCAAAACTGTCCTAGGTAAATACACATTTTTGCAGCAGTCTTAAAAATTATGCAAGCTGTTAATAAAATCTGTGCAACGGTTTTGTTTTTTTTTTTAGTACAGAGAAAGCTACTCAATTAATTCAAGTTTCAGGAAAAGTGCAGTAAGTAAGGAACTAAAGATGGTAATACTTACACATATGGGTTTCATTAATGTGAGAATGAGTGAAATGCTAAGTGAATTTAAGGAACACCTGGTCTCCTTTGTGGAGAGGAAAGATTGATCTGGTGTGGAAGAAAAGAGGCTTGAGCTTTAAATACAAAGGATTTGGGGCCAGATAGTTTTTTTTTGTTTGTTTGTTTGTTTTTTTTGCACAATTAAGAATGTCTGGTGTTCACATATTTGTGACATGGTTACATCCTGCTAGTGTCCTTTTTCAGTCGTGTGCAATGTAGGCCAGTAGTTGCTTGCTTTGGTTATGACCAAAGTTATGTTGGTTTTTTTGTTTGTTTGTTTTTGATCATTTGCAGTCATCATAAATAGAAGCCCAACAGCCAAATAAAATTCTGCTAATATCAAATCATGGCAGGTAAAGTTAGGAATACACCCAAAGAAAAGAGACATCCAAAGAGCCTGTGGTTTTGTGAAGGTAAAACAGTTCTAGGCACTGGTAATAGGAAAAGGATGACATGGGTTTTGATCCAGAAGTTACAGTTTCAAGTTTCATGCACTGACTGACTTTATCATCGCAACTAGGAGCGTATATGGGAGCCAGTGTTCATGCATGGTTACTGCACAGTGAATTTTGTGAAAAGGTTTTGTCTCTTTTTCCAGTTGGTAAGTTTCTACCTCGATCGCCATCACCACACATGGTTCTGTAGGGAAACTTGCTTTGGGATTTGCCCATCTAGATCAGGACAACAGCCACTGCCCTGCTGCTGCTGCTCCTCAGCGGATCTGGCATACTAATGGCAGGTGCCATGCCCCAAAGTAGCCATCGGCTGCTTTCATGATAAGCACCAGTTCAAAGCATGAGTTTTAAAAAGGCACAAATGCAGATCTGTTTTTTTTTGTTTGTTTTGTTTGTTTGTTTTTCTTGGCAATAGCTAATCAGAACTTCATGGCTTCAGAAATATTTATTCCTTGGTGACCTTGTGCCATAGCAAATTCCTTTTCACTCGCATTACTGAAAGGTTTGAGTGCTCTTTAGGAATATTACTAGAAACACACTGAGTATCAAATGAAATACCATCAAACGAAAATGAAGCTTACCATCATGTCTTAGCATCCCCTACGTCATAGGCCTGACTTTTAGGGTAAAATGTTGAACACCTTTAGTTTTCAAGGGGGTAAGAAGTTAGGAGGGTGTGTTTGTTTGTTTTTAAGTTGATTTCTAATCCTCGCTGAAAAATCGTATGTTTCACAAAGTGGGGAACCTTCGATCTGCAGGGTTCCATCCCTTCTGGCTGGGCCATTTTCTGTGGCTGGCGGGCACTTCTGTCCGCGTAATGGATGCGTTGCAGGAAAGGTGCTTTGCTGTGCTGGAGCCTCTAGGAGCCGTAGTGACTAGCATTTTTTTCCAGGGCCTTCAACACAAATGTGCACGCACGCACACTCACACGGTGGTTCCCTTCTGCATGCTGTCTCCCAGCATATTTCCCTTCCCCCAGCTCTTTTACAAACTGTTTCTCCCCGAGGCAAATTTCTTGCTGTCTGGAGTACCAAACATGCACAGGCACTTTCTTTTTTTCTTTATCTTTAAAATTTCCTAGTGTAGCTATTATAAGCAGCAGTAACTTAAAGGACTATTTTACTTTTTTTTTTTTTTCTGTTCTTAGTGCATGTGTGCATAAAAAATAAAAAATGAACCCATAGTTTATGGCTAAGTGAGGCCAGGTTTCTCCTGTTTCTTTCTTTCTTTTTTTTTTTTTTTTTTTGAAGTGTCTTTACTCAGCAGTCACATTTTTTTCTTGTGGTAAAAAATGCAACATGAGCAGATGGCAAGTATTAACACATGAAATGCGGTGCCTGCTTGAAGTTGATTTAACAGTGCTCTAGGTTTCTGTCACTGGCGTTCAGTTAGTTAAGTAGTGTTTACAAGTTAATGAATTTGTTCCACTTGAAATATTTGATGGTATGTGCTGAGGTTCAGCAGTAAAGGGATCCTTTAGGAGTAATCGAGGAAAGCATGAGGTTTCTAGACACTGAGCTTGTGGGTTTTAGCATTTTTGCCATTAATAGTAAAATGAAAAGAGGCAAAAGGAGCCATAGTAGACAACAGCATACAGCATTTTCTCTTGCATTGGTGATGGTGCTCTGAGCAGGGCAGTGATACAATACCTTAGAGCAGCTCCATATCTGAATCGTATGTCTTGCTATTTTATTTCTATTGAATAGTCCCACATCTCAGGCAAGAATATGAAAAACAAAGTTTTATATTGCAAATCAGACAACACTTCCATATTTCTGTATGATCTGCTTGCATTCTTGCATTCAAAGTATGAATGCAAACTATTACATATATATATAGGCTATATATAGCCCATGTTGGCAGCAAAACTGCCTAGAATGGGATGATCAAATTCAGCGTATTTTCAGTTCATGCCTAAGACTCCTTCCTACAATATGACATGCTATCTACCTAATAACACTTGAAACTAGGCCAGGTCCAAAAATTGCATTCACAGTAAGAAACAAAACAAATAGTGCTTGCTGGTAATTGAGAATCATGCGCACATGGGATTTTATCCAGCTAATCCCTCTCTGCATGGATTGCTTAGTTTGTCAAAACTATGTCAACCTGTGAATGAGCATTCCTTGTCTGGCAAGCTGTAAGCATGAGTGCATGGGAAGAGTTAACAAATTGTGAGCAACCAGTTCCAAAATAGTATGTTTTAAAGGCTTAGTTGATATTCCTGCCATAAGTTTTTAAGTCTAATTTTGTTAAGGGTTTTGTAAAAATATGGTCCTCCCTCTACTAATAGTAGTTTATTCAAATAGGATGGAAGGCCAAGTTCCTGTTTGAAAAGGGGACCATAGCTGCTTCAGCTCTGACGTGAAATGGAAGATCCTAACTACCAGATAAGACCAAAGTAATTGCTCTGAATATGCACGAGTGCATCTTTAAAACCTTAAAGCTGACAGTGATTTACGGTGTCCCTTAGGAAGGCTTTTCTCTCGAGTAAACAATGCTTAGTTAAGCGCTGCTGAGACCGGTGCAGGAGCACACTTCTGGCAGGCAGCGTGCAGCTCGCTCGACCCCGAGGCCTGAGGTCGGGGTATTTGTGCTACCTGCGAGATGGTCCCGTTAATCCCTGCCTGGCCGCCAGCCGCTCTGCTGCTGCATGGGGTTTATGCAGAGCGAGGAGACTTGTTAACCCCTGCCTTTTATTGGGCTTTGTGCACGTCTGACATCACTGGCAGCCAATCACGAGGTGCTTCAGGGCTGAGTTTAAAAGCTATTTCATAATATATTTATATTCAGTGCAGATATTTTGGGCCTCCAGTAGCATTCATTTTGTCGCAGAGTCCATGTGTCAATATGGCTTAAAAAAAAAAAAAAGGTACGAAAATAACATGCTCGCTCTTCGTTGTTTGTTGTTTTTTTTTTTTTTTTTGTAATGCAGCTGGGTGGTGAAATGCTGTAGAAAGTGTAGCTGGGGTGCTGGAAAGCAGTTATTGTGGAAACGATTTTCTGCCTCCAGCAGCAGTAATGCTGTAAGCCCATCTTGGGCAATTGTCGTGTGCTCCTCGTGAGGCTGCTCCTGCTTAAGCAGCCAGACCTGCAAATACTTCGCAAGCTGCTCTGGCTTGCCAAGAACAAAAATGCAAGACAATCTGCAGAAATCGAGCACGTGCAGAGCCACCCTGGCAGCTGGGCTCAGCTCCGCAGCGCTGCCGTCACCCTCACGGCTCAGCCCAGACCCCCCCCACACCCAGCCCTGGTGGGCCTTTTGCCTTTGCCTGGTCCCACACAGAGTTTTACTCGTACAAAACTCGTTCACAACTTGACCGTATTGATGGAGGGCTCTTTCCTGATGGTGTTTCTTCCAGAAAAGTCTGGTTAGTCCATCCCAGCCGCCACACCATTCCTGCTTAACTCTTGCATTTCCAGAACACCTCCTGCATTGGGACCGTATGTGATTGTAAAACCAAAATACTATGATCATTCTTACAGTCTTGAAATTATTTTTGGTAACAGGTGTAGCTTCTACAAAACCCTATTTCTGTTATATAAAAAAGAAATGGGACCTCAGTGGTGGGACTATGCTTTTTTTCCTTTAATTTTTAGTTTGGGCTGATTCATTTCCCGGTTAGGCACAATGGCTGTGCTCACGTCAAGCTGCTAAAATCTCTATTCACATATGTTCCACGACAGGCCTGCAAAGCGTACATGTGTGGGGCTGACTCCTTCATCCTGTTGGGATCCCAAAGAGTTTATCTGCTCCTGATCAAAAAGACTTTGAAGAAGCTTTTCAGATGCTAGCTGTATCTCTAGCATGCTGTTCACAAATGATTCAGAAAATGAGGCATACAATGAGATGAGAAAGCTTGTTGACACAGTTATTTTGAGATCACAGAAGTGAATGCCAACTGCAGAGAGTGTAGACAGACTGCAACATTGAAAGACTGGGTGGAAAAACTTGTAGCCAAAATGAAATGTCAATAAATACAAGGTGATGCAAATAGGGTTAATGTGAGTGAGCCCTGCATGGTGTTGGTCTCTGAACAAGCATCACAGCCTCATGAAAGCCTTCAGCTCACAGGTCAGTAGCAGGCAGGAAAGAAAATTGCATGTTAGGAATTATTAAGGGAAGTGCAGAGAAAGAAAATAAAAACCTTGCACCACTGTAAATCCATGGCTTCATCTTTAGTACTGACTGAAGTTCTGGGCCTGTTGCAGCAAAACTAGCAAAAGCACCTGGAACTGCAGTTTAGAACCACCTGTCTTTGAGAAGCAGCTAAGCAGACTAGGATTTTAGTCTTCTCTTTTCCACACTAAAGAAGGATTCATTAGAGTTTTTTGAAATCTAAAATTGCATGAGGCAGTAAGTAGAAATTATTATCAAGAAAACTAATTTTTTTTTCACGTAATATATCACTGAAGTTTGGAACTCAGTGTTGTTGTGAGAGATTTACATATGTTGAAGCTGATCAGACAAAGTCATTTAGCAGAGTTACCTTTATAATTCTGAGATTCTTTATGCTGCAAATTCCTATCGGTTAGGAGAGCATTCAGAGCAGCAATGCAGCATACTTGCCCTGTTTTTATACCCTATGCATCAGACATTGGTCTCAGCTGGAGATGAGTTACTGAGCTTTGATTTGACAGCGTATGCGTGGTGGCTCTCCCTGTGTTTGTGGACAGATTTCTTCTACTGCTGTAGAACAGCACCATAGCTGCTGACTAGAGGTTGACGTACAAGCCAAACCTCATTGATCTTTGTTTCCTGCTGTATTACTCTTGGAAACTGAGTGTAATTTTCCATCTGCTACAACTTGTGGGTGGATCAGTTTCACTGTCTGAATGCCTTCTCATTGAGCATTAGAATATTGTATATTTTGTCAGGCTAAATTTAATGCTGCTGTATGCTTGCCATGTTTTTGGTATCTGCTGGATTGTCCAAGGTGCTGTGTGCTTTCATTTCCCATTGCCTTACATGGAAACACAGGAAATGTAGGACCAAGACCTATCTGTTTTAATACTTTATGAATGTTTTTTGCTGGCATGATTTCCCTTTTAGGAACGTTAGATTCATTCTAACTGTGAGGTCATTGGGAATGCCATGACTGTGATGTCACTGTGGATAAGCGGAGTGCAGTGGATGTTGCGTACCTTGTCTGTATCGCAATGCTTCCTAAGGACACCTACAGCATCCTTGTATCCAACCTGGCATGTTAGAATCTAGATGGGTAGACTAAATGGGTAAAGAAACAGAGCATCAGATTCAAAGAGTAGTTAACAGATTGTACTCTACCTGGATCTCAGTTACAGGTGTAGTTTGTCAGACATCTGCCTAACATCTTTATCAGTGACACGGAGGAGGAGACAGAATGCACCCTCATCAAGTTTATGGATTACAGCACACTGAGAGCTGTGCTCCAGAACAGGGCTGCCTTGCTGAGGACATCAGGAGGCCAGAGGAATGTGCTCACTTGAATCTCTTGAGATTCAAAAAGGATAAGCGCTATGTCCTGTACTTGGGACGGACTGACACCCTGCTGTGGTACAAGATGGGGACTGACCGGGTGTAGAGCAGCTTTGCTGAAAAAGACCCAGGGATCTTTTCAGACAGTAGGCTAAGCATGAGTTAGCAGTTTACCACCAACCAGCCTTACTGGGCAATATCAACATGAACATGACCAGTAGATTGATGGAAGTGATTATTCTCTTTATTGGGCATTTCTTACAATGCACCTTGAATACAAAGTTTAGTTTAGGGAGCCTCAGTATAAGAAAGATGTTGATAAACTTGACTGAGCTCTAGAGAGGGCCACAAAGATACTGGGGCTGGAGCCCCCAGTCGGTGAAAAGAGCCTGAGACAGCTGATTTTATTCAGCCTGAAGAAGAGAAACCTTACAGGGACCTAATAGCAGCCTCCCAGTGCATAAGAAGTTACCAAGAAGATGAAGCTAAGTTCTTTGGTGAGGTGCATAGCAGGTGAAGAGGAGACATTGGTCATAAATTGCACCGGGGTGTTCTGACAACTTGGTCGGGGCTGCTGGGACCACTGTAGTAAAATGGGTGAGTTTACATACAAAGTTTCATACCGATTAGTTGCCCCCATTTTATAGATAATACATGTAGTACTGGAGTACAATAACTGTAAAGATTCTTATTTAGTCATGTAGACTACATCCAAATGCCTTTAAAGTATAAGCTTGAGTTCAGTCATGTTGCACATTCATACTGTCTGATTGCTTTTTTACTTTTTTATCGTCTTAGACAAGGAGTCGAAAGGTTATTTTGTATTATGGCAATATTGAAACAAGAGAGCCAGCTTGCGAAGCAGGCTCTTTCCTTGACTTGGCTACTGCGACAGACACGGAGTGAATCATTCACCAAGGAAAGGAGGGTGAACTCCTTGTGTTTTGTTGTCTCCCTTTGGTCAATCTATTTTTTTATTAGTTTTATCTGATTCTCATTATAATTACAGACTGCCTTCTGGATATAATGCTACCTCATGGTTCAGATAGATGGTATTGTTTTTGTTTGCTTTTGTCTATGATATTACTCCAGAAAGTGAAAGCAGTTTGAGTTTTTCCTTGGGGACTTCAGCTGCTGTTTCATGCACAAGAGGCTCCAAATGTTTAAATATCTTAGACGAGAAAATGTGTTGGTTTGAATTGGTTTGTAAAGGGACCTATAATTTGAGGTTATTACTATTCTGGCATTGTATGTGCTCGACTCAGACACCGTATTAATAAAGAAAAAAGTGCTCATATAAGTCTCAAACTGACAGCTTTGGAGTCTGCTGTTTATGCCTTAACCCATTGCTGCAGAAAGACTGAGAGATGGGATTGGAGGTTTATTGGAGAATCCCTGGCCCTCCACTTTAGCACCTTTGGGGAAAAAGCTATCTAACATCTGTGGATGTAACTTTCAGTCCCCCAGGAACTGGACTGAAACAGTTGGCAAGTGATACATTAGTGAGTAATGAATACATTAATTTTGAGTGTTGGACATGAGTAGCAGACATAGATAGTACTGTTGGACTTTGCACATTTTTGTTTGAAGTGCCACTGGATAGTATGAATACAGTTTTTTTTTTTTTCTTTTAATTTATAATTTAACTTGTGCAAGAAGGCAGAAAATGTACTTAACCAAAACCTACATAACCCTAATACCACGTGGGGTTTCCTCAGCAGTTAGGGAATGGAATAAATAGCCTGGAAATGCTGAGTTTAAAGCCCAAGGTTAACATGATTAAGACCACAGACAGAGTTCAAGTAATTTATTGCTTCTGTGCCTCTGTTACAATTACTGAATAATAGAAGTTAGAAACAACTTTCAGAGGTCATCAGGTCTGGTTCCCTACTGAAAGCAAGGTCATCTCTGCAGTTAGATCAGGCTTGCCAGGGTCTTGTCTGGTCGAGTTTTGAGCATCTCTGAGGATGGAGATTTTACGACCTCTCTGGGCACCTGTTCCAGTCTTTGAGTACACCATCAACTGTAATCTTTTGCATATGTCTGACTGGTATTTCTCTCTCTGCAACTCGTATGAATTGTGTGTAGCTTTTTTGCTGTGTTCTTCTGAGTTGAGTCCAGCTCTGTTTTCTCTTTAAGTAGCTCTGTCTTCATCTATTAGATAGTTGAAGACATCAACTGTATTGCGCTTCTCTTCCTCAGGCTGAGGAAACTGGCTGTCTTAACCTCTCGTCACAATATATATGCGCCAGCCCCCAAGCATCTTGATTGTCTTCTGCTGGACTTGATCCAAGTATGTCAGTGCAGTAAATCCTTTATGAATTGGGGAGTCCAAAACCAGACACAGTACTGTGGATTCAGTCTCATGGGTACGAGATAGTTTGGAGTGATTGCTTCCCTAAGTCTGTTGGTTGTGCTTTTACTCACACTGGTGTGCCATTAGTTCTCATCACTGCCGAGACACCCCGTTGATTCTGGTTCAGCTTGTTGCCTGTGAGGGCTCCTGTACTTTTTTCTCCAAAGCTGTTTTCTAGCCAGCTGTTAACTGGGTTAGGTATCAATTATTTGACCTAATTAGATCTATGCTGTCTCTTTTCAATCACTTTCTTTTGTTTGAAGTGTTGGGTGTGGAGTCCCAAAGGATTTGCTCCATATTTTCTTGGGGAATGAGGTACGGCTAAGCATCCTGTAGTTCCCCATCTCTTCCTCCTTGACCTTCTTGAAGATGAGGATGACATTTGGCTTTTTTCCAGTCATCAAGAACCTCCTCTGATTGCCCTGACCTTTAAGATGACAAACAGCATCCTTACAGTGATGTGAACCAGCAACTTAAACATTCGCAAATGCATCTGTTTGGTCCAGTACACCACTAGGTTTTTTCGCTTGCTTGTTGTTTTTACCAGTTTGCTGTAAGAGTCTCTATTCAGATCTGCCCCGTCTTGCACACCTCCTTAGACTCTACCTCTAAAGAGGGACTTGGGAATTCTGGGGGCAGAGCTGGCAGTAAATCCCATGACAAAGGATGTATTGAGTTGTCTCATTAGTAAAATGAGCTTGTCCTTCTAACTTGTGTTAGAAGGATATTGTGATTTCAGATGTCCAGTTTCTGCCTTTCATGCTCCTGCAGATAGAAATGCTTGGTATTATTGTTGCTATTTATCTTAGTTTGCCTCATTCTTTCTTTCAGTCCTGCTGCCTTTTGGCTTTCCTGAAGATTAATACATGAGGAGCGGCCCCAAATGTATCCCCGCTTCTTGTTGAGAAATAATTTGGGAGAGTGAGAGTGCTGAAACCAGAGCAAGCTGCCTTTAGGAAGCCTCATAGATGCAGACTGTCAGACCAATCACAAATCGCAACAGCAAAACGAATCCAGACTTTCTTTCTTTTTTTTTTTTTTTTTTTTTTTTTTTAAAGGACGTGCTCCTTCTGGCAACAGCATATAGGGGAAATGATTATATTAGTGAGAGACTAGATTCATCACTGAAAGGAAGAAAGGCTGGTGGATAGCATGCATAAAGCACAAGATCTCAGTCTGTACAGTTGGAACACATCTTGCTGTGAGGTTCTTCAGAACTGTTGCATCTCTTCGCTGTCTTGCGCTCTCTTAGCAAAAGCCTCTGTGGCTTCTGTTTTTTTAGACAGCTAATAAACTGCTTTAAAGCCTTCACAGTAATCCCCTGGACTTAAAGGAAAAAGGAGAAAGTAACATTGCTTTCAGACAGAATCCTGTAGCATGAATTTACTGAGGTTGGTACTGGAAGGCTTTGTGGGTGCTGTGGTGAGGTCAGATGTCCGGCTCTGCTGGCTTCAGCTCGCGACAGGCACAGGTCCCAGAGTCAGAATAGACTTTTGTATTTTCTCAGGAAGAATATTCTGCAATCTGTATTCCTAACCAAGGTGTATTCTGGGCTTAAAGAATCAGAGATAAATTTCTTAACCTTGCCGACATAGTAAAAGATGCAGTGCAAGTCAAGTTGAGAATGAAGTCCAATTCTTGCAAGTCATACAGGGTAAAGAATGTAAGTATAAATTGGGGAGATGAGCATAAATCGGGCTCTGAGGCTTGTGTTCTGAAAATTGGAGTGATCTGACTTTACTGTCGGCCTCCCTTTCAGAAGCTGCTCTCTTGAAGAGAAGAAGAGAATTTACACCCATAATCTAGCTTTTGCAATTAATAGTTTTGGCACCTTAGCACAAACCCAGCTATCTTCTGTGACTCCAGGTAGTGTGCCAGACTGGACTGGGATGGCTGCAGTGTGGTGACATGCTTCCTTCTGCTGAGCCTGAGAGAAAAATAACCTCTGGGAGAGGAATGGGGAGGACAGCTGTAGGCAGTGAAGTTTTAAACCAGTGCTGCAGGATCTGCCAGAATTCCTCTGTCAGCCTGGATTTAAATCTGGGCTCTGCCGTGACTTGCTGTCTGTCTGTCATCCAACCTTCCTGTCTTGGTTTCCCAAGGTGTAACAGTGTTTGACTAGTTTGTAAGGCTATTGTTAGGATTAATCTTCGATCTATTTTGAAGTTGCTAATTAAAAGGTGATTCCTTGACACTGGTTAAGCAACTTTGAGAAGCTTTAAGAAGCTTCTGAGAAGCTTTGTTAGTTAGTTAAGGATAACCCTTAGCACTGTTTTTACACCGCTTGTTTCTTCACATTCGTGTAGATGACGTGTTACGCCGTATTTTCACTGGAGCGTTTTACTCAGCACGCGCTATAGAAGAGCCGAGCTCGTTTGTCTTGGCACAGTGGGTTTGCTAGCCCCACAAACGGGAGATAAGGATTACCATGGAAGCCATCCAAAGCAAAAGAGGTCTCTGATGTGGCAGCAGTGCACGTCAGACCCCCTTTCCTCCGTTAAAAATGTCCTTATTAAATTATTTTCTTAGCACATAGTGAGTGTTTAACGGATGATAGTATGCCTGAGAACAGAACTGCGGATTATCTCATGTTTAAATATGTATGGATTTAAGGTTCAAAAGAAGTCCAAAGATGTTATGCAATTTTAATGGTGGCTTGACTTATTTTTGTGTTAAGAGGAGCTGCAGGAGAGAAAACTTCTTTCAGGCAGTATGAGGTATCTGGACAATATGATAGTAAACTATAAGCAATTAATGCAGTGGAAATGTTGGGCAGTGAAACGACTTTCTACTTTAGAAAAATTCGGATGTATAGAAGGTCAGATTTCAGTGCATTTACACAACTGGCTGGTAACAGCACTTTCTGGTGGGTGCAGACGGTTCGGCTGGGTGATGCCTTTTTGGACTCTGACCCGCTTTCACAGACTGTTCTATCCTCAGCCCCTGATTCAGAGTGGTTCCTTCTGAGAAGAATGTGCAGGTGAGGATTGGTTGTGCTCAGCATCAGAGCTGACGTGAAAAATATTGTGACTATTTCATAGTTTTCCCAAAACTGTCTCACAAGAGGCCACTAGCACTGTACTAGATGGACTGGCAATAATCAGAACAAGACTGGTTAGAAGAGTCAAAATTGCTAGTTTTTTATTCTTAAGTATTTTTTGATGTTGAACTTTAAATCTATTTTAGTTGAAGTTAAAAATATTTTACCATTGTTTTATAAAATGGTATATAAAAAAAAATAAGATTGATAGGGACCAAAATCAACATTTTTGAAATTTTGTGGGAAAATTTTGGCCTTTTAGTTAAAATGAAGATGTTTGCCTGATTTTGGAGCTGCCCAAAAAACAGCTTTCAATTTTTGCCTGGCTTTGATCATTCCTACAGTCTACATATCGATCTTAATACCCCTGAGAATGACCAAATCTGGAAAATAATTTCTGCCAGACAGGCAAGAATCAACTCGTATCTTTGATAGCAGAGTTTAAATTGTTGTTGCAGGTTTCTGCAGAGAAATGCTCCTTGAGCTGCGCTCCAGGAAGCTTTGGAGGTCCTCCACTGGAAGCTAACAGCAGCAAATATGTTTATTGGTGTCAAGGGAAAGGTGTTAGTGCTGCTTCAGGTGGTGGGCAGCAGATGTACGATAAATGGCTTCAGGAGCCGTGGAGACATGAATAGCACTTGAGGCAAAGTCAGCATCACGGCCCAGCAGTGTGGACATAATATTTTATTTTCATAGCTTTGAAGAGGCAGAACTGACCAGGAGCTCAGCTCAGGTGGATGAGGAATAGCTGCTCCCGTACAGCTATTGTTAATAAATCTGGCTGAGTTGAACTACCAAGGCTTTAAATGGGGTAGCCTTAAGTGAGGGTTTTTGTTTGCTTGCTTGCTTGTTTTTTGTCTTAAAAAAGGTGGTGGTGGGGGGTAGGGTGGTGTGTGCAATCTGGCACGATTGCTGTATTTTCTTCAAAGTAAGAATGGAAGTTCAAGTTGCTGACTAAGTTTCCAGAAATGCAGCATGTGAAAGGTTAACTTATTTTTTTCTGTAGGAAATAATATCCCTCCTCGTTTTCTCAGGTAATCTGCTATTTTCTGTCTGTGAAAATAGCTCAACGTTTTAGCTGGTAATGATCAGGCACACTGCAATAGCCCAGATAAACACACTGTTCGGAATAGGGTCAGAAATCCTCACAGTGATGCCACAGCTTTCTGCTGGTGCCCTTGCTGGCTGTGCCAGTGCCCCTGCACCCCAAGAAGCCCCCGCGGCCTGTGCTTGCCCACCTGCTTCTGCCATGGGCTCCCAGGCGATGGGATGGGCTCCATCCCTGTCCCTGCTCTGCCTGGGGGTGCAGAGGGAAAGAGCCAGGGAGAGCTGGGTGAATTGTCTGGCTGGGCTGGGCTCACGGCCCCTCAGGGGTGGATGCCCTACATCTGCCTCAGCAAAGCACTACCAAAGTGGATCACTGGAACATCTTTTAGATACTTAAATAGCAAGGCAACAATGTCCTGTGTCCACCCCAAGAATTCTTGCAGCACTTGCCTTCAGTGTAAGGTTGCCGTGCCGGAGCTGAGGCAAGCTGACTGAAGGCTGCCTATGAAAATTAAGCCAGCCGACACGTTCAGCACAGCATTTGTATTTTTCTTCAACAGAATGTGGAATCTGCCTGTGAATTAAGCTGTTTCCTGGAGGTGATATAATCTGTAAGCGATCACCTTTTGACCCAACTTCGCCATTCTGATGCTAGGGTGCAGTTGTCAGAGTAACCACAAAGCTCTTAAATGGGTCATCTTCGTACTCCTCTCATGTCTTTTGCTCTCCCAGCTGGGGGCTTGCGTTTTAGGGGCTTCAAACTGATTTTCTCAAGGGGTGCTTTTAGTGCCTTGGATAGTAAGTCACACAACTTGTCTCCCTGGATGACTGGGCTGCCTGTCGAAGTGTAACGCGCTGAAGTCTCTGGAGCTGCCACCAGAAGTTTTAATCTTTCAGGCGTGATTGTACATGCCACTTCCTTTAGTTGCCTGCAAGTGCAGAATTACTGCGTGCACTTTATTTTTCAAAAGCACTCTCGAGTGCTTTAAGCTTTTCATTTCTGCTACTTCATCTAGCTTCATCTAAACCTGCTATTCTTCCTTCCAAATGCTAAATTCCTCTATCATTTCTTTATTCCTTATTTCCTCAGTTTATTCACTTGTTGTTGGATCTTTAAGTTAATGGCTTCCACGTTTGGGAGAAAAGCTGCAGTATGAGGCATCCCAACAGAGCTCTGTTTCCCACTCGCGTTTCACTGACTTCCCTACTTGTTAGCTTCCTTCTCCTGGTTAGAAACTCCAGGGCAGTTGCAGATTGGGCTGCAACTGTGCCTAGATTTAGACAGATATGCGTGCTTTGTTTTTCGTGTTGTTATAGGCTGTTCTCGAAGGGGACTTCAGTGGGGTTCGGTAGTGCTGGATACCATTCTGTTGTGCTAAAACGTGTTTTGGCTTGAAATACCCAATGTCGTAAATGTTCAGTTTTGAAATGCTGAGCAAGCTTCCTGCTAGTGCCAGGTGTAAGGATTACAGCCCTGTCAGTGCTGCTGCTGGAATTCAGGTGCAGGGCAAAGCTGCTGGACTGCGCTCAGCTGTCTGAGACCTGACCTGAGACAAGTTAGAGGAGAAATAAGGATTTGTGTGTCAGCACGCAGTAGGTGCCTTAGGCGCTCACAGAGGCCAGCGAGATGACAGCTCCTTGTCCTGAGGCCTTTATAGCTGGGATTAGACACAAGCACGGCTTATGGCCACCTGGCCTTCAACAAACTGCTGTTGTAGGCACTGCCAGCAGCGGTTTTAATTTATGGTATGGATGCCATCCTAATGAGAGCACCAACTTTCTAAGAACCGTAATCCAGCTTGTATTATATTGTGACAGACATAAATCAAATGATCTGGAGGTGAAAAGCCATTTGTTGCCACTTAAGTCTTTATTTTTTTATGACTTTAATAGGCTTTGGAATTTCAAGCCACCCCCTCTCCTCCCGTTTTCCTTTCCCCCTTCTTAGCTAGCAACTGTATTGCTTTTTCTTTAAGCTTCAAAGCAGCCTGACCACAAAGGAATTATTTCATCTTCAGTATGTGTGATGTGTGCAGCACAGATTCCCTGTGCCCTTGTCTTTTAACCCTGCATGGCATTTGTACATTGTGAAGGAGAGCTTTTCTCAGACCCGTTCCTTGTAAAATGCTGTCAGGTTGTAGGGATCAGTATCTTTGCCTCTCATTTACTATTGAGAGTCCAAAGCATCTTAGTACTGCACTGTGAACGCAGGCGATTGTTACAGCTTGTTTTTTCCTCTCCTTTCTGTTTTGCAGACATGAGCCTAGTTGCTAGTAGTACTGCATGATCGATTCCGATTCTTTGTCTTCTCTTACTCAGTGGTTTTGACTGGCTGTTGATTTTCAATCTCAGGTGGAAAAAAATTGATTGCCTTCTACATTAAAGAGTCTAGAATTCTGCCCGTTAAAAGGAGCTTATCTCCTGCTTGGATCTGCACATAAAACCTGCAAAGCTACATATGTCTGTTGATGATTTGCACTAAGTGTTTCTCTCCCATAGCAAGGTTTATATTTTCTAATATCTGGTAAGTGTCCTCCGAGAACGTGGTCTTGTTCTCCTAGATGGCCAATGGAGAGTTTGTCAGCAGAACCCCAGTCATCCTGTCTGCTTTGACAATGATAGCAGAGCAATGCAGCTTAGGTACCTGGTTCCTAGATCATTATATAAATTAATATTTCTGTCTTAAATCGTGCCTAGATGTATGTGGAGAGACAGCATCTATTCCAATGTATTACCAGTGGAATATCAAGAAATTTATGTAAACAGAATTGAAACACAACTGAAAATTAAATACAGATCAATGTGAAGATTACATCTACCTAGTAAACTGTTTTGTGGAAATATACATTACGTTTAGAGCCTGAAGACCTTTAGCTTTATGGAGGGTTAGGTTCTTAATTTGCCGTTGAGACTGTGATTTTAGCTAGAGGTTTGAATAGTTGCACTGTAGAAATATTATTTGATCCTCCTCAGTACAGGATTAATCAATTATTTGAATTCTTCAAAACCCCACAAGCAAAACTAAATCCCTCTCTATATTTCTTTAGTCAGTCTTTTCCAGTGTTACTAATTTGCATTTTCTGTGCTTTAAAACTGATTTCCCCTGTGTTCTACTCTATTTTTAGCTGTTCAATATTAATCCAGCTAAGGTGATTGCTAAGCTAAGACTATAGAATCAGGTGTGAAAGCCTGATTCTACATTTTCAGAATTGTTTACAGAGCCAGTTATCTTGTATTGGAAAATAACTTTAATTATGAGATGCTGCAGGGTTTTTCCCCCCCCATCTCTCTTGTACAAGAGATCAAGAACACATGTGCAAAATATAGGTGATCAAGAATCCACATCACCTGTATTTAGGAGTAAGACTCATTTTCACCATTGTTCATATGGAATGCACCTGGTTTGAAGTTACTAGCTAGAGGTCCCTCATCTTTTCACAGCATTATGGATTCCCAAGATATGTATTGCAAAAGCAGGAGATTAAATGAAAAACATTTGTAACTTTACCATTCCAGTTCCTGGTGCTCTTACCTGTTTTAGAGTAGCATGTTTTGAAAGAAAGCTGCTTCCCCCACCTCCAAAAAAAAAAAAAAAGTATTTGGCATAAAGGCACAAACGCAATAAAGCTACCTTACGGAGGAGTGTAACTTCCCCTGGTGCTAAAATTTGAACATACTATTTAACTACGTAAGTACTGTAGTTACAACAGGCTGTGGTTAAATATGCATTCTAGGATGCAAGGTGCAAAATCGAAGTAATCATCAGCATATCCTTGAACCAGAGCAAGTAGAGAACTCATTTTAAAAGCAGACAAAACCACAACTTTCTAATGGTGGGAAGTATAGTGTCCTTCATGAAGTAAAGCAGAATATAGAGTGGAAGGCTTTTTTGTTTTTGAGTTGCAGCTTTAAACAATTAACTTTAACATTAAAGGAAAAGGAAGTTGAGAGATACGGTTTGCAAGCATAGTACATCATGAAGTCATTTTCCATTTGGAGCCTACCATGTCTTTTGCCAGAGCACACTAAGTAGTACGTTTGAATTCAAGCAATTTCTAAATGTGTACCTACCTTTACAGTGAGATAATGGTTAGCAGCAGGATACCTGCTCTCCATTCTTTTGATTGACATTCATGCAAGCTACTAAAGGTTTAATCAAGCCACTTCATCATCCACATCTTCTTCCTCAGTTGGAATGCAGCTCCAGTGCATATTCTGAAGAATCCCTCAAGGTATTATTTCCTGTTGTTTAACAATAAGATTAATTTCTGTGCTGTTTCTGTTTCAGAGTCATCCTCCATCAGTAGCACACTCCTATGATCTGCCAAAACTCTACAGAACTGAAGACTATTTTCCTATGAACTACGTAGGTACCAAATACCCAAACCACTAATTTGTGTCTCCCAACAGCTTTTTAGAAAAGGCTGGGTTTGTTCTTATGGCTCATGCTTCTTTCTAATGACAAAGTAACCATTACATGCCAGATCTTTGGTTTGTATTTCGATGAGCAGCTAAAGCTTTCCAATTGTACTGTGGCCATACAGAGTCTGGAACATTTATTCTAAGATTTGGTCACAGTAGCTTTCACTATAAGCTTACTAAATCAGCAAAGAAAATACACAAAAACTTACTTTGTTTACCCTCACATTATTATAATTAAAATGATCAGGTTTAAGAGCATGCTAGTATAGCATGCTAACAGTATCAATACAACTTGTTAATAAGCCAGCTTCACAAATGTTCGGGTTTTACAAGGCAGAATAAAATAAGTATCAAAATTTAAGAATTCAATAAACCACATGTGGCTGGAGCTTCCAGCATTCCTCTTCAAATGAGGGGTAGGGTTTTAAAAGCTGTTGTGTAACGTAAGTTGAATGGTGTGAATAAACTTTCTGCAAAGTTATTATGGACCTTTGGATGTGCCATTTTGTAATGAAGATTCTATTTAACCAGCACTGAAGGAGCATAGTTCAACATCCCACCCGTAGCTTTTTTTGTTTTTTTTTTTTTGGACTGCAAAGTATGTCTAGGGCAATCAAAAATACCCCGCTCCCTTGTCTGAACAGAAAACATTAGAAAGAGATGGTTATATACTTAGAAGATACTCGTCTCCCTTATACACAGAAAATCTCACTATGGCAACAATGAGGGGGGTATTGGCTGAGATGGTAGATTGCTTCTGAAAAATAAACAATTTTAGATGATTGGCTTTGCATATAGCACAATTTGGAGAAACAGAAATAAATGCTCTTTAATGGAGGATCCAATGTAAATACTGGAAAAGGAGAGGAAAAAAAAGGAAAAAAATCTTACGGTGAAAGTAAAGCTACATGGCTTTGAGTAACCATGGAGACCAATGCTTTTCTGATGCAGAAATAAATGAACTCAACCTTTTCATATTTATTAGTGGAACTGATGATGGGAGATAAAGTTGAATTAAAATATAAAGCAATAGAGAGACCTAGTCAATGTCTCTGCCCCTGCAATGCAGGTTATTGAAATGGATTATTACAAATGAACTGGTATTATAGAGAGGAAAATTAATTATGAAGGTAACAAAATACTCTAATTATACCAACCCATTTATCCAAATAGCAGCAGCTTTATTATCAGAAATGAAGAGACAGTACAGACACCATGCTCCTGACATTTTTTTTTGGTTCTGATGAAAAATTGAAATAAACTTTTTTTACCTTAGTAGTGTTTGTAATATACATACTACAAAATGGATTACTGTATTAGCAGGTATTTAAAATTACTAATTTTTTGGTGATAATGATAGAAAGTTAGCATGAAAATACTGGGTAAATATTCAGGTTTCTGTCTTGCTGAAGGGTCAAGCATTAATTGGCAAGTTGTTGCAGAAACGTTTCAGCTGGACAGAGGATGGCAGTGTTAAATGTCACTTGTTCAGTAAGATTAAGAGCTTGTGAAGTACAACTTCAATGCAGATATTTCTGGAACATCATGTAAAAGATTTTGACCTGAGTACAAATGCTAGTGTATATGAAGTGCTAATTCACAGTACCTGAAGGAAAATGCTGAGATCAAGTGTGACATTAGTGTATGGTGCTGCTGATAGAAAACTAGCTTAGCAAAAGCTGTCTCTCTGTTCCTGCTGGAAAATAACTGTTTAGGTTGGATGAAAGCTCGTGTTCTGTAACCATGCTTCAAGGAGGGAAGGGGAAGGGATGGAAGCAGAGTATAGTAAAGAAATGGGAAAAGTGTCCTTGTTGAAGCAGTATGTGTCAGCTGCAGGTCAGTGCAGTAAATGATGGTCCAAAATTACTGCTATTACAAACCCATAGAAATAGATTGTGTCATATAAAAATGCAGCTACCCCTAACCATCTCAGGCTGTCCTCACCTGTCTCAGGCATTTGTCAAAAGTCAAATTACCAGGCCACACTTTTTTTGTTGTGCAAAGCTGTCTTGTGTCTAGAAACAAAGTGTATGGTGATGTCCTCCTGCCTCCTCACACAGTTAAACCTTCAGATTTCAGGTAACATGTTTAGGATGAAGCCAAAGTTAACTTTGCTTCAATTCAGGTAAACTGTCTGATGCAAATTACGTAGCATATTCTTAAGTTAATGATCTTCCTGCTATATTGTGCTGGCCAAAGCCAGCAGACTTAATGGGTCAGCTTGAGCTGGCTACTCTGCATGCACAGCTGGCATGTTTCTGGAGTTCTGCTAAAGAACTTTAGTAAGGTATGTAAACACTGGGTAACTTCCACCTCACACAACTATAATAGTGTGATAACCTAAGATTACGCAAACTGGATTTAAGGTTTCTCTAGTTTTATTGGCCTGTTCCTCTTCTGCTTTTTGACTTCCTCAAAAACAAAATGTGTGGTTTGCCTCAAATCTAGAAAGGAATTCTTGCCTAGACTAATACTCAGATTTTAAAAGTAACTTGTTTGAAATACTCAAGGCTTATGCTAAAAGTGAAACAACCCTATCCTTAATATTTCTGGTAAGTAACATTTTTATGCAAGACCTTTAATCACTACATAAAATTGTATTTCTTATTAATGGCATTTTCTGGCAAATAAAACACTTCTAATGACTTCATATTTCAGTCTCACTATTCACTGACTACAACCAGGAGCTCAGACTTTAGAAATTTGGCCTGAACTGTAAACTTCACCAATGTGAAGTAACCTTGATGGATACTGAGACAAATATGATGCAAAGTCATAAAGTGATTTTTACTTAACAGATAAAAAAGCTCTTAAATGGTAGTGCAGCAACCTTTAAGTTGTGTGGTTTTTGGTTTTTGTTTTTTTGTTTTCTAAATTAACCTCTTAAAGCCTAGGTGAAACGACACTCTACAAATTCTGAAATGTCATGTATTCAGACAGTCCCTTGTGCAACAGGAACACAACCAAGTATTCTTGTCAGGGAACAGCCTTTTCTGGGACTCCAAATAGTTGGTGTTGCTGGAAAAGAAACACCACCTGGTATCTATAAGGAGTAGTTAAGTCTCATTTGACCTTACTGTAAAGGTATTTTCCATGCAAGAGATTATAAAGCCTGATAACAAAATGAGAGTTGAGGCTCTTGTTTTGAGGCTCTAGTTTTCCTTTTAAGACAGAGAGGCCCTAAGAGCTCATCTACTGATGTAAACATCAAAAACATTTTTCCTGTATTGTTCCTAAAAGTTACCTTAACACGAGCGTATCGGTAGGACCCAGTCCAACATCTCTACCTCTCAGTTAAAAAAGCAGTATGGAAGCCTTCTGTGAAAGGGTAAAAAAGATCCATAAGCAAAGCTAAATCAACTTCAGCTAAAGGTAACTGTTTTCAGACACAAACAACAAAAAAGGAATACTCTTTCCAAAGAATGTCAGCAGCACAAGTTAGTTGCAGAACAGGAGAAGATAAAAATATTTTTGGATTTGGCTTATATAGTAGCTTGTTTGTTATAGTAGTGGAAAGTACAATTTATACTTACCCAAAATTGCTATAGAAATGTATACATTTCTAAAGATCTCTGTGAAACAGTTTTGCTACTTAAAATGCTGAACAAAACTACTTCCTCCTTTAGCACATTCATGACAATTTCACAAGTAAATTTAAATCTTGTTAAGAAAGTATTTTGTTATTTTATTAGACATATGCCTAAATCAGGCTCATTGCTGTACTTAACAATAGCTTTGTTCTCAACACAATTAAATCCCTTCTGTAACTGATTATCTCAGTGAAGTTTTGGGTATGTAGCTGTCTTGTATTGCACACTTGCCAGAATGCCAAAACGACCAAACCAATAATAAATCTTAAACATAAAAATCAGTTTAAGTATTCAAATTACTTTTTCTTTATAAAAAAAAAAAAAAAAAAAAAGCTGTAGCTTGCAAGGCATGCTCCTTTGTGTTTAAATGGTAAGTATTCAAATACCTTCCCTATCCCCTACCCTGAATGCACAGTGCTTCAGAGGGAGACAAAGTTCTAGGTAACTTTTTAATATGTGAAAGGATCTTCATTAGTATATAAAGGGATGAAAAATGCAAGTAGTTCATAGACTGTTTCTCAAGGATGCAGAACTACAACCACTATAACTTTATTTATAAAGTAGTGTTCTAGAATGCTAAAGACAAATTCAGACAAAGTTAGTTTTGTAGGATTTTTCAATGTCCTTGAAGACATCAGTCTATCCAGTAAGAAAATACTATACATACATGCTCCTGCAGAGCTGTGGAGCACTTTTTGGACAAGGGGAAAAAAAAAAAAAGTAGCACTGCGGGATTTACCAAACAGGCATATGGCACTTGCATGTAATAAAGCAAATATTTACATTAAGCACAATACAGCAATTTATTTAGATGCTTAAATGAAGAATACAAAGGGAAATAAAGATCACAAAATTATACATACTACAACAGTGTGTCATATATTAGATGGTATAAATGAATACAACACCTTGTTGGTGTTAACTAAAGATAAAACTAAATATCCAAAACACAGCACTTTTGTTTCAGTGTGCTGCTTCAACACAATACACTTTTATACAGATCTAAAAGGTGTCAAAATTAGTAGCTGCAAACTTGTTTCTTGCATGTGATTTTTCTTTTTTAGCTTAAAAGATTTCAGAAAATGGCTCTGAAATACGTTTATCATCAGTTGTAATGTCAAGGATATTCAGAACAAGAAAATTCTATAATACAATAGAGTCCAGATATATTTTATGTTGCTGGGCTCTGTTTTTGAGATTGTACAAGGTTATGTGCAAAAACTAAGTTTGTCAAAAGTCATACTATAGCAGTTTCAAGCTTTTGCTAGGTAAACTAGATACAGCATTTATTACACAGCAGGGCAACACTAAAAAAGAGAAACAAATCTATGATGGGTACACAAGAACAATTTCATAAGCTTCACTTGAATAGGTCTAAAAGACTGTACAAATATACATTTCAACTATTCAGAATGATACATGAAAAAAATCAATTTCCCCATAGTCTACTATACACGTTGAACTGGTAGTTTGTACGTTGGCCCTACACTACCATGTGAAAAAGGGTAATGTTTAAAAAGACATACAACTGAACATGTACAAGAGTGAAATAAATGTTGAAAATGCAGATAAAACAAACCTCTGCTTTTCTCTGTGTGCATTCTGGAGCCACCGGCTTATCTGTTTTCACATTAAGTTACTGTGCTCGTCCCAGCAGGTATTCTCAAGCGAGATTAGCCAACAGCATCCTTACAGAACCACTGGAGTAACAGCGGCCTCGAACACCACTCACCATGACCTAGCACTTGAAAGGCAGTACCAGTTAGAATTTAAGCTTAGCAGTCATACTGAAATGAAAGTGTTTAGACAGTTGTAGAGCGGGTATTACTGACACTTCTGCATCAAGCAGCTTATGCTTGCTGGCTACTCAGCTCCACACCGGTTAAGCTGCTGTGAATTGGTTCTGCTACCCCGTCAGTCACACTGTCAAACTGATCTCCGTCCTCACTGTCAATTGTGCTATTCTGCCATTCCATCTGCTGATTTGACAAGCTCTCCTCAATCTCTGATGCATTTTTCCATTGCGACTGGTCCTTAGACCAAAACTCTTCTACTTTTCCATAGGAACGATTCTTCCACTTTGACTGTTCTTCATCACTTTCAGATCCACCCTCTTTTGTCTCAACAGTCGGTTTACTGCTACCAGCATCTTCACTTTGGGAGGATTCATCTGTCCACACTTCTGGTTTTACTTCTGATGTATTATCTTCAAAATCTGAAACCTGCTGAGAACCAGGCCCACTTTCAGACTGCGAAGCTCCATCTTTCCATTCAACAGCATCATCTTGCTCATCCTGATCACCTTCACTATCTGAAACATCACCCACCAGTTTTGTTGGCTCGTCAGCAGAAATCTCTTCATATTTAGAGCTTTCCTCTTGTTTTTGATCAGATTTCTCTGGAGACTGTAAAGTATTTTCTTCAATGATTTCCTTGGATATGCTGTCATCTGGGTTCTCCACTGTGCTATCAGAAGAGGCTTTCCCACCAATGTCAGAAATATGTGGACCAAATGGACTACCGCTTTCATTGTATTCCTCTTCTATATTCTCATAGCTGTCTGAGGAACTTTCATTGTCTTTTTCTATGTTTATTTTTTTGTCAACAGTCTTACTAACATTGACTCTGGAATTCTTTTCATCGTGGTTTTCAAACAGCCATTCAGCATCAAAATCCATTTCGTGCTTAACTTTGTTTAGTTCTTTCATGTTGAAACCAAGCAACACACCAGGTTTATATTTTTCACAATCTCTAACACATTTCTTCCTTTTGTTGCTAAAGTGAGACGCGATATCAGACTTCCAGAGCCACAAACTGGCAGCCAGCTTTTCAATCTCTCTCCTAGTGGGATATGGTTGCTTATTAAAATACTTTGTGAGAAATGTTTTCCTGGCTTCGTAGGAATCATCTTCATGACCCTTGGGGTCCAATGCTAGAACTACAGGTTCTTCAGGCTTCTCCTCAAAGGCAGAGGGGGAGTCATCATCATCCATTTTCCTTCTTTTCATCAGGGAGAACTCCATGTGTTCGTAAGTACGTTTTACAGGTGCTACAGCTGGAGACTGGCCTAGCCGAGATGACGAAGTACCTTTGTCCTGGCCGTTCTGAGTCTTCCCAACACCTCTGCAGTGAACAAGGTGCAGCGTTATAGTTGAGGCAGTCATGTTACTGGTATATACCCCAAGGCAATGAATGCATTTGTAGGTTAGCTTTTTCTCAACTGGATGAACTGTCTGAATAACTTGATGCCTCTCTCGTAAATGATGTGCAAGTGCATCAGAGATGGGTCCTTTTAGGATTGAAAAGCACAGAGGACACAGAGTTTTCCCTACGTCTTTTTTGTAGGGAACTGCCGCTTGTGGGGAACTTTTTACAGGTACATCAGACTTCTCCTGCATTTTTGGCTGTGGTTTGGGAGGAACGGGGGGAGTATTCTGAGCATGGTAAGCTACAGATTCAGCAGGAGCATCTCTCAAGTTGTAGGTGGTTACAAGTAGATGGATGTTCGTGTGACTGCCCTGCTGCAGCGTCAAATCAAATGTTAGAGTGGAATCAGTCTTAGGTCCCATTTCTTCATCAACATGAACCATTCGCATATGAGCAGCCATCTTTTCAACATCATTGAAGGTTGACCGGCAATACGGACAAGACAGACCGTGTATTAGCATATGGTTAAGCAATGTATCAGTGGGTAAATAGCGATTACAGTATAGACATTTGCTAGTGAAATTGTGTATTTTCATTATATAGTTAGCTACTGCAGGCACCTTTTCAGCCTTGTGCTCCTTTTCAAAGTGGACACTATACACATTTTCAGGAAACAGCTCATTACAGATTGTACAGATTTTCCACTTTTGTGTGGATGATGTATTGACAGCAGAAGGACCTGTAGCAGCTACGGGAGATTTTGAGCCAGACTGACCTAATACTCTTGAAGCTGCCTGTGACTGAGATAATGATGTTTGTTTCAACTGGGCTGATGAAAGAGAGGACGAATTGGCAGACTGAAGAGAGTATCTTGCTGAGGCCTGTGACCTCTGTTCCCCTCCAAGCGTGTAAGGCCTTCCATTGCCACTTGAAAACTGTTTCATTGTTTGAGACTGCTGTGAAAGAGAAACTGGTGCATTACCACTTAAGTTTAACCTCCCCCCTGGCTGACCAACATAGCTTGGCGGTACTGATTTGACTCCGTAGTTGTTTTGCTGTAGGTGAACGTTTGACATCATATTCACTCCTGCGGAATTTAACGTAGGCTTTGGTATAGTGAGTCTGTTCATCATCTGTTGGGATGAAAGAGATCGAACACTTCCAGGGGAAAGGGGACCCATCCTCTGAGGGAGTCCCATAGGCTTTTTATCCTGTGGTTTTGGAGCTATTAGCATCAAAGGTTTCGATCTTGGAACCACTACGTTAGTGTGACCTATCATTGCAGTTACCTGATATCCTATACGTTCGTGGTCTTCGATAACATGCTGTACTAAAGCTTCGTATGATTTCGGCATAAAAAGGCATCGTTTGCAGTGAATACTACCCTCCTCCCGGGTACTGGAACTTAATGGAACTGCACCATTGAGCGACTTCTCACCTCCCTTTGCTACGTAAGGAGCAGCTACATGCTGAAAATGTTCCCTGTAAATGTGCTTTCTAACTATTTCATACAGAGGATCTCGGTAAGTGCACTTCTTACAGTAATAAACAGCTTGTTCTACACTGTCAGCCTGCTTAGGTTTAAGGCTATCATGTTTGTTTTTATCTTTAAAAGTGCTGATGCCTCCACTTGGTGTATTGGCATTTGGAGCATGAAATATTTTAATGTGCGTTTCCAAAGTCTTTTTGTCCGCATTGAAAGTACAGTAAGGACAATTAAGGAGAATCCGATTTTCAAAGTCTTCACTATGAACATTCCGGAAGTGGCTTTTGTAGGCTGAAAAGAACTTCGAGGAAAATGGACATGCACTGCAGCAAAAGGGCTTTGTCCGATAGTCCTTAAAACAAACAACAAAGCAGAAACTGAATATGGAAAAGCAGTTTTTAAAAACGGAAATTCTGTGAATTTCTCTAAACAACTATAGTCTCACAACCTACTGCAACCACCTCAAACATTTAGATTTATTCCCTGCAATTTTGGGCCTACAGATTAGGCCAAGTTCATCATCTGAACATACATGAGGTGCTAAGCGCCAGTATAAAAGGTCTTCAAGAGTTTAACCGTAAACCCAGCATGTAAGGCTAGATCATAAACATCTTTCTCCTCCAGCCAACAGAAGCTGCATTCCCTGCAGCTGAGCACGGACAAGTTCACCATAATCTCATTTTTTGGGGGGCAAAAGAAAGCATGGTTGTTGGAGTCCAATGAGACAGTATCAAGACCTGAGTTACTTCCCATCAAAATTTGCTAAACATTCATAGGTGTAAGACAAATACAAAATATTAGCTAGTTCAGTCTCCTAATCTATTACAAACTGTAAGATGAAACACACTCTTCAAAACTTATTTTTGGTGTGCAAACAGAGTTAAGCTAAGTTACATTCTAAGGCCACACAAGCCCTTAAAGCAACCATACCTTTTCCTTCTGATCAAAGCACAATCCTGAACTCTAAAACAATCTTGGATGGGGGGAAGGAAAAAAAAGGGATATTTGAAAGTTCCATACTTGCCTACTTTCCCTGCTCCCTCAATCTGTTATATTTAACACGTTGCTGATGCAGTTCTTGTCATCTGTTGTAACAGGAACTAAAACTGCACTGGCCTCAGAGATAGCCACAAGCAATCTGACATTTCAGATGAGTTAAGATATGAAATTCACATAGTTACAAACATTCGTCATGTGTGTCAAACATGTTACACACAGATGATTTAAAGTAGCTAGAGCTGTAGACTTCCTTTGTATAAGTAGGAATATATGCTTCTGTCCACCTTCTGAAGCCTCACATCTGGTAGGCTGGAGACGCGATACAAAAACTAAAACACTGTCTCCTTTTATATTAAGGTTCTTATTCTGGAATTAAGTAGAAAAAAGCACAACATCAGTGTATTTTATGGAACACAGTAATAAAGGGCTATTTTTAGACCAACACCACCACTAGAAATCCATCATAATATGGTTTCCCATTTCCTGTAACAAACAATACCCAGTCTTTCAGATGCTGAAGAAAGGGCTTATTTTATAGAGAGATTTCTCACCTTCTCACCGTTCTGTAAATGCTGACATTACTCTATATTGCACCATTCGTAGAGCCTATTGCAATCTATACCTTAATACACTATGTGTTAAACCAGGAAAATCAAATAAGTAACTGTAATAGTATCATTCCCTCCTACTTCCAGGTCAATTCAGATCTCCTTTATTACTGACTCAAGTATCTAAAAAGGAAGACTTCTAGTGTCATTTAATTCACTGTGTAGAACTGCATATGTCTAAACCAAACCTCAGTCAGATTATGAGAATCCTCAGATGTGGCAAACAGCTACAACAATAGTGGAGAGAGAGGCTGTTAGGTTCATTTAAAGTTTTTCTGAAATGATTAAAACATATTTAAGAAAAGGTAACAAAATTAAACACAAAATACAAAATAGTTGATCTTCTGACTGGAAGGAAGGTGAATTTGTACTAAGCTTGAAAACAGATGGCCTATTAGCATGCAGTTGTCAAAGGATAAGATTTTGTCACCAATGCTTTCTTCAATATTCGGTTATCAATACGTACTAAAAGACTGAGATCATTGCTTCTAAAAAAATGAAAAGAAAAAAAGGGGTTTTGCTATCTGTTAAAGTGAAGGCAACTGAGCAATGGGTAAAACTGCAGGGAAAGCTCTTGGCATAATTGCAGAATACCCTTTAACCATCTTTAGAACTGGATTTGTCAAGATAAACCATTACCAACCTGATTTTTTGTAAGCGATGGGTCCCACAATCCTACATCTTCCCATGTAGTGTTTTTCAAATAGAAGTCATTAGGTTCAAACTGCTTAAAATCCTAGAGAAGGGGAAGATGGGAAGAGAGCACAGATAATCAAAACCCAAGACCAACTGCTCCCTTAAGCAACTCTTGCAAGCATCCATGCGATCCTCTCTCAAGTGCTGCTGGCAAATAGTAGAGAACATTAATTCAAGGAAATCTGTATATTTAAATGCATTATTTGGAGGTAAATAGCTGTAAATAGTCTCAATAATATAAAACACATGAACTATTTTTTTTTTCTTTACACATTCTCCTAATTAGCCCAAGGCTGTCATTACATACCCACCCTATTTTCAAAAGCAGTCACTGAAATAGTAATAGCTGGTTAATGCTACACGTTTAAGATCTTATAGGTCCTGTAACACAAACTTCGTGATTTTTTTTGTTGGTTTTGTTATTTAAATTTATTTTACACAGGAATTCAGATAAAAGTTTGACTACATGTATGATGTTTTAGTAGCCCAATTCCTGTTTGAAAAAAAAATCTAATTAAATACGTTTCATCTTTGGCATATAAATGTCAGCAGCACATAAGGATCTTAAAATATTATTTCCACTGAAATTAATGCTTAAAAGTAACATTGTCCCAATTATCAATATTTCATTCAATATATTCATTATATTCATTATATATTCAATATATCACAATTATACCCTTAAAAACCGTATTTGCTCCACCAGAATTTCCCAAAGAGGAAGGTCAGGTATTTCTTTCTCTTAAAGGATCTCACTTGAATGCTCTTTAAAGAGATACTAATAGAAAAGACAAGCAAACAAGTCACAGTTCCTTGGGTACTCTAAACAACTGTATGAATTGTCCATACTCTGAAGGTCATGCTCAGGAGAGAGCTGCCTTTTTGAAAGAACAGTTACAAAGTTTGTCCAGCAGAGCAGTACAAATACCTTTCCCTTCTAGAAACTAAGATATGTACATACGTGATTCTTTAAATTGATTACCTATGGTTCAGCACCAACAAGCATTCCATGAAAATCTCAGAACCATCTTCTGTCCAACAACATCATCCTCTACCACATCTAGTTCTTGCTTTATTCCTAAGTGTTCAGTTAGTAAATATTATTTTTAGGAATCCAAGGAAAACGAAGGACAACCTATCTACAGGATATACCAGGTCAATCATATATAGCCTGAATTGTATCTTGTCTCTGCTAAACTTTCTAAGTGTTTACAAGTACATTTTAGCTCAAGTTATTAATTAAATCCCATTTTGTACAGGTTTTAAAAAGGTAGTGCAGAGGTAGCAATGCCTCACCAACATGGCTCAAAAGGAATCCTAGAACCATTCTCAGAAGCTGATGAAAACACAGGACTAAGGTATGGGATTCTGATACAGGGGATTCTAGGAACACCCTTCAAAATTTACAGTAAAAAATCAGTATTTCATGAAACAGGCCCAAAACCAAAAAAGTCACACAAAGACCTCACAGTCCCACTGATGTTTGAACATTCTAACTCTAAAGCACTTGGGAGGGAGGTATCATACTTACTTCTATATGTTCCTTACAGTATTCCAAACCAATGTCACTAAGTATTTTTTTCACAGTTTTCCGGGCCTTTCTTAAACTGCCAAGGTTGTTGACAGGAAGTTGGAACATAGTTTCTATTGAAAAAGAAAGTAAGAGAAAAGGTTTAAGTCAAATGTGTTTTGTTTGATGAAGAGTTGCACTTTTAATTATTTTCTCTCATTTTACCCATAATTCAGTATCAGAGCTGTACCATTAACTGAGGAAACTACCACAGTTTGTCTGGTTTGTTCTTAAATGAGGCTGGCCATAAAGCTAGATACTGACAAACTTAAAAAGCATGTAAAACAAAACAAACAAACAAACAAAAAAAAACAGATGTAACAACTATTATAGGAGTAATCAACTGCATCTGGAAATAACTTTCTGTAAAGTGTTTGCATTTAGATGAAATCTACCTCCTATGCTGAGGTACTTAAACCACAATTTATGTTTTAGGCGTATATATTCTAACTGATTTGAAATCTGCTAAGTTGAGCTTTAAGATTTGTGTCAGTCTTGTAATGAATGTAGGAGTACCTCTTCAGTGAGCAAGATGCTTCTTGCATTCAACTGCAGTCACACATGAATTCTTAGTACTCTACATTGGCCTATGAAATAAGTCAGAGCTTTCATAGCTTTTTATTTTAGGAACCCATGAATACCACAACAAAATATTCTGTGAGCAACCTTAGATGGGAAAACCTTTAGACTGCTAAAGCAGGACTGTTAGTTAAGAATGCCTTGAATTGAGGAAAACTGAGGTAGGCAAAAATATAACAGTTTCCTCCATTTCCTGTATTTATAGCTTTAAATGTCTGAATGGCCGGTTGACAAGCTGCTCACTGTACACTGCTCTTAACAGAACGGGACCTGAAAGCTTGGTTAGAGCTCTTCAGAGATAAAGTCACTGGGAAAAAAAAAAAAAAAAAAAAAAAAAAAAAAAAAAAAAAGAGATGGCTTAGCACCTTGCAGAATGTAACCAGGTATTTTCAGCCTACGAGATAACTCTCCCTTTTAGTTCTCCTTATACAGATAGCTAATTCCAATTAAACTGCTGTTACTGTCTGTTATTGCCTGAGGCTGTCCAACTAAAAGAAAGTCTAAATTTTTAAGATACGCGGACTCCCAGCTCCAACCATTAGCGTTAAGATCTCTTCCCAGTGCTAACAACTAGCCCTATTTTGCACCTATGGGAGTTCTCAGTCTGCACATTGCTACCCTTACAGTGGCACTGTACGCTTACAGTTCTTCTGGAAGGTGGGTGAGGTGTGGAGCCAGCAATAAAGAAGGAGGCAGGGCTTTCCTCAAAGAAAAAGGGAGGAAGCTTCTTAAACAGCAAGGAAGTGTCAGGGTTACCTCGTTCACTGGGCTTTAGTGCTCCAATGCCTGCTGCAAAAATAACATCACCCCAGAGGACAAAGCTGCATTTTTATCATTAATATTTCTGTGAGACAGTTCAGATGTTGGTTGATGGAACAATAAATTGATTCTTATCAAATCCATAATCCACTATATGGGCCAAAGACTACGTACATGAACTAAAAATGAGCTTTCAAAAAAGCTTGAATGTTTTTTTTTCTTTTTTTTCTTTTTTCTTTTTTTTTTTTTTTTTTTTTTTTTTTACCACTTTCAAGCAGAAACCTAGAATTCAGGATCAGTAGAAATTTATAATCATTGAACATTTTAGGTAGAAAAAAATCTCCTATATTGCCATGAGGTGACGGGCAATCTCTAAGTTACAAGGAACTTCCTAAGAAATTTTCTCAGAGTACAATGGCTATGGGTTGTGACTACAATAACCAAATGTCTGATCAGACAGAACTCTTCAACACGCACTGTCACACAAAGTCCTCCAAGTGCGTAATTAAAAAAAAAAAAAAAGGAACAAACAAAAACACCATGGGCCAGGAAACAAATATTTCGATGTTCTGTATTAACTTCCTCCAAGTGAGATTTGTTAAAAGAATTCAGTACAACCACAGCTTGTTTTGTTGACCTCAACAACTCTAAATGCAAGCACACTAATTTCTGTGATTGCAAAGGTGTTTCAGCTTGCACTCCTCTCTAGTCTCAATTAAAAAGACTAGAATTAGAAAAAAATAGATTAAAGTTCACATGAAAAGTAGCTGCTTTCTGTATGCTATCTACCACTTTCCATTTGAGGGAAACTCAAACCACTTTACAAATATGAAGAATTATCATGTACGTGAAACACTTCATAGGCAGAGTCTGATAATCCATTTACCAACCCTAACCAAGCTACGGAGAGCACTACTACAGGTACCCTTGGCATCTCAAAAAAGTAAGGATTAAATGGGTCATGGCAGTAAACTAGAAACTACGCACTGCTCCCAGCCCAGTTACTGCCTCTAAAGACACAGTATGGAAAATCATGAACTGGTGTTTTCTACGCCGTATCCATTCTCAGCTGTACTCCTTTATAATCAAGTATTTCATATGCAATTATAAAAATATCGAGGCCTCAGACATTCTGCTACAAGGGTGAATAATGGGATCATTTAAATAATTAGACTGATTCCTGTCATCCTTTCAGAATGCTACTCACTCCTGGCTAGGGAGTTTTTCAGTCCTCACAAGGGACTAGGAAATGAGGTTTGAATCTGAGTTTCCAACTGCTTGTTATTTTGAAAGCTGACTCAGGCAAACCAGTTGTTTTATCCAAATCTGCATTCAAGCTCATGGCTCTGTTACCAGATTTTCTGAGCAAATTCTGAATGTCTCTTTCTTCTTTGTTCTCTCTCATTAAGAGCCATTTTTACAGGCACAAACTGAAGCTTTTTTTTTTTTTTTTTTTAAAAGAAAATTGCTTAGCATACATAAAATTTTCTACCTCTGTACTGAGTATTAGGCTTTGACAAATAATTACAGAACATGTAAAGTCCTGTTCTGCTTTTCTACCCATCCTTGCCCATGCTGTGGTATCAGTTTTACTGCATAAGCACCTCTGGTCAGAGGCTCTATCCTCTTACTGGTACTACACTTAGCTTGCTTTTGGATGATGTAAAATGAAAATAATACCATTTATGACAAAGAATAAATGCATAAATGGCGAAAAAGCATTTGAGAATAGCAATGGATATTCACCTTGCAAACACGAATTTGTAATACTTGCAACTCCAACCTGCAGTTTCTTTTCCTAGGCCAGTCACATTGTAAATACCTTCCAGTACTAAGCCCACTGTCACTTCTTTCATGTCTGAAGAAGAAATCTGACTTTTGTGATGCCAGAGCTACATTAATAGCAAGCCAGGAATAACACGTATTAACAAGGTATGGCTAGGCATGCCATTATGACACCACCATATCTGAAAGGACAGTGCACAGACTGGATGTATTATCCTTAAACATAGATCCCTTCTTTGATGGAAAGAAAACGGTATTTAATACTCTATTCACTTTCCTCCCAAAACAGAGTTGGGAAACATGGCTCTGAACATTAAATTACAATAAAGTTAGCACAGGTTCACTTCCAAAGCACAGCATAACCATTTATTATTTTTTAAACTCAGTAACATCCATTTATTAAAAGCTCTTCTTGCTGCAGTTCACAGAGCAAGAGTAGAAAACTATGAATGTAGCCAAGAAATTAATCACGGCTCCATTAATTTTTCTCTAAAGGCAACCCAATGTGCATTGCTCTGACTGTTCTGTTTCAGTATGCCTTCAGTACCTTCTTTGTAAATACCTGAATGCTGAACTTTTTCGTCAAAAAATATAGGAAACAGCATAGTCAGGTACGTTCAGGACTTGAATGAACATTTCCAAAATACCAAATCCAAGGAAATAATGTCCTAGTAATTTTATTCCAGGATATCTCCAGTTCTTAATGCCTACTGTAGAAAGATTAATGCAAACATTAAGAAATCTGCTCATTTTTCTCATAGATATATTTTTTTTAAAACTTGAGACTAAGCAAGAGTCAGTAGAGTTTGTCTTTAGGCAATAACTTTTAAATTTGAAAGTCAGCTACATTTCTCAAAATAATGTTTATTAAGCAGCAGCCTCTTATGTCAATAAAGAGTGCCACTAACAACTTTTCCACAAAACAAACAACTGTTTTCTCTTAATGACTGTGCCCAATACATCTGCACGTGTCAAACATACCATGATATATATAAACCCAGGTGATAAAGAAAGCAAATTATTTAGGACTGCCTAGAAACAATCTCAATTATATCTGCACTATCTTCTTGCCTCTGCCTTCCGCCTGCCTCACAGCCAAGTCTTAAAGACAAGAAATTATCAAAATCTTTCTATCACATTATACAGGATATAATTAGATCTTTCCATCTGAAAACTGAAGAACAACCTTACTTTGCAAATTCTGCCTGATATCTGAGTACAGCTTACCTAATCTTAAAGAAGCAACCTCATCCTTAAGTTAATATAGTTCATTTAATTTAAGAAGTTTCTTGACCATTTAATCATAATTAGTGGAGAGACAGATACAGCCTGATATCGTTATGGTTTGTGACTACAAAAAGAGCTTTCAGAACCTCCATTCATTTCTTTTCAAACCAGTACCTCAAGTTGTAGCTGCAGTATACACAACACGCTACTGGCATATCCCTGAATGTAGACTTTAGAACAGTTGGGATTAAGTCTCCCAAATCACTGTTTAGGCACAAATGCTATTCTTGAAAAAAGGTATCTTTCACCTGACCAAAAGTTGATGTTTAAGACAGGACACTTGGAACACATCTACTTCACTGTCAAAACTTCTTACTGCTCCAAAGCTCAGATCCGAAGAATTACTTAACCCCAAGCAGCAGTGGGTGCTTTAACTGGTACTTGAGCTATTGCACTGCATCTGTCATGCTCAACAGGGAAGGATGCCCATAATTATGATTCACAAGTCCTCACAACTGATCCTTCTGTAAAATAACTGACTTCAACGCCGTTTCTGTTTTTCTACTGGAATGCCAAAAGAGAACAGTCTCCAATACCCTGCACTTCAGGGAAGACAAATAAAAGGCACAAGTCTTTCCAAGGGACACAAGCAGATCCAGTTTTACACATCTACCAGTTCCTGATGGTTAAAGAAGCACTGCTTACCTCATACTACAGATTCAATCTTCAGAGATCTCAAAGAGCTCAAGGGAAGCTCAGCAGCATTTTTTTTTTAAATGAAGGAGGAATTAATTTATCCTGAGCTGATATTGCTCATCCAACAGTAATTTCAGCACAGCATTCCAGTTAGCTGGGTACCCTATATTTCCATGTATTCTGTTTCGTGGTTACTAAGGCGTAACTAATTTTTGTTATATTCCTGCCTGGTTCTACTCCATCCTATTCATTCGTGCACAGAAAGTCCTAGATACATATTTACTACATTACAGAATTTGTCTTTGTAAGGGAATGCACATCTGTACACACCTTCACAGGAAAATAAGCCAAGATGATCCCATGTATGTTCAGCAAATATGATTCTACAGAGTAACCTGAGTATTTATCATCATGCAGTAACAGGAATAATGGGATTTGCCTCTAAGTCAAGCAGTTATTTCCAAGTTCATGATCCAACAGACGTAAGAATTCAGTTTGTGTCTGCCCTTTTGCGTCCTATTTCTAGACTTGGGTCCCACAAATACAAATACATTGGGAAGCCCTTGTTCGTAAGCTGAATTACACAAGACCAACAACCTCCCTACTGAGATCATCCAGGTAGTATCCTCAGGTACCTAATAAAATGGATTACTAACCTAGTTATAAGAAATTATAAAAAATGACTGATTTAATAAGGTATCACTCATCTTTAGTGCATTTATTCCCCCAAAGGTCTGAGTATTCCAGACACAAAATAACTGTAAAATAAGCAAAAGAACTGAATAGGAAGTGTCTGGAACTCTCTTTTGCTCTGTATTTATGCAGTACCTAGCATAAAGGTCTAGTCCATAGGCAGGTATTATTCCCAGAGTAATTCAGTGGCCAAATATAAGAAAAGGTGAGCTATAAAAGAGCAAAATATCATTACTAAATTAGAAACTGTACTTCAGCTTCCATTTCACAGTCACATTTTGGAGATGCAAAGGCAGAGAGTTTAGAACAACTTCATGCAGTGCTATCCACTGCTCTGGATACCAGCCACTGCTCAAAGCACGAACAAAAACTAAGACAAGTTTCCTAACTAGTGCATACACGTTGAGAAAGGTCTGAATGAAGTACTCTCAAATCTTCATCCAAAAATCTGAAGGGGTGGGGAAAGCTCTGAGAAAAAAACAAGGAATATTTGCAAGGTAAGCAGAGGAACAGCAGGTAAGTGACTTCACAGAACTTGAGAAGTGTACACGATATTGTGCTTTTAAGAACTGAAGCACTGTTTTACTTTTAATAGCCTCCGGAGCCCCAGGAAGGAAGAACTTAATCTCAAGTGCACTTCTGATATGTGCACCTTACAACCTCAAAATTAGGGCATAAAACAACTACAAAGACTTCTGAAGTTTGCGAAATCTATAGGAACCAGCAGGTCAGTCTACTCAGTCGAATCATATCCTGAAATGGGAAGGAGCCAAAACATAATACAGACTGATGGATTTAAATAATAATCATAAGCACATTTTAGGAAGCAACCAGAACTGCAGGCCTGAAGAGGCAACAACATTTTATATTGTTCATTTAAAATCAAGTGCTTCAAAGAACACAGGTTCATAGCTATAAAAGAAAACGGACCTCACTTGTAAGTTTGCATTGCTTCAAGCAAAGGGATTTTTCTCTACTTGGTTTTCTGAGCTTGTTAGCCATAGGTGGTGAAAGAAAATAATACTAGGGGAAAAAATTGCTTATCATCTTGAAATGCTCTCAGGAGCACCAGTGGGAGCTATGTTCAGGAAAAAACATAATTCAAGTGAACAAGAGAGACAGACCCATTACTAGAGAAAATTTCTGCTGAGCTGAGGAACTTACCATTGCAAATATTCAAGATACAGGAGAACAGGACTTGTTATGACATGACAGAAAAAGACAGAATGAAAACAAGGTCTAGCACAAATTAACTACAGCATAGTCAAAGAAGTTTTAACCAATGCTAAACTCTTCAGTGTATCTCTTTTTTAACAGATTTTAGTATTTAGACAGACTCAAAGTATCTTTCAACTGCAAATTATGTCTTTACCACTTGCTACCCTTCCTAGCTCTTCAAATTCCAGATGGAAACAATTGTAGCCACTCTTCTACAAACATCCAGAATGTGAAGTCTGACACATCCTCCCCTTACATTACGGAGTGACTTTTAAACTACCTTTTGTTTAATAAACTATTCTCACTGCATCAGCTTCAAGCACTTCAAGTTAACATAGCCATGCAGTTCAGCCCTTTAACACATCAGTTACCAAGGGACTGGAACCACCTGAAGACTGAGTCAAAAGAGGAGTTAAAAAATAGAAAAAAAAAATGGATTACTGTGCCATTATGTGGAAAATTGATATAAAAAGCAATACTGAATGCCTGATTTAGAATTCTGTGCTTCGAGAACTAGTTCTTCGACCTGTCTTTGGACCCAAAAAGCTCTTTCTCTTTTGGTGCAACTAAAAGCTTAAGACTCCAGTGGGTCTTTTGCATTTTGGACCTCAACAGAAGGGCTACCCTGCATCCTACCACCTGTGATACTATCAAGTAACATAGTAAGACTGTTTCAGTTCTGCCAGCTTTATCTAGAACAGTATGTAGGATCTTCTGGTATACAACTTCAGGAGAACCTCAAGGTAACACCGCCATTCTGATTCTGGAAAACGTGCATCAGTTTCAGATCAAGACAGACCTTTTCTCGGAACTACAGTCTTCAACAAATAGTCCATATCTGCCTTTTTTTTTTCCCCTTCCTTTTTAGACATTATTCAAAGTGCTTAATGTACTTGTTTGATGATTGAGGTTTGCTACAGATGTAACAAACAAGTATAAGTGACTGATGTCACAGTCCTATTAGTAAAATTGTGGTTTTCATACAGAAATAGGTTAAAAACCTCAAGAAGTAATCTGGAGGAAAATCTTATACTGTAGAGGAACCAAGACAGCATCAGTGGACTATTCTAGCATTTCTTCTTTTAATGCATCACTGCAAACACCGTTTCTTTACCACGACCCTGTCTGGTTGTACCATCATGGAAACCCTTCCATGACCAGCAAGCACAGACTGTAGGTGACCCTAAACATTTAACTGAAAAAAGTATTTTCATTCAACAAGGTTTGTAAAGAACATCGCCGTGAAGTGGTGAATAAAAAAACAACAACAACAACAACAAAAAAAACAGTTACGGAATCTCTAAACAGTTTAAACAAAAACTGATCTCTTGCATTTTATTCTCATTTAGGCATCTGTATGCTAGGTATCCTAATGCTCTTTGCAATGTCCACTGATTCTTCTGAAACAACTGTCCTCTGGGGGAACCAAGGCAGTGAAAGACATTTTTTAATACAAGTCAAGTACATGATGTCAACATTGCTAGTGATACTAGAAGAACTGGAAAGTTACTATCTGGCTCTTCTGTTGATTTCCTTTGGGAATTCTGGGAACATAGTTCTACGTTTATCTAAGCTCACAGATCTCAGAACAGTTAGAACAAGTAGTCAGTCAAGAAAAAAGACTACAAAAATCAAAGCTTCTAGTGACTATCGAGTGAAAATTAGAAACAAATAGAGAAAGAAGCTACAGAACAAAACAATACTACTTGAAGCAAGTTATTTTTTCTTGACCTAGATTTATCAGTTTGTAACGATACTCAGTTTTTCCAGGCCTACAATGAAAAACCACCTGCAGGAACATAGGGGTAGAAAGCTGGTAACTCACTTTGTGAACATTTTTCCTCACAATGAAGTTACTCATTGTAAGAGACATCTATCCCTTGCCCTTCCCCTTACAAAGGCTTATTTTGTGGCTTGAAAGGATCGGCACTGGAAAAGAACAAAACCCAAACTTATGCATATTCAGTATGTTGACCATTTTGGCTTTGTTGAATAATGAAATTAGAAGTACACAGTCATGGAGCAATTAGTAGTCTTACTAATGACACAACTGTTCACTTCATTATTGTGGCTTCCAGGTTGCTCATCAGATGTTAAATCCAGAAGATGCAGCCAACTGAATCAGTGCCTGATTTTCAGGTAGCTGAATCTTTACTACTGCTTACAAGAGGCACTATTGCACCAAAGACTGTGACAGCCCCAGTGTTTACTGTGAACAGCTGCAGGCAAAGACGTCTTCGAAGAAGGGCTGCAACATCTCCAGCTGTAAAATGGCAGCAAGCTACCATCATATTTGCAGAGGTACCATATTTTTTTACTCCAAGGGCTCTAATTTCTAAATTGGTTTGCATTTCTAGCAGATGAGTCTGAGCACTCCAAAGAGCTAAATTACCATGCAGCATAAATGCATTGCCAGTTCATAAACCAAAAATAAATGTTCAGAGGCTACTACAAAAAACCTTTTGTAACTCCAGATAAAGTCCTACATAAAAATTAATACAGGTGCAATTTTTAAAAAGGGACCTGCCTACTGTAAACACCTACTGTTTGTCAGTTTTACAGATTTGATGCCAAGGTCTTGATACAGGCACCTTAGAACTCGTAACAGAAACACACATCTTGAACTGACTGCTTCTTAAAAGTGAAATTTACACTTCCATACAACTTTTCTAATAATTTACCTCATTTGTCATTGCACACCTTTTTTTTTTTTTTCTTTCCATCTCTTGGGCACATTATTAAAATAAATAAAATAAAACATCAGTTTTACCTTCTCCTACGTGCACGTTTGGTTGACCCTTCCCTTCCTAACACTGTTACTTATTCATATTATGAATACTGAGAAAACCTGAACTTTTTGGTGATCTGAAACACAGTATTAACAACTGCACTGTTGAAGAATGTATTAGGTGTGAGCATGCGTGCAAAACAGACATTTTCAAAAGCAATGCATAAAGTCTTTTCTATCCCACTAACTTTTGAATTTGCATACATCTATACTGATCAATTTGATAAAATAATTGGCTCTGTGAGAACTGTAATTCATTAAGGCAGATAAAATTGAAACCAAATGATACTAATAGTCTGTTATTTCTGCACATACTTATAAAATGGAACTGTTCTTACTCTTTCCTCTTCCCTCTCCCCCTCATTATCCCTCTGCTGCTTCAAAAGGTCCGTCCTTTTGTCGCTCTTTTCCCCTCTCCTCCTCCTTTTTTTTTGCTTGTTCTTGGACTTCTTGGTCCTTACCTCGCTCATTTTCCCTCTTCTCATCTTCCCTGCGCCAATTCATAGCGTCCACATTCTTTCGTCGTTCTCTCTCATCCTGTCTCCACCGCTTCTTGATATCTTTGTCCTTAACTTGCTCATTTTCTCTCCTCTTCTCTTCATCCCTGTGCCATTTTATTGTTTCTGCATTTTTCTGCGGCTCCACGCTTCTTTTGAGATAGTCTTGTCGCCTCCTCCTCTTTTTTAACATATCTCTTTCCCTGGCACGAGCCTGCTTTTCTTTCTGGGAAAGAAAAGCTTTACGGGGCATCATGAGCTGCTGCTGTACCTGTAATAATATTGTATTCCATGGAATAATATACTATACATGCACTCAGTCAGGCACCAACAACTCTCATTTGGAGCTGAATACTTCAAATAATAAGCCAAGATTATTTACTGCTTCTTCTCCCTCCATCATAACCCTCTGCTAGCTCCATATTAGATAACGCCTGGCAGGTTGCTACATTCAGCTCCAGGCACAACACCTAACTGGCACCTTAGCAGTCGACGTGCATCCAATATTGAAAAGTCAAACCCTTAAAATCCTGGGCCTAAGCGGGAGGATTTGTTTCCCCTCCCCCTTCCAACTCCTCCCACAGGTTTTAGCAGCCACTTGGGCATTGCAGCATCCAATTGAAAGAACAGGCCAACAGGAGAGAGTTGTGAAGGAAACACTAGTTAACGTTCAAACCTCAGTTTCTTTTCTTACTGGAGATCTACGTTTAACAAAGCTTAAAAGGTTCTCACTTATCTTTTCAGACCTCCACCTCACTCAGATTTGTTTGGAAGTTCCCAACGTTATTCCTGGCTGAGAGGAATGACAGGCCAGTAGGAGACAAGCCACAATCTGAAAAATTATATAAGCTTTGTTTCCTCGGGAAACCTGGCCAAAACATTTAACTGCAGTTAATGAAGTAACTAATAGTGACTAGTAATGAGTCAGTAAATCCTGACTCATCTACTCAACCTTTCTCCAAGTATGCTATCTCTTGCTATTCACAAGAATAGAGGAAAAAAGAATTTAACTATGTAATTGCAGTTTCTGCCAAAAGCATGCCTGGTGAGTTTGTTTTGTTTTAAGAGGTCACTTAAGACTGCCTTTTAACTAATTGTTTTACTTTTGGTTGTTTCTCTTTAGTCATCCAACGCATTCACATCTTTAAATTTACTGATGTTAAGATCTGCAATTTTGATATCATAGAATACAAAACAGACCACAGAAAGAATTTATACTGGTGCTAATATTCTTTAAAGACTCTTCCGTACACATTGAGCAACATTCTGAAGTATGCCGAACTGCAGTTGTGGCCCAGGTTTGTTTGGTTTGGTTTCTGAATTTGTTTAGAAGATAGTTTTGCAGAGGTATCTAATCAAAATGAAAACTGCAGAAAGGACAAAGTTACTAGATTAGAATACTTAAGCAAAGCCTAAAACAAAATGAAACAAATGTACTTTTAAAGTTTAGCTACCTTATGGAAAGCACTTGTTCCCAGCATGCAATACTCCATCTTTTTCCTACAGAAAAAGCAACGTTTCAAACCCTTATTCTAAAAACCTCCTCCTTTTCCCTGTATAATATATCCCCCCACCCCACTCTTCTAGTCCATTGACTTTGTTAGGTATGTAACGTGATCCCGTGATTTTCATTCTAGTAATTCAAACCCCAATTTCTTAGTATCTACAATACTAAAAGGGAAGGGCTGCAGCAGAGTGAAACACAGCATAATCAGAAAAATGCATGCAGTTTGGTAACAAGTTAGTGCATAAAATTCAGATTATGCTAAACATTACTTCATTAAAAACTACAGGATACCCCTCTACTAAATAGCCTCTTTTTAAATATTGAGTATTTCTCAATGACAGTTACCATTAAAACCAGAAAGCAATGAGAATCCAGGATCAACACCATCAGTGCAACCCAGACACTGTCAATCTTTGAAATAGGTTTAAATTTCTGTCAGCTGTGTGCCAGTACCACATCACTGTTGTTTGCTATGGCAAGCTTTTTTTTTTTCCATGTTATCTTCACGACTTTATCAGTAACCTGATTTTGTTCCAATCATAATAACATCAGTAAATTTTAAATTAAGTCAGTTTCATGCAAATAATTTCCTCCCACCGCCCCCCAGACAAGTACTGACATTTAAAATCTGTCATTAAAAAAAAACTTTTGGGACATCATTGTTGTATTTTCTCTCATTTGTTTTTTGTTTGTTTGTTTGTTTTCTAATTTATTTGTTCCCCCCCCCCTTTTGGGCTTCATTTTTTCATTTGTTGTTTTTAACTACAGCATACCTCCCTCCCCTCCAGTTGGGCATATTCCAGCCCAGTTTGACAGACCAATTTATAGACAAATGATAGAAAATATATCAATAATAAAATACTTAAGGTTCTAAAATTTAACATTTAAATGGTGATTCAAATAAGAAATGTCAGATTCCAATACATAACTTAAAGGGACATCCAACTTAAATTATATTCTTGTCTTTTAACTTTTGTATCACAAAACAGTTTTTTCCACTCTTCTGGCAGTTCCCTTGTAGTCAAAATTAGCTTTTACTTTTGCCCCTGTTGGTCTTAATAAACCAAAAGAGGGAGAAACTTTTAAACCACCAACTAACTAGCAGTGTCCAGCAAAGCTGCCAGAATGGTTAAGCTCAAAGCCCTCCAAGCCCACAGTTTTTCTGGAGTTCAAGTTGGTGTTCCTTTAAGTTCAAAACGTCCAAATGTCAGTAGCAAACAGTCAGAACTATCCTTTCTACTATTTTTTGCACGTACTTCACCAAATTAAAATCTTAACTCCTCCCAATCTATTCAGTACATATTATGAGGCATTTACCTCCAAAATTAATGGTGCTTGGGCGTCTCAGATTCATTGGACAAGTTTCATGCAAAAGCCTCCAAAAATAATTCTCCTTGCAGAACGCCCACCTCAGCGATTATATTACACCTACTGTGTGAGGCCAAAGCCCGGACATAGAAGAAGCATCATATCCTGCTGTACAAAACAGAGTGTTAAAGACAAGAGATGAGAAATGTAGTAAGGGCAATCTCACATTTATAACATACATTTCATTGCGAAGGATTCTAAAACCACATACACAGTACCGTTACTGACATGGAGCTACTGTGGGGTGCAATCCAGCAAGGTTAAGAGTGCTGCAGGAAGTTTTAGCAGATCTGTAGCTTTAAACAAATTTCTCTAGGTGATGTTACCCGAAGGATATTCCGGTGCTAACAATTCAATTAAGTTACCCAAGTCAGAAATCCAGCAGGATACCATGATGAATACTCCTATTACACTTCATGTAACCTTTTGACTTAAGTGTCTAGGGCCTCCGTTCATACCGCACGTGAGCTATTCATACCAGCAGCACAGCTGCACCCTGTAGACCAAGCACACTTACAGAAGCACCAACACTCCCTCATACTGGTAAAAAAAAAAAAATAATAAAATAAAAAATCCTATACAACTACAGTCACACCTTAAATTACAAGACAGGGGGAGATCAAACAGGTGACATGGCTGCCAGCCACAACCCTAGGGAAACATGCTTGTTTGGGAAGTATTCAGATTAAAGTTTCCAGTTATATGGCTGTTAGTAGGAGGATGTGAAGTACACCGTTCCAGGTAATGGCACGTAAATGATTGCATTGCTCTAGGAAGACTTGGTATCTCTTCAACACATCACCCATGGACAGAAATTCAGTTTTGAAAATATTGGGAACACCAGACACAGCAATAGTATCATTAGAACTGCAACAAGCAAATGCAATGTTTACAAAAGCAACATTTGCGGAGTCACTTAGTTTACCACAGCAGTTTTCATTGTTTAAAACAGTTATTTTTTTCTCTGTTGATCATTCAGACAGAACATCCACAGCTTAAACTAAAGATCATTTTTCTTCAGCTAGTATGGCTTCAACAGAAGATACTAAAATGTTTTCACAAAATTAAAAAAGACAAAATTCTTAAGATATGTCACAGTGAGGCAGAACAGTACGCCGCATATGCTTTAACAAGACCACCAGCCATACCTTCAAATAGGTGAGAGTGGTGGGTTCTTTTCTTTCATACTGGATTACTTCCCAGCTAGAAAGGAGAATTTACGTCCCTGTATCTCTGTCAAGTCCGAATTACCTCTCTCCCACTGCATCCTCAGTGCAGAAAGAACACTTCTGGATGAGGACTGACCGGGACTGAGAGCAGATCAGTGTCAATGAGTGTGTCAGTCTGAAGATACAAGCACTGTGCACACAGAAGTACTCATCCCATACTGGGCCCAAAGACTCAATATCATTTCCCTGTGTTGTGTTGCTGACCAGAATCACCACGCTTCTGGCATTTTGTCTTTCTTTGTGTAATCCCAAATACTTTTATTTTAGCCCTTATTTTGATAGTATTTTAACTTGGAGAAGTTCTTAGTTTGCATGCTACAGTGCAACACAGTGGCCTGTATCAGAGCTGACAACAGCTGCGTGTTCCTGGGTGTAATGAAACAAGACTGTTAGTTTATTGGTATTTTCTTTTTATCTCCCTAGAATCATAGAACCTATTCCAACTGCGTTTAAAATAAGATTTTTAATGATTTGTCTGTTTAATTGCTGTTAGTAGCATGCCGTAAACAGCCAGCCATAAAACAGACTCACAAGGAAGGCTGTTAGTGCAACACTGGGCAAGATTTTGAAAAAAATGCAAGAAAAATATGCAAGGAAATTAACCTATGGTTCCTGCAGCAACAAAAATGCAGCCTCCTCGTGTATGCAGCTTCAATGATGCTATGCAGTAGTGTGGTGCATAATGTTCTGTAGTCACATTAGGAGAACGACAGCCTGTATCTTTGGCAAGAAGGCTGGGGCTCCAGAATCTGAAAGTCCCAGGACAGCTGAGCAAGGAGAAGTGATAGTCAGGAAGCAGAAAGGTATCACGGGGAAGAGTGAGCAAACCAAAAATACCAGGAGCAGAAACACCAATGAAAAGAGAGAAGTTGGGAGAACTAAAAACTAACAAAAACTTCCATGAGAAGGTACGAGATACAGCTAAATAACTCTCCTCTGTGCACTGACTGCATAGAGTGTACTCCTGACACAGCTATCTCTGGCTTACAATAAGCATTTCCACTTTCTTCTAGTTGCACTCTTCTCCTTATTTAAGCATTTCTAGCCTAATTTTCAGAGGGGCTGTGCACCCACATCTCCTGTGAAGGTAATGAGATTTACAGTTTAACAGCACATCTTAAATGCCAGACAACTAAGAGCTCATTTTTCAAGTCTGCTATAATCCCAGGACAGAGGCTGTTTTGTAACAGCATGCGCTCTACTCTTCTGGCAACATTTTAAACACAGAGCACCTCCACAGCATTATCAGCTCCACGATCTGCAACACCAGCTACTGCCCATGTAACAGGATGGCTGCCAGCTAACTTCTAACACCTCAACTCCAACTAGACAGTTGTGTGCGCAGTGCCATGTTAGACCCTTCAGCTAGCACAAGCTCCCAAGCCCTTTAGCTTGTGTCTGTACCTAAAACAGGGCTAGGCATATTAGAAAGATGTAAAGTAAACAGAAAACCCAATCAAATCTTCTGTAAAAATCTGGCATGGTGTTTTAAAACTACAGTAATTGGAACTGAAGGGAATTAGCAAATGTATTTTGGTACCTGGTCAGTGTATTGTAAAACGTCTGCAGACCTCTGTGCATTAAACCCCCTGGCTGTCCTTCACAGCCAAACAGTCTATTTCTTAAAAGTTCCTTTGTCAATTAAAGACTTTAAAAAAAGATTTTGAAACCATTTCAGAGATTAAATCAGTGTGTCAAAGAAAAAGAACTGTTCATACCACTTCTCTGGACATCAGTAGGTTTTCTCAAATGTAGTACTAAAACAAACAAACAACAAAAAATAGAAAAAGCAGCCACACTCACATTCCTTTGGAGGAAATTCTTTGGCTAATGACCTTAACGTGCTGTTTCTGTGATTCTATGTGAACTTCAGCAAGGGTTTATGAAACTGTTTCTCGCTTTTTTTTTTTGAGCTTATTGTCTATCTTCAACTTGGTGACTCTGATGCTAACAACTCCAACTTCCCACCACAGAGGAAGAACTTCTATGGAAGACAGTTCTAGTGAGAAGGCTCGGGAAGGCTGATCTTTCTTTCTTTCCATTCATTTTTTTTAAAGGTTAAAAAAATATCTTCTGCAGCCCAGCAGACAGGGATCTTCTAAGTCATTCACACACTTCTCATTCTTGCTTGATTTCTGGAATTTTCCACTGGTGCCAGAAGCTCCATCTGGTGGGTGTGTACACTAACTGCATAGCTAAAAGGAAATTAACTATTTCCTTATCAACCTTTGCTTAGTAGTATAAATTTTGTACACTGTGTGATTTCTGTGCCCCAGTGTAAAATACAAGATGGCCAAATTCCCACTGCTCTAGGAACAGTAACTCCTTATTTCTTCATCAGTAATCTGCTACCTTGCACTCTGCCAGGAATTTGTTGGGTTTTCTTATTTTGATGACATAGGCTGACGTTAAAAATTAAAAAGCACGTTGTTAGCTAAATTTAAATATTTTCTAAAAATCTTTTGAACACATAAAAACACCAACAATTCTGTCAGTTTCTACTGCATTCTGAAAATCAGTTTTAAATTGTATCCATTATACTTCAGTGCATAGGAAATATTAAATCAGAGGCACTAGCACCAAGAAGTAAGCTTCCCCCTACTGCTATCTTGAGTATCTTTTGTGATTGCTCTTGATCTCCAAAGATAACCATTTATGTTTATTCCACATATGTGCAGTGAAATCAATGTGTAATGTACATGCTCAATACAACAGTCTTGCTTCTTTAGGGTTATTTCATAAATATTCCTATTTGAACTGTACTAAAGCCTGCCCATCTTACAGAAATTTGAAAGCAAGACTAGAGGTCACTGAAGCACAAAGGATATTATTTGCTTACACCATGATATCCACACTTCGGTGATCAGGAAAAACCAAGGCTGCATGAATATGCTTTACAATTTCCAAACGTGATCCTCATCTGGATTGTAACTAAACATGAACAATCCCTGAACGAAAATGATTTGGGGAATTTGCAGTTACAAATTAAATAAAACCAAGCATAATCTTTCAATCCAAAACTCAAAAAAACCCCACATTTGAATAGAAATCTCTAAACTGTGCAGGAATGAAGCATGTAATCAATATAGATATAATTTATGATCAGATTACACCGATTGTGAAACTGCAAACAGAAATTAAGACTGCAAGTGCAAATGGCAGTCTTATCTTCTATCCTGTTTTCCTTACACCACCACTAGTAGTCTTATCTTCTCACTATCATGTTTTCTTGACACCACCACTGTGTCAGCAACAGGACTTGTGCAGCAGCCAGAGCAGAGAACTGATTCAACTGAAAAGCAGTCTTTTGCAGCCAGAGCAGTTCCTCCACACTCCCAAGCAGAAGTGCTAGGACTGGTACGAGCGAGGTGGCAGGAAGCGGGGCTTGTACCACTCCTGGTAGAGGCAGCGTAGACATAGATATATTTATACCACGAGTAAAACTGCACCCCTTAGTGTGTCCTAACTAGTAAAATGCATTGCTTGCATGCTGGTGTAAGTGGCAAAACAAACCAACAAAACAAAAGAGAGCATACAAACACTTTTACAAGCTCATCTAAAATCCTGCCAATACATGTTTTCTCAGATAGAGGATGTATCAGATACTGACGGACCTCGCCAACTGGCTAGCATCTAAGTATTTAAAATGTAAAAATAGTCTGTGAAGTAGGCTGATGCTAATTGTTTTTCCTTTGCCTTACCACTTCACACATGCTATGCACAAATGCTGGGTAAAGCATTTACCAAAAAAATGATTGGGTAAAGACTGTAAATAAGAGCTTAAAAAAAAACGGTCTTACCACTCCACATTTCTTACCTCTTTCCCTTTCTGTCTAAGCACGGCTCCCAACGGTCCAATCCCTGACTACATTCCAGCATTAATCCACCTCAGCTACTGCTGTCTTCAGTCTGACTCAGGAACCTTCGATACTCAAAAGGCTTCATAGCAGCAGCAGGAGGAATGGGGAAACAAAACAAAACAAGAGATCACAAACTTGAGTTTGATTTCTTAGAAGGAAAAAATAAAAAGCATTTTAAGACCAGTATTTTGTCTACTTAGATTTCAAGAGATGTTTTGCCCCCTTACTGTTGCTGCTATGAATCTGCATCACTAAGAACCGCTTTGGCCCAGATGCAGCACAAGCAAAGAACGATCAGGTCCAGAGTCACATCGGGAATAAATACAGAGTCACATCAGAAATCAATATACAGAAGAGGTAAAAGGGGTAAAGGAAAGAACGCCTGGAGGCTGAGGTCTGAAAGGGAGCAAAGAAGATGGAGATAGGGAAGAAAGAGCAGCCAGAGAAGCCAGGCTTGAGAGCATGCCCGTGCCCTTTCCTACATGGAAATGACTGGAGGAATGTATCTCAGTGGACAAGGTGTTCATAGTTAAACTTCTATTTCTTGTGAATCGTTCCAAAAAGCTGTTTCTTAAGTAGCTTCTAAAGGAACCATTCTGTCACATGATCTGGATAGGCAAGAACTTGCAGGTGTGACGTGTTCAGAGACAATTACACAGGTAATTGGGACCCAACAGGCAGCAGGGACCCAAACAATCTTTTATGCATGCCACCTTTAAAAAAATAACCACCTAAGGATATATAAAGGGTGGTAAGTGAAAAGTGACTCACTGCAGGAAAGAACAGTATTTATTCTGCTCTTATTCAAAACCATCGCCTCATCAACTGCCGTACACATTCAAAAGCACTGATGTGAAGTAAGAAGGGGATGCTGAATTTGAGCCTCATGTCTGCCTTTCACCATCAGCTGCAGTGAAGTTCTGAAGAACTGTCTTTCCTTGAGGCATATTAGCCCTCAGACAGGTAAGCCAGAGTTACACCCTCTCTGAAAATCTTTCTTCAAGTCTAGAACTGAGTTTGGTCCTTACACCAGTTCTAAGTAGTTCTTGAAAGCTCAAAATGAACAAGCCAATTTGGCCAACCTGACTAGGAAAGCAAGAGTATTTTCCCAAAATATGTGAGGTCAGTCAAAACAAACCTTCCACATACAAAGAAGGTATTGGATATATACATATATTTTAACTAAATTAATGTAATTAGGAATTATTTACCTTCCAATGCCTATACAGGTATTTGTGTTACACTATCCTTACACCAGTACCATTTATTCTCATCTCCATAGCTCATACTATTACTAGGAAACGTGAACTTCCACCAACGTACTTATTTACAGGAGCAGGACTACTACCTCATTAACTATTACACTTTTAAAATCGTATTAATAAAAATTGTACCCAACATCAAAATAATTTTAAGCATCGAGCAGATCTGAACAATCACAAATAACAATGCTTATTTAGATGCAGGCCAACATAGTCAGTTGTTGTTCTTTTAAATAAGTATGTTAAATGTATCAAAAAGAAAAAAAAAAAACAAAACAGAAAATGTAGCATTATTAAAACACAGACTCAGCTGAACTAACAAATGAACTAATAAATGAAGCGCATCTTTGCCCATCCAAAGCAGACCAAATCACACCAGTGGACCACACGAACTAACTGATCAAGTCAAACTCAGTGCACCTCTTCTGACACCTATGTCCTAGTGACTCTAGACTGTCTCACCGTATCTGATGCTATTTCGTCCATCTCCAATGCACAAATTCTGTTTCTCAAACTTACTTCAAATGCTGGAGCAAAGATAACCTCCCAATTCTGGAATAAAAAGATCAATACATTTCTTATCTTGCTGCTGAGTCTTATTTGCAGCTACCCAAAACTAAATACACTAACCCATGAGCACTGCCTTTTCTCCCATAAAACGATTTCTGCCCTTTTTTTAAGCATCAATCAGATCTTAATATAAAGGTGTAGAATACACATTTGGGCTATATGACTTCTGATTACCAGTGTGCTTCTGATTGAGTTACGCATTGCAAGAGTGCTACTTGAAATTTTAATATTTACTTTCAGTATTTACTATTATTATGGAGTAGTAAAGCTGGGTTGGGAATAATCATCTATTATTCACTCCGCAGTGTGACAGAAGCACAACTTACCTTCCACAGAAAATTTGTACTGGCATTCATCTAGGAATCTCTCTGGCACCCCCTTCTATTTTACTAGTGAATGCGGTAACTGCAGAGCTCAGTTTGGGAAGTACCTAACAAATGATACTTTACACTGCCGTCGAATTATTTCCGCGCTCAATTAAAATGCTGTTGTAATACACCACTGTGAGTGACACATACCAATTCTGAAAATGCTAATGGGCATCTTCTGACAACTGGTAACTTCTATCCTACATATACAGAGAAAAAAATCAGTTATTCATCTCATCCTGGAGAGCAAGCACAGTCTTCCTAGATGGTTTGTTTGTGAAGCTAATGCTTAACGCTGATGGGCACGCGCTTTCCAAAACTGCCAAGAAGTTCCTCTGCTGTGAAGAGCTTTCATTCCTGGGCACTCTGAGAGCAGACAACACTCACCACTTGCCTCTTACCTACAGGCAGACACAGCCACCTTTCACCTTCAACATCCCTCGCATATCCAGCCACCTCTCCCCTAAAAGCCTAACACAAGTGATCTCACAAGCCCACAATGACTTTCCAGCTCTAGCAGATCCACGTAATACTCTTTCAAGCACAAGCAGTAGTAACCTAAATGAGATACAGGTTTATAGAATCTGTAAGCAAAAAAAAAGTTCACCTTTTTATTACTTTTGGAAGAGAATAAGTTTTTGGTTTGTGGCTGAAGTTTACGTAAGCATTTACTGTAAGCATCTTCGGCAAAGGTAACAGTCACCTTATGACCCATCAGCCTCAAGTGCAATTTTTGTTAACAACTGTCCATTTCTCTTCTGTTACCTCTTCTCAATGTTTTAAGGTTTCAACACATATTGTGTTAGATGTTGATCTGCTCGTACCAAATTACCACCCAACATCTGTAAAAATTATGTCTAAAGCAGAACCAAACACCGGAATTGTTAATAAATGCAAAAATAAGAAGCTTTTTTTTTTTTTTTTTTTTTTTAAATCAGGATGATCCATCCTGCTCACCTGGATGGATGGCAACTATGGCAAGGTGCTGTAAGCCCTGTAATTGTTGGTTATCAGCCACCCCAAGGGAAAGTTTTCCTAAGTAGCAGAGATCCCGCAGCGGGGAACAATGCTGGTGGCCTGCAGGAGATGCACACCGTGCTGCGCAGCAGCCACGCCAACCTGAGACCACGCTACGTTGGCAGGTAGGAATGGTGTCTCCATTATCTCAGGCACATGGTTCACGTCCAAATGGCAAATAGTAGTAAAAACGAACAAAAACATAGCTAGTGAAAACAACCTGGAGAAGATAAACCTGCAGTTCTTCCAACAGGAATCAAAACCCCTTCCCCACCTACCGAACGGTTCCAACACGTCTAACAAAGTCTCAGGCCGTCGAGGTCTCCCCTCATCCCGCCTCGCCCACCGCCCCTAACAAAGCAGCCAACCCTTCCGTGCCGCCCCACACCCAAAGTTTCTCCCCCTGCAGCCGCGCGCTTGGAAGGCGTGAGAAGAGCCAAGCGAGATCCCAAGGCAAATGGCACCAGGAGCCACAACCGCGTCCCACCACGACACCCAACGCCCTCCAGCTCCCAGCCTCACCGAGCCACGCAGCCCCTCCAGGCGCCTCTCAGCCCCCCGGGGCGACTCCCCAGCCACCCCCAGCCCCCCGGCCGGGTGTGCAGGGGCTCTCAGGGGCTCTGGGGGGCTTCGAGGCCGGCCGGGGCCCCTCGGCTCCGGTGCCAGGAGGCGGCCGGGGCCTGCCCCGCTGGCTCGGCCGGGAGCGGGGGGGCCGCAGGCGGCGCTGCGCGGCCCTTCCCCGCCGCAGCCGTGCCCGGCGCGGGGAACGCGCCCCCTGCCGCCGCCCGCCCTCATCTCCGGCGGGGCTGCGCTGCATTTTGGGTGGGGGCTGGTATTTTTTATTTATTTATTTAATATTTTTTTTCCCCCTCCTCTCTCCGGCCACGGTCATCAAACCGGGAACCCGCGGTCCCGGATTGAACGGAGTGTGTGGGGGGGGGAGCTGGATGGGAAGAAAAAGAATGATTAAAAAAAAAAAAAAAAACAACAGAAAAGGGGGCAGGCTGAGGCTCAGCATCACCCACACCGCGGTACTTGTTTGGGAAACCTTCCCCTCCCTCCCTCCCCCGCCCCTGGGCTGCGATCGCCGAGCGCGGGGAAGGGGGGAGCGGCCCCGGGGTGCGGAGCGGGGCGCTCGGGCCCTGCCTGGGTCCCCCCCGCCTTTGTCTGGCAGCCGGGGGTCGGCGGCCGGGGCCGGGCAGGGCCGAGCCAGGCGACGCCACCGCTGGGCTGCATCCCCGGCTCCTCCCGGCCGGCTGGGGGCCGCTGCCCGCCTGGCTCCGGCCCCAACTCCGCCAGCGGGGCCCTGGGGCAGCGGCGGGATGCTGGGGACGGGACGGGGCGGGACGGGACGGGACGGGACGGGACCCCTCAGCGGCCGGAGGGAAGGGAAGGGAAGGAGAGGGAGGGAAGGGGAGGAGGAGGAGGGAGGGAAGGCGGCGGCATAGCGGTCCCCGCCGCCCGCTGGGGCGGCCTCAGCGCTTCAACGGGTGTGCGGCCAGGGGAAGGGAAGGGAAGGGAAGGGAAGGGAAGGGAAGGGAAGGGGCCCGCCTGCCCCCCCCGCAGCCCCCCAGCCGACCACCCCGGGGCCGGGTCCCGCCTGAGGGGGGTTTGGGGGGCTCCAGGCCGTGTCCTGAGGCGGGCGGGGGCCGGCCGCAGCCGGGCCGTGCCGCGGAGCCGCGCACACACCTACCTGCCCGGGGCTCTCTGTCCTCGGCTGCGAGGGCGGGCGCTCCCCCGGCACCTCAGCCTCGGGGGTGTGAGCGGTGTCTGTGTGTGTGTGTGTGTGTGTGTGTGCGGGGCGGGCGCAGCGCAGCCGGCGGCGGCGCGGGGGAGACAAAGGGGGCGGGGGGGGGGCTGCGTGAGGGGGGGATGGAGGAGGAGGAGGAAAAGGAGGAGGAGGAGGAGGGAGGGGGGGCGGCTGTGGGGAGCGAGCCCCGAGGGGGGGGGGGGGGCGGCGGCTTCACAGGGCTCGGTCCCCGGGGCGCGGGGGGGTGCGGGAGGCGCGGGGGGGGGTGCGGGGGGGGCTGCGTCTCCCCGGGCGCCCTGCGGACAATACAGCCGGGTCCCTCCTGCCCAGAACCTGCCCTGGCCAAGATGGCGGCCGAGAAAGAGCGGAAGTGACGCCAGGCGCTCATTAGCATACGGGACTCATTGTCCGGCGGGAGGGGAGGGAGGGGGCCGCGCCCCGGGGGGGGGGTGAGGGAGGGGAGCGGAGCGGAGCTGGGTTCCCGCCGGCACTGCCCCCGCCGGGAGGCTCCCGGTAACGGGGGGGGGGGCTGCGAGGACCGGGAGGGGTGAGGCTGAGGCGAGGGGGGGCTCTCGCGAGAGGCCCCGAGCCCCCCCCCCCGGCGGCTGAGGAGACGGCGGCGGGATCTACCCCGGCCCCGCTAGGAGGCGCCGCGCCCTGCGGCTGGGGCCGACCGCCGCGCGGGTATCCCTCCGCCGCCCCCGGCCGGGACTACATCCCGGCCCGAGGGGGCCTCCCGCCGCCGCCGCCGGGGGCGCGCCCACGTGACCGCGCCGCCCGCGCACGTGACCGCGCGGCCTCGTGCCGCCCGCCGAGCGGCCCCGCCCCGCCCCGCTCGGCCCCGCCCCCTCCCGCCTCAGCGCGGCCCCGCCCGGCCCCGCCGCTCCCTCACACCATGGACAGCGCCGCGGCACGGCCCGGGGCGGGGGCGCCGGGTACCGGGACACCGTGAGGCACCCAGGGGCACCCAGGGGCCGGGGGCGCAGGGTGAGGCCCGGCACGGGGCACGGAGGCGTCGAGCGGGGCGAAGGCGGCGCCCGGCGGCCCCTCAGGGAGAAGCCTCGCGCGCAGCTGGCGGAGCGGCGCTGAGGTGAGGGCGGGAACAGGCGGGCACCGCCCGTCCCTGCGGCCTGCACGGCTCGGGCTGGGCTCCTGCAGCCGAGCCGTTATTTCTGTTATTTCTCTTATTTCTGTTATTTCTGTCAGCTCCGTGGTGTCTGGTGAGCACCAGGCTGAGGGGGCAGGCGGCTGAGGCACGGCAGGGCCCGGCGCTGCGAGGAGCGAGGCCCAGTGTGAGAGAGAGCTTGGGGGTAGTTGAGAGCTCGGTGCGAGTGTGAGAGCTCGGTACAGAGGTGCTGGACGTGAAGTGGAGCCGTGGTGGCTGCTGCTTCTAAAACACACAGACTTGAAAGGTGAAGTGAAGCTCAATCCCTGCCGTACTTGGCACTGAGCCTTGCTGCCTCAGTGACACACACAACAGTTGCTAGAAAGAAAAGTCTGTCTGTTTTCTGAAGTTTAAAAGCATAGAAAAGTTGCCATAACTTACTTGGACTTCATAAAACATCAAATTCCTATGTTTTTATGACTCACATTCCGCAAATGTTTACACCACAACTCACATAAATATATTTCATGAAGAATTTAGTGATGTTTTACTGCATTTGTTACCTTTTTTCAACACTTCCTAGTTCAACTGCATTTAAAAGTACACCGTTTGCAAATCACACCTTTATTTCACCATGTATTTCACACTGTCTTCACATTAGTGGTCATAAGAATCAGAAAGTCGAGGAGAGAGTCTTTTAGAACAGAATGGAAGTACATGAAATAGCTGCAAAAACAAAACTTGTGATTTATCAATAATAATAAAAGTTTCTAGAACTTGAAGTTCCTGTTTGGGGAAAAAAAAAAAGTTTAGAGATCACTTTTACATAATGTCTCTTACTGCTCAGGTTTATGTTTTCTTCTCCAAATTAAAATTCTAGAAGAGGAGAAATGTTTGCAGCACATTTAATACAACACCATTACACAAACTTTTCTTCTTTATGAAAGAAGGAAAAAAAAAGCATGACGATAAACAGTTCTTGAAGTTTTGGAGTGAAGAGCGGTAACTACTGCAGATGTCTTGCTTGTTGTGAGGTTTAAGGCCATCTGATGCTTTTGGTTGTATGGAAGAATGCTCAAATGAGAAAATGACCAATGGCAGCAGAAGAGTTAAATGGAGGTTACCAAGCCATGATTTGGATTTGAGGCTGCAAGACCTTCTGGGGCATTTGGTTGTGCCGAGAAGATGGGCAAGGCTGGAGAGGATAGATTTAACTGACTGTATGTGTCACTACTGTAATTTAGGATCCTAGAATGGATTTATTACATGTAGAAAATAAATTTCTAAGAAAATCCACCTGCAAGAGAAAAAATGTCTAGTAAGACAAAAATAGCAGAAAAACGAATCCCTGACCCACAGACCTTCAAATCTAAAAGCTGAATTTGAGAAAACATTGAAGTGCCTGAACATTGGAGGAACTGGGTTCTATGGAACACAACAGTGCCCTAGGAAATAGAAATTAGATGTGGTAGATGCTTAAGGGGATGAGCACAACAGAAGAGTATGCGTAAGTGGTACAATAGCGCAAGCAGAAATATTTTGATTTCAGGCAGGAGAAAGGAACAGGCTTTCAGACATCATTTCATGTCCTGAATTCTGTTTGCAAATGAAAGTATTAATTTTGTATCTTGCGGTAGTTTATTGATACTCATCAGACACAGCCTCCAGGCTAGGCTGGCAGCCAGAACAGCCAAAGATAGAAAGTTCTCTAACCACTTCCTCAATATCCGACAATATCAAGGAATTTTCAGCTGGAAATGACATTCCAGCCATGTTGTGATGATGGTTCCCAGTCTAAATAGGGACAAAAAGAACACGGAAAACAAGTTGGAAAGACTTTGGAAACTGGAATTTGGTGTGAGGAAATTAAATTAGGTATGGGTGGAAAGAAGAGCACCAGAAGGCAGAAATATCCACCCCGTGCACAAGGTGGGTGATTCAGGGAGCCATTGCCTGGTTTGGCATAAAGTCTGCAGTGACAGGGCTCAAATGATTTGGGGGTGCGGATACACAGTAGAGACAGTAGATGTTGAAAGCAATCCTCAAATGATGGACAAGATCTTCCTCTTGTGATATATGGCATAATAATTCGTGTCGAGAAGATGGTTGATATTAATAAAGAAGGGGGAGATGTGGGAGTGTGGCTATGGGGGTCGGCAAGCCCTGTGGTTGATGGTAACATCAGGCTCTTAACGATGAAGCCGTCAGGAATGTAAAAGAGTTTAGAGGGAGCAAAGAAGGGTGATTCAGGAGATGCCATGCAGTCTTGGGTTGCTTGTTCTCCAGCCATTAAGGCATGGAAGTTTCTGGTTGTTTGCTGTTGCTGTTAGATGCAAAGTTGTTTGACCAATTAAAAGTTTTTGAAAAGGACTGCTGTGGGGAGAAGGGTATAAGACAGGAACCTGTCCTCGAAAAAAAAGGCAACACGATGAAGTTGTTCTAAATGAAGTCTCAACTCAATCTGAATCTTGTGATATTTATAAAAGGAATATTTATAAAAGGTATAAAAGGCAAGTAAAACCCCCATGGCCACACTCCCAAATCTCCCCCTTCTTTATTAATATCAACCATTTTCTCGACACGAATTACCACTCCATATGTAACAATCCCTCCTCTTCTTTTGAGTATCATTAATTCATGTCTTGGCTTCGAATTTGACCAAGGCCAATTGAACCACAAGAAAATGCCTTCGCAATATTCTCTGCAAGATTTATAAACAATTTTTTAGCAATGGTTGGAATAATATTTCACCCAATTCATTGTTCCACAGGGTGTACAATAATCGTCACTAGCAGCATCACACACATCAAATTTGAGTGATCAAAGTAGATAACCAATCCTCTAGGTATATTTCCCACCTATTATTTCAATCACTACAATTAGCATCCAAAGGGTAGCTGTGCCCCAATGTACTTTAAGTTCTTTTAAGCCTAACTTTCAAATCGCCAGGAGTAGACTCAATCTTCCAAGTTCCTGTTATGGGTCTCTTTTCACCTGACCCATCCTGGAACCTTCAAACAAGTTCCGAATCCATGGAACACTCCAAGAGGTTCTGAATCCCTGGAACCCTCCAAGAGGTTCCAAATCCCTGGAACCCTCAAACAGGTTCTGAATCCCTGGCTGTGCCTGTGTCTGGAGGTGTCTTGCAAGTGGTTAACCCACTCACGAATTCCTGGAGCAATCACTTCGGTCCTTCACCGGCCAAGTCCCTCACAGGAGATCGGAACCGTGGTTAGAAGACCTCTGCACTCGCTTTGGAACAAAGTTCCTTCTCAGTCACACCCCTACACACAGTCACACAACCAAATCCACCCAACCGAATGGTGTCTTTGGGTCTTTGCGTGCAGAATTACGGGTCACAAAGGGAGAGCTTTTGGTTCTTTACTTGCCTTTTACATTCGAAATCTAGTTGGACTCTGGCAGTGCTATCGGCAAGGGCCACTATGTGGGGCGCCTCCCTTTACTATTCACAGATCCAAAGTCCAAGAAGATCACGTCGGGGTCACCAATTTGTTATAAATGAAGTCTTAACTCAATCTGAATTTAGTAATATTTATAAAAGGAATATTTATAAAAGGTATAAAAGGCAAGTAAAACCCCCATGGCCACACTCCCAAATCTCCCCCTTCTTTATTAATATCAACCATTTTCTCGACACGAATTACCACTCCATATATAATACAGTTATGTCATCAATAAAGGAGTAGAAAGAAGGAATGAAAAGGAATGGGGACCAGCACGGGAACAGGCACACTGATCGCCTCATGAAGATAAGTTCAGCCAGACTCAGCAAACTGCTCAGAGAAGCTCGTACAGAAAGTCACTGGAAATGGGCGCACTGGAGCTGGGAAGAACAAAGACTGTCCTGGTAACCTTACAGCTCATTCTCCTTATTAACAATCAGACAGTTTATGGTCCTGAAACATGGAACCAAATTGATGTCAAGGTGTGGGACTGCAACTAAAAACGACAAGGTTGCAGTGGGATTGCTCGGCACCTGGTGAGCAGTCCCTGAGGCCTTAAAGAGCCCTGTGGGACCACAGTCAGAAACGTGTGGTTTGCCAGACAGTGAGGGAGCTGCGGGCTCCTTTACTGATCCGACTGCTACGCCATCGGCCCCTCTGCTGCTACAGCCATCTCAGGCCTTTGCTGTTTCGCCCCCTGCTGACCTGGACGTGCCTTTTGACCCAGGCCCTATTGGCCTGGAAAAGGAGATGGCTATGCTTTTCTTTGATCCGGGAAGATTAGGATACATAAGGCCCAAAGACCAAGTTGCCTGACAACTTAAAGCAAGACATATTGTTCCCATGACTAGCCCTGGAATTCTCCGGTGTTTGTAATCAAGAAAAGGAATGGAAAATGGAGACTGTTAAGTCATGGAACTTAAAGGATTATTTGTTGCCTTTTCTGATTGTACGTATGTATAGGCATACTCAGGTTTAGTATGTAAAAGCAATGTTCTGTATATCTAGAAGGTTTGATGTTCGTGTGTGCATGTTGGTAGAGCATAGACTCCCCGCGCACCCATCACTGTTTACTTGCCTTTTATAAACTAAATTCAGATTGAGTTGAGACTTCATTTATAACACCCTCATTTAGTTCACCAAGAGTTTTCTGGATGATTTGCACAGTATGGCTGTTGTCAGCAGTTAGCAAGTTAGAAAAGAGAGATGAGAACAATACAAAACTTGTATGAGAAGATTGATTTGAGAGGTAAAATTCAAGCAGTGGGGAAGAAGGAGAAACAAAGCCGTGAGCCCATTTTTCTGCTGTGTGCACAATGCAAGACAAAACTTCATGCTAATATTCTTAATATACTTTTTGTATTATGGAAGTGGGTATTGTTTCTCACAACAGGCTATGACAACCAGAGAAATCCATAGACTCCTGGCATTGTAAGAGGCTAAACACTTAGCACCAGAGGGGACACAATTAGCATTCCCACACTGAACAGGTATAATTGAAGGTGTGTTGTGCTATTGATTCAGGTCGGGCTTGTGCCCGTGTTTACAACTGCACTAGTTTAGCAGCCATCCTGTGTTTGTTCGAATACAGAATAACAAAGCCAACTATCAGTGGTTGTAAGTCCCTAACATAATTAATTATATAATAAATACAATTAAGGTTAATCCTCAGCAGCACTAAGATCCCTAGTCTCACAGGGCTCCATTAAGCCATCCAGCTCCTTTGTCATTCAGACACTTCATCATCTGTCAGCATTCTCTAACCTTCTTCCATGAAAATGACTTTGGCAAAAGTCACCAGGCAGGAGCCAAATTCAGTCTGTATCAAGATGAAAGTAGGGAAGAACTATCCCTTCACAAAGAGTTCTAATTTTTCCCTTGTTTTTAAGAAAAAAAATACTTATATTGAGCAGGTCAGTGATAATAGCTGCATAAGATAGATTTGCTTAGCTGGTTAGGATATGTTGGAAGGAAAGGTTGATCCCTTAGAACAGTAAGAAATTGATTTGTCATATGGAGTATTTAAATTTCACTTTGGAAAGTGAAGTATAATGTCCTTTGGAGGCGATGCTGTTCTGCCATGACAAACCACGTTTTTTTGTGGATATAAGATTGACAGCTTCCAGGTTTTGTCAACAATTTCAAAAACAATGAATTCTGAGTGTGGATTTAGTTAATAAAAATGTCAATTAAAAAAAATAAATTACAAAATCACCTACCTTGAAAATTTCAATAATTTAGCATGTTCAAGCAGCTTGTCTCTTTTACCTCCCCTGCACTGAAGCTGTAATACCAAGTAATGTAATTATTTTGACAGGATCAGCCCATCAAAAGTACTGCCGCATGCTTTCTTTGCAAGAGCGAGCAGAATGGCAGACTGGACTAGAAATGAGAGCTCTCCAAGCACATTTGAGTCACGACATGAACTTCACCACATAGTAAGTCAATCTGGTTATTTTCTTTGTGGGTATCCCCCCTGTGGTTGCACAGTGGTGGGCTGGAAGGGACCTGAGCACTCTCAAGCTGTGACCGTAGGAGCTCTGTTTAGATCTTTCCTGTTCTGGAGCAAAGGTGGAAGTATCCTTTAGTGCTCAGATCTTCCTGAGAGCACAGCATTTTAGGAGCTTAGATAACTACCCTCAGCTTCCCGGAAAGCAACTAGTTTTCCATTGTGGTTTTCGATGGGTTCACCTGATGCTATGGGTGTGACATGTTTGAAAAAGTCAAAATGCAATAAGAATTTGTGAGCCAAACGCGTGTCTTTGTGATGCGCCATCAGTATCAATTCCCGTTGAACCATCACCACAGCTAACCTTGCAGGAAAAAGCTTACATTTTATGTGTGCCCACTGCTGCTTTGTTGAGAAATCCCTGTCTCTAGGGATGAGTTTTCAGATCTAATTTTGGATTAAAATTTGTAGTTCAGTTTACTTCTCTCTGGTCCCAATACACTTTCCCTGAACAGTAACAAGCACAATGTATAAGTTGTTATGAATGTCATGCCTGAAGAAAGAAGGTAGGTAAAACGTGGCGGGGTCAGAGGGGAGGAAATGATCCTCCAAAAATGTTTATGCTTTACAAACGTTCTGTGATTACTTTCTTTGGTCATGACTTTTACAGCATGACACCATGGAGGTAATATGTCATAAAACGGTGATAAAGTTTGATAAGCAATCCCTCTCGTCTGCATACACTCTGTATTTACTGATCCTAATTTGCCTACCGCTCTGGAATGCTAACTGTTAAAAAGCTGTTGCTCAAGTCCAATGCATTGAACTGAGTAGGCAATCTGTCATTTCATTCAGTGGTGCCAAGATTTCAATCCGTGCTTATACTGGGAATCTTGATAGACCCTTAGATAAATATTATTGATTAGTCATTGCTATTTTTTACTGTTGATATGCAGAAGGTTGTGCAGCCTTGCAGTTGGCTTCTACACAGTCCACTGGAAAATATGTTTTATTGTGCTGCCCAGATTGGCAACTAGGCACATCTTTACTGCAGCCTCAGATTAAAGCTTTGTATTTTAGAAGCAAACCACAACTGCAGCCAACTCCTTCCAACCTCAGATCAGTCGACTCTTCACCCTCGAGCCCCAAACCTGCTAAACTAGGGATACTGTTTTGATGCTGATTCCTGATTCAGTTGATATGCTAACCAGGCCTTGGCTGTGTGAAGTGGTTGTCCCAGCTGTGGGATCATAATGATGTAGTCAGTCGAATTGCATATGAAAATTTTCGTATGACTGAGTGATAAATTCCATGGCTCGGGGTATGGGGCTGTATTGCGTAGCCCTGGGGCAGGGCTTTGGAAGGTGGTAAGGGCATAGAGATTACACTGCTGCTGGTAGTTCTGCTGCCACATGGTATAGCTGGTGGGGTGATAAGTCCTCTGACAAAAGGTGCTATCAACTTCAGGAGCCCCCAGCAGTGTTTCATCTCACAACTGAGGCTTCGCTTTGTCCAATAAAAAGGTTCACGTCAGCACAGGCCTTAGGTCACAGCTCTGACTGGGGACTCACAAACCGCACAGAGCACAAGGACCTCACATAGGTCAGGGATAACCTTATGCCCTGCTGTGTAAAACTCCATGCATAGCTTCGCAACCTGTTCTTCTGTAACCTCAAATCTGTTGGGTCGGTACTCTTGAAGTTTAGCACGTTTTGGTTGTCTTCATGGGTTTGCGTGTGAGAGTTTTCACACACCACCTTGAATTTCTGGTCTACAATGACAGAACAAGAGGTCTCCTTCCCATAGCTTTGCCCATCTGCCAAAGGAAGTACTTGCTGTTCAGGGGAAAGGGTGCATTACCGGTATAAAATGTGTCACCTGCTCCTCCCTCTACATTAAACATGTCCAAACAAACATATCCATGATTTGCACAGATTTAAGCCAGGAAGGAATTAAAGCTCCTGTTCTTGCCAAATGATTGAGTTGCTTGCAGACACAGATTCTTAAGGAAGTATAATGGAGAAAGTAAAGTACATTAGCAGAGTATTTGTGCTTTCATAGGAAATGAATATGGATGTAATTAAGAAAAGCTGATTTATGTGGAACTGTAAAACCAAGGACATAGAATGAAAAATTCCCTGTAAATATCAATTCAGTGTTTTGTGGTGGCCCAAACAAGGCAAGCCAAGTATTGCAACGGGATTAAGGAAGGAACTGAAACCTAAAATGCGACTGTGTAAATCCCTAGGACATGAATATTTGAGGCATTGTATGGAGTTCTGGGCACCTGGTCCCTAAGGATAGAACCATAACGTGCTACTGACATTTTGAGAATAGCAAGGTGCAGGGTGCCTTCTGTCTGAGGAACTTTAAAAAAAAAAACAACAGGGCTGAGTACGACAAGGGGATAAGCAGGGTCTATAAAATAATACACAGGAAAAGGGAAATGGGAAACAATAGGGAACATCCGATGAATTTATTAGGTGATAGGTTTGAAATGAGAGGACTTCACAAAATACATGTGTAAATTGCTGAACTCCCTGCCACAGGGTGCTGTAGAAGCTAAGACTATGAATTGATTCAAAAAGCAATTAAATCCTTAGACGGCCCCAGAAGCCATTAAAAGGTCCAGGCCCTCTTGATCTCTGGCTTCAGAAGACCCCGTACGGCTGACTGCTGGTGTGGTTGGGCAAAGATCACAGTAGCTGTTTCTTACGTGCTTTCATTCTGCAGCCGGTGTTGAGCACTAAGAGACAGCACAGCCCTTCTTGTACAACTTCCTTCTTACATTATAGGCCATTCTTTCCCTACAATACATATTCTTTCTTTCCTTTTTAACTAAGAATTTATATAGGTGGTTTATAAGTTGCTTAAAAGAAGCTGAGAACAAATTCAAGTAACTCAAAGGATTTATATTAACAGAAACTCAAAACCATCAGAAGTAGCACTAAATGAAGGCTATTTCACCCCGCCTTGTTTAAAAGATACAAGCTTTATTAAAGAAGGCTTTGTGTTAGAACTCCGGCCACTGGCTACGGTTTTACAATATTTATTCTCCGTGAACTTTCACAGCAGCGCATACAGGAGAAAAGGTCAGAGTTAAAGCGCAGCTTTGGAGCTTGTTTCTGTAAAGTTTTCCTACGTACAGAACACTTCGAGTACTGGTGAGGCTCTGACATGCTCAAGCACAGGGAATACTTTAGAATCAGATGGTTTTAGTCACCTCAGGGAAGAAACTATTTGGAAAGACAGTACTGGTCTGAGATGGGAGAAAAGATGAAGGGAAAGGCTAGTTAGAGCAAGTCTGGGCAAAGATTCTGTGTGTTTGTTTTACTCAGCATCAGCACAATACTAATTTACGAATCTCTCCTCTGCAAGTGCATGGAGGGACAAACACACAAACAGCAGCTACTTCTGAAGTTGAGGCTTTTAAAACTTGCAGTAAGGGAACTTTTGAAAGTGCATTCAGTATTTAGTGAGTTACCTGTAGGCCACTCCCCTTTCTGAAGAAATATACAGTCTTTGGCTAGGGGAAAAAAGTTATTTTTCATGATATATACAGTAAAATACGCATACGTATCCATTGCCTGCTAACTCAAGGAAAGCTTGCAGAGCTACTCTGCAGCCAGCAGTGGCATTAATTCTGCTTCTGTCCACTGGATCCACGTTTTATTAGGTCCTTTTAATAGCATTTTCTATGAGTAGCTTGGTGCAGGCGATTAAATCAGTTTCACTCCTGTGACCTTTTCTTGTCTCAGGAAGTACTGCAGAATGCATCTTTCTGCTTGTGTACTGCTGACATGAAACACTTGCTTTAGTTTCTTTAAAGCATTTTTCTTTATGATAACCTAAATTCCGTTGTGTTTAAGCATAATAAGGAACATTATCTATTTATCTAGAAACTGAATATAGCCCAGTCATGCTTCAAACTTGCATGTACTGGAGCACACAAAATACACTGCATATAATGATCCTAATTTATATTTAAAAGCAACTTACTTCAAATGCTATCTCATAAGTAGATGACTTTGCAATGAAGGGAATTTACCAGGTAGTTTTCGTTAAAAAAAAAAAAAAAAAGGCATATATATTCTAATTCCCAGCAGCTAGATCACAAGTAACTAATACTACTTCAGTTACACAGAAGTCTGAGAAATATACGATCTTGCTGAGGCTCAATATGTATTCTAGGAAACGGTTTCCACTTGTATGAAAATGCAAAGCAACTTCTAAAAGCTATATGGTAATTAAAAATTTTGTACCTATTTCAAACTTAAAATGTTTATTTTAGCCATGGATGCTCCAAATGAAACATAAATAGATGAAACCTATTCACATGAGAGTTCCATGGTCCTTCAGGCCCAGAGATTTCTGTATATATTATTAGATCAGATTAGCCTGCACCAAATTAAATTATAGAGAGATGAACATAATTTGCTGGGAAAGTACAGGCAAATGTCACAAAATGTACAGTTAAGTCACTGTAATTCAGTTACAGGTAGATTCAAAACCTACAGCTACCTTTTTATTATTTTAAAGCATTTATTATTTCAAAACATCTGCTGTGAGTACTCAGAAAAGGGGAAAAATAGCAGAATCTGAATAACTTCACTAAAAAACAAAAGGAGTATCTTTAATTAAAACAATCCACTAGAAAATTAAGTTTGGATTTTGAAGTTTTTACGTCGTTGAGTGGGCTAATTTTTTAAAAATGACTATCTGAAATGTGAATTTATTATTTAATGTACAGACTTTTAACATTTTTTTTTAATATTAACAACTGCATTTAGTGTATTAGAGGAATTCAAACAAAATACAAGCAAAATAAGTACAATCATTAAAGTATTTGTTGTTTCTCCTCTCCCACCATTTTCTGAGATGCATATTTTAACAGAACCACCCTTCCCTCCTCCCATCCCCCCAAAAATGCAAGGATATATTTTTCTTGTATACAAAGCCATTATCAGAACAATTTAATCTTCCTGTTTGCTCCTTTTAAAAAAAAAAAAAAAAAAAAAAACTCCCTTAAAATGCATATTTGATTGCAAGTTCTTCAGCATTTCTGAGTTCTGACTAGGTCAAATAGTGAGACAGAAAAAAACAAAACAAACAAACCAACCAACAGTCAGGAGTATTATACCGTTTGTATTTTTTTCCAATCAGGATCTGGAGCAAGTATAGATATTACATTGCAAAATGTTACTTGATGTAAGAAAAATCTCTCATATGTCTTCAGTGAGGTTTTCTATTCAATTGTGTTCTCTATCACTCTAAAGTTGTGTGAGATGTTATCCTCCTGTTTTAGATTCTAAAAATGTTTACTTTTTAAAGAAAGTAGGAAAAAAGAATCATCTATTTCTGGACATGCATACACAATACAAAACTATCCCAGTGATTCTCTTTCTTATCCCAAGAATATTCTCTGTTTCTAGCCTAGCGGCAAATTTAAAAAGAACAAAGCTGAAAGAACAAACACTGTACTCATCTGTACTTCCTCTTAAACTACATAAGTTATTATCAGTTCTGTAGAAACACCGTTGTTTTATATCTGCTGTAACACAGACGTACATCTGCATCGAAGAAATAAAGGGAACTAACTAGTATATATTTAAAATACTATCTGCAAAACACAGAACAAAGAAAAAAATAATATTTTTAAGGTACTTGCTCATCTTTATTTCAAAATCATCTTCTGCTGAATAATGATTCATTTCTAAATGCATAATACAATTTAGCTTTGTGTTCTTTATTAGACTTCATTTTTTTTTTTTTTAAAAGGCATAGGGTATTAGTCTTTACTTTGACTTGTTTAACATGCAGTTCATTTATCATAGAGGGTCTTCTGGTCACCAGGCAAATTATCAAGCTTCTGCTATTACATGCTAAAAGCCACACAGAGGTCAGAAAATGTTTTTATCCTAAATTTATTTTTTAGAAAGTCTCATGTTGTAGCAAACAAGGTCAAGAGTCCCTTTAAGAAGGAGACTATTTCATTGCCTCCCAGTTTAGATTCTCCATAGACACGGTCCACAAATGAAATAGGAACCTGTTGAAACAAGGAAAACTATTTTTAAGGTTCAAAACCTAAATAACCAGAAATTATGTTAAAAAAAAAAAAAAGAGAGACAGAGAAAGGCAAAACACGGACATCAAACTATAGCACTTTTCTATGGTGGAGTTCAGAAAGCCTTAGGTTGGCTTCCATCATCTCAGTTCTTCTTACTAATTTCTTTAGTGATGGCCCATAGCTGGATAGCATGAAAATACTTGGTTTATCACTTTTAAAGATGATCCACAGACGTTACTGAGCGGCTGGATGACACAGCTGTTAGAACAACCTTAAAAGCCTAAGTACGCTAACAGTCCAGGGGCTTAACGTGAACCGTCATCACTTTCCCTGTTAGCTAAATAAAGTAACTTTAAGAAAATGCCTCTGGAAAGCAACCATCTCCTGCCACTGTGAAACAGCATTCTGCTCAACCTCATCACTGGCTAGAAGATGACATCTGAGTATGGCAGTTAGTGAATATTTTTACAAGCAATACCTACCTTTGTCAGTCTTTGACCATTTTACAGGTTATTTAGAGGATAGAAAGTCATTTAAAAGTTATTTTGTTTCCCTTACTTAGGTGATCATACCCTCCAGATTAACTCACCACTCACTAAGTGTGAGGAACACACTCCTTTTCAGTAATTTGACCACGTACAATGACATATGACAGGTCATTTTGCCAATACTGTAACAGAATATTCAAAAATTTCCATATATATTTGTCTGTGAAATCAAGATACTTCAGCTAAAATAAAGAATTGCATTTGCAAAAGTCATTAAAAAATTGGCTTAGTTTTTGCTGGCAGTTTCAACCAGAAATGATCTGGCAAGTGGAACACAAAAATTACCACACCCTTGCAGCTGTGCCAGGACTGAGGATTTCTCAAAATTCTAAGCACATCAGTCCATGGTAGAAGGGAAACCAGGGAAAGAAGACCTAACAAGGCACGCAGATAGACTTAATGATTTTAGCTTTCTTAGTAAGGTCCCTTTTGGTAATCCCAGTAAGCATCATGGCACCTGGGGACAGCTGATCAATGGGGCAGGACCAGAAATCACTGAAGACATAGTCAGCTCTGGATGTCAGATGTGCTATTTTGTGACCAGTGATGGAAGAACCATTTATATCTAATCTACCAAGAAGTATCCAGTCTTCCCTTTCAGGATAGGGATTAACCACCTGTGTTGTTCCTGGACTTGGCCGTTCTTGCACGGAAAGCTCTGTTGTTAGTCTTAAAGGAGGCATTTCCAGAAGGGCATGTTCCGTGGGCCGTGGTACATTTCACTTATGGCACAGAAACACAGCAAAATGAAACGGGTGCGTGGAGCTTGTGTCAGTTATCTTACCATGACCCCTTTGTTTCGTTTAGACTGGAAGGTCGCAGAAATCTTCATTTTTAACTTTGCATAAGAATTGTTTAACCCTCATAATTCTGCAGATTTTACAACTACATGAAAAAATTTTGTAACCTGTGGCTACAAAAGCAGCATCTGCAAGCCAGGAATTAGACATGTAAATGTCAACTCTTCTGAAATGTCAGTATCATTATTTGGATAATCATAAACCATCTAGGAATCGTAACTATTGGTCAGGAAATATTGTATCAATGGACTTAATGGAAAATTATCCTGCACCAGGAAGTTACAATATAGATATGATAAACAGAACAGTTTTTTAAAAACCCCAAAGCAATAAAATAATCTTATATATAGGTCTATGTTAGCAATCTGAACACTGTCAAGTTTGTTGCAGATATTGCAAAGGATATCTTTAAAGATATCTTTAAAGCAGTGCTGAAGCAGAAAAATGAAGCAGCTCTTCAGATGTTAGAAATCTTCCCACATGGGAGAAACCAAAGGAGGAAGATTGGGAATGTTACATATGAATTGTGGAGGACAGCATAACTGACCAGTGACAGAGCCCATGTCACAAACCTGACTGGTACAGCAATCTGCACCTACATTTAAATGAAAGCATAATACACTTATCAGGACTTTTACTGTACCTCTCCAATAGTATATCCTAGCTGTCTGGCCCGAACAATCATTTCCATCTGGAAGACGTATCCTTTAGAAACACATTTTTCCATTAGTTTCTGTAAGACTTCTTTTCTGTATAACCTGTAAATGATTACAGAGAAAATGAAACCCGAAACAGTTTTGAACTTCAGAAATCAACGTACCACCTGTAGGAATCTTAACTGTGATCACTCATTCATATCATCACTGTTTTAAAAAATCATTAACAAAGTGATACGAGCAACAGGTCTTGCAATCTGGTCTGCTGTTTCTTACACCCTTCTCAAACAGACGTCACAGTCCTCTGTAAAGGTCTGTTCTTACTCCAGTTCCTTGTTTAGCAGTTTCTTAATTTCAAATAGACTTTATGACTTGCGTACCAGACCCGTACCTGAAACTTCCTGTTAAGTCTGATGCACCCGGCCTCAGCAAAACCTGAGTTATAAAATTGGCTCCACGACTGCAAAGAAAACACAAATGTCAAAATTACCCAGTACATAATTCAGAAAGATCAAGCAGAGTTTCTAGAAAATAAGTAAATATCAAAAAAGAAACTTTTAATTGCTTAGGAGGAAACAATTGTATTCCTAATATATTTTCACTGTTAGATTTGATTCCTAAATGTTTGTCTTAAGTCACATCCCATCATTTTGTTTTTCAAATGCAAATTATTAACAGATTGTTGAACTTTATGACAGAAAAAAAAATTCAGAAATTAGTTTTACAGTCTGTTTATAGTAGAATTGTCAGTACAACTGCACACTGTGATACAGTACAAAAGAAATAAATTTGACAACAGACAAAATAATGTTTTTCCTGTAACATTTACTAACAGAGAAGAATAAAATTGCTTCCTGGATGAATGTTAGACTTGGATTTAGAAAAGCAAGATTCAGTTTTGGTTTACTCTGCTTACTTAGTATAATAAGGAAAAGCTCCACAGATGAAAAATGTTGCAAGACTGAAAAGTCATTAATGACTACGTTGCTCAGGGCTTTATTACATACAAATGAGATGTCCAACTCCTTCACATTGTAGTGTTTGATACAAAAGGATTTCTCTGTAACACCCATTACTCTTCTTTTTTCTTTCTTTGTTCTTTTCTTTTCTTTTTTTTTTTCCTTCCCTTCAGGGATGGGTGTAAATACACTGTACAAATTCCTCCCATTCACAAAAAAATAAGCACTTATTCTAGCCGTTAAAAAAAGGGAGAAGTCCAAATAACATCCCTGTGATACCATCTCCTAATCAGAGTGTTAACACTTCATCTCCAAATTCTTTACAGTAAAAAAAACCAACAAAAACAACAGCAGTAAGTTATGCCTATTCTCTTAAAACACTTAGAAGAGAAAAGATGTTATTTAGAAGAAACTTGTTGATTAGCTGCTCAAAATCTGTGAGCCCCTATAAGCGTGAGATGCTCCATGTGCTTATATGACCTTGATACAGTCTTCCTCTGCTTTGGGGGTGAAACTTTTCCTTGGTGCTCACTGTAACCCTTTTCCAATTAGGTCTAAGTAATAATTTATTGACATTGATCATGCCAGATAATCCTTAACTTCTAGCAAAGTGTGTCAGAAGAGTGTCAACAGAGGGGTTTAGCAAGTCATTTACTGTTGAGGGAAAGGACCTTTGCAGCTCTTAAAGCTAACTAAACACATCATTCAAACTTGAGACAAGTGTCAGTCTCAGCTCATTCTTTGGATGATAAACTGAAAAAGCCTCCCAAACTGACGCTGTGCAGATTTTTACATTTTTACATTGTACCAACCAATTTCTCAAACCTAGTTGTATCATTAAGTTCTTTGTTATTTTTAATTGAAGAATCTACAGACTGTGCATACTTCTATTACTTAACATAATTTTGCAGTACCCAGTACAATTAACTAAAGACTCAATTCAGTTCACATTGATTTATTGGAGTTCTGTGCTTGGAATTTTTATTAATTTCTAAACAACAAGTTTATGTGTAAGTATCTAAAAACTACTAACCTGATTAACTTTCTTTTCAAATCCCAGCCATGTACTCCTCCGTTTCCTTTATATCTTGTCCCAGACACAATATCAAAATTGCCTTCTTTCTGCTTTCTATAAGCAATTGATTTCATCAGAACAAACCAGGAACAGTATTTGCATAAAGTCAGTATATATATCAAAATGAGAATCATCACTCTTAATACAAATTCTGTATTTTACAAACCTTTAAACAAGTAAGTACAGAAGATAGGAAAATGATAGTAAGGGTGGCTATGGTGCATTATACATTTAAAAAATGCTTAATTGCTCTCTTATAAAGAACAATCTCAGAGTATCTTATTTTCAAAGCAAGTCTCTCTAGTATAAAAGTAAAGGTAAGACCAAATGCTGATTTAAACATTTAAATCACTCAGACACATAATAAGGGAAAAAAAAAAAAAAAAAAAGAGGTCTGGGACTATCCATACCATGCCTAAACTGATGCAGGATCATATCTAAAAGTTGTAAGCCTCTGGTACTACTTAGGAAGAAAGTTGAAAATTATTGAACTACCCTTAGCCTCCATTGTAACGCCTGTTTACTGCTTCTCACAAATTGAAATATTACAGAGAGGGGAAGATAAGAGGTAGGCAGACAGGAGAGAAGTACTTCACAATTAAGTGAGGAATGGGTCCTCCAATCAGCATCCCTACAAACATGTGAGATCGTTAGAAAAATAAAAAAGATTATCTTCTAATCCTAATGATCTTCTGCATGTGTGTGTATGTATGTATGTATATATATATACACATACATACACACACACACATATATATACACACAGCTTTTCAAAAGAATGAGAAGTACTTAGCCACACATGTTCTCTGTCAGTTTAAACTTGGGGATCTTTGCTCCAGTTTGAAGCTAATTATTTTTTCTGTTCTATTTTGGAACAAATTAACTAGGTCCAATCACTTTTATTTGAATTCTTGCCTTTACAGTTTTCTCGCTAGTTAGATTGCTATAAAATAACCTAAAGCTTTCCAGTTTTACTACAAAACAATAAATGTTTAGAAGTCATTCACTTATACAAGAACTATTACCTACCTGATAAACTCTGGAATAAATTTTGGCTGAAATAGAAATAAAACAGATGAGATGAGATAAAAGAAAGGTAGGAACAATGAATATGTAATTACAATAGATTAAAAACAGTACATAAAATACAACTTACATGGTGAGAGAGGTCAGCATCCATAATAACAATAAATTCCCCAGTGGCATACTTCATTCCATGAATGTAAGCAGTGCCTGATGAAAACAATACAGAAGTAATTTCCGTCAGTATTTTAACATATGCAATCTTCTAGCCAGTCTTCACTTATTTTTCTAAACTCTTTAATTTCTACCAGAAAAGGATTAATTAAATACTCCTAAATTTTTTTTTAAATGATGTATCAGAGGTCAAACACTAAAACCGTTTCCCCTTTCCCCATACTTTCAGTACTAGATTTTAGAAATACAAGTCTTGTCAAACCCTACTGCACTACAAATGCATAGAGAAACGACTTGATAAGTGGGTCACTATTTGAAATAACATTCAGAAGCACCACTGGCACTTAAGTGCTATAAAAAAATGGAAATGGGATACGAAATAATCACAGGGTTTAAGAAAAAAAACTGTTCTATACTCAGGATTTCCTATTAATAGAATATACATTTTGATTTATTCTCGTGACACCATGAATTATATTCCTGAAAATATTTTTTTTCCCCTTCCTTACAGATTTTGTGGTTTATTCACCCTGTATGAACTGATGCAGCTCTCTGATACGAGCAAGTCTTGCTATTAGAACTTTCCTCAATAATGCCAATTTCTGATCTGAGTCAGATCACTCAAAGATAGCACTGCTTCCAAGAACAGTGCGGCAGCCTAACAGAGATTAAAACCTGTTCATTAATCCAAATTATTCTTTTAACTTCATAAGGAATAGCTAAAACTGAAACCAAAACACTCTTAAATGATGTCCTTAGCAGGCAGTGTCACAGGTCCTGGTTAATGAACAACCTGTCTTTCTTTTCTTTCCCGTGTCATTTCCAAAGTTACACAGTAGAAGTGTTGCAGGTTTGTGTATTGTGTAGGATTGGTTAACATGGTACATGAAGATGTAAATCAATCAGCTTATGCTATAATACCAGTCAAATTAGGACAAAAGCTCTAAAAGCAGAAAACAGAAAAATTAAGATGTGTACGCTTCTTAGAGTTTCTTAAATAAATGAGAGATGTAGAAAAAAGCATAAAGGTGAATTTAGACAATTCAGTGTTTAGAAAAGGAGAACTTTGGTTTTGTCAGTGGAATGGAGAAAGTTGTTAGCTGCAGTACTTGGTACATAAGACACCTGAAATATTTTACCAAATGGTTGCCAAGATGTGGAGAAAGACAGATACTGATATCCAATAAACCAGAAACATACATACTGCATTTTATCATTTTTTCCATTCCTATTGTAAAAGAGGAGAGGGAAAGGGATCTGAGACATGAATCTTTACACAATGAATCATCTCAACTTTGTTTTAGGATGGCTTCGATACTGCCAGTTTTAATGACATTTACGACCTCCTAAGGGTGCTTTTTCTGAAGCAAAGGAAGACAGGCTTGACTTAGACTTTCTGTGAAATACAAAATCAGATCTACAAAATTGCAGTCTTGTGTCATTCCATGAAAACTTTAATGATTTAGCTCAATGGCACAAGACTGGCTACCAAATCAGTGAGGGCTTCTGGAACACGAGTAACTTCTGTAATGCACTTCAAGGGCTTCAGTTCATGTGTTAGTTAATAGGTGAGACAATACTTAGTAGTTTGAGTGCTAGACATGTCAGATACGCATTTTTTTATTTATAGTCATAATTAAAGCTAATTGAACAGTTACGCTGACATGAGCTGACAGCGAAGAGTTCTGTGCAAAGATGTGACCGAGGAGTGTCCCAGGCTTGGAGCCTGCACAAGCCATGGCCCGCTTTTTGAAGCATCCTGTACACAGGTAGATGCCACTGTCCGCTCTGAATCAGTAGGCTCCATACAGAAAGGGCAGCTGCTCTTTGAACAGGTACTGCTTGTCTCAATCCCCGTCCCTTCTTCTGTAATCAGCAAATGCTGTGTGGGAGGAGAAGAGGCGCACGCTAACAGGAAAGCACAGCTGTACAGCACAGCAGTCACCGCAGGCTTCAGGTTTGAGGTTGTGGTTAACTTGCTGTAATACACTGTGATTTTTACGTGCATGCTTTTAAACTTTGTTCACTTATACAAGCTTGGTGAAAACATATTTGCAGATTTGGGCTTTACTTTGATTCTTCTGGAACTTTATACACCAGAATCAAACAAAGAATATGACTTTTTTTTTTTTAAACAACAAACCAGACTTGATAAGGACTTACCAAGGCCCAACTTCTTTTCTCTGGGTCTTAAAAGCTGCAGGATATATTAAAATACATATAAATTAATTGAGGAACAGTTCTAAATTACTTTTAGTGACATCTTTAAATTCCGTACTTTCAATGTAAAAACTGAAAATTCCTTTTCACTATACACACACAAAAAAATTAATCTGACAAAATGTAAGAGAAACAAACCATTATTTTAAGCAGGCATTTGATCAGGTCACATTTAAAAACAAACTCCTTATAAGCTTTACTTGTATTTTTGCAGTAAAAAAATAAATATTACAAGTTCCATCTCTGTAATTAAAGTATTTCCTCAAATTCCACTATCAAATACATGCATATGAATTCAAACAAAGGTCTCCCCGGTATCATTAATTTAGGGAATGGAAAACACTTACTCAATATTTTAGCAAGTTCCCCAGAATGATTTAATATACTTTTAGTACTGAATATAAATTTCAAGATTTTCATGTGCATACAAGGTGTAACCCATGGATACTGACTTTTAGAACTTGGCTAATTTTGTTACCTTATCTGAGAGGTTGTAACTAACGTGAGTTGGAGAACAACAAGGGTATTGAGAACAATCATTAGTCCTTCTAATAATTCATTATTTTGATTTTTGCTTCCCCTATGATTGTTTTTCTTTAATAGTCAAAGCTGAATAATAGTTCTTTAATAGTCAAAGTTTACAAAAAAAAAAATCACTTCAACGCCTCATCTACTCCCTAAAACGTGCTGTCCTCTCGAGTTATCTACATACCACATTCAGTAAGCAAGGAGCCCCATGAAATTATTTGGATGAAACACCCTGAGGACAAATCAGAACACTGACTTTGCTTGGGGAAAAAACAAACAAACAAAAAACCCAACAACAAATACTTTTAAAAACTTTACAATTACACAGTAATAGATTGGAAAAGAGCCTGACACTGCTTACAGCACAAAACTGTCAAACTCAACTTGGAGTTTTTCCACTCTTCTGTGATAAAGCTTTTATCCTCCCCAAAAACTGGCTTTAATAACTCACAAGGAATAAGTAAATGGCAGTATCTTGTTATATACAACTGCTGGTTCTACATTAATACAATAGAAAAAAAATTACTCTTGTTATTGAGAAATGCAACCAGACATTACAAATAAATCCCACAACCAACTAGCTGCCCATTTTTTTTAATTTTCCAATTCCTGCAGCCACAGAAAATGAAACGCAGCTGGATCCAAACCTCACCTTTCCCTCAGGCGTGCACAAAGTACCAACCAAACACATTATTCAGTAGCACACAGCAACGCACAAAGTGCTGAGAACCTCTGTAAGCATTAATTTATGATTCTGTGTAAGAGTTCATAATGCTGGTAAGCAACTGTTGCAATTTTATGTTTGCTTAAGGGGTGTGCAAAACTTAAGTAACTTGTTTTTAAAACAAGTAACTTTATATCATTGTTTAAGGGGGTAAGGAAAGTCAGTGCAGGATCCAGGGAGTCTATTCGAGTTCTTTAAAAATTTCAAGTGCTTTCCAATACAAAACGAACCCCAAACAAAGCGTGCAACTCACAATTTTATCTGACCCATAGATCTTCTCCAGTTGTTCCGCAACTTCCTGCGTCCCGTCCGGGCTGCCATCGTCGATGATGATAATTTCAAAGTCGATTCCACTGAAACGAGACCTATTTTAAGGCAGTGCTCGGTTTCGCTGCCCGCCCCGCACGGCCCCAGCGCGGAGCCGGGGGCGATTTCCCCACAGGGGCTCCCACTGGGGCGCTCAGCGCTGCCCCTCAAGCAGAGACGCCTCTCTCCACAACACCCCCAGCACCCCGTACCTGTCCTGGAAGGTGCGCACGAGCAGCCAGACGACGAGCGGCAGGTTGTGGCGCTCCTCGTATGTGGGCAGCAGCACCGACACCTTCCCGGCCCCCCCCGCCGCCATGGCGCGGCGCTGCCCGCAGCCGGCCCCTCAGCGCCGCCCGCCCGGAAGCGCCGGGCCGGAAGCGGAAGCGGGCTCCCCGCCGCCATTTTGTCCAGCATGGCGGGCGGAGCGGAGGCGCTGCGGCTGGGCGCCGAGATCGAGCGGCGGGAGCGGGAGCTGCGCGGCCTGAGGGAGCGGCTGGCTGAAGTGCTGGCGGGGGAGAGCGGTGCGGATACCGAGGAGGGGTCAGCTGGAGTTAGCGCCGCCGCTTTTCCCGCCGAGCTCCCTCCCCTGCCCGCGCAGGCCTCGCTGAGCGCCGCCGCCATCCTGCGGTACAGCCGGCAGCTGGTGCTGCCCGAGCTGGGCGTGCGGGGGCAGCTGCGCCTCGCCCGCTGCTCCGTGCTCGTGGTGGGCTGCGGAGGGCTGGGCTGCCCCCTCGCGCAGTACCTGGCCGCGGCCGGCATCGGCCGCCTGGGGCTGGTGGATCACGACGTGGTGGAGACCAGCAACCTGCACCGGCAGGTGCTGCACGGGGAGGCCCGCCGGGGGCTCCCCAAAGCCGTGTCTGCCGCGGCGACCCTGAGGCTGCTGAATTCCACGGTACATTACGTGCCCTACTGCGGCGCCCTGAACCCGAGCACCGCCCTGGAGCTGGTGCGGCAGTACGACGTGGTGGCCGACTGCTCTGACAACGTCCCCACCAGGTACCTGGTGAACGACGCCTGCGTCCTGGCTGGGAAGCCCCTGGTGTCCGGCAGTGCCCTCCGGCTGGAGGGGCAGCTAGTGGTGTACAACTACCAAGGGGGACCCTGCTACCGGTGTCTCTTCCCCAAGCCCCCTCCTCCAGAGACGGTGACAAACTGTGCGGATGGGGGTGTGCTGGGTGTTGTGCCGGGCATCATGGGCTGCATTCAGGCCTTGGAAGTGTTGAAGATAGCCTCAGGAATGGGTTCCTCCTTCAATCAGTTCATGCTGATGTTCGATGCTCGGGAAGGGAAGTTTCGCAACATCAAGTTAAGACCAAAGAAAGCAGACTGTGCTGTTTGTGGGGACAATCCGTCTGTCACTCACCTTCAGGATTATGAGGCGTTTTGTGGGTCTTCTGCAACAGACAAATGTAGGACTTTACGTCTGCTGTCCAGTAAAGACAGGATATCTGTAGAGGAATACAAAAAACTGTTGGATGATCAAGTTCCTCATGTATTGTTAGATGTTCGTCCCCAGGTTGAGGTGGATATCTGTCGCCTGGCACACGCTGTCCACATTCCCTTGAGTAAATTAGAGGAAAAAAGTGAAGAATATTTGGAATACTTAGAAAAACGAATCTGTGAAGAAAAGCAGAGAACTAATGGCCAAACATCTTTTCCTGTATATGTTGTTTGCAAGTTAGGAAATGACTCCCAGAAGGCTGTCAGAATTATTCAGGAGTTACCTGTTAAAGAATATGGGCCTGTATTAGCTAAGGACATTAAAGGGGGGCTCATGGCTTGGGCCAGTAAAATTGACCCAACATTTCCTCAGTACTAGAAATATAAATGGAAAAAAAAAAAAAGAATATTCACAGGAAATGCATGGGGTTTCAATGTCTCTCTGCAGTGTCTATATCATGTGGAGATATAACGTGGTATTTCTATCTTCCACGTCTATTATTTTTTTAATTTCATATTTGTTGGTGTCTGTTTTTATATAAAAATATGAAATTATGTGGAAATAAACAATTTTCACTATTAAAAAAACAACTGAGAAATTTTGGAATGACTGCTTAATTGTGCAAGTGATAATTGAGAATTACTTTAATTATTGCAGCCTTGAGAATGACCTAGCACAAGAGTGTAGTGTTGAAAGTTTTTACTCATTCTCCTAATGGGCCAACATAAATTGAAATAATACATGTAGTGGTTTAAACAAAACAACAACACTACAGTAACTGTGAATCTCTAGCTGCTCATTAGCACTACAAAGCCCTTCATAGGGAATTGCCAAGAAAAATTCCACGCTGAGGAGACTTTCAGTCACCATCCTGCAGCTTGTAGCAGCAGCACTGTGTGTTTAGGGAAGGAGTGCTCACTGCAATAACAGTCAGGGTAGAGGTACTACCAGAGTGACAGAGAAACCCAGACTAACGTCTGTAGTCAGATTTTTAGAGCCAAAGGCAGCCCTAGGATTCTGCAGTACTTCTACAGGGTGCTGTTAAGCTTTGGTGACTCCTGGCTATTTGAGGTAGGACAGCCAAAGCCGAAGGGTCTTTGAAGATATGCTTGAAGGTGACCACCAAGTGTGGTTTATGTGTAGTTCCTGTATAATCAACCACTTAATTCCTTTCATGACCTGAGTTTTACAAGCCTAGTTTTTCTGGATTTGGGTAATTTTGATGACAGTGCCCACAGTCTGAAGAAATTGAGTAAGTGATGTATTTGAGTAAAACCGTTTTATGTGTAATTTAAATATTAAATACCATGAAGGTTAGTCTGTGACTAGGGAGTTTCAGGTGTATTGAAGGTATTTTGTTGTCTTACATACCTGTTAAGAACTTCAGAAGCCAGCCATGCTCATCTGTGGGCTGGCAACAAGTGTTTTCTTCAGCTTATACAGCAAAAGTGAAGTTACACCATAGTAATTATCTTATTAATAAAGTGGGTTTCCTTAAATTTTGAAGGAGGAAAACAGCGCTTGCCATGACTTTGTATTATACAAGAGCGAAAAAAAATACTACTGATTTAATAAAATAAGGTGGAAAACACCCACACTACCTACTTTACTGTGGTATGCCATGGCTTTTAGCACTAAGAATCTCTCCTGAAGGAAAATGATGAATTTATAAATACAGAGTCATATCTCTGCAACTTAGAGGACAAGGAAAGTGTTTAAGGCCATGAGTGAAAGTATGCATAGTGCTTTGTGGTGTGTGAGAATTGTAAGACTTCTCAAGGTAGGGTGTGGAGGCTTGGTTCAGTTACAAAATCTGCATTCTGATAAGAGGCTTGAAATGCATGACCTGTTTTCTTTTTTCTGTACTTAGTGTGATGGCAAGTGAGGCTCTAATATCCAATCTTACCCAAACTTACCTGACTTGCTTCATTTCTTGAACTCTGTCAAACATGTAGCGGCTTCTCTTTCCACCAGGAGGTATCATAGCAAAACTCTGTTTAGAAATTCTAAGGGCAGCAATAAAACTATCATTTTGTATTGCTGCCAGAGTACTGCCTAAATACTGATGCATGCGGACGTTGTGAATAAGACAAGCGGCTTTATTCAGGGAGCTTACAGTGTAGCTGGTCGTAGATGCCTTACCAGGAGGGGTAAGGTTAGGCTGCAGAGTTTTTTTTCTCTGGCCCTCAGTCTTGATGTTTTGAGGCTGCTTTTAGCTTGCTTGTTCACACCCTCTTTTATTTCAAAGTGGCTTACTACAGTTTGGCACAGGAATTGAACAGGAAACAGCTTCCTGTTGGATATTTAGGATAACAAAGTGGTTGTAGCGTTTGTTCTGAATTGCTGCATTTGAATCCCCATGTGGGTCTGTGGGAGAGCTTTATGGTTCAGGCACAGACTTAAGTACCTAAACTTGTTTTGTCCTGGGACATGGTTGTTATTTTAAAGCAGAGTAAATCAAGCTGGTGTAGCTTTCAGGGAAGTCTAAGAAGAATTTCATACGAGGCATTGATGTGTCTTGATAAGCTAAAAGCCTTATTTTGGTGGCAGGAGCTTCTCATCTCAAAACTCCAACAAATTCAGTGCTGATCCAAAACTGAATTGTATAAATAAAAATAAAACTAATAATATTATTAGACAAATCTCTAAGGGACTATGTCTGAACCAAGTTCTCTGAGTTCATGTACTGGAATTTTAGGTGTGTGAACACCTGGCATGCTCTTATGCTATTTGCAAGCATAATTTTGAGCTGGAATTTAACTGTTCAAAACAAAACTATGCACTCGGTGCTTGAAATACTGCAAGCATGAGTTTATCTTTCTCTCTTTTTTAATATGAAAGCCCTAAGCTGTCATTTGTAAAAAATTATATCACAAAAAAATTTTTAAGGGTGTTTGCTAGGTGGCACTGCAAGTTAATAAACCAAGTCATTCCCTGGTCTGTAAAGATGCAATTCAACTGTAGCAAGAGCTGAGGTGCATTTGTAGCAATACAAAGTTATACATTTCTTTTGAAAAAAGACCAATGAATTTCTTTGGAAAACAAGAACTGAACTTGCAGACCCAATGCATCAGAACAAGACCACCTGATGTGTCTGTGCCTGGAGCTCAGAAACACTCCTGTGGTAATAAAACTGGGTTGTGAGCCTCAGTGTCCTGCATACTGCTGTGGGAATATATATTTGTTATGTCTTCAGTGTTTAGAAGCTAAAATAAAAAGAAAAAAGCCTACAGGTGTGTTCAGTACAAACGTACGTGAACGTACTGACAGCAAACCCACATCCTCTGCAGAAACTTCAGATTGCAAATCAACAGCTGGCTCTGCCCCTTGTAGCTCTAAAAATGCTGTAACAAAAGTGATGGAACAAGGGGATCAAAACAAACACATCTGTTTAAAGCTTCTATAACAATAAACATCTTGTAACTCAGGATTTATTTTAATACTTTGAAAAGTTTTTCGCTTTATAATCTTCAACTTCACATGTGGGATATCTTTCAAGCTTACAATCCTTTAAATCTGATTAAACATCTGCATGATGCTAGCAGTGTGGAACCTGCCAGACCGCCTGGTCCCTCGATACAAATCAGAAGATATCTTGTGAGGTTGTGGCATGTGCATCAGTTCAAATAATTGTAATTTTCATTGAAATCAAGATGCTGGTTTGAAAACAGAAATGAAAAATGATGCATTTGGTATTTCCTACAGTAGACCATCACACTATTACAGATGACATTACTTAAATCATGTCCTGGTTAATTAGGTGAGTTGTTCATGAAACTGAGTCATTCTAGCACTAGAGATTAAAGGCTTGCTTATCACTGTATTTTAGAAGGAGTTGAGTCATGACAGTGTCAGCGTGAACTTTATTCGTGTTGCTTAGTTTATGCATACATCTGACTTAACAGCATGAAGCAGAATTAAAAAGAAAAAAAAAAAAAAGAGAGGAGAACAGTGGGTACTGGGGTGTTTTGTTAAAATTGCCAGCTGGGTTCAGCCAATGTGTGTGTAGTCCAGGGCAGTGTTCTCAGCTGGTGGTCTGTAAAAGAGTAGTGGCTTGTAAGACATCAGAAGATGATCTTTAAAGTGACTGGGGAAAAAAGTGCACATGTTCCAGTATATTTGAACAAAATGCAGCAAGACCACTTTAGGGGAAAAAGAATCCACTGTTAAGACCCCCCCCCCCACACACACACCAGCAACAACTAATTTCTCCAAAGGATAATTAGGCTTTTAGTAGGCATTATTATCTGTGACTTTTTAGCAACTCTTGAAAATATTTTTGTTCATGTAGACTAAAGTTTATAAAGAGTTAGACGTCAGATTTTTAAACACAAAGCTAACAATTTAAAGCTACTCACATTTTTGATGTCAGACATAATTTTAAAATACAGCAAGATAACTAATAGCTGTCACTAATTTACACCTTTGTAATCACTAATCATTCCTACATTTACTCCTGGTTCACTGTTAATGTTTATGCTAACCAGATTCATGTATAGAAAGTGTAGTCCTAATGACATTGTTCCAAAGTCTGCATTGCAAGACTGCTGAAGTTCCTGGGTGCTGGATTACTGTTTTTGCAAGATTTTCAGCTGAAGCTCCCCCATTAGTGCCTGCTCATGTCAGTGGAAAAATTATCTTGGAAGAGCTGTGGATCAGAATATAACAAGGATTTGCTTTTTCTTCTGGAGTAAGAGTGCGTTCAGCCCCTGCATTCCTTTTTCTATGACACTGAAAGCTTCTGCCTTTTATTCCCGTGTGATCACCTAATACTAATAAAAGGTGGCAGCTGTTTCATGTGGGAGAAGGCAAATGGATTGACCTACACAGGTCACGTTTATCTGAGATCATCTGTGGAGTGCTCCTATCTGAGGGAGGAAACTAAAGAGGAATAATGTAATGTCATCTTTTCATTTACAAACCCTTTTTTGTATGGTTCAGAAAGAACAATTACTTTGTAAAACGCCTTACAGCTTGCAGCTGTCATGTAGAGACAAAGATCTTAAATAGTGTTGCTGGTTAGTAAAACAAATATGCTGAAACAAAGCTTAAAAAGGAAATTCCTCAACTTCACTTGGTTTTGCTGTAGGCAGTGGTTTCTTGAAAGCGCTGATAATGAGAAGAGCTCATCTTTTGATTACTGGTCCAAAGTAATCTGCAATTTGCCTGCGGTTTTCTGAAGTCTTTTGGTGAAAAACAGGAGAGGCTTAAACAGGAACAGCGTATTACATAGTTGAGATTCACTGCTGGGGCAAACAGGCTAAATCTGGGGAGTTTGTTTGCAGTTACTTGTTCAGCAATATGAAGTTTTGCTGCCTATTAGCAGGTGATTTCTCCACGGTGAATGTGCTGGATGTTACCTGTCTCACAGGCATCAGAAGCGTGGATCCATTTCAGTGACTGCAAACTAAAGTGCACCAGCTGCATGCTCTGCGTTGTGGCAAGCCCTCAGAGCAGTGGAGCTGTGTGCGACTTCACTGCTGAAACCAAAACATAACCAACAGATCCACGTTTGCAGAGGTTGCTTATAAAGATAATTGTTGTGTGAGAAGTCTCACAAATGCTGCCAAAGTGTTAGATGGAAATAGAGGAAGATCATCTTGCTAATGCTGCTATGAGTTCTCTTTCTCCTGCAGCACCCTGCCTTGCTGGGAGGAAGGATTGGTCACTGCTCGCACTGAGGTTACTCCAAAACTCGGACCCACACTGAACAAAAAAGGGGGAGCCTGTAGTGATACAAGAAGCCTGATAAAAACAAACTGGGTTGCTTGGTTTGATTATAAGACATCTGCCAGAAATAGTTGAGTAGTTTTCAAATGACAGGTTTGAATAAAAAGAAGCTACTTTGTTAAGGAGAGTAGCTGGGAAATGAAGAAAGAGAGGCAAAAATGAAAAGTAGCAATAACCGTGGCTGGAGACTAACTGGTGCTCCTCAGAGGAAGTACTGGTTCTTTGAATTTCTAGTGGGCATGATAGCGTCATACATGTCATCCTACAGACTAACAGAAGAGTAAAATATTAACGTGTGAGGGTAGCAAAGTTTAGAGCAGTTAGCAAACATCAACGTAAACCACAGGAAAACACACACACAGACTGGTTTGTGGTTAATACCTGCTGTGGTTGCTGTTACCCCTGCTTAAACGTACCAGCTCCTCTGCTTACCGTATACCACAGCTTCAGGACCTTTGTGGGGAAAATAAATACAGCACAGGGAAAGAAACAGTGTGGGGTTACAACCCATGGTTGGGAAGGAGATGCAAAAATTTCCCAGAGCTTTCTCCTTGAATAGCTGAGTTGTCCAAAGGAGCGATGAGTTTGTGAGTAATGTAAAAGACCAAGAAGAAATCCAAAGTTTCTGTGAAGTTTTGGCTGTACACCTGAGCAAATCGCTCTGCCCCAGCTCCCTGTTGTGTCTGTGTGATGTGTTTAAATCTTCCTCTAGTGATCAGATCCCAAGGGAGCATTTTGTTCTGGAACAGTTCTGAGATCTAAAATCCATAGGTTTTGTGACTTGGACAAGCAATGGGATACTGCATCTCCTCAGCTGGACACAATGCCACGTGTTTGCCCACTTGCAGTGTAAATATGGTCTAACCTTTGTTATGCAGCCAGAAGCTTGAGCAATACAGCAGCAGCACAGCAACTGTTATGTTCTGGTCTATTTAGGAAAGGAAAGTGGCTTCTGTTTGCCTATTTTCTAGTCTTTTATCATTGGATCGATTCATTTAATCTTGTCTTCAGAATATATTTCATCTGGTTGATTCAGCGGACTGTAAAAGCCCACTGAAATATATTTGTGACGGTGCTGCTCTGACCTAATTTGCTTCTTTTTGTTGTGAAGTCGTTGCAATTCTTCCATTTCATGCTGGCGGTAAAAATTGTAGTGAAGAACAAAAAATAGCTTCCATCCAAAATGACACCTGCCGCGAAGCTATCAGAAAAGGAAATTGCTATAAATTTAGCCTGGTCTATTGCAACACAAGTTTCCCAGCCAGAAATATTCCTGTTCTGTATCAGGCCTTCTGAAGATGACAGCATCCAAGGGGAAGCTGCAGTCAGGCTACAGCTGCAGCCAGATGAGGGTGGAAAGGCCTGCTGGGGCGGGGGCATCCCGGCCACAAAGGGATGCCCGGGGATTCAGCTGCAGTCCTGGCAGGTGGGACGAGGGCTGCCTTCCTCGGGGACAGCGCGATTTGAACCCCACGGAATAGGCCTCAGACAGCCAGAGCTCCGGTGCTCCAATTCAAGAAATAAGAACAACTTGGGCTTGATCCCTCAAAGAGTGCAACATGCCTGCTCTTTATCCTTCAGGTAAGTGCTTCTCACTGGCCCTTGTAGCTAGAGGAGAAAAAAGGAGATGGGTGTGGATGGGGTGCTCAGACAGTGGGGCAGCGGGCCTTTGGTGGGCCCGGACACGTACGTCAGCTCTGAGTTTTGCTGACGGGAGCCTTCATCATCAGCCCCTGCAGGAAGAAACCTGCCGCCAATGGTCTTGCGGCTGCCCAGTGGAGGCCCTCCCATGCACGTAAGCTGCAGACTCGCTCGCAAGGTGTTCGTGCTGTTGCTAGGAGACTGAATCCCGGCTCGCAAGGAAAGGTTCTGTCCAAACTGAAAATGGCTCTGCTCGTGTGTTCGGCTGGGAAATGAAGTTTCTGGTACAGACGGGCGTTCACCTGCTCGTGAATAGCGAAAGGAAGTTCTACCATCGTGAAACAGATTTCTGACCTTACAAGGGTCTGAAATTTCACAAGACAGACCTGTATGTACATGTATGTACACAAAGGGGTGTGCACACATGGAGCACAGGTGTGTTCCAGATACTGTGTGACAGGACTGTAAGTTTTGGGTGGAATGTATAGAAATCCTTTCCAGGATATGCCTGTTATCCATTTCAAACACACTTGTGAAACTCTGCTCTCAGTTTCTATTTTATTGCTGTACCTGTGGGTAGTAACAGGTGCAACAATAGTTAAAACTTGATAAAGCCCTTGTAGGTGTAAAGCCCTTTTGATAAAATAGGATTTGTTTGTTAGGTGTCTGTATTTTGTTGCCCCTCGAATGAGAGCACCAGCAGCTTCCTCAGCACTCAGAACCGCAGTGCTTGCCTTTGAATCACTCCCTCCACTGATCCAGAGAATACCTGAATATTGATGCTTTGCTTTTTAAACAATAATTTATTTTTTCTCCTTTGCCTTCTGCACAAAGCTCTGAGTTATGGCCTTTTCATCTCCTGCCTTGATTAGCGTTAAGCTCCTTCTCTATTAAAGTATCTTGAATGCCATATTTCAGTCCATTCGAAGCACCATTATGAGATGATTTCTTATAATTATTTCTTGGATACAGTTACCTTGATCAGTTCTTCAGTTTTCACAGTGATAAGCTCACATTTCATGTTCTTATCCTGTCAGTCTTTTAAATCACTGATCATTTTGTAGATTTTTATCATGTTTCCTTTTTTTATTTCCTTTTCCTCTGTACTGTGGTTAAAAATAGTGACAGCATTGATGTACAATACTTATAAGGAAAAAAAAAAGCCATTCTAGTACAATGTGAAAATTACTAAGAATTGAAGACTTTATATTTTTGCAGGGACTCAGAGTACAGACATTGGGGGAGACTCCTTTCTAACTGCCTGCTGCTGCTGAGTGCTGTGTATGGCAGAGACAGATGAACTTGAACAAAAGGGAGAAGTTTTGTGACTTTTCCTGGCATGTTGCAAGATTGCAGAGTCTCTGAAACAGCTTCCTTTTAGCCTTCCCATTATTAATTTCAGGTAATACTCACAGCTGTGATTAATATCACTGACCTCATGGCTGGGCAGGCCTCTGCTTTAGAGCAGGGTTGTGTCTGTGCCTGATACTCTTCCAAGTGAAGACTGAAGCTTTTGGATCATGGAAATTCTCTACCTGAGAGGCTACACCTCACACTGCTGGAGGAACTGGTGCTTTCTGGCTGGAGATGGTGCTCTAGACTTGCCTGTGTGACATGACTGCTTTCAGTTTTCCTTTACCTACCAACAAATCAATGTTGGGAAGAGGCTGACAGCCTTTCTCCCAGCACACCTGTGCTGCTATTGCAGTGGGTCTTGTTCAGGTGTTGCCCTCAACACCAACAGACTTCCACGCCCCTGGGCACCTTGTCCTCTCTTATGGCTCTCAGTGTGATTCGCTGCTGCTGTGATGCCTGCAGGGTGCTTCCAGAGGGAAGGTGAGGCAAAGGTGAGCTGTGCTGTAAGCAATTACGATACAGGAGAATTGTTATTTGTGGAGGTTGCATGTTACTTTTCTTTGAGTCCTCCTTTTTATCTTTACCTGTGCTTTCTCTCTACAGCGAACTCAGGGGGTACAGAAGTAAAGGGGGTGACAAAGCTACTTAAACGATAAGTAGTTCTACTCATACAAGTTCAGAGCCAAAATCATGTGCAGAAGCTCTGTGCAGAGGTGTAGATTAGTCTACTTGCAACTGATGAACAGTGCACAGAACCTGCATGCCTCCATACTGCTAAAAACCCGTCTGTCACAGCGGGGTAACGTGGGACCGCTGTATCTGACATACGAGAACCTCCGGCACTGTCCCTGCCTGCCTTAAGCCTTCTGGTGTGCTTTTGGAAATCCGTTTTTTTTTTTTTTAAACCCTATACAGTAGGGAAGCGAATAGTCCTGGCTTGGCTCCCGTTTGGTTTAGAACCTGAACCCTACAAATAACATTATTCAAATTTAAAGCGTTTTAGAGTTAAGATTAGACTCAAGTTCTTGCTGTCAGGGAGAGAAATGAATCTCTCCGTTGCAGTGAGAGATCCTGCCTTGCTACAGGTGCCCCTGTTTGCTTGCAGATCTAACAGCTCTCTGATCTAACACGACTCTCGGGCGAATGAGAGTCCATGTGTTCAGAAAGCAAACTAAGGAAGGAACTGAATATTTGACTCTATGTTTTAAAAGCAATTTCTTATTTTTTTTATACATCTTTTTAACGATGACCGGTAGGAACTGGTGCTTTTAGGACAGGGTTCCTGGGAATTAGAAGTGAACTGCCAGGAGCAGCCCGTAGATGGCAATGTAAGATCCTTGAATTGGGCACATTCTGCGGTCTGCAGTGATGAAAACCCCTTGTCTTAACCAAGCACTGACGCACAGGTAGGATTCACACTGTTTATCATTAACTTGACTCTTCTTCAGAATTGACCAATGTGGTCTAGCAGAATTGACCGTTCCTTCCTTTGTGGATGCATTTTGATACTAAAACTTTTATAGTTAGAAATACAGTTTTATTCAAAGACAGTAATGATAAATTTTGGGTTACAGGGAAAACTTTGACTTTGCATATCAGTCATATGCAAAAAATTAAATATGCATCATGGTCTTGTGCAAGCTCTTGAAGTACTTTAGCTGTGGGCCAGAGTTGCTGCTGTCAGGAGGAAGAGCAAGGAGTCAGTGGGAAATAATCCACAGATCTATGCATGTCACACCGAGAAGAATACTTTATTAATGAATTTTAGGGCATACAGAAGCCTGTGTGTTGGGATGCCAACTGTTGTTGCTGGTGCTGCTTTTCTGATCCCGTCAAATCATGTTTGTTTTCATCCTGTGATACCCGTATTGAATTTGTGCTCTCTGCTTTCACCTAACTAAAAGATAACTTCACCCAATTATTGTGCCACATGATACTCTGCAGTCTTAATTTTCCCCACTCAGGTTGTCCCCTGAAGCATTCCTCTCAATAATTAAAGACACCTGCAATTCCACAGTGTTGGATCTGATCTGCTTGATTTCCCAAGATGTGCTTCTATTTCTGAGTGATACTGAGTCGTCTTTTCCTTGCTTGGCCTGAGAACTGCTACTGACAGAAAAGCTCTCAATGCTATTACTCAGTTTGTTCATGACATGAAGTGTTTCACTAATGAAAATGAGCAGCATCACTTCAATGTATTGTTCAGTAATTGTGTGTCAAAACTTTACCCCTCTATATAATTACGTACAGGAGCTCATGCTAGCCCACACAACTTTGTTCTTGTGATAGGCACCCGTTTAAATTACAGTGTTATGCTGAGCAGAAAAATAAACATTACTATACTCACTGACCACTTAACTTGAATGATTGAGAGCTGTAAAATTGTCTGTCTAGCTTTGGGAACAAGCAGCCTTGGGTTTCTAATCTCCAGCTGAGGGCTGGGAACTGCTTGTATTCCGGGTCAGTCATTTGAGCAAGCTAATTATTGTCGTTTAAAGCCCTGTTTTTCTGGACCCACAATGAATGTAGGGAAAAAAATATGAATATAATTAAGTATGGCTACAAAACTGCAGTCATTAAATAGGATACCTGATAAAGGAGAAGCTGAAACCTCATCTTGACAGCATTACATGTGTTTATGTGCCCTAGCTGACTCCAGTGTTGCACAAGGCTGTTCAGCTCGTCACAAGGGCTACAGGGATAATGAATGAATATTTATAAAGTGTAGCAAATACGCTCTAATTACCCTAATTGGCCTACTGTGTTTCCAGCTATGGCAGAACTTTATTTCTGTTCAAGTGACATTTGCTTCTGGATTAGTTCCCACAGGCAAAGAGAAAGTAAAACTCTGTTGGACAGGGCAGAAACGTCCCCTGATGCTACGGTCGTGCAGCTTCTTCAACCTGCTTTTGGCAGGGCTAATAGCACTCCTGGTATCTTTAGTGAATTCTAAGGAGTGTTTCAGAAGACACGAGATGCTGGAAAATGACAAAGAAAAACAACAAGCAAAAAGGGAGGAAGTTCTGATTTTATTGTTAATAATTAATAGGCCAAACTCGGAACGTTTTCAGTTTGGCAATGCAGTGCAGGCAATATTCTTCTTGACTTTATTTGTGGTATACCAATTTATCTTAATTTGTGGTGTGTGACTTTACATAGTCCTATACAGTGACTGGCTGATGCCAAACAAGGAATACTGTCCGAAGGACTTACACTCTAATGTTACAAGACGAGACAGAACATGCACAAAGCTGAAGTCTGCGGTGAGGTGGAAGTTTTGGATCTAAACCAGTCTTCTGTGCTTCCCTGTCCTTTTTATGTGGTCATTACTATGTTAGGAACACTGAGATTATTACCAGTGCTGAAATGGGATTATGAAATGCCACACAGGTAGTGATAAATTAATGGGTAAATCTAGTGTTAAGCATTTTCTGTGTTAGCAATAGAACTTCTGAAGGCATTTTTGTGGCTGGGGGTGACATTCATCCAGTCGTGACCTCTAGCTCAGGACTTCAGTTCTGCCTAGTTCCTGTAGGTTGCACTCCCTGTGTTCTCGAGATGGCCAATGGGATACCACAGATCCACCATTTCAGAAGACATTGTACTTCAGGCATTTTTTTTTTCTGTATTTTTGGTACCCATATCGTCTTCTGGATAAATAGATAGTAAATTCCTGTTAAATCTCACACAAGGGAGCCAACAGAACTATTAACCTGGAAAGAACTAGGCCGTGAACCATTGTAGCACTGACTGATGCATGAGCAGAGATTGATGGCCCAGTCTTCAAAGTCACATTTGTCACTTTTACTTCAAATTTCTGCTTAAACAGAGTCAATTAAATCTTTAGGTTTGGAAGCATCCACTCCAGTTTTCAGCCTGTCACAAACCTGAGAGAGGGATGTGAACTTTTACGGCTTTGTTAAAGTACGTTCTTTTCCTCTTGTTTTAATTTACTAGTCTTGTTTCTTAACTAAGCTAAAAGAAAACTCAAATCAGTAATTGAGGGGAACAGAACTATTTCAGTCAGGCACGAGCTGCCAAGAACCGTGTTTGCCACTGCCATTGTTTCACACTGATCCTGGTCAAGGCCAAGCTGACCTCTCTGGCCCAGGATTCTGGGTGCTGCTTCCTATTTCTTGGTCCCCACAGGTAGTGAATGAGACATGGAAAGGACAAATAACATGGAGTTAGTGCTGGAAGATATGGGTGGGTCTGTGCAATTCAGGATTAAGGCTCCAATTCATCTGACCTAACACTGGGTTTTTAATGAGACACCTGAACTAGGGATCTGGTTCATTCTAGGCACCCTTTATTTAAAAGATAAAGAATGGGGAAGACTACACACTGCCAGGGGTGAGTCAGATCTCCGGCAACTAGGCTGCCCCTTCAGGTGCTTTGATAAGTGCCTAGCGTGAATTTTGACTCTTGAGCCTCAGTGTGTAGCCTGAAGGGGGAAGACTGAGCAGAAAGCTTTTGTTCAGAGCCACTCCTATGAAACCTTGGTTTAATAAGACCACAGAGCTATAGCAGTAGAAATGAGAACCTTCTACAGCAAAACTTCTTTGCTTTTGCATCAGCCTGAATACCCAGTTAAATTCTACCCACACAAGTCATGAATGTAGGGAGCATGCCAGCTTTCCTTCCCAGACGTGGAGCTGATGATGTGCAAATTCATGATTCAGTTCTGCATAATTGTTGGTATTGCTTAATTGGACTTGCTAAAGCCTCTGACTGTTCGGTAACACTACGAAAACCTCTGACTATGAAAATCTGAAGTACTGACTTAATGGGAAAAACAAAGGAGCAATGATTTTATCCCATTTGTTACTGTTTTTTGAGGACATGCAGATGAAGAAGGGAAAGATGATGGAGAAAGTAATTTAATACAACACCTTTACGTGGAAGTTCTGGTTTTATTAGGGATTTTTCTCATCCTCAATCTCCACACATCCTTCCAGTTCTTTTCTGGAACCTGTTAGTTTCTTTGATTAAATGGTTAAAATTGTTTTTGAGTTATGTCCCAATTAACAGGTCAGTAACTGATTGTGACTCTTGGGACAACATGCAAGAAAATTTTCCCTATTCAAACTGCTGAACTGGTACCTAGGTTATTCTATACTGAGAGAATTTTATTTCCTAATAAGTGCTTTTTTTTTTTTTTTTTACAACCAGCATGCTTCAGCTAGTGATACTTACAGCCCAAACTCTCCCTCAGCTGCTGCTCACTCCTCATGACCCCAGGTTGTCGTGCCTGCCTGTAGCATGCCTGAGTCTCTCTATACCTTAAGAAGCACGTGGAAGTGAAAGGAGAACCTAACACTTTATTAACCAAAATGAATACAGCTGCTGCTGTTTGAATTCACACTGTAGTATTTCTGCAGTATAGCCAGGTTAATATAAATAGCAATGCGAGCCTATCTCCAGTGGAGACAAGCACCACTCTTTATCAGTGGCAATTCAAACAATTCTTTTGACTTCAGGAAAGCACAAAGTGTTTTTATTGGGACTTTCTTGTTGACTTCATATGCTGTTAAAATGCAAAAAAGGAGTGATAGGTGACTTGGTAGCTGTCAGCTGTGTCACTGGAAACAGCCAGCTTTTGAATCAATGCATGATTTTCATGAATTTGACTAAAATTCCAGATAATGTACTGTAAAGAGGCATAATCGTGTTAAACGTTCAGCCTTCACAGCAGAAGCTGGAACGCAGCATGTGGGTTTTGTATTAACGTTGTGCTCTGAAGACGTATAGCTGGCTTTATTTAGCATAAGGACTACAGTATGCGTTACCTTGTGTAAAACATAAGCAAGTTTGTTAGAGTGATTCACAGTGAAACATGTTGGTATGCTTACAAGAGATGTGTTGCCAAGCTCAGAATTACACAGGGGTGCATCCTGGAACGCTTCTTTGTTCCTGGCTCAGGCAGAACTCCCAACAGGCAAGATGCTTTCACAGGTTTGCTCAACCAACACCCAAATTCAGGGTGATTTATTTATTTTTATTTTTTTCTGGACAAGGACTTCAGAATCAAGCTATAATTCTGGCATAAAGTGATACATGAAATTAATGAGGATTAACTCAAAGTAAAGGCACTGAGAAAATGGACAGATCTTCAGCATTTATTAGCTAGGGAAAAAAAAAAAAAGGAAATAAGCTTAGGTTTTATTTGGTAAGTCTTGATTTCTCCTTACATTCGCTTACAGCTTCTTATTTCTGGCTCAGCCTGTCAAAAACATCCTTAGATAAGCAACTGTTGCTCACAGGACTAATCTAATTACCGGCTCTTTTTATGACTGCTGACACGAAGGTAGAAGGATGTATAGCACTTGTGTTGAAGCCAATTCTACAGATGATCAAACATTTTTGAAATTAAGAGTATTTTGGATGGAAAATGTGTTCCTTTTTTCGTCATAATGTTCCTGTTTTTTGTCCAACTCTAATTAGAGCCGAAGAACAAGAGTGAAAAGCTGGTTTTAGTCCTAGCTCTGGCACGTAATTAATTGCCAAGAGTTTAGTCTGGGTCTTTTAGTGCTGCAGTAAAGCTCCGTAGGCACGTTTACCTATGACAGGCTGAAGAGTCTTAGATCCCTAATTATTTGTAGAGTGCATTTTTGCAAATTTTGTAACTATTCCTTAAAAATAAGCATACCAAAACACCTTCAAATTGTTTTTTAAAGACATTTGAAAAGAAAACCAGTGTAACATGGACTTGACCAAATAGCACAGGCTGAGGAACTTCCAAATCTCTCCCTAGCTCTTAACAGTTAGTGAGGAAAAAAAAAAGTGGAATTCATACATTTATCTCTTCTTTACCTCTGAGCACACATGAAGTCAAGCAATTGGATTTCACTCATTTTTTTTAAAGGCCTGGAGTTTGTCTCCTGAGTTATGTGAACCAGTCTCGTTCCCTCTAAAATAAAAGGGAGGTCTGTCGGTAATCTCCAGAGAAAGAGGTGCCAAAGCCCAGCACCTTGCTGACCCGTGTACTCCCACTGGCTTCAGCAGGGGAACTTGGACCAAGACATATGTGGATGAATAATACACCTGTGCTTTAGGACCTAATTGCCTTTTCATAGCCTATTTAAAATTTTCTCTGGTACTGTGATGTCTGTAATAACGGTAAAGTTATAGTTAATTAAGTCTTAGGTCCCTCGTGATTGAGGACAGTAAAGTATAAAGCTGTCAGTACCCCCACTCCATGACTCAAATGATATTTTCTTTTTTTCATCATTGGCAACTTCCCACGACCATATATTTTCTGCTCCTTTTAAAGAACCAAATGCAGAATGTGAATGGGTAGCTGCAATATTGATCTGCCAAGTAATGGTAGGGTGTCCCCTGGAAACAGGCCTCTTTTAATTCTGTTTCATATCTGAGGTAAAGTAAAAACATGGAAACAGATGGTAGGGAACGACTGGCATCTTATCATGCATATTTCATTTGATTTGCAGCTATTCGCCTCTTGATAATGTTAAATGCTACAAAACTCAAAAGACTTTGTTCCTTGGAATCCTACATTCGGTGACATAGGATCAATGCTGTAACTTCATTTAAATTTTGAAGCTGGTGAGCTCTAAGTATTTACATCTTTAGCAAGGTTATGATACAAACACTTTGATTCTCTTTTTTTTTTTTTTTTCTTTTTTTTTTCCTGTTACGTTTATGGCTGACTTGCACAGAAATATACAGTTGGTGTTGTGAACAACAACTCTTAGTGTTTTTTTAACAGCACAATGGGACAAACAGCTGTGGTTATTTCCATCACGCTCTGAGGCATTTTACTGGGAGAGAATTTAGCCATTAATTTTCTTGTATTTACATTATTTATATACAAGAAGACCAAGAAAAATGGCAGCCTGCTTAATGATTATATACATTGTGATTTGTTTGAAAAAATGTGTATTTCAAATGACAAAACAGCCTGTCAAGTACAGAATTATATGTTGTTCCTATTTTTGTCAGAGAACTTTCAATCCCTAAAATCCCACCGTATGATTTCAGTGAAAGATCTGTCCCAAACGTTATACTGGGAAGGTCAGGGGGAAGAAACGACATAATAATAGCCTTCTTAAACCACATCAGTTCCTGGTTAATAGCCCCTTTTCTTCCTTCTAATATGAGGGTTACCTTTGTAAAAAGCTTCCAAAGCAAATTAAAAGATGAAATCTGTTACAACAAAATATTACTTGACATGAGAAAAAATAGCAACTTAAATTTCATTCATTGTCCCTAGTCTCAGAAGAGAGACTGGGAAATAAAATATCACTCCCTTGTGATGCATTGCTTATCTGAGACTTTGTTTTTAATAAGAACTGTGCTCTCCTGTACATTATTCTTTCCTGTTCTTGCTTTAGCTCAAGGTAGGACCGTGAAAACGTGTGGAAGATGGAAGTGACTGGAAATGCCATGAGGAGGATGCCGCTCAGGATGCTGCTCAGCGCCACCACTTGGCCGGGAATGCTCCTGGGAACCATATCTCCGTAGCCTACCGTGGTCATGGTGATGACAGCCCACCAGTAGCACGCGGGGATGCTGGTAAACTCCTGCGAGTCCGCCATCTCGTTCTCGATGACATACAGGAGCGGTGCAAACAGTGCAATGGCCACGCAGAGGAAGAGCAGCAGGAGACCAAACTCCCGGGTGCACCTGCGAGCGGTCAGCCCCAGCGTCTGCAGCCCCAGGGAGTGCCTGGCCAGCCGCATGACATAAAGAATCCTCAAGGCACGGAGTATACGGAGGACCAGACCTACTTTGTCCAGGTAGATGCTCCCAGAGCTGGGCTTTTTGTAGCCCACTGAAGTGGTATCTACTAGCAAAGTGATGTAATATGGCAGAATGGCTATGATGTCTATCAGGGTTAGAGGTCTTCTCAAAAATGCAAACTTGCTCTTTGCCTGGATGAATCTTAGCAGGAACTCCAGTGAAAACCACGCCACACAGACAGACTCCACAATGAAAATATTGTAGCACATCTGGGAACACTCACCCTGGAAGAAAGAGGAGGAGTTTGTAATCGGCACTTGGATAATAACTATTTTAGTTGGTACGGTGACAGAAAGAGAGTTTTGTGGGCTTTTTAAAACCCAAAATATTAAAGGAATTGAAGCTGTTGCTATGGGGAAACACATTGACAAATTGGAACAAGTTAAATGCAAAACTTAGACAAGAACTACTTATTGCACAGAAGATGTTGCTTGGTTATTTCAGGCATTCTAAATACCAAATGCAAGCCTAACAAGGTGTTATACAATACAAGTGTACTGAAGAATGCCCACTAACAACATTTTCTTTGGACGTAGAACTTGATATGGTTGATTCTTACAAGTAATTGAACACAGTCACGTAAGATTTCCAATCTTCTTTGTGCTATTTTTTCGCTCTAAAGGCAGCCGCAAAATCCCCATTCAAATCAATACCATCAGACCTCATATTTGTTCTGCTCTTCTCAGCATATACCGTTTTCCATCCTGAAAAGTTAACTTACCTTTTCCTCCTCCTCCCTTAGGTCAGGCATGGTGCTGATGGATAAATTCACTGCTGTAATAGTTACAAATAAAACAGACAAACAAGCAAACACTTTCCCAGGGAGGCCAGACTGGGGTCTTTCCACCATGTCTTGTAACTTTCTCATGCACAAGCCAATTTTTGTCTCCTCTAATGTTTCACCTGTTTCATTTTCTATGAGGTCATCCTCCCGTTCATTTATTTCAGTAAGCTCCTCCATTTTTTGCAGATACCTCCTTTTACAACACCAGTCCAAGTTGTCTTCCTCAATTCCCCAGTAGAGCAGCTCCTCTTGGAAAGACAACGCACACATCTCCCGCAGGAGCCGAAGTTTTCCAACCCTCAAAAAGGTCAGGATTGTCCTGAATGCTCCTGGGTTGCGGTCGAAAAAGAATTCATTACATGTCACATCGTAATCATCACAGATGTTTAGTATGTCATCAAAATTGTTGCAGAATTTTAGCTGTCCCAAACGTGTCAATGGGAATTCATCAAGCGTGGTCCATGGGAGCAAATACTTAATGCCCCCTACGTTTATAATAATATGATGCTTCCGATCATCAGGGTGAAACCCTTTCAGGAGATCCTCCTCAGGATGAATTAGCTTGGCTCTTTGGTAAAAGACTCCCTTAAGGGTTTCTGTTTCTGGAAAGAATGTGTGGTTGAAGGAAGTATCTGAAGCACAGCTCAGGGCACTATAGTCATAATCAGAATTTTCTCCAGGTAGAAGAGTCATCTTGGAAGGTAATTTCACATCACTTCGCTACTTCTGCAAGTGTCTTCTGGAATGAAAAACAGATATATGGGTTTAGTGAGTGAGTGGTTGTTTTCGAGTTTGGAACAAATGCAGTGACTGAGGCTCAGAAACATTTATGGTTGATAAAATAATTGGAAAGAAATCAGCAGTGGCTGAGTATGGTCAGAAAAGCTTTCTGGCGAGGCTCTTTTTGTCCAGTCAGGTAGAACTGACTCCATTTACTGACACTGGGGAACTTTTGTCTCAAATGCTGAGGTCTCAGTTCCCAGTGGGTACAGAGGGAAACCAGGAATAATTCCTGCATGTGACAGGATATTCCAGCTTCAGAAAGGAAGTGTCAAAATTATGATAGTATCACGTAAGAACATAGAATTCAAGTGTATTTTTTAGAAAAGGAAATTATGTCTTTTTTATTTAACATTACATGTTAAAATCTTAATTATTTTAGTTCCCATTAAGTATATAGAAAAAAAAAACAGAAGTCAATTATGCTGTAATTAACTAAATACTTTGAAAAACGGTTACTATAAGACTAATTTCTAAAAAGCCATATGGAAACAATTTTGGAAAAAACACTTCTATTGATGATCACATAAAATCTTTGTATAGAGTTTACTCATTTAATGACATGGCAACTCCCCTTTCACTGACTCATTTACGAAAGATTGTTAATAAATACATGAGAAATACATGGTTTCTACACAAAAATTGGAATATTATTTCAATTACAATTGGCACCCTAAACACAACAATAGGTCTTTGTTCTAACATTGAGTAGTAGCTGAGAACCAAGGTGACTACCTCCAGCTGTGATTCTAAGAAACCAAAAAATTCTTAAGATGACTTTGAAAATCAGATTCAAATTCTGCTCACACAAAACTAGTATGAAGTCTGTGGAATGCATGGACCACAAAGCTCAAATTGGTATAAAAAACAGGTACTGGAAATGTTAAAAGGTTTTGCCTCCCTGATTCACTGCAATTTAAAAGTCAGTCTGAAAGTCTGCTCTTGCTCAGGAGAATCGTACAGCCCTGCTTCTAGGTCTTCCATTCCCACAGTCAGCTACAGCTTTATGCACAGTGTTTAATCCTTAAGCACAGAACTGTTGTTTTCAGAAGCTGGGGTTTGTAAACCACATCACTACAGCTGCACTTCAGTTTAAGAGCAACAGGCTTTCTTTGCTGCATGGGGGCTTAAAATAATATTTTCAATAAAATACTGTCTCAGTCCTGCTCCCAAACTTCCCAGAATTACTCTAAATGAAGCAGTTCCTTACATACTCTTACAGCTGAGCTTTGGATGGAGTTATGTGTTTTGATTTTTTTAATGTGTATACTCTTTAGTACAAAAAGAAATCATTAATTTACTTACCTTTAGGGCCTGTGGTAGGACTGTGGAAAAAGAAAGCCTACGGGAATATACAAGAATGGACAAGGTGTGATTCAGACCTTTCAAGAGCTGTGGTTCCATTTTCTGGCTGTTTTGGCAGAGGTAAGCTTTGTCATCTTGCTGCTATCCCAAAGTGGGATCTCTGTTGCTATTGCTAGTGATTTGAGATTGGCTGTTTAGAGGGTTAACCCACTCTCTGCTAAAATCTTAACTATGTTCAGCTTTCAGTACCTTATCACTACGTACTTGTTTGTATCACTGAGGGGCCCTGTCTTTGCTCCAGGATTATAACTCTTGGGAATCCCCATGGCAGGCAATGGGCAATTCTAAAACTTCCAAAGGAGTTTTAGAAAAGGAGGGTATAATAAACTCAAGTAAACTTCTTGATTATTTAAGTTTGTGTGTTGTCTCAAGAAAGACTTAAGTGAAGGCGTACTGATCTGCAAGTCCTGTTTTCTGAACGAACATTACACAAAATGCAGTCGTACTAAAAAGTCACTGTCTAGAGAACTCCAGCCAACGCTGGGATTATCAGCGGAGCATCACGACAAACAGTGGCACTCTGCCACTGCCCACTGCTAAAGCTGCAGGGCTCAGATAAATGAATGGATCTGAGGAGAATGACAGCTGGTTCACATAGTGCTAGCTAGAGCATGTTGAACAGTGCAAGCAAGGAGCAGTTGAGCTTGTAATTACCCTGACTTACAGTCCTATCACACGAAGCACTCCTAGTGACCTAAGAGCTGGTCTACTAAAGCATGCCCGTCTGCAGAAATGCTGCACTGTGAGCTCAAGCTGTAGGTGGGAAAATGGAGCTACCTGATGTATGGTTACGTAGGATCCTTCTCCTTAAGAGTAACTGTTGTTTTCTTTAGAAACAAGTTTTTTCCCCTCTGCCTCAACTATGTCTAAGGCTGGGCTTGCCTAAAGAGAATAAAGATCATGATTTATGGAAGAGTGTGGATAAATGGGAGCTAAGTTAACCGGTTTCCCTTCTGTAATACCAGATGATGTTGGTTAGCAACAATTTATCCTCTGAATCTCAGCCAGGAAAAATGAGGAGGCAGCTCATCTCTGTGACTGGTTTGATCTCCCACCACATCCATTGTTGACACAATGGAAAGAAATGGGGAGAGGGAAATGTAAATGTTCGCGTGTGTCAGACACACGCTGTAACCCTGAGGCATCAACTGTGAAACAACAGAGCAAAGAAAAAATAATTTCGTTCTTCATTTCCAGCTTCTCGACCTGTGCGAGACAATAAATTGGACAAATTAATCCCCTGTGTAACACACAGTGACTGCAGTTATGAAAGGTGGTTCCTTCTATTTCCATAACCAGAACTGGCAAGCCCACAGACTCCACGTAGGCAGCTTTGGTATTTCATACTGTACATGTGTTATTTACGTGATTTTTTACCTCCGATACACAAAGCTTCATATCTAAGAGGGAAGAATAGGAGAAAATAAGGGACAATAGGAAGGATGGTCTGAATTGAAGGAGAAGAGGAAGGTGAAAAATAAAGCCATGTGCTTCTTTGCATGTTTCTTCATTGGAAGGCACCTCTCAGAATGATGATCAGCACTACTTTAAGAAGGGAGCTATCTGATGATTAGAAAGGGGTTTTTTTTGTTAGTCAGCTTGCAAAAAGAGCAACCTGCTTTACTCGTGGATTGCAGACTGATGACATTGGGGATAGGTGTAAGAAATGCATTCAGAAGTACGTTATTAGAATATAAAAACACATTAGCCTACAGCAACCATTTTCACAACAATTAAACAAGATGAACTTTAAGGATGTGCTATAACAGTAAAATCCTCCTTCAGATAAAACTGCTCTGGTTATATAGGGCCCAGTGATAAAATCCATCCTCATCTGAGATAGCATTCTGCCCTTTGAATGCTTGGGAGTTTGTGGAGTCCGGTTCTTTCCAGCTCCCTCGCTCATCTTGTGTGCTTGTTTTTGATAACTCACTTCTCCCTGAGCTTCTTTACTTTTGTTTGTAAGCTTACCAGGGCAAGAATTGACTCCTACCACATTATACAGTCCTGATTGAAGTTCTGGCTTCTAGAAACCACAGTAATACAGAATAACTGTCCCATGGCAAGAGCTCTTGGTGACTCTAAATGGTGTGTCGTGCATGTGAATCAAGATATAACATCTTTTTAAAAATCTCTCTTGCACAAGATGATATTCTGATCCATTATGTCTGGTGAAGAAATTGAATTAGAAATCTGTACTGCCCTTACTTTCAGCACAAATTCAGGAAGGGTGCCAGACTCCTAGACAGTGGGGGAAAGAATTATTAAAGGTGCCCTTCTGAGGTAAAGAAATAAAAACCCGAAGTAACATGCTAAAATTCCACTTCAAGTTCTGTTCTCCCCCCTCCAGCATCCTCTGCAGTATTTTGAATTCTGCAGTGCATCTCTGATGTAATCAGAGCTCCTGCAAGGAGTCCTGATACTGCTCTGTGATGCAGACAATTCAAAGTTGTGCTTGGGTGATAACAAGCACGCAAGGAAGATGCGTAACTCCCCCCTAGACTCTTCTATCAATTCCAGTGCCTGGAACTGATCTCTGCTGCCTTTTACCATTTCGAAATTTAGCAGAAAAAAGTTTCAGTGCAGGGTGAATGTGAATACAGTGACTTGTCAGAAAGGATCCTGTAAGAAACGGCTTTGCAGTTTCCATGTTCTATAGTTTTCTTAGTTAAAATAGTCAGTGTTAAATGCAGCTCTCTTCTGACACCTGATTTCCATCCTGTATCACCACTGGCAGGGTCCCCCATGCAATACCAAGCTGTACTCACACAGCTCTCTAGGTAGCAACAACAAATCTCAAACTTTAGCTCTGCTTGCAAAGTGAACCTCCAGCCAAATTGAAGTAAAACTTACAGGGGTCAATGTATAGCATAAACCAAAGTCATCCTGAAAAAACACACAAACACAAAAAGCCAAACATATCTGCATGCTGCTCTCCTTGATCTGGTCAGTGTTACGCTTTAGGGCATCTTGTGACATCCTACAAACTGAATGATGACAAACGTTACCCGGTGGTTTGTTTTATATGGCTGAGCCCTATTCTGCCGGTAACATTCAGAAGTGAAATAACTTTGCTAGATAACTTATATCCCCAGGAGAAGGTTCGGACATACATTACAGGCAATAACTACGGTAGTTCACTCACACTGAAATATATTTGTTAAGCAATTTTAGCAAGTCATATTGAAAACAGTCTTTTAAACATCTTGTCATAAAGTAAAGGATTTGGCATTTATTTGCATATAGCCGTATTTTGCCATTGAAATGAAGGTAGTCATGGAGCAGATATTTTACGAATGTTGTCTCTGCCCCCCCAAATCTTTTCAAACAAAAAAAAAACACCTGCCAGAAATACAATGTTTATCAAGACCAGTTAACTTTACCTATTAGCTGCCGCGACCGCGAGTCCCTAAGTAGCTCGGTAGCAAAGCCATCTCGAGTATTTCAAAGAGAACTCTGCAAGACACCTTCAGGTTAGCCCAGGACGAGGAAATCTCAGCCGGCAGCCTCCGCACCGCGCCGTGCCGCCACCGGGCTCGGCGGGAGCGAGCGGGAGCCGCGGCGGGGCTGGCGGAGCATCCCCAGCGCAGCCCGCAGGACGAGGCGGCTCCCGCAGCCGGCAGAAGGCGGGGAGCAGCCGGGAAGGGCCCCGCCGGGAGCCGAGCGCCTCCCGCTGCGGGGAGCGGAGGCAGCCCGCTCCTTCTGCCAGCCCTGCCGCAGGAGCCGACCTGTTGCTGCAACCCCTGCGGGGACCCGCACGACCCCCGGAGGGGAACCCCGGAGCCGGGGGGGAGCCCACCGTGCCGGGCTGTGCCTCCCGGTGCCCGCAACCCCGGCGGAAAAGTTCCCCGCAAACTTGCCTGGTGCCGGACGGCGGGGGGCGACCCCGCGGCATGGGGGCGGCCGCAGCCCCGGGTGCCGCTGCCCAGCTCCCCGATCCCCGGGCCGCAGCCGGAGCCGGAGCCGCAGCCGGCGAGGGTCCCGGTGCCGAGCGCTCCGCATGGCGCACCCGGAGGCTCCCCCCGCGCAAAAGCCGCGCAAAAGGCGCGCAGAGCCCGCCCCGCGGGGGCGCGCCCGAGCTGGCGGCGGGGCCGGGGCAGGAGGGGCTCGCCCGCACCTCCCGCTCTACGGAGCCGCTTCTCCGCGGGGCCAGGGGCTCGCCGGGGAAAGGGGGGCAGCCCGCTGGGGTCGTGCCTGGCACCGGGGGGGCGCAGCGGCAGGGTGGAGGGCGGACAGACGGATGGACGGACGGATGGACGGACGGATGGACGGGTGCTGCCCCGCTGTCACCCCCGGTGGGGTGCTGGAAGCAGGGTGCTGCCCACCGGTGGCACCCCTTAATGAACTTGTGGTGCTCTTCCCACTCACTGCTGTGCGTGTCCCCGAGAAGTGTGCAAGGCTCGCACACACACACACACACACACACACACACACGGCCCCCCCCCAGAGGGATGGCTCCAGGGAAGCCGAAATCCCGTGCAGGGGTCACCACATCGCACCCCTCGCACAGCTCAGGGGAGCGCTCCCCGTGCCCGCTCTGCACGGGAACCTGCGGGACAGCCGGGGGGAGCTCCTCGGAGCGGGGATCGGCTCCGATTTTAAGCGGGGAATTAAATCTGGGTGGCGGGGTTAAGGAGCCGGCAGCATCCTCAGCTCTGCCACGGACTCGTTCGTGGGCAAACCACTCCCACCCCACGTGTGCTGGCTCCCGGGGGGCGCAGAGCTGCTGCGCTCCTGCTCCTCCGCTGGCCTTACCTGCCTGGGCAGGGGTCCTGGAGGCAGGGAAACTCCTGCGGGTGGGCTCCGGCACCTCGGGCCGGGCTGGGGAAGGCACCTCGAGCCGCGTGGGACAGGGGCTGTCTCCTGTTCTGAGCATTATGCACTGGCACCAAGAGCAGAGGGGGGGTCTCATTTCAAGTGAGGTCCTTTGTTGCTATGGTAATACAAATTGAAAACCTATACTATAGTAATTTTAGCAAAATCTCTCTCTCTCTCTCTTTTTTTTTTTTTTTTTTCTAAATTAAATTGGACTGTGCTTCAGAATTGTGTGGGCTTACTGAAATAGTCATGCTTGTATTCTTCAACCAGAGTTGTTAAACAGCACTTCTGGAGGGCTGTCATCAGCTGTGGCTGAGAGCAACTTGCTGCTTTTTTCCCGATATCCGATTTTTATTTGATTTTGGGAAGTTTTCTTAGGATGGCTCTCAGCCTTTAACTCTAGAACAGAGGTAGCTGGTTTTACTGACCACAGTGAGATGTATGGAGAGTTTTGCCCTTTGTGTATTCTATAACAGTCCTGCTAATGAAAACCTGTATTTCAAAAGCCTTTATGGATGATTAGTGTCAAAAAGGAAGGACACACAAATAGGATCTCCCAGGGAATTTTCCAGGATCATTTTTCGCTGGTATTTTCTGTGATAACTTGGGCGATGGAGTGGATTGTACTTTTATAACACTTGCAGTGATTCCAGTCACGGCGTACAAGACTGGGTTTTAAAATGACCCTGAGATATTGAAGACCCAGTCTAAATTCAGCATGATAAAATTCTAGCAGAAGAAGTATGAAGTACGCCACTTAGGAAGGAATATCACATGTCAAACGAGGACTGTCTTGTTAGGAGAAAATACTGCAGGAGAGAGCCTTGGGATTGTAGTGGGTCATGGACTGTGCAGTGCTGCAAAATAGTTGTGCTGTTCTGAGCTCCAGTAGCAGGAGGATTGTATGTAAGGCATTGGAGGGTGTTATTTCTGTTCTGTTTAGCAACAGGCAGGCTTGGCTGAAGCACGCTATCCAGTTTCAAGCGTTACACACACTTTTAAAGAAAGATGTGGGCAAACAAGACAGGAGAATAGCAACCAGAGCTGCAAGGGGCTTAGGAAATGTAAGCTATGAGGAGTGATGGAATTTGATTGTTTGATCTCGAAAAGAAAACACAATGTAAAGACATGGAACAGTCTTCAGATGTGTAAACACATTTGTAAACATGGCAGTAATCAGTTGTTCTGTGACCACCAATGGCAGGATAAAAAGCAACTTCCTGAAGTGCAATTAGGGAGATTACTTAAGATATCAGGCGGAAGGAAAAAAAAAGAGAGAAAAAAACCCACCTGCTACTGTGTGAGCAGCTAGAATCTCAGGAGGTTTAGAAAGAAGATTTAAAGGAGATTTTTTTTTTTTTTTTTTAAAAAAAAAGGTTGGATAAACATCTATCAGGGCTGGCTGTAGCATGAACGGCCATTCCTCAGAGCAGAGAAGATCTTGTTTCAGTGATCTCCCGAGATGTTTACCAGCCCATGTTTCTAGGATTTCTGATTGTCAAACAAGCTACACCTATCTATTCAGGAGAGGCTTAATAGCATGGCATAGAAGAAGAACTCATTACACATCCTGCATATGATTAATGCAGCACTTTTAAGTAAGTCACCCCAGACTATGCATCAGTATCTCTTTAAGATCTGGAGACTGCAGCAGGTAGTGAGTGGAGCTATCCATTCCAAGTAAGCGGTTTTCAAATCCACTTTTGAACAATAATGATTCAAAATTGTTACTGCTTGATCGCCAGTGCAAATTTAAGCATCTTGGAACTCGCTTGGTACTTACTGTCAAAATCACCAGTTCATTTTTGGATGCTGGCGGAGTCAGGTGAGGTCAAGAACTTCATTGAGAGCCTGACTTTTTGAAATGAGAAATGAAAGGCAGATGTGAGAGTACTAACTGCAGGCTATACTAAATCTGTTCTGGCAAATGGAGATCTGTACTCTTCAGGCATGCCTTTCCTCCATCTTTCATGAACATGGAGTTTATGTGAAAAACAAAAGTTGTACATGCCCTTGAAGATAACAAGAAGTGCGCTAGCAGTTCATCTGCAGTGATAAGCTGACTGCAGCACAAACCGGCTGAGGATTCCCCGAGTAAATCTACTACTTTCTGCTCCTTGAGGAATTAGCATTGCCACAGAGTAAAAAATTAATCCCACTTTCATTACTTTTTGCAGCTTACGGCTGCTTTTCCTCTGTTCCTTTGATTGTTGACATTGAAATCCCTTTCTGTCATTTCTCTGGCTTTTGCAGATAATTCCAGCATCATTCTGCAGTCAGGAGCAGTGCTGCCAGCAAAACAAAGTATTTCAACTTTACAGCACCTTTCACCTCTAACTTTCCAAACAAAGCACGAGAGTAAATGAATTTCTTATAAAACAGAATGTAAATTCCTATGCAGCTGAAAGATGAGAATTTGCAAAATGAAGCTACAGAGCAAGGATTGTTCACAGAACTTACTCATTAGAAAATTTCAGCTAATGGATACATTAAAAAAATGCCATCTGTTTGAGGAAGACTCTCTAAGCAGAGATAGAAGCAAAAGTCGTTGAATAAACTATGGATGAAAAATTATTCACCTGCTTTTAGAAAACTTAATATTTTTGTCTTTTGAGGATTCTATGTAATATATATGCAAAATGTTAAGCTGAAGGTGGATAGCACAGACTGCTCTTGTACAGAGATTCAAAAAGGTCTGAAAAAAGAATGTATCAAAACCCACGGTACATTTTGCTGTGTATCAGTGGTGTTCTCACACAGAACATGGGAATTCCTTCAAGACCAAGGAAATCTATTCCTGCATTTCTGTTTATACCCAGATGCATTTGTATCTTGATTTCTGCTATTGCATAAAGAAAGCAGTTATGTGACACCCGTGATTTTGGCAATGGGGAAAGACTGTGAAGGGCAGTGACAGAGTGTAGCTACTCAGTCTTAGCACCATGCACAGCAACGGAAGCAGCAAGTGTTTGCCAGTTCAGCTCTGTCAACCCTTCCAATACGACAATCCTACTGGGAAAGAAGGGCTTTAAAGTGACTGCAGATTAGGTAATGATCGTGGCCTTCCCTAAAATTCTCAAGCTGTGGGCACCCGTGGGACCACTTGGCCCAGGCTGCGCAGCAGATGAGCTGGTTTCAGGTGGTAGCCATTGCTTGGTGGAAAAGGCCCTCAAAATGAGCTGGGCATGGCAGTTTTCAGCAGTTCTCCTGGAATGGACATGGAGGTCCATGTGCTGAATGCTAGCCAGCTATGTGCCTTGGTAACCAAGAACACTAGCAGCATCCTGGGATGTATTAACAGGAGCTTAGCCACAGATCAAGAGCAGTGGTTACTCCCTGCTAGATGACTTCTAGAATACTGCACCCAGTCTTGGGCCCACAGGACAGGATAAACATCCATACACTGAACTGAGCTCAGCAGAGGGCCACCAAGATGGTCAGTGGATGGAGCACATGTTCTGTTGAGAGACTGAGAGAACTGAGCACTTGGAGAATAGCAGGTTTCAGGGATTCCTAATAGCTTCCAATATCAACAAGATTTTCAGAAAGCTGGAGGTGGGCTCTTCACTGTGGTGCATGGCAGGAGGACAACTGCCCTGGGGTTTCCAAGGCCAGCTTGGTTAAGACTTGAGCAACCAAGTCTGCTCTCATAGCTACCCTTGCGTTGAGCAGAAGGCTGAGCAAGAAGGCTGCCTGACATCTCTTTCAGCCTGAGTGTTTCCGTGTTTGGATGGTAATTGCTGTTGGAAACGCTACTGCCATCGTCAGCTTCCCCTGTGAGTCCAAGGTGACCTTTGACATAAGCAGATCGCACACTGCTTGCAGATGGACCCAGTTCTCATGTCACTGCATGGCGAGACATTTCTTTGCTGATTTATGGCCTATGCAGGCATTTCTGTTGCTTGCTCTTCTCATGTCTTTTCTCATGAATAGCCCCATTACTCTTAATGCAGTGCTTCTGTAGCACACCTTCCTGTGGGTAAAGCTTCGGAACAGGTCCCTGACTTTTATTACAAGTAACCCAGTCAAAACAGCAATTTGTCTTTTGCTGGAATTCACAGAGATGCTTAGGTTACAGAGTTGCAATAGCAGGGAACGAGACTCAACAATCCAGGTTCCTGTGTTTCTGTGCTCCTCACATCTTGCAGTTCTTCCTGTCACTACAAGAAGCCTTCAGAAATCCACGTACTTTCTCCATGCCCTGGTTTAGGACATGTCCCCCCCAGCCACACAGACGTGCATTTGCATTGCAGTAGTGTTTATCTTTACTGTGCTTCCCCAGAGAGGTAAAGTGCTCTGCCAGCCAGAAGCAATTGGCTAAAAGTCTCAGCTTCACCATTCCAAGCATGTCTCCAAGCTCTCAGAGCAGTCCTCCTTGAGCACATACTGCAGGTAAGCCCTGTCTCCATTGTAGCAGCGTGTTTGTCTGGTTTTGGGGTCCTTCTCCAAGGAATGCTAATGATCTCCTTGCCTGCCTTGCTTGAGGTAAATGTGTCAATTTAATTACCTTTGCTGCTAAGTGAGATGCATTTGACCAAATGTGGTTATCCGCTTTAAAGTAGAGCACAAATAAACTAACGTCTGACTCAATGGGTGACTCAAGACTCAACTCACTGCGAAAGGAATCTCAGGTAATCTGGCATCTGATGCCCACATTTGGACAGCAGAGTCTCACCTGGAATTACCTCCCTAAGGCCACAAAAGTTCTGTAGCAGAGACAGGATTCAATTTAGACATCTTACTCTGGTCTTTAGTCATTGAACCAGAGCCTCAGACATTCATGTTTAGAGAAAAGCTTTCCTTTAGCTTTATTCCTTGTGCAGCTTTTTTGTGAGTTTTGTGCTTGCGTTTGTGATTGCACATGGTCAGAGTCAGGCTTTTGTACTGTTCTCCTTCTGTTTGCTCTTGCTGAAAATGATTAGGGAGAACTCCTGCACGAGCTTCTGCACGGCTGTATCGCGTTATCGTGGCATTGAGGGAGAGAGGAGTAACACATACCTCCTCCATCTGCAGCTCCGTGGCTGTTATGTTTATGTTTGCAAGGTGGCCAATGTGACTAAAATTAATTTACAAACACTTGAAGTCTTACTCCGGTACCTCATGCTGCCAGCCTCCCCCATATCCCCACTGCAGATACGCTGAGGCTTGTTCTGAACACTCCTTTGGTGTACGTGTGTGTGACTGCTACCTGTGGTCTACTCTGCTGGAAAATGGGAGTTTTAGAAGTAGGGAACATCGGTGGACACAAAAACAGAATCAGCACAGACTCTGACTCTACAAAGCAAATAGGAAATGGACAGGTCCTGAAAGTGGAAAACAGCAGGAGGTCAGGAGCACAGTTGTGCAGAAAACTCCTTTTAATTTAAACAGGGAATAAGATATGGATGTACTTGAAGTCTCACAAGATTTTAGTTTGGCCTGTGCAGCATACATTCCTAAGCTTAGTGTGTCTCAGGGGCTTGGCTGTGCAGCACGCTACTCCACGTAGGTTGTGCCCACCCTTGGAAAATCCTATAACTTCATGAGCGAGCAGAGGAATCTCTGCATACATATATTTTGCATATTTTGCATAATCTCTGCCTAATCTGAATGTGCAGTTAATGTACTAGCAAAGGGTAAACAGGAGCATCACTGCATGCAGGTTGCTCTTGGCACTTTGAATCTGTTTTCAGGTTAGGCACACAACAGTAACCATGTGGCATGCCACTGCAGAGCCACATTAAAAAAATACCAAAACATTTGATAAAATGCATTATTTCAACACATCTAAATTATTATTTTATATCCTGTACTAACAAAACCAGCAAAAGTGTTTACAGGAGAGGAAGGTTCTTTGGCTGCAGTGCGTTTCAGGGGGCTGCTGTATAGAAACTATCAGGGCAGCGTATTATTTATCACGGCTCTGGCAGGCTTCCAAAAACATGTCACTTTTTTTTTTTCAGATTGCTGAACCGAAAGAGCCTTGAAAGGATCTGAGAAATGCCTTTCCAAGCGTGTGTTTAGGCATCAGTATTGTTCAGCTTTATGAGAAAGAGTAGATAACACTCCTGAACACCTTGTTACTGCATCTGCCTCAGATTAGTCACAGAAATCTTCTTTCGTGGCCTCTGTTCAGGCAACGAGAAGATGTGGGTGTATTCATATAGTATACATGTGGGTCTAGGGATGTGTCTTTGGACCTGACTGATGTAAATATGAATTCTAGTATGCAATTCCCTGTGAAAATTGCCAGAGCTTTGTAGACCTGGCAGTCTTAGATGCCAGCTTAGTAAGTCTGGGTCCCAGCTGGCCTTGTTCTTGCTTTGCATCCTCTGGGGAGGAGCGCAGAGCTCCCTGCTGGGGCTCTCCTCTTCCCCTTTGCTGGAACAGACTCAGTGCATCCAGCTCCCCTAGGCTCCCGCAGTAGCACACAACCCCTATTTTCCATCATCCCACCCATCTGATGGCAGTTCACCCCTCATGGACAAGGCACAGCAGGAGCACAAGCACTGCCTTGGCAACAAGTGGAGCAATCCACAGGCAAGAAGGAGCACAGCAGTGTGTGCTCCCTGCCTTCATCACTTCTTCACCCATGAAGGTTTGGTCTGAGAGTAGGCTCTGAAGAGGGCACAGGAATGGCCAGGACAACACATGGCATCTTCTCCAGAAAATAGCGTCTCTTCGTGCTGCCAGCTCCCCTCTCCACTGAATGAACTCACAGCTCAATATCCATATTCTTATCCTTTATTTCTCTAGGACTAGTTTCTTGGGTTTAGTTCATGGTAAAATTCCAGGGTGTTGGAGTCCAAGCTCTCTGCAGGGAGACTGGAGAAATCTGGAGTCAGCCATTCCCTCCTTCCAGTGCATTTCCATTTGAATGGGAGCCTTTCAAATTAATGACTTCTTACTGTCAGCCCTTTTGAGATTCATTCTGTCATGGACAAGAAAAGAAAAATAGAGAGGCCAAATGGCCCCGCTTTCAAAACAGAATCTGTGGTATGAAACACTTAACAGGGAGAGAGTCCCTAATGCCAAACTAAATTTACAAGTTGTTCCCTGATGATAGATTCCACAAACTGTCAAAATGTCACTGGAAGTTGCCAGGCACACAATTTTTGGACATTCACTTCTGTTCAAAGATATATTTAAGAAGACAAGATGGGTTTCCATTACATTTGCTTTTCTAGCTCAATCAGTTTTTCATGCTCATGACACATTAAGCAAAATTGAAATAATTATCTTAGTCATAATACTTTGGTTTGTACAATAACAAATTTGGTGATGCAGTTTTCAAAAACGATTTTGACAATATAAAAGAAAATTTTTATTAGGCAAAAACATCCTGCATGACTGCTGCAATTGCTGTTACAAAACCATGGGGGTATGCCGTACAATGGCATTTCTGCAGGTAAACACAACACTTTAAAAAGTCCCAATCCCTGCCTTCTCCATCCAGACAAACCTCATTCTTCGAGGTTTGACCGAGTAAAGAGTAAATGAGAACCTGAGGAGTTTGTGTGGTTTGAGTCCCCAGGTAAGTGCTGCCCTTGTTCTGCACAGTGCTGCGCTGAGTTGGTGCTTCCTCTGTTCACTCAGCACCGTGGTTGCACGTGGATCTGTGCACCAAGGCAGTGGCCAGGACACCAGGAGACAAGGCACAGTGCTTCTGTTCCTGTCTTAGCTCTGGGGCACTGGAGGAATTGTGTTACGGCTGGTGCTTATTTTCCCTCAGGAGATTTGTCTCTTGTGTCTGCGAGGGCAGAATATTTTCAATAGCAAAAAAATGCACATGTTCACCACTGGAAATCTTCGCTTTAGGAAGGGAACCATCTGGAGAATACGCTGTAAAATAGGCCCTGAATGAGCTCCCAGACTCAGCGGGACTTGGAGATAATTCTGTAGGTAGCAGAGCTGTTAATGTAGTTATAGTCCCAAGTAATAGTGAGACCAGCTGACTGGCCATTTGCACAGGAATTTTCCATCTCTGCATGCACAATGGGCAACTTTGTGCTCAGCTGAAACACTCAGTACACAAACATTTAATGTGTTTATTTGTTGCATGCTGTGGTGAAAACAAGATCCTTGCCATTCATTTGGTTGGCTGTGAGCAGCATCTTTCTTGCTGTTTCTCTGCATCTGTACTCTGCTTGGAAAATACAGCAGCGTGCGAATGAATGTTTCATTCCATGTCTGAAGTTGTGTCGTGCACTTTTAATTAAAAAACTTTATGAGTGGTTGAAGCCCTGTAGAAAAGCAGTAAATTGCCAAACATTTGACAGTGGTAAACAATGGTTCTGGGTGGGTAATTGCGGGCTGCTCCTATAAATGGTGCTTTTGACCATCCACCAGGATTCTGCTTCCTGGCTCGGCGCAGTTCCCCATCTCTAATGAAAATTTAAAGCAGTCCTTTAAGCTCAGAGCCAGACTCTGATATTCTTGTCCTCTGTGAGCAGAGCCTTATTTCCCAAGGAGCTTGGAAGGAAGGAACGACCTCCAGCGTGGTGGGAACAGGGGGATTTCTGCCTTCCTGCCCCACAGCTGCTGCAAACAGCAGTGTATGTGGGCAGAGTGCCCCGTGCTGTCCAGAGGATGTGTCCTCCTGCCCCTTGCAGGCTGTCTGTGAGTGACACAGCTGGTCAGCACCAGGGAACCCTCAAATGACAGCATGTGTATACAAAAATATTTGTAAAACATCTGGTAGCTTACCTGACATTTAACCTTAGAGCTAGACCCCCCACTACAAGTAATGAATAGCCCCTTGGTAGTCCCTTTTTCTGGTACTAATTGCATTTTACTAATTAAATTTTACCTGTAAGTAGCCCTAAAATAAATACTTGTGATCCTGCTTCCAAAACTTTTCCCGTGGGTTACCGTATTACTTGGAAAAGGTACAGCCCCGTAGTCCTGTTGCCCTTTTAAATTAATAAACAAGTCTCCCATATACTTTCATGGCTATGTGACAAACCATAACATCTCTCTTACTAAATTCCGATTATGACTTTATCTCATTATGATTCAACAGCTGCTGAAATTATTAACACTTAAAAAATGAAAATAGTGGAGAGTCCAGAGAGCCCAGGCCAGGTACCTCCAGGAGAGGTTTGGTTTTCCTGGTTTTCCTAGCATGTGAAAGTATCAATGGCAGCGGATAGATAATTCAAAGTTAAACCAATATGTAATCCTTATAATTCAAAAATGGACCCTCATATACAAGAAGCAAGACATGCATAATGTAGTTATTGTACCTAATTATTGTTCAGCTGTACGTCTTGCTTGGAGCAAAATTGCCGCAAAATGTAGACCAGCTTTCTGGTTAATAAGATTCTTTCCCTTCTTATTAAGTTTATGAAATGTTGCTCTAAAAATAATTCTGTAGAAATCAGAAGAATAAAATCAGGTTCTTCATTGGTGGCTTACTATGCATTAGTCATTCACTTTTACTGAACTTCTGAATCTCATGTATTTATCTAAAAATAAATATTATTTCTTGACATTTCCTGTTTGGATGTAATTGTGCCTGGCGTTAGCTTGCTACTAGGAACCTTTCTAGGCAACAACAGACTTCAATTGCATGCTTTAGGAGTTCGATCATGGCACATTTTGGCTTGTTTTTCCTCTTGAAATTCAAGTCAAAATTCCTTCGGTTTCAATGAAACTGGCGCGGGGTCGCAGGTGTAGCTGGAGCAAGACCTTGCACAGACTCTGAGGCTTTTTTGTACCTCTTGCTCTTTAAATATCGTAGCTGTCGTAGGTTTTGCTGCTGTCTTTTAGCACAGTGTGGCAGAATGGACGCTCAGATTATCATACTTCTTTCTTATTTGATGTGTATTTTGGCTTATGTTTTAAGCATCTTGTGGTTTAATTAACACTCGTAATTCTGTTTGTCCTCATACAGCGAGGATTGGATCCACTGCTGAGGCTCCTAGAGGCTGCCACAATACAAATAATAAAGAGTATTTTTCCAGCATGAGCCAAAAAATCTGTCCTTTTTGCCATTTCTGTGCTTAATCTGGCAAGGAAAAGGACTTGGGGTGTGTGTGCACTGATCAGCTAAGTTCTCTGGGCTGCTGGGAATTGAAGAACAATGTCAGCATTTGTTATTTCTCTCATAAAATAGTGAAAACAGCACTGTCGTGACAAATCTGTTGAAATAACTCACAAATGGATAGTTCCTCTGTAGGAAGAAATATTTTAAGGCCACTCTACTCCCCTGTATCTGCAGGCATTCTAGGACTACACAACAAAATGATTTATTTTATTATTTTTTTTACAATTACACGATAAATCTCCCCACTTTTCAGTCTCTATATAATCCACACCACGCTGCCAAAATAACAATGCCTGATTGTGTTGCTAATCAAATCTTAGTTTAGCAGCTAGTACCTCGATAAGATGTTAATGAGTTCTTGGCAGTTCCTCTTCTTCTGTCAGACAACTAGGTAAATCTACAACGTACTAATTTAATTGGAAAATGGGCACTCAAGCATCAGCACAGTGCGTGCTGGAGAGATACCATCTACTCTGTTTCAGTAAGTGACTTAACTGTCCGCTCGTGGAAAGCGTTTAGTGCCCAGGAGGTGTCAACCAGTGATAATTGCAGTGTGGGGTTTGCAGAAATGCTGTGCTGGAGATCTTCTGGAGCAACTTCTAGTGCAGGGTATATAAAGTTCCTGAAAGAACTAGCTCCGTCAGATATTTTTATGGATATATTAAAGTGTGTTTTGTACGGAATTCTTTTTACATTTATTTTGCAATCTCATTTTTCTTCGTTTATGGCTTTACAGCCGTACGTACCTTAGAAATTTGGGCTAGTTGTGTTAGCATTGTCTGATCTCTTGTTACACCAGTACAGCCGTATCTAGGAGAGAAAAGAAAGAAATTAGATCAGTATAAACATTTCCTCAGCAGCTGTGTCCCCACTAAAGGTTGTGCTGGTATTTCTGTAATGATTTCATGAACTAACTTAGTTATAGCAGTATGAGCAGCATGTGCAGAGCATTATTGTTCCTAGAGCAGCCGCCTTTTGAAGTACAGTGGGGGTGAGACCTTGAAGCTGATTGTCTCCAGTAAAGGAGATGTTTAGGTTCATTTTCTCTCTTCTTTGTCGTTCTGTTAGACTCATCTGCCAAAACAAGCACAAGAAGAGAGTTATAGACTGCTCGTGGCTCTCTGAACACCAAAAGCTGATGGACTGGCTGGGTCTAATGCTCTTCAAGGGTCTGGTATAAATCCCATTAGCCATGTTTATATGAAGACTAGCACTTTTAAGGCAGTATTAGGGTTATAATGTGTGTGCTATAACCCTTTATGGAGTGGAGCTGTACTAAGAGGCCAAAAGGAGCAAGTCATGTTTGCAGCTATGGGGCTTGATACGCTTCAGAATGGCTAGGTGGAGACTGCGTCTGGCCAGTGAGCGATTGATTTAATTAATAAATCATCAGTTTTCAAGCGCTGTCTGCTGTGGGATGCCACGACATCCCGAGACTTCCCATTTGCTTAACAAATAGAAATCCCCATCTCCTGCAAAATGTGCTGCTGCCCTGGGAACACAGAACGGGGTTTTGTCTGCTTGGCTGCCAGCTCGCTGAAGCCTTCACTGACAACTTGTTGAGCGGTTCGGCGGATAACACAGCCTCTCCTGGGAGCCCTGCGGAACACGATTGTTCTGCTTCCAGGGAGCAGCTAGGCTTATCTGAATGGAGATGCTGATATGCTGCCCAAGAGCTGGGTTTATAGATCTAATTGAAGTGCTGTAATTGTACAGCTGACACATGCTTCTTGTTGTGGGTTTCTGGTTTGGTAGAAGGAGGTTAGCAATATACTGATTTTACTTTTAATTACAGAAATAGCAGTTGGACTTTTCCTCTCTAGCTGAGAGTAACACTACTTAGTCAGTGACCTGGAGACACATCCAATTATCTCTTCTCTGAAAGCCATCATACAATGATTTGTCAAAAACTTCCTTTGCAAACTTCCTTATATGATGCTGTGCTGTGGGCAGGAGTCATTTGCTGCAGGCAGAGTATGGGGCCATTCTGAATATACAGATAGCTTTTCTAGTTCCTGGAAAACTCCTGTGTCTCCTGCTGTGAGCAGGAATTATTCCTTACGTGCTGATGTGATGCTTTAACTGTACATAGAGTTGCAGCCCTAATGTGTTATGGAGGGCTGGGGCCTGTTCAATTCACTCTGTAACAGGAGAATTCCTTCCTTGTTCATCCCATATCCACCCATATCCACCCGCTCTGTTGCCCCCAACCTTGTGGTGCATCCTCCTGTGCTGCAAGGTTTTAGCATCACTTGTACTATGGATGCTAATTCTTGCTACTTTGGAAAAATCTTTTGAGAGGTGTTCCATGCTGCCCAGATAGTTCCAGCTCCTCGATGATACTCTAGAGCGAGGTCTGTTGTATTCCTTGAGAGTCCTCATATGGTAAATTTCTCACTGCTCTTCTACAGCCTAACTTACTAGTGTGCTGCTATGTGCGTAGATCACTGCATGTTTAATCCTTTCCTAAAACCACTTAAATCCTCTCCAGTACGTAATGCCCATTTTGAGAGAGACTGATTACATCAGCCCCAGTTATCTGCACCACTCCTGAATATAGATTTTTTTTTCTAATTTTTCACATAATAAATTACAGAAATCAAGGCTAATTCTTGAGCCATAGTGCACTTTAAGGTTCCAGCAGGAGTACTTTGTTTGTACCATTTTCAGCCCTTTTTTACTGTACTGTGTGCCTAAAATTTGGCAGGTATAAATTAAACCTCTAGAATAACTACAGTTACTCCTTGCCATGACTCAGAACAGTCTGTCCAAAGTTTTCCATCAAACTGAAATTATAATCCATTATGACAAAGGTGGCAGGATGCCAGAGGGATAATATATTGAGTAAGAGGGAGAAATGAAGCACCGCACAGTGTTTGGAGCAGTGCTTTGCAAATTGGTGCCTAAGCGTCTTGTGGCGTCTCTCCCGCCCTGCTGTCTGAGGAGAGGAGTGAGCAATGCACAGTCTCCACGGTCCTTAGCACTATGTGATTCCAAATCTCAAGAACTTTTAAAGAAAAGATGTGTTTGTCCCGAGCCAAACTTCCCTGAATCTTGCATCCTCTCTTGAACTTCTGCGTCTCTGGGTCTGGCACAGAATGAACAGAAAGGTCATGCCCGTCCTGGTCATAGGCTGTAATCACAAGAGCTGCTCTGGAAGGATGTGATTTGTGGCAGAAAGCAACAACTGTGCTGTACGACCTCTTGAGGACCAAATTCTGCAAAATGTAGTCTGTGCACTCAAGTCTAAATGAAGTGAGCTAGAAAGCACACTTGAAGGAATGAATGTTGGACCCGATTCTCCCAAAATTCAGTATGGCTGGGGTTAGTCTGGACTAACTGGCCCATTATTTTTATTTTTTCTTATCCCTGTAACACTTTCTGATTAAGTAGAAAAATAATAACAACATTATTTTCATTTCAATTGTTCTTAATCCAATACTTTCCTGACTAAATATTTTGTAGCATGAAGGATTCACTCAGGAATGAATTTGGCTCACATATGACAGTTTGTGTCTGGTACGATAGTAGCTATCTAAAGAGAAAAATGTAAATTTACCTACTGAAGGAAAAGAAAGAAGGGAAATATTTATTGACAGCAGTGCTACTATAGAGACCAGGAACATTTTCAAATAGCAATAATAAAAATATCCGTGTGCTAAATTATCTCTGCTTGGTTCTGTCATTGTTAGTCTTGTTACCATCACTACCTGCTGCACTGGTTTGGAACAACAGCACCACCAGAATTTCTTTAGACATCTGTACTTACAAAAAAACTCTAGATTTGTGGAACTGGATGTTTTCATTTTACTTTGACAATGATGTTTCAGCCTGTAGAAAATAGCTTTTCCGTCTCTTCTCCAGACTCAAATTAAAAGAATAATTTATCACAGAAAAGTATAAAAATGAGCTAAAGCAAAATGAAAGTAACATTTATTTTTCTCTACATAAAAATATCTCAGGAGTTTAAAGCAAAACATGCAAATGAAGAAGGCTGATTTAGCTGCTACTACAGATTACACACATTCTGTGCAATCTTTGTTTATTTAGCGGTGCACAAGGTAAACTAAAATAAAACAAATATGGTTCAGATTTTTAAATAGGTTTCCAGATTTTTTTCTGTGAACTGTTTTATTTTATTTATCAAATGTGTTAACACTGCTAAGTCTAAAGCAAGGAAACTGCAATGTCCTGCACTGGATCTCTGTATTTATGCAGAAGGCAAATCAGAGATACCCACCGCAGTGAATGGAGCATTTACATTTGTGCCCAATGACTGAAAATATCTCATTCAGTATCTCGGATCAGAGAGATTTGAGAAAAATCCCAGAAACATCAGTATCCATCTCCAAGGCATGCTGTTCGTGCCATGCTCATTCCTCTGGGACTTCCCTGACCTCCCGCAGCCTCTGCGCACAGGAGCAGACAGCCACCAGAAGCGACAGGGCTGGGGCTGTTTTTTCTGTTGGTTGGGAACCATTCCCCCTCCTTTCTGCCATAACAAGGTAGTTGTGAGCCAGGATTTCAGCCCATCGTAAAACCTTTCCCCCCCTGAAAATAGGATTGCAAAAATGCAAACGCATTGGCACTGCCAAATCTCGTGCCTCGATACCTGTGCGTGCACCCACTGAGATGTGCGTAGGTGCAACGAGTGGCCACTGAACCGGCGGGGTGACTCAGGGGGTTCACTAAGACACACGCTGGAGTCAGTGGAAGATCAAAGCCCTTGATTGTAGGCACGTGGTGCAACTGTAAATGTACTTTCAGCAGGCACGTGCAAATTGCCTTTTAGATGAAGGGTTTGTCACGGGTATATGTATCTTGCTCAGTCACCTGCACCATGAGGAAGAGTGATGGCAAATAGAAGAACATTTGTGTCTATTCTGCTATACATGCATAGGTTAAAAAAAAAGGCTCTTTAGGTGTTATTGCCCATGTATAACTACCCGTACAAGCTCAGGCTCATGTTCTTGAACATTTTGCATGTAGATTTAGTTTTGTGAGACTGTTGAAGATTTGGTTGTAGGGCAATAAACATTGTTCTTTATCATCCTTGTATGACATAGCAAAAATTATTTAGGCTCATATTTAGTCATCACACACTGGTTTTGCTCAGTAAAACACACCATTTAACAAATCCTATTTGACCATGTGGCTAAGTAACAGTGACAGAAGGATTTTTATGTGCTATATTCACATCTCACCTGAGATGAAAATACAGAGTGAGTATTTCTGGTGCCCCTGGTGTAGGTACAACTTCAAAGGGTGCAGATGAATGCCACGGAGAGCTCCCAGTTCCCAATATTTGTGCTGAACTGGTATCAAATGTCAGAAGCAAATTTCTTCATCCTCTTTCTTTCCTTTTTACTTGAGAAGGCGTGTAAAAAAATGAAAGACCTCGTGTAACTGTGCCACTAAAGGTCCTTTATTTATTGGAGAAGGATGTGTCAGAAACGCTGCTGTGTTAAGCTGCTTGCGCTCCCAGTAGTTTCTACGGCTATATGCAATCAGGGAGCTGTTAGCTTTTGAAATGATCTGGAAAGGATTAATAATGAATCTATAACTGGAATAATGAAAGCCTTCAAGTGTTCCCCAGGGAAGAGAGTGTGCTTAACATTTTAATTCTATACCATGTGGTCCTGGAGGCAGTGGGGCATTTCCACATCGGGAATTGGGTGCAGGTGCTACCCACTGGAGTGGTTTGCATGTCTGATGTACTGATAAAAATAATCCTAAAAATCTTTATGGGCACTTGTGAATTATTAAACAGCCTAAGACTATAATTTTAGATAAATTATTGAGTTATTCTGAGTTCAAAAGCTGTGTTTAGCGATTGCATATTCTCACAAGTGATACTTGCTGCTCAGAGGGACACCGAAAATTGAGGATGGTCTATCTGGTTATCCATGTACCTCTGCAAACGCTGTAAAATCAGTTAGCTGCAAGTCAAAACACCAGCCAGAACTTTACAGCAGTCAAAACACCAGTGAGGAGCCCGCAGCCTCCTCCAGCACGCCAAGCACTGCCTTGCGTGGCTGCGCCGCGCACAGGAGGCAGGAGAGGCAGGGCAGGATGCTGCGAGGCTGAGCGCAAGCGCTCCACAGGAGCCCTTCCTCAAAGCAGTGGAGCCAGCAGCCTGTTCTTCAGCTCCCTAGGGTGCCCGCCTGCTACGATTTGGCCCTCTTTTGAGTACTGGAATTTCTGACATTTCAGTGCTCCCAGATGCTGTTCAGAGATTTCGCCTAGAAAGTGTGCTGCACACTGAGTCATCCACAGCCACACTCGCCCTCCCTGGGTTTCTCTTGGAGCTTGCTCCGCCCTGTGCAGCTCTCACCGAGCCTCTCTCTCTATCACTGATGAGGCCTGATGACTTTTATCAGATCATCGTGGTCTTTTTTGCATGTCACACTTGTTTTTCCAACTTCTCCTGAAATGTTTGCGTGCTATTTTACTTGCTTTGATCAATACGTCAATATTAAATCAAGTGGGATGACATGCTGTATTTTGGACAGCATAACAACTAAGATTAGTTTGTCAAAGCTTTTGAAAGAGGCATTCGGAGAATAGAACAACAGTACAACAACAAGTCACTTTTCCCCTTACCATTAGGGTAGTTACTTGTGTATAATTTTGTATGGAATGTAATTGGTAAATATCTCAGAAAACTACAGCACTTGCATATCTGCATCTTTCAGTGCCTAAATACCCTGAAAATACCTTCTGTATGGCACAAATTCACTTTTGAAATGGAATTTACACTTCTGCACATTCTGTTTAGGAACTTCACCTCTCAGGTGGCTGGCAGGCTGGAATTGAAAGTGTTGGTTGCTTTGGTATTCCTCCTACTAATGAAAATGCACAGGAGATGCTACAATGTTCAGATCTTTTACTTCATCAGTGTATGAGGTTATATTAATGCTGGAAAACCCAGACACACACAAAAAATAAACCTAGGATTGGGAATATGCCACTATGTTTGATCTGTACCAAAATAAGTAATTTGCAGGTTTTCCCAGTTCTTTGCAACCTTATTCTTTTTGTAGCTTTTAATCTATAGGAAAAGCTCAGCAAAGAAAGGATAAACCAATTATTCAAGTTTATTAAATAAAATCAGTTAATTATATTTTCTTATTATCCTCTTATATTTGTAAATTGAAGTCGTTCAGTCTGGTAGTCTTAGCAAGCAAACTCGATGTTCCTCTGCTTTTGGGGAATACCGTTGTGTCTGTCATGGATGAAAATATTTTATTTATGCTTTGCTGTACTATTTGGCTGGTTTATGGACCTGCAAACCTCGCAGGAGAGTAAAAGCTCCTTGAGATCTTCCTGAGAACTGCCATGCGGCTTCAGTGTTGGCATTAGCTGGGGGAGGTGTAAAACGCACGTGATGCCAGTCTGCTCCCCGCTGACTGTTTCTGCAGAAGCAGCCTGAGCTATTTGTTATTTCAGGGAGAACCAGCAATAAATTAACTGAAGAAACTTCTTTATTACAACTACAATAGGGCACCAATAATAGCACCTACTCCCCCTGCCCCCTGTTTTTTGGAAGGCACTTGCAGGATTTGCTCAGCTTTGCTCTGCACACTGAGATAATCTGCTAGTCCAAAGCACACAAGGCGAGGAAATATCTTCCCCTGTGCCTGTTGTTCTGGTGATATTGCTTATCCGCTGCCCACACCTGGGCTTGGGCAGATGAATCAAGATGGATTTTGTCTCCTTCTCGGGGCGGATGCTGGGATTAATAGCAGGGCCCAGCTCTGGGACAGAAGCTCACCAGAGCAATTCCTGCAGGAGGCACGTGGGCTAGCACGTACTGTGAGCTCAGACTGCTTGCTGGAGCCTCAGATCCCAGAACTTGGTTTTACAGCTATTAAATCACCAGAAGCAAACAGATCCTTTTTAAAAGCACAGAAGTTTCTACTCCAGATCAGGCCAAAGTCTCAAGCCCTGTCCTGCCTCCAGCAGGTGGACGTGCGGGGTTCCCAGTTGTCATCACTCGAGCACCCCTTTGGAGTCCCGGTGTTTGGCTGACTGTATCCAGCCCTGTCTGACCTGGATTTCCCCTGCCCGGAGGGCAGAACGATGGAAATGCACATTAGGTGTTATTTATCACTGCAGGAAGACGAGGACACACAGATAAAGCTGTGCCAGAACATGGTAGATGCTCATGTGCTGTGAAACACAGCACAGTGCGTTTTGCTTTCCAGGCTGTCTGGTCTGTGTCCCCAAAATGCACTGCTCTTCGTTACCTCCAGCTTCCCTCAGCACAGAGGGGATGTTCCTTTGTTTTTTTCCAGGGAAAGTTAATGCCAGGTACACCCTTCTGCTTCCTGAGGTTTCTTCCAAGTGTTTGCCTATTGCCTCCAGCACACAGGAAGATAAGCACCAAGATAGCACAGAAAGCACATTTCTCCTGCTGCCTCTCACTGGGCCACATGCAGGGATCTGCTGTTGCGGCAGGGATAAGTTCAGGAACGATAAATTCAGCTCCAAGCACTGACATTCAGTCCCTGGACAAGCTCCTACATGAGTCTGATATATTTAAGAAAAAGTAAAGCTGAAAGGAAAGGAAAAAAAAACAGATGCATAAAATGTGAAATGAATCAGGAAGCTGATGAAGCAAGCATGTCAGGACGACATTAAGCCATAACTGATGGAGCAAATTAGTGCGGTTTTGGAAAGCATGCTTAAATAGCCTGGAAGGAATAACCAAGCAGGATACAATTAATACGAGTAGAATTATTTTCTCAATTGTCCTTAAACTTCTGGCTATATGGACCAGAACCCCACAGCTCATTGCCTGTTCCTATTGCATTTTGGGAGCAATTGCTTTCTCCCCTGAGGTTTCCCTTTGGTGTGTTTGCTAGTGTGCATGTATCTGACTGTGTAACTTCTAGCATGAGTTAAAAATTTACTTCAACGAGATTATTGCACAGTGCAATCTAAAGTAATGTACATATAAATTAAATTAGTTCCTTTGAACCCAGTGAAAGGTCCCTGTTATGCAGTTGTTCTGCCCTGTGATAATGAGTGGAATCAAAATATTTGAACATAACCATCGTTTCCTTTCAGTCTTTGTTTCTGTAACAAACCAGCTCCACTCCTGGGCTCGCAGGGGTTACTGCAGCGTGGCTCTCGCTCGGTGCCAAAGGAGGCATCTGGCTGCAGGTCCCAGGCTGCTCATCAGCCCCGCTAAACCCCTGTCGATAGCGCTCCATGCACATCGGGTTCAACGCTCAGCTCTGCTTTCTATAAATGTTCCCTGTCTTTTGACCTGTGACAGAGGGAGCAAAGTTAAGTATAGGATAATTCCTTCCCTCCATAAATAGGCATACATGGAAAAATTTGGATGCTTTATTGTCTCATTATAGCTTGTGCTTTCTCTGGTTTACACTTGTTTCTTGGCATGTTTTATAGCAGTGTCTGGAAAATCAATTTTTCTTCTGCAAGCTACAAAGCAGTACATGTGTTCTTAAACAAAATCCTGTCATTCTGACCAACATCTTTAGTTTTGCTTTCCTGGTGTTGTCATGAAACCTACTTCAGCCCCATCCATTTGCTCTTTCAGTTCAGCGTTGCTTTTAGAGATCACACTTAGTTTAAGAATGCTGTCAAATAACAGATTATACGAAAGCTTTGCTTGTATATTTAGTGTTTTTCAAAAAGGGACTGTTATATTTTAATTACACTTTCTAAGTTTTAAAACTTTGCTGGTTTCTTTCTTCTAACCTCCTTGTTTATTATATGTCTTCTTCTAGAAAGATACGTAGGTTGGTGCTGAGGCTCACTGTTTAAATGCTTCTCAAATGTGCGTTTGTGGCAGGAGAAATGCTGAAGATGCTATGTGCCTGCTTTCATGGGTTGCCAGCCCCGTTGCAGTCCCGTGTTCCCACAGCAGCTGGGTATCGCAGTCCATCTTTGAGATGATCCAGGGAAGTCCAGCAGTTTCAGCAGTTGTCTCCATTAGTGGTGGATGTCAATGTGGATTGCCTGAGGGAATAGGGGATTAGTTCTACATTGGTTATTATAGTCTCCTAATTGGCATGATCCTGCATTGCTTTGAAGTCCAAACTCCCACAGGTCTCATCAGAGCTGTGGAGTCAGAAAGAGAAGAAAAGCTGCGGGTCAGTGAGCCTGGCTGCATTTCACTCTAAGGTTACGTCTGTCTGCTTCACACAAATTGATGGCTCTTGCTAGGCACCAAGGCAGCAGTGACTAATGCCACTTATATGAAGCTGCTGAAATACTCTTTCTGAAGCTTGCCTTCATCAATCTAGATAAAGAGACTTGCAAAGGCAGAGCCTGTGGTCTGATGTCCAGCGAGAAATGGAGCCCTGCTGTGCTCCCCATGCAAAACCGATACACAGCTCAGCACCATGCCAATAAAGGGCAAGCAGCTTTGTGTGAATACCAGGGTGTGGACGATGGCACCAAGCTTCATCCAGTGCTCATCATCACACTTTCTGCCTCAAGGAAGTCCACTTAACCTCATCCTGGAAGGAAAAAAATTCAGGAGAGGCTGTTGACAAACAGAAGAGGAAACCTGCATCACGTTGTGGAAGGCTCGGGGAGCTTTGCAAGGCAGAAGAGAGCCGGTTCTCCTTTTCTGCAGCAGGAGAGCCCTTTTCTGGGCTCTGTGATGTAGGACAGTTTGGTCCCCACTGCTGGGTGGATGCTGTCATTTTAGGGTCAATTAATCAGGCCTTGTGTAGGCAGAGCATATGCTTGACTATATCTGGTGGAACAGAATTTAATTACTGCACCAAGAGTTTTTTTTTTTTTTTTTTTTTTAACATTGAAATTAACATTGCCATTCTCATTTGAAATCAACTGATCTGTTGAATTAATTTCTTGTTTATGGTATTTGTCTTGTAAATGAAGCCTTGATCTTTTATGCTAATGAATTGACATACCACAAAGCTTCGAAGAAGTGGGATAATGAAAGCTGCTGTCAGATGATGATGTTAATGGTTAGGGTTAAGGGGAGCTTCTGCCAGTACCCGCTAAGGTGCAGAGGCTCTCCCTGCATTTCTGGTAATGCCAAAAATGCAACTGGGCATTTGAAAGGGCTGCCCTGCACTGAGAGCATGGGGTGACACCAGAAGAGCTTGAGCTGAAAGCTCCCAATGCTCAGGGTGGCACAAGAAGCATACAGACCGTGCTGTGCTTACTTGGTCATGGAGCTCAGGGAAGGAAACTGCACGGTAGCAGCAGCACAGTCATCACCTCTCAGCACCTGCACACACAGAGATCTGCCCCGGACTTGAACCTGCCATCAGGGTGTGGGTGGATGAACAGTGGAGATGTAGAATTAAGAGAAAAGAACTCCTCTTGTACCTCGTGACAGCGTTGTAACTCTTCAGCGGTGTTGGGAGATGGTATTGGGAAAACAAAGGGAAATTACTTGAAATGTTTTACACTTTGTGTGCACATTGTTAAAGTGCAACCCAAAGGGAAACAGGCCCTGAATATCTTGATTTGAAGAGGGAACAACGATTTGGGATGCAGCAGTGTTAGGAGATGCTGAAAAGAAAAAAAGAAAAAAAAAAAAAAAGAAGAAAAAAAAGACTTTCTTCAAGTCCTTACAGGAGAACGCTGGAAAAATTTGGTGTACAAAATGGTCCTTATCAGGAAGAAAAGGGGTGAGATAACACCCAAATCCAAAATTCATTCAACTGATTTACAAAGCAGGGATTTGAAAATATATTTTTGCAATAGAAGTCTCTTCGATTTTTCTTTGAAACTTTCGGGCTTCCTCAAAAGAGGAATCCAAGAAGTCAAGAAGCTGCTAGATGAACTCCCAGCAGTAGCAGTGTGCTACTTATTGCCTCAACAGTCCTCAGATTATTTCAGGGAGTACTTAAATATGTTCTTGTTAAAAAGCACTTAAAGCTGTTTTGCTCTTCAGAAGAATATGTTGATTTCTCTTTATATCAGTGGCTTACTTCTGAATCTGCTGGTAACACCTGTAGTGGTGACAGAGGTATTATTACTGGGCAGCTGAAAGCAGCACGTTATGTATGGTGCAGGTGTTCTTTCTTTTTTTTTTTTTTTATTTCTTCTTCCTTCGTATCTTTCTGCTGTTTTTCTTCCTCCATAGCTTGCAATTGCATTTTCTTCCCTACCATGTGCTGTTATCACTTTTTTTTTACTCTACTCTTTTGATCAGTTTCACCAGCACTTAGAATTCAGGTCAAACCCTCAAGCTTAGGGATGCCTGGGATGGAGCACACTGAGCCATCAACCTTCAGTGCCTGAATAAACCAGACTAAAATGTAAACCATTTGTTGACACAGAGGTGAGGCTGTGAGATTAAATTAGAAGGACACAAGCGATGCAGGTAAGGACTTTTAAAATTAAACTCTGAATTGCTTCTTCTTCTTGTGCTGTGAAAACATCTAGTTTTGAATAACCTTGGTCCCAGAGGTACAAAGCTATACAAAGACTCTGTAGACTTGTAGCTGATACAAAAGGCTGACTTAACTCCCTTCCTGCTGGCAGAGATAAAATGCGTGCTATCAAACAGACGGAGCTGAGTACGGGTGATGTGGCTGCATGCAAACGCTAGCCTCTGCTCAAGAAAAGGCGTGCTTTGTGAGGTCATAAATATTCCTCCAAGCCTCTCCTGCTTTGCTGACGTGTGCACGTGCAGTGCAGGTGAACCAGCATCCCTCCCCATCCTGGAGGGTCCTGCATCCTGGCTCTGGTGGACTTCGTGTTACTGTTGTCTTCAGCGGAATCAGCATCTCCTTCGGTCCCTCCAGTCCAGAAGCCAGACGTGGGGAAGATGGGGCCTGGACAAACTTCACTGCAGACAGCCGCTTCTGAAGATAAGAGAGCTTTTAACTCCCCTTGTCTGCACAGACCTTAGTTTTACAGATAAGTGTTGTCAATAGGGGTGGGTATTAGTACATAATACGATTTATCTCAGCTTGTCTCTTCTGTTTTTGCAAGAGCTCTTCATCTTGTTGCCCAGGCATTCAATGCTATTAGAGCAAAGCACACAAACCTGGAGTAGCTGATATTTTCCATTGGAGCTTGTTTGAAATTATACTGATGCAAGGCTTTAGGTGATCTGAGGAGATTTATTTATAGCTCTTGCAATAGCAACAGACTTTGGAACCCCACAGAGCCTTGGTCTTGACTTTCAGAAACACCTGTAATTCAGCTGTGGGGACTGCAGAGGTGAAATTGGGTGAGCCTGTCCTGATGAACTGGTAGCAGAACTCCTGTTGCAGACTCAGCTCTTTGTATAGTAAAATGTTGGGTGGCCTGCTGGACTCTGTGCAAATGTATCTTCTCATTTCTCTCTGCAAGAATCGTAGAGTGATTTTTTTTCATTATTTCCTTTCCTCTTTCTAGTTGCTTTAGAAGTGCATGTACTGTGTTGCCTTGTGCAGTGGTGTAAGATAATGTCTTAAATACTACAGACGTAGACCTTAAGGCCAGAAGCTTTTAAAGCAAACAAGTAACAACAACAAAAACTAATAAGTCTGATCTTAAACATGGTACATCTGTCCGCTGCACTGATGTATCTTACCACAAGAATAAGGTACAGAAGCTTGGTATCCTGTCTGGATTAAGGACAAAAATGGCAAATGCTGTTTGATTACATCCCGAATGTAAAACCCCACAGCTTTTTCAGAGGTCATGCCTTTGCTAGGACAAAATTACAATAGCAAAAAAGAGTAGCAGAGCTTGGAATAATCCATCTGCCTTGAACAATACCTGCTCAGGGCATATACATGCTCCTGTACCTGCGGGTTTGGAGAGTGAATTGACCCAGATGAGTGGCCTCTCATCTCAGTGCTTATCCTGGTGCACAGGAGCACTGCTATGATAATTGATGAAATTTTAATAAATAGTCCAGGGCAATCTGAGATGCCCAGCTTTGTATCAACCTTTTGTATTTGGGTTCTGGGTAGTACAGGGGATTCAGTCCACTTTCAGTAATTAAGCTGATGCTGTGAGGTTCCACGCAGGCAGCAGGGATCTTTCAAGGTGGGCTTCCTGTGCCAGTTTCATGGGATCAGACTGAACAATCCTTAGACCTATCCTTCAAGAGATTCATGTCTAGCCAAATATTTAAGGGGTAATCAGGGCTTAACAAGCAGTCAGTCTATCCACCATCTTAACAAAGCACTTTCTTTTGGCTAGTTTGCTGTTCAGAGCTGTAAAAATAGCCAGTGGAAATTGTCAGTAGGAAATGTCACCTGGTTTGTAATTAATCAGTGTGCTTTGACTTCAGGGTAGAAGTTTGCTTCCTTATTAAGACTGTAACTATTTTTCCAGCCTGTGTATTTAGAAATTTCCTTAATAAAAAAAAAAAATGCTTACAGGATGTTTTGTTGGTGTATGAGCCTGGGAATATGTCACAGTTTGCCACCTTCTGTTTTTGCCATTTGGAAAAGCTAATTTTGTTACTGGGTTTGCTTCTAGCAACTTGCAAGCAGCAGCTGCAGTGAGGTACAGTGAAGGGGCTCCTTCTGAAGGACTTCTGTGTGTTTTGAGAAGGTGGATTTATTTTCTATATTCAGTACTGCTTCCTTGCTTGGGGAAATTGTCCTATCCATTCCCAAACTCCACTCCTTTCTTTTTAATTTTTTTCCTGAGGGCATCTTCTGTGCTTTTAAATGAGTTTCTAAAAGCCCCTGATTGTTGCCTAGTTAAGGACTGAGAGCTATAATCACTCAAACTGATTTCACTGATTTAATGAGCAGTGCAAATCACTGACAGCTTCAGATGCTGCCAGGTTCTGAAATACAACTAAACACTAAATCCTTCATCAGCTTGGAGCAACTCTGAAACACCAAAATTATTAGTGTGACCTGATGTGTAGGAGGTGACTGAGCAGATGATAAGATTGGGCTGAGGCTGGACCCGGGGATTGTATATGAGCAGTAAATGGAGGGTTAGGGAAGTGAGTGGATGTTAGGGTTAAATGTGTCTACTGTGCAAGGTATGAGAGTCTGATAGTTTTGCAGTGGGAGATAAAGGTATTTGTTTGCAGGACAGGCATTTTCATTCTAACCAAAACCAGATCATGGGGATGGCAGGACAACTTGTATTATTAATGGCAGCCCCACTAAGAGAGACAAGGTGTGGATGCAGCCCATTTGGGGTGAGGGTTATGAAGAATCTTAAGACGTTTGGAACTTTAGTTGTGACTTTCATGAATAAAAATCCCAAATAGGATCAGGCTGTCCTCAGAATGAACAGAGAGATAGAATTTGTCTACTGCTTTCATCCATGACAACCAGAAGTTAGAATAGCTGAAATCTGTGAATGAAATGTTGATCTCTTCTTCTGTTGGGTCTCAGTGGACTGAAGGCAGATTTGAAATGCCGTAACTGGGAATTGGATTTAGCCTTGTAAATCTAAAGAAATACAGGTAGCAAGGCAGCTCTCAATCACCTTTGTTTGACAGTTAAGCTCTGGTCACTAGTAATTAAGCTTAAACAGCCTCTGTCTCTCTGCTGGGAGATGTATTCAAGCACTTCTAAATATTTGGAGCTTTCAGACTTGCACCCAAATGTTGTGGTTCATTTCTATTGATGTTATTCATTAATGTGACCTTGGATGCCAAAATAACAATCCCTGGAAAAGCTAATGCTTCTGCATAATTAAATAAATTAAAATAAAAATGTGCATTTCATAATCACTATAATTTTTTTCCTCTCAGCTATATTTTGTGAGTGGATTTCTGTCCTATACTGGCATGTTGAGACACTGTCTCTCTTAGGATGGGGCAAAAAGGAGAAGAGGAATAGGTCTTAGTTGTAATTCTGATATATATATATATATTTTAATTTTACATTCAGTTGGTAAATGAATAAAATAATTCTAAACTTTCTAAAAAACATTGCATGAGAAACTATGGCATCTGGACATCCTGTTACCGAGGATAACTTCTGGGAATTCACACCTTTGTGATCTTATACTCCATTTCTTCGTGGCTGTTTGAACCAAACGTGTCTGCTGTGGTTGCACAGAAGGTTTATGAGTGAAGTGATCCCTTCATAATTCTTGGTTTATGGATCGTTCCTCAACTCATGGAGTAATAGCAAATAGCCTTTATCAAGAGGCTGTGCACGGAAACAAAACCTACTTCTATCACTGTTCATTTAAAAAATACAAATCTGTTTCAAAAGGAGGTAGTTGGAAGTATGGGGAAATAGGATGACAGAAGAGCTAACTAACTGTAGTGAGACTGATTTTCTATGTTAGTGAGGCTATTAATTGGTGTATAAGTGTTGTAGGTTTAGACTGGTTTTTGGATTGGGCTCGCCTTTCTGGCTTTTCAATGCTGGTCCTTAGTTTTTGTCTTTGCAAGTCTTTGTGAGCTTACAAAGAACTACGCTTGCATTAGGGTGACACAATACGGTGAGGCAGCAGGAGCTGATGAGCTAAATAACTTTAAATATCTAGATAGAGAGGCAAAACTACTGCTTAAACATACTGCTTAAGCTGCAGTAGTGCTTGGAGACTTGTATCTGGGACAGATTTTCCTCCTGCACTAGGTGCTGTTTAGGCACAAATGAAGGCATGGACCTTGACCTAAAAAGTTCATAAAAATGATTTGTCTGCATATTATTCAGTCTATATTTAGCATTTCCTGGGCATGCACAAACAACAACTCTGAGCTTGAGCTGTTTCCAGCCTAAGGCTTTGCAAGCAAACAGGCCTGGCTGAGTAAGACCTGTATATGTGAATTAGCAAAACTCCCTGTAACTCGCAGAGTCTGTCAGCAAAGGGATTTTAAGGTCATTTTCAAATTGCTGCCCATATAACAGCCCATATAAATCTGATTTGGAATTCCAGTGGGATTCTGCAGAACTCAGATTTTTATTTCCTTCCTGTCATGCCTGATGTGGGGGTGGTCCCTCTAAAACCCTAGTGGTGGGCTGCCTAATTTAACTTCTTTTATGACAATTATTTCAGGCTGTATTGTTGGGTTATTATATCTTTAGTGGAAACAGGGACTCTATCATTCTTCCTAAATGTTTTTTTCAAAGGCAGTAGGATTTGGACTATTTTGTTGTAACACTCCAGTACGATATACCAAGAGCTGTATCCCTGCTACTTCTCTTATTAAGAGAGGTAGGTGGGGGCAGACTGAAGTATGAAGGATATCACATTCAGTGTTATGTCATTGCATAGTTACAGAAAGATTAAATAATTGAAAACACTCTGAAGGGTGCTTCTGCAGCTTGGAAATAGAGCTGAATAAAAACAGATCTTACCAGCTAACCCAAATCCAATGTTTTTTTGTAGATCACTTATACATACCACTAAGAATGGAGTGGGAATGACTCTTCTGCTGGTGACAGTGAGTCCCTCTGCACGAGACCTTTCTAACAATATGGTTCTCTTTTCTTCATGTGCTCAGTGCAGTTGATGCATGCCAGCACCATGCCCTGCATTGCAACTTACTGAGTGCAGGGAGTATGCAAACCAGCACTGGAAGTACTTGTGGAAGCAGGAATTGTGTAGTGCTTGAGCAGTTGCCCTCTATGAGCCTGGCCATTTTCCTAGTTAAAAAGCAGAGCCACAGCTGGAATGGAGTTAACAGAGAAATTGCGTTTTTTGTTTTTTTAGGTCCCCACATTGTGTGGTTTTGACTTGGAAAGTTATGCATAATGTCACTTGAATAATCATTCCATTTTCTTCCATGTTTTGAGCTGCTGTATCTGAAAAGATGATCCTGGGAGAGGATAGTCTGTAAAAGACACCATAGATGTGATGAATTTGGAGCCAGTCAGTCTCAGGTGTAGGTAAAGTGGTTGGACAGTTACAGCTTCTCTCCTTTGCTGTGGCACCTCTGGCTGGGTGGTTTAGCTCTGAAGCGTTTGATCCAACAACTAAATGCCAAAACAGTGTTTGCCAAAAGTTGCTTGAAGGAACAAAGGTTCCTTTCGAAGAGGAGGCCAGGCAGACAGCAGCAGTGAAGGCTCACACGGGAGGTAATGGGTGTGCTGAATCTGGGCTGCTGCTTTGCTGGTTGTGTGATCACCTGTGTGGTGGAGAACTGAGTGTGGAACAGAGCAGTGCTGGCCTCCTGAATCCATAGAGCCTGGGAAGGCGATGACTGAGAGAAACGATCTTCAGCCCACCTTAATCCCCCGGGGATGGCTGCTCTCCATGCTGGAAAGGCACGCACAGGCTGTGCTGCTAGGGCAGGTTTCTTGGCACAGCTTGCCACCAGGTGCTTGTTAGCCTCTTGTTGAAGCAGCAGGTGCCACAGCTCCCTGCCTTCCTCTGACAGGAGAGTTGCCTTAGCAAGGGCCCTTGTGGCCAGATCCGGAGAATCTGTTGTAGCTCTTACTTAAGCAGAAGGAAAGAGTAAAGACTGAAGGGGCTGCTTTTGTAAAGGAAAGCTAGAAGCTACTTCTGGGGAGGGCTGAGGTGAAAATCAAAGGGTGGAGGGGGCTGGAGAAGAAACATCTCGGGGAAGTGTAGTGAGAAATGAAAGAGTGGGGAAGAAGGCAAAGCAAAGGTCAGGAACAGTGCTAGTCCTGAAGGTGTACATTTGGCTGTTACTGAATGAACAGGAAGGTACTGAACAAATAGTAATTAAAATCCCAGCTGCTATGTAAATGCCAGATTATAGCTGTGATCTTTTTGAAGACTTTCCTTTGATGTGAGTGGGAGTCTGTACACTACCCTTGGGAATGCTTAAGCCTAAATATATGCTCAAAGCATAAGAGTTCCTGTCCTCCTCTTGGCATGACTTGATGTCCCTTTGACATGTACCAGCAGCACCCTGAGGCTTCTAAGAGGATGAGCATAGCTGGAATCAGTGTTCCCAGCACAGTAACTTTCCTTTTTTCCTATACATCAGGGTGTTCCAATACCCTCCTGCTCAGGAGCTCCGATTTGTCTGGATTCATAACCTGATCCGGAATCGAGCATCTTGCTTACTCCTGAGAATGTGAGCATGAAATCACATGGGGGAAATCATACTCTCGAGTGGGCAGCAAATATTTCACACTCCTATTGGAGACTATCTGAGGTATCCTCAGGTAGACACGGTGGGTAGGGTGCTGTGTTCACCTTCAGGTAGGCAGGGTGGGTAGGGTGTGGTGGGCAAGGGAAAAAAGCTATTGGCAACTTATTTGCTGAGCGCATCCCTATGGTTCTGTTCCTATAGCAACCCTAATGTGGAATGTGCTGCTAGAAAAACATTAGTTACTATAGAAACAACTTTCCTGTAAGTGAAAGTTTACTTTGTAACACATGATACCTAATATTAGTTTTTTTAAGTTAAACCACCCACGTGTGTGTTGAAATCAATAAACAGATCATTGTACTCAAGGCTGCAGAGCTGGAGATGTACAGAACTTACACGGCTTCCCGAAGCCCATCTGCTCGGCTCTGACCAAGAGCAGATCGGCTTCTGAGTAGCAATTAAGACAACAGAAATGTTAGATTATGCATGGCACAAGGGACTCCTGCAATAGCAGTATGGAAAGCGGACTGTCTTGTGGTTTTGCAGATTTGAATTTTTATGTTATTAAGGAAAAAATGCAAATATGAACTTGAGTTCCTAGGCTGTATCACTTAGACTTATCCTAATGACCATCGGGACTTTAAAACAGGGGGAAGGATTTGGGCTCTTCTTGAGGTCACTTTCAAGAATCCCCTTTCTAAAAGTAAGGCCTACGTCTGCTCCTTGGTGTTCTGCTCTACTGCATCCAGCACCAATGCTGCTTCTGACCCTAAAGCAGTGGGGGTAACAAGAAACGGCCGATGTGTGACTTGAAAAGAGTGAGAAGTACTTCAGCAGTACGGCTGGGCTCTCTGCCTCTGCTTTGAGATCTCTCCCCCATGCTTCTGCTGCTAAAGCCTGGTCTGTGCTTTCTGCTTTGTCAGTCCATGAGCTCAGCAGTGTGGCTCTGGCAGAGAAAATCTCGGCAGAGATGTGGCAGCCCAATCCTTCAGGTAGCTCCCAAGGGACCAGCAGTCCCGCAGTAGCTCCTGCTGGGGAAGCTGAGCTTCTCGAGGGTCTGCTGGCCAGCGATGGCCCCAGCCCCGGCGAGGTGGGGAGAAGGCCACCGTTGTCATGGGAGCACGTTTTGAGTGATGAGCTGACTTCCCTTGCTCGGCAGTTTATTGTGTTATAAAGTGCCGACAGCAAAGCTCAGTGCTGGAGTTTTAAATGTCACCAAGGTAACGATCATCAGTCACCTCATTACAATTTCACGTACAGATCGCTCCTCTTGCAAATATCAGACTTTCTGGTCCAAAAATGATGCAGGATTCAAGGCTGCTGGAGAATCAGAAGATTCTTCTGTTATTCTTCAGGCTTTGCTGTGTACATGGGGCTAATGCTGCTCTGAGTTACTGGCACGAGTCTGCTGCTGGGGATTTAATGTAAAGGATTTCCTGCCTTTTGTGCTCTTAATTGCTAGCTGCTTTTGAGAGCTGCATTACATTTGCAGATAATGAAACTATATTAACGGGTTAGCAATAATAAAAGAACAATTTCCTATCATCTCTACACTTAGAGCCCTGCTAGTGAATCACTGCCTTACAAACCAGCCCCACACCTCCTCCTGTGAAATGAGTACTGCTAAATATTGTTGTCACTTCTATGGTTGAGTACACCAAGCTTGAGAAGAGATGAGGTGCCTGCCTGTACAGCAGCTGCAGGTATAGGAAGCTGTTATAAGTGCTATGTATGGCTTATTTAGAGAGTCAGAGGCCTTTGAGAAGGGCTTGACACCTATTAAATGTGTAGGATTTAAGTAGGGTGTGGGAAAACCCATCTCATTTTATTTCTGTAAACTAGCCGAAATATGGAAAAGCTTTTCAATTCTGTTTAATGGTACTTTTGGTCCCTGATGAAGTCCTTTAAAAAACAATCTGGCTTCAGAAATTTCTCAAAACTTCTGTTTCAGGTTTGTCACCTTCTTTCTAGCTGCGAAGCTTTCCATTTGGGAAGGTGTTTAAGGACCATATGTTGCTTGTCCCTGGTATAGGGACAGATCTGTTTACAAGCAGAGCACAGAGCTGGGGAGGGAAGGGTGCAAAGGCTTCTTCAGGGGGCAGAGGAGACCAGAGCTGGAAGGCATGGAGAAAAGAATAAAGAGACTGAGGAGATATTGAAGGAACAGCCTGTTTCTGGAATAAGTGCTCCTCCTGAAGGTTCATACCTTTCCAGCACCCGCTGCTAGCTTCCTGTGCACAAAGCTTTGAATTATCTCATTCCTGAATGAATGAAAGAAATGACATCTCATGTGGGGTTTCAGGATGGGTGTTTTCAGGTTTCTTTCCATCAGGTGACTTATCCATGTGTGCTTTAGGCCATTTTAGATTTTTGCCTTTAGAAACCAGTAAAGATTGCAGTTTATGTAATTCCACCACCCTGGTATTTTTAACTTAAATGCTGCAATTGCGAAACTCAGTGCTGCTTTGGGGTTTTTAGCTATTCTATGGCATGTGCCAGCTCTGCTTAATCGCTCTCTTATGCTGTCTGATACCTGCAAAGTCCTTGACGTTCAGAGCCCAGGACACAGGGTGGACCTGGCATGAGACTGGCCTTAGGGGAGCAAGGTGTGCGTCTCCTTGTCAGCCTGACAGCAGATTGGGCAGCCTTCCTTGAAGGGATTCAAAGTCAAAAGGATTAGATTGGCCTCCTGTTTTCTGAAGGAATCTGAAACTTGGAATAGAAATGCGAACACACAAGCTGTTGTTTCTGGACTCCTATAATAGCCTCGTTCTTAGTGCTGCAGGAGTTTTCCTTCAAGCACATTTGTGTGGTGCAACTGTGGCATCAAGTGATTGGCGGGATCCATCTGCCCGTCCTCTGTGCGGGGCCCGGGGGACCGGATAAAAACAAGATCTGTTAATTTGGTGTAAGGAAAATATCATCTTCCTACTGGTTCTGGTGTATTCCCAGCCCAAGAGTTTCGCTTAACTCTTCCTTCCCTGCTCTGGGAGGGAATGCAGAGGAGAAGAGGGACTTGCTCTGCTTGCTTTACAGGAGCAGAGCCCGTTGGACTTCTCCCACCTCTTCAGTGCTACCCTGGGAGGAGATCTAGGGAGATGCAGCTGTAATAGGGGAAGCTGCGAAGGTGCAAGGGGCAGCATTGCTGTTTGTGGTCTTGTTCCTGCTCTGGCGGCATGGTGCCGTGCTATGAGATTAAGGTGAACCAAGCTGGACCACTTGGCAACCTGCCGCTTGGCTCGGCCAGTTTCTGTAGCACCTCACGTTCCTTCTGTGGCTTCACATTGGGGTCACGGGGGCTCAAACCATCTGCGTAGGCTGTGCTGTTTGCTCTTTGGTCAGACCCACAAACTGCTGCCTCCTCCTGTGCGTCTTTCAAAGATGTGTAGGAAACCTAGGATTGGTCTTTGGATTTTTATTGCCATCCTTGATGGCACAATCCTGAAGGAAAGAGGGATTGTGTCTAACAGGCATATAAAAAAGAGATGGTAACTAGTACTTCACTGACATGTGGCCACCAGGATGAGCAGAGCTGTCAGCACAGACTTCCTACTCTGCTGCTTTTAACTCACAGATTTCTGGTTTGGCTTTCCAGATGGCCTTGCTAGATGGTGGATTTTCTTCATCCAGAACTTGTAATATGTTTGGGTTAGAAAATCTCTCTGTAAGTTACTCCTTTGTGAAACCTCCTGGAGGCAAGGGCTCACATAGGTAAAACCAAATCATCCTGGAGCTCACTTGATCTAATGGGTGGGTGGAAGGCATTTCTGGAGCCAGTATTTCAAACCTTGTGTTCTGGTTCATGAAAGTTTGACCAGTTCTAGGAACTTGATTGAAGATCTGGGGGTAAATTCCAGTATTGCCCCATTAATATCCTTGAAAAAGGGAAAGGAGTAAGAAGCCATGTTTTTCTGCAATGGTAACTTAAGGACAGACCGTTCTAATTTGGGTACCATAAATTATACCCATGAATAAGCATGTCCTGATTCTTCAGAGGTGCTGAACACTCACAATTGTATTGACTTCAGTGGAAACTGGAAAGAGCCCAGTGCATGCTTTGGATGAATCACGTTACATAACAGAAAAATGATGGTAATTTATGTTCAGCGCCGTGATGAAAGGTTCTTGAACTCTTTTTCTGCAGTTTGAAAGATGGAAAAGTCTGGAGACTTGTGCTGAGACTTTTAATTATAAACCCTTGCACCTGCACAGCACTTCTCACGTGCTGCCCCAGGACACCTGCCCGTGTTAGCTGTCACCTAGCCCAGTGCTGGGCCACTTTCAGAGCACGATGCTACCTTGTGTGGTATAATGCCAGCCAAGTGTTGCATGCCTCTGGCTCTCAGGAAGCTGGGGATGTTTGGCAGCTTGCTGCACCAGAGCCTGGAAACCTTCTTGGCACGAGAGGTGTCTGTGGCATCTGAACACACCTGGTGCTGCTGGAAAGGTGTGTGCAGGTGGCTAACAGCCCGACGTACTGCTTGCACCTGCAAAGCACAGATGTGAGCATGTGAACACGAACAGAGGCTGGGAACGTGATGTCTTCAGCCCTTTATTGTGTAAATCAGTAAATCAGGGATGCTCTCTCCAGGCTGCTCTGGTGCAGTGGCTCCTGCCTCGTGTCCTGTGCCTGTCATTAGGAAGAGTGGGCAACGTGTACAATAACCATGCATTCCCTTAGTCCCCCCCGAGCTGTTTGCTTTTAGCAAGGGTGCAGGGAACATTGAGTGCAAACTAAAAATAGAAATAAAATGAAGGGAGGGAAAGCAATCAGAACACCTAAAATCCGGCACTATCTTTAATCATAAGTGGGAAAAAAAATGTATCGAGTGTTGTTTGATCACAATCTAAACACAGCCTAAACAACCCTTTGAATTTGTAAATGACACACGATAGAGATATTTTTAGCTCATGTTGCTCAGATCCTGAGGAGGATTTTTTGTATGTTTTAGCTTATCACATTTCTTGCATAATAAGCTCTAGTTTTCCACAGCAGTTTAATTTTCTGCGAGCCTATTCTGTATGCAAATGACTTATCCTTTGTGTTCTCCAGTGGCAGGATTTTCTGTACTCAGGGGTGGCTTTAAGGTTAAAAAAACAAAAATTTTTACTAGAGGGCAAGAATGTAATCTCTTCATTTACCCCGTTTGTCTTTCACCAGCATGTGTTTTTATCAGTTTTGCTTATGGCTTTCTCTTCTCTCAGGTTGAAGTCCAAATGAAAATGTGGCAAAGACATTTCTAGGGAGTGCCAAAAAGCCCAGCCAGAGGTCACTGCACTTCAGTGCAAGGCACCTGACTTTCACCATACTGGGAGCATAGCTGCATTCAGAGGAGGGTGCGTTTTCCTGATTTTGCCAAAGAAGGGCTTATTAGCACATGAACAAGGCACTGTTGCTATATTAGCATTGGTTTGACTTGGGCTTTGTCACTTGGCCCTGAGTCCTAAATTTATTTCCATGGTTCTTGGACAGCCTTAGAGGATGTGTACAGTTCTCACATGAAGGGATGGCTGGAGGGAGGCCACAGCAAATTTTTGAGGGATTTACCAAACAAACTGGTTCTCAGTTTTTGATTTACAACAAAAGAAATAATTACCTTCTTTAGGGACCAACAGTCCAGATGCTTCTGTGTCCCAGCCCCAGATGGTCTGTGGCAGAAGCACTTGAGGCCCATGTGCTGGGGAGGAGAGTTGCTCTTTCAGGCGATTGGGAAGGAACAGAAGAACCTGGGCAAGGCTGGAGAGGCCAAGCAAACTTGAAGAGAAAGGCAAAGGAAGAACTGAAGAAGAGATGGAGCTGTAGGCAATCTTGAGGGCATAAGGTATGGGTTGCTTTCCTCAGCCATCCTCTGCTTCAGCCCAGGTCTTCTCCCAGCTGTGCAGAGCTACATGTGTTTGCTGTAACACTGACGTGTGCACGACTGCCACGCATGGCATGCCCTCACCCCTCTCCTCCTTGTGAGCTGTTTCTTGCCTGCTTCCTGGCAAAGGAGCTGGGGACCACTCAGGCTGTGAGCAGGCTGCAGCTTGCAGGCACAGCTGTGGCAGGCTGTGACTTCTACTTCTCATTTAGACCAAGAGCATACAGCTGTGGGCCAGTGACAAGGGGAGAAATCCATCTCTGGGTAACTGAGGAACACTAAATCTGTAAATACAAAGGGTGAATGTGCTCTCCGGGCTGTTCTGTACTGACATCTTAAAGTAATGGGCACGCTGCAATAAGCAAAATGGGAATCCTGCATTTTGACGCTTAATTAAATTCTCCACTCGTTTTAAATATTTTAAGTACAACAAACTATTCGCAAGAATTGATTCTTCCTCATTCTTAATGATTAGTCCCAGCAGAGGTCTGCTGAAATTGGCCAGATTGATTGCATAATAAATTTCAGAGTCCTCAGCACTTTCAGTGCAAATGGGAGCACCTAGAGAATCACGGGCTGGTTAATTACAGACGTGGCTAGAAGCAGGCTCTGTGCGGCAGTTCAGCACAGCACTGACTTCAGCCTGGGTTTTCTTTACCTGCGTGGTACTGTCCATTTGACATTTTGGGATCTTTGCCATCTCCTCAATTTATATAGTTGTCATAGGAACTATTTCCTAAGCTGTGTTCTGACTTGTTCCATGAGGCACTTTATTGTGTTATAAAGTGTTGACAGCAAAGCACAGCAATAGATTTTTAAATGTCACCAAGGTAACTACTGGCATTCAATTACAGTTTCAGATAAAGATGAATCCTTTCTGCAAATGTGACTGTGACAGTCGAAAAATGTGCTGGAGATGAAGGTGTCTTGTGATACAGGAAGATTTCTCTTGCTACTTTGTGGGGTTAACTGTGCCTGTTCTGATTTTTGGAAACAGAAATGTAGCACGGCTTGTTGCTCCATTCTTGAAGAACAGAGACACTGTCTCTATTGTCGATTGTCTATCGAGACATTGGATCACTTGGTATCCTATTATTTTAAATTCTCTTCCATAAATGAGCCTGTAAATGTATCGATAACATGCCCAGGGCTCCTCAGACACTGTAACACCCGAAGTAACTGCTGTAAATGGCGTTTCTCTGGCTCACATGAACATCCCACAGATCAGGGCAGGCATTGGACTTGTCTACAAATCTCTTGAACTCTTGGACTGATCTTTGCCTCGTTCTTCCTAAGCATGCTGTGTGCTAAGGCTTGTGGGGATGAGAGAGAGCAAAGCTGGCTGTGGACAGTTTGATTGAAAGTCCGCATCTTAGCAGATGGCTTGTAGAGAACTGGAGTGGGTGAAAGTACTTCTGGGGGGGAGGTGGTGAGTGTGGGATCTGAGGGGTCGGGGGAGAGAAAACATGCTGATAGGAGTCTAGCAGGACAGAAAGAGGTGGGCATGTAGATGGGTGTAATCTGGTACTGGAGATTGTGCTCTTAAAGCTGGGCTTGGCAGTGTGCAAGAGCTGCTCTGAGGCCGTGGGCAGGCCATAGGCCCTGAAGGCTTCCTGCAGGCAGCTGCATGCTGAAGACACAACCCTTAAATCAGCTGAATGAAGCTCTTGTGTGGCTTTGAGGTGCTGTAGCCACAATGAAGGCATCTTCCAAGATGGGCTGCCTCAAAAATACCGAGTGGCAGGCAGCACTGCCCTGATAATTGCGTCTGACTGATTTGCTTCCCCCTGTTATTTAACATCCATTAGGACTCAACATCTTTCCACAAAGAGCAGTGATAATCACTTGGTATCATTAAGCTAAAACTTAAGCACACATTCATCTTTCCTCTCTGACTAAGAACCATCTTTACCTTCACAATAAGCCACCTTATCTAGTTCCTTTATTTGAAATTTCACATTAAAGGTGAAAAGTACAGAGCATGACAATGTCATCTGAGGAAAGCAATTATATTTTAAGGTGAAGTGGTTTATGAACAGCGTCCTGATTGCTTGGCAGAGCTAAAAATAGCTGACTGGTTAAATAGCTTATCAGCATGTGGAGACCTGGGAGCAGTGCGCTCTTACTGTTGCCTAAGAATTGCAACCAAACGCTGCCCTGGCATCGGAATTATAGTGCAGGGGGAGCAGGTGGCTCCTGCGAGAGAAAGTGCCCATAATAAAGTGTGTGAAGCAATATATTCCCGTCCAAAGCAGTGTAAACCCCTTTACAACTTAATTTACTAGGGTAAGTTAGTGGGGGGGGGGGGGTCAAACTTCAGACCCGTTTGTGTGCACGAAGCAAACCTAGTCCTCTGACGTGGGCATAACCATGAGCCTGGACAACCCAACAGCTGAGTGACGCTGCCACTGTCACCCACAGATAGCGATGTACCTGCACGTGTGCTGCTGCACTGTGCACGTTCCTCCTGGCAGCTGGTTTTCAGGAGGGTGAAAGGTTCCCTGAGCAGCTTTGGCCTGGGCTCGGCCCTGTCCTGCCCTCAGGGCTGGGGGACTCCAAGGACATCCTCACACGGTCTCAGGCTTGTCGCAATGTCAGAGGCACAACTCAGAGGGGGCAGAGCCTGCTGGTTAAGAGAAATTTTGGTTCTCTGAATAAATTATGAGGATTTGCTAGCATAATCTACCATAAAAAGATGTTGTTATAAACTGTTTCTTGTTTTAGGCAGCTGAACAATGATTTTTGGACCTGTTCCATTGCAAGACACACGTCTACCTGCTGCTCTGTAGGGAACAGTTTCATCTCCAAGGCTTTTCGTGTCGAATGCAAGAAAGGCTGGTTGTTGGTGTCAGGCATACTGCCTTCTTGGCTAAGTCATTGGGACAAGCTATGCAGCCCCCCTCCAAAAGTAAAAACAAAAGAAATACGAAATTCCCTAACATAAAAGGGTAAGATGGGCAAACCACAAAGACGTACAGAGCAGTTGTTCTCACTTGCCACATAATGTGAAATCCAAACAAAAGACTTGGATTTCTGAGGGCTTTGCCATGTAAGGGGCCCACTGCAGATGCCGTGCTTCCTGCCAGGACAGTTTTGTTTATTTTCCTTTCTTGTAACATGAATTTTTCTCCTTGTTTTCAAGGTGGCTTTTTGAAATCATCATAATTCCCCCTCCCTTTCATCATCAGTCTGTATACAAAGAGAATATTTCTCCCTTTTAATGCATCTGTTTGTATCTTCCCTCTTTTATTTTCCCTCCCAGGCACACTCTTGTTTGGATTTCAGCCCTTCAGAGAATACCGTGCTGGGGGGGACTGCCCCCCTCAGAGGTCTCTGCATCACTGGATTCTTTCCCTGGAAAAAACAATTACTAAATAATTTTTGCTGCTTTTTTTTTTAGGACATAATAGGGGACATGTGTCAGTGGAATAATCCTTTCTGAAAGAGTACTGTCACTGTACATCAAATACGTCTGTGTGATTGCGCTTCTTGGCTGGTACAAGATCCAGCAACTATGCAAAGAGCTTATACAGCAATACATGTAGCAGTTAGCGCCCTCCTTTTGCCACGTTAGGGGAAACGAACTCTTAATAACTCTGTTATTGAGTTTAATGGCAGGAACCCCTTGTTTCTAAGCGTACTGCTTTGTGGCAAACACCTGGTTTGCTCAGATGGACGCAGTGTCTTAGGAGCTCCATCTTAGGAGGGTCAGTTGAGTTTTTTTTTTTTTTTTTTTTTTTTTTTCCTACTGAGAAGTGACTAGGTGACTAAGCTACTGGTACTTTCGGTAACAGTATGAGGTCATTGCTTGATTACAGTAAATTGATGATTGTGAGTTTTAATTTGGTCCATAGAAGGGACTGATTGCACTATATATGAGCCTAAGTTCTCAGAGGCAACCCCATTATACTTAGATTGTCTTGTTCCTCACAGTGTTTGCCTTAAGGGAGACAATATTATAGAAATGGCATTAAAGGAGGACTGAGATGAATTAAGGACTGAAACTATGTATCCGTGTGAAGCCAGAGTTTTTGTATTGTTTAAATGCATTTCTTTTAGTTTTAATATATTCACATCTAGGTATTTTTCTAATATTGTGAAATATTTCTAGTGAGAAAGGATGGAAATGGCTTTATTTCCGATCTCTCTCACTTCTGCCTCTAGGTAAATTCTCATGAGGTTGTATCTGACAATTTCTGAAACTTAGTTCAACAGCTCTGTGGGGTATTTGCTGTTCTGAACTTGTTCAGAAGCTGTTAGTTTTGAAGCAATCCAAGCAGGGACACAGCAGAGAAGAAAGCAGATGGGAGGATCTTCTGAGTGTGTTTTTTCTTCTTTTTAAGAAATGCAGTGATATAGTAGAAATGGTTTGCATTTTGCTTTTGGAGATAAACATCTAAACTAGTGATTCACTGATTTATTCTGTAACTTTACACCTCATGAAACAGAAGTCTTGAACACTGAAGCACTCCAGTCTCTGAGAATTTATTCTCAAAATATGTAATTCTTAAATTCCTGCAGACAAAGCTCTGCAGGCTGCTGGTGAACTGAGGCCTGTGGTTTCAGAGGCACCAGGTCATGCAAAATTCTTGTCCTTTTGGGTCTAGTGTCTATGCAGTCATGGTGAATCTTTACTTGACTCTTAGGCTGTGCATACACTTCAGAATGATTATCATCTTTCTACACTGCTGAGCACAGATGAATTTCTTCTATTAAAGCATCCTCTGGGTTATGCATGTTTACTATATAATTATTTACAATGCTGAGATTAGATGATCTCAGTTGGATTGAAAGAAGCCAGTTTGGCCAAACAGCCGTCTATGCTGATAGTTGCTCAAACAACAACGTAAACTGAAAAGGAACTGTCATGTACTTAACCTGTATTAAGATAGGCTGTCTTTTTTAGGGTCACACACTGCCAGAATGCTAGTGTTCCTGGTGAGTAGAAACTGTCATTCAGCTTTAGAGGAAGCCTTTAAGGTGGCTGTGTGATAACTAACCGGGAAAAGCTGGTTAGGATATAAGTATCTGCCTTTTTTTTTTTTTTTTTTTTTTTTGTAGCCTTTTTTTTTTGTAGCTGAATATTGAGAAACTCTGTATACAAGGAGGTAAGAATAGGTATTTTAACTACTACTCTTTCTGGCTTCTTGGTTAATCTCTGAATTGACACAAGCCAGATGCTGTTCACCAGTTAGAGAAGCTCTAGAGAAGGTCCTGATGTGACTCTTGCAGTGCTATTGTCATCGGTTTTCCTCTTTTCTTCTGGTCATCATGCATGGTGGTGCCTCTGTCCCCAGCTGGGAGATTCAGAAGGAGCAGCAGAAATGGCTACAAAAGACCTGATGGCTGGATCCTGTGGCTGGGAGGACACTTGCGAACTTTGATGCTTGTGGAGGAAAGCTTGATTTTCTCATAGCAAATGACCATTGTGCACAAATGGGGTCTGAACCAGGACCTCTCATCTGAGAGGTGAACTTTGGCCAATGCCTGCAAGCAAACAGAACTTCCTAGAAATAACTCCTACACAGATGGGACTCCGTGTGCATGCTTGTCCTTGTCTTTGTCTCCCATTCACATCCTAATTTGGAAATCAGATTGGGCTGGAAGCTAAAACACTGAGTTTATCACCACAAACATGAACGGAATGGCTCTATTTTTCTTTTTGTATAGTCTTTGCTTGGTTTTTGTTCTGAATAAGAAAAACGACAGTAGGTAAAAATATGAATCAAGTCTTAAACAAGCAAATGTAATCATTAAAATGAATGTTGAAGGTCTTAATTAGTAGCATATTAGCATGCTCTGAGCACCAGGAGTTCTGCAGAGTTGTTTGTCTGGCTGATTTACCTGTATTTACTACTAATTAATGAAACATTACAATCGTTAATGCTCTTTGCAATGTCTTTACAGGGAAGTTAATTCTGAAAGGACCATTACTGCTGAGCTAAACTGTGGTGCTTGAATAAGAGCTCTTGCATGGGGGGCTTTGGAATTGATGATAGTGATGATAGGAACTGAGCTTTCTGTCCTGTTGGTAGGATGGGGTGGCTGTGTACTAACCTTGTTTTCTTGTAATTTTTTCATAAATGTCTTTATTGTTTGGAAAGCATCTGCCATACAGAACACCTGTATTAAACAGAGCAGAGTTTGTCAGAAGGAAAGCAGAAGCTTGTGTCTAACAGGAGATGAAATCATATCCATTTTGATCTGTCTAGACAAGAGCTTGGTTGTGTTTAAAAATGGGTTCGACAGTTAAAACTTTCATCCTCAAAATCTTTAAAACCAAGAAGACATTCTTGAGAGCTCTTTTTTGTACCAAATTTATTATCTTAAGCTCTAATGAACCGGGTGAGTTATAGTATAAATTAAGTTTGTATGGGTTCTCATTCTTCTGGGGTTTGGAGTATTTTTATAGTGGCATGAGTGTCCATTAAAGTCTGATACTGGAGATTATTTGGTCTGGTTTAGTCTTATTTGGTCTCTGGAGAAGATTGTGTAGTTTTAGTTCCTTGATCCTTTCTTCCAGGCAAAGCCAGTCTCTAAAGGGTGTGTGAAGCTTCAAAAATGAAACTGTTGGTTGGAGTGAAGTTTGGTGTGAAAAAAAGATGTGTTAACAGTATTTGGAATAACTATGTAATACTGAAGAACTGGGCTACTGCTGGTAAAAGTTGGCATTTTCCCTGTCTTCTCCATCAGAATTAGAGGTGGAAAAAAAAAATCTTGCTGTCTTAATTTTCCATTAAGTTCATAAAGTTTCTCTTCCGAGTCTTAAATGATCTGGACAGTATCAGTCTGCAACTCAGTCTCATGTGTGCATTAAGATGTCACAATAACACGGAAGAGATCATCTTATTATCACTGGAACTGTTTTACTTCTGAAAACTGCATCCCTGCTGCTGCAATACAGCCTTTGTGTTACCTCCAGGTGCCCAAAGCACAGCATCCAACTCCGTGGCTGAGGGAACAGCACCTCCCTCTGTCCTGAACTCTGCACTCGTAGTCAGTGGCTCAGCAGGTGTCTTATTTAAAGAAATAAATGGGATATGAAAAAAATCCCATCTATTACTTTATCACATCTCCCACATATCGCACTGAGGATGTGCTGCTCATCTTAGTCTAGTTGGCTTTGAATGGCAGGTAATAAAAGTTTGATTTCATCTGGAGGAAGTGATTAAAAACAATACTTCTAGTGGAGTTTGCAGAAAGGGACAGGTTGTCCACTGTGCTGCTTTCAAAACATTTGTGAATCATCATTGATGAGTAAATGGATGGGAATGAACCCCCTGAGCTCTTATTGTTGGTTGCCACCTGCTCTAGTTGTGCAATGGCAGTGTGATAAAGTGGGCAGAGTCGAGGGGAGGACACCACTGGTGCGCCCATCCTCCCCAAAGGTCACCTCTGCAGGGACGGGGAGGGTCTGGCTTCCAACACAGTCTGCACCTGGTACCAGCCCTGCATTGCTCGTCTCATCGAGTCTGTTATAGCGAGTCCCTTGGCTGTTCACCTGGGCCATGACTTGCGATTATTGTCCCAGGTGATCCGTGCTCCTTCATGGTGCGTGTGCTGTGCCGCTGGAAGCACGTGGGGCCGTCCTGTTCATGTCTGTGCTGAGCTGGAGCGTGTTGTGAGCCTGTAAGTGTTGTGAGCCCTTTTAGATTTCCTCGTTGTGCAGATCTGTATGTGCACGGTGCACAGCAAACGCTTCGGTCTGAAAGCTTGGCTGCCTTGTAAATGACTTCAAATTCTAAGAAACTGCAGGCGGCCCCAAGTGAGTGCCCAACAGGGCTGATGCTGACGTGAAGGGTGCACTTGTAATAGCCGGGCCCTGCAATTTGCCCCAGGCTACCTGCAGGGCTAATGATGGGCATTAACAAGGAGTCTGTGCTCCGGGTACAGCTCCGGCCAAGAAAAGAGGGGCAATCAGCAACAATTACATGTCAGAGTCCATGTGCTCTTTGCTCTGCATGTCTAGCAATGTTTTTCTCCTGTGTTTGCCACCACCCCGCTGAGCACGGTGCATGCTGGAGGCCTGCGTGGGGCTGGGGACCCACGGGTGCTGCAGGACCCCTGCTACCACGGGGCCTGGGCCACGGGGTGTGCTGTGAAAAAGCAGCTGCTTTAAAGGAGATGGGGAGGGAGAAGAATGTGTTTTCTAAAGGTCAGCGAAACCTACGGAGCACTTAGAAGCTGAGGAAATTATAGCTTTGGTCTCTCAGTAGTGGGCCTTGCAAGGGGAGGGAAAGAACAAAGGCGTGTTACAATGTGCTCCAAGGAGGAGGCTTTTAAACATTGCTATTAGAAGCTATTAGGAGGATTTCTTTGGGGATAAATGAGAGGCAGCACTTTGGCGTGGAATGTTCCTTACTTTTAACATGTTAAATGGTCTCCTTGATTATATGGGCTCGCTTGGCAGTTACTGGAACTGCACATTAACTCCTCCAGTAACCGGTGCTGCCTGCAGCTTAGATAACACAAGGCTGCATCTGTGAGCCTGCCTGGGACTTGCATTTCTCATTTTCATCCACCTGCAAAAAACTGATGCGATTGCATGTTAGGTGCTGGATACAGAGTTAACATCGGTGGTTAGAATTATGATGTAAAGATATTGTCCTCCTCTTAGGATTTACACAACTGTAAGAGTTTTTCCCCTAAGAATTGAGTGCAATGGGTTCCCGATTCTTACTTCAATAGTAAAAACGAAAATTATTCAGAATTATGTTAAAAGTAAATATCCTATCTGTGAGTTGCACAATATTATTAGACTTGATTCTGGAAACATAATAGCACCAAAGAGATCAAACTTTTACTACAGGGAACTCCAGCTAAAACATTTGTAAACCTCAAAACCAATAATGTGAATAAAAGCTTGTTTTCTTCAGCAGCAAGTATATTTGCAAGCGGAGAATAATGCTCCATTTCAGGGCAGAAGCTCTTCACAGCAGCATTTCTGCTTTCACTCTAATCCATTTTCCTAAGGCTCTGTCACTGGTTTCACAATTTCCCATTACTTTAGGGTCCTCAGGTTCTTCCTGCCATTTGTACAGGCTTAACCTTGACAGCACTGAGACATGAAATCTTTAAGATACACAATAAACACGGAAGCATAAAATACAGTGCAGGTTCCTCCTTCCTTGCAGGGAATGGTTTCTACAGCATCTTCTGCATAGGATCTCAGGGGTGCAGTTCTGTGCTAAAACCCCCTGCAATGCTGCTGCTCTGCATCGATTCTTCGGATGTTCCAGTCCATGGCTCCCGGCTGTAAATATAATTCACAATGAAAGTAATGACCATAAGGTGGAATATAACTTAGTACTTGTTATTAGTTTTCAAGGTGAAAGTAAAGGCATTAAAAGGAACTCTTAACTTCCAATTTTTTCTCCTCTTATATAAGGAGTTTCTACTGAATTGGCAATGTTACTGTATTTGAAAGTGGGGTGTTATGGTCTAAAATCCACGGAGTTTCATCAGTGGCGTTGCAAATGACTGGTTACAAGATTCCACTACTTGAGTTTTTCTCTCTTTTTAAGTAAAAAGAGACAAAAATACAGATTAAGGATTTCTCAGAGATGGTTTGGAGAGTTACGTTTTCTGGATCTAGTCTTTAACAGCTGGGTAATGGTCATATTCCTGACCTATATTCTTTAGGTATATTCTATAAACCTAATGGAAGTGACGCACTGTCAGATTTGTATCCTCAGGTATATTAGGAGAGCATCATCTTTGGGAAGGTTATGTGTGTACCTCATAGCTTGGCTGAGAAAGTCATACAAGATAAGTGCTTTGGCTCTAGGTTCCTGCTTTACTTAAAAGCTGTTTTTCAAGAGTGAGTACTGTCATGTGAGTGACAGTTCTGAATGGTCTTTGGCCAGCTTAATCCCTAATCTGTGGACTATTAGCATTGGGCATGAATGTTTCCCATAGGCACAGGAGAAACCGAACACCTCAAACATGGCCCCTGCCATTAGGCTGAGCGGAACTTGCCCGTCTGTTGAAAGGTAGTGTAAATGTCCTGAAATAGTTGAATCCATTTCCATTCCTCTTCAGTTTGTTTGTGGCTGGCAACACTGCTCACCACTTGGTCACCCTATATTTTGTGTGTGAGCCTGAATATAATTTGTGCCAAAAGTCAGATTACAAGTTAAATTATTTCCTTAAAAAGCAACTTAAAGACTAGGTCCTGCTCTCACCCAAGACACAAGGGTATTAGTGGGCTTTCCCCAGAGAATGGATAATTTAATGGGAAACTGATTCATGAGTTCAAATTATAGTCTGTGGTTGTAGTACAGACTGGGGTGGTTGTGTTTAACTGCCATATGGTTGATGGGAATATATTGTTGAATATATTGTTGAATAATGGATGTTCTAGAGCTTCAGGTACAGAAGCTGCAGAATCCATATGCATGTTCTGGAAGGTGCCTTCTTTATTTTTTATGTGCTTTTTGATTATGTGGTAGAAACAATATCATTCAACTTGTACAGCTGATTGCATGCTGTGAAGTTTTTACAAAATAAATAGAGAGAACAGCTGGATGCCGAGGACAAATGTAGAATGCAATAAGCCTTATTAATCTATGGTAATTTGAAGGATGGGACCTGTTCTGCAAGCTGAGTTCACAGTGCAGCAGACACTCTGACAGCAGTTTTTAGGACACAAACTGTTAATTATACATTAATCATGCTTTCCTGAGATGAGTGTTTTAGAACAGATTGTCTTTAGTCCACTGAGGACAGCAAGACAGCACAGACTAGCTGAAAATATTATGATTATCTAATAATCCTTATTAAGATAGATTTTAAACAATGTGGTAACTATGCAGGCTTTTCATTAGAGAAAATGATTATGGGTGGAGATCACAAAGTTTAACAAATTATATTGTACTGGAAGGGCAACATTAAAAGTTTGATGTGCAGACAGGGAGATCGATCACTCATCTGTTGTAATGACTGGCTGCTGTAGCACATAGTGAAAAGCACCATCACACCACTGCCTTTCAGTGAGAGCTAATATTTTTAGGGACCAAAACACTCAGATACGGCTATTGCATGCCTGGAGAGCATGGGAATTCCTCCAGGTAGGAAAAGAGTAGGGAAGGAACTCCAGTTCTCATGTGGGAATCTTTTGTTTAGTGACCACCAAAGTGAAGTTATGTATGTCTCAACTCAGGTTCAGTGTAACAAAACAAATTGTGCAACTTCAGTGGAGAAAAACAAAGTAAAGAGCAACTTAATGTGTGTCCTCTATAAATGGGAAAATAACATTTATCTTCGTTCTGAAGGAATAATCTTGTAAAGCTGACAGCCGTTTATGACAAAATGACAAACTCAGTAGATGAGAGGAGAGTAGCAATGTAATTTCTTTTGACTTAAGCAAAGCTTTTTTCAGCCATTACTGCCTCATAGACAAGCTGATGAAGAGCTGGTTGCATACATGTAAATAAGCATTGTGGATTGAAAACTGAGTTTTTGGGGCATAAAGGGTTGTGTTCACTGGCACAAAGACCAACTGGAGTCCAGAGATGCAGCCAGGGGTCACTACTAGGGCCAATACAGTTTGATGTCTTCATAAATGACCTGGATGATGAGACAACGCATCATCAGCAAGTTTACAGCTGATGCAAAATTGGAAGGAATGGCTGATACACCAGATGGTTGTACTGCATCGGGAGGAGCGACAGCAGGGTGGGTGAGGTTAACTTGTCCCTCTACTCAGCACCGGTGAGAGTGTTGGGTTTGGTTCTAGGCTTCCCAGTACAAGAGATACAAGGACATACTTAAGAGACTCCAGCCAAAGGCCATGAAAGTTACAAAAGGGGTCGGAGCACCTGTTGTTCATGAGGTTGAGAAGAGGAACTCTCCATCCTCAAAAGAAGGATCAGGGAGACCTTAATGTGTACCAATATCTGATGGGAGTGGGGTTGAGAGAGTAAAGGAGATGGACCCAAACACTTCTCAGTAATATCAAGTGAAATAACGAGGCACAGGGCACAAGCTGAAATACAGGAACCATTAAACATCGAAGGCTTTTACTGTGCAGCTAGTCGTACCCTGGAGCAGGCTGTCCATGGGAGTCTCCATCCTGGAAGGTTTTAACCCAACTGGGCGAGGTCCTGAGCAACTCTCCTCCCTAGCTGAGGTGTTGGACTGGACAATCCCCTGTCAACAACAACTGTTTTGTTATTCTTTGAAATACTCAGATGTGGCTTTGAGCAAATAGTGCTCTGAACATGCTGCTATTTCCATTTTCCAAGTGAATTATAAAGGGAGGGGAAGCAACTGAAAACATTTGTTTTAGAGACTGGAAAAAAGAAACTCTGATGCATTTTTAGCAGAGGAAAGCATTAATTACTAGACTTACTACTTAGCACCTTAGTTTCCTGACTAAGGGACTACTGTTTTGCCCCTGCCTGTTCTGGCTTTGTTCACTTTAGTCACAATGTCACTTAGAACCCTTTGAAATGCCAGGATCTGAGACATCTGGAGACTCAGCGCATGGCAGCAATGGCAGATAAAGCTTTACGGTGTTCACTCATTTGTGCATCCAAAGCCACTGTTATGCCCAGCTAGGAAATGCATCTTCTCCATATGTTGTTTGGAGTGCTCTTATACATGGAAGCAATAGGGTCTCCAAGTGTGCGAAGGAAAACCATATGTTCTTTAGGTTGGCAGGCTTTTCTTATACAGACAAGTCTTTGAGGAGAAGTTGGGCTATCTTGAAACCAGGAATATGATCTGTCAGTCTTGTGCTTTGCACCTCAGAGGGACTTGTGCAGTTGAGCAAGATGTGAGCAGCGAGACTAACTCTTTTCTGGGTAAGGACTGGAGAAATAGGCTGCTTAACCTGAACAACAATTTCAACACAAGATCAAAACCAAATCAGGTTAATGGGTATAAGTCTAGCTAGGCTTCTAGGAACCCAAGCTAACTCATAAAGGCATCATCAATGCCTGCTTCCAGCTGAATACCCAGGACATCGTACAACATTGAAATACTGATCTTAAAGACCACAGTGCCAGCCTTCCTGCAAAAGATCAGTGAGAACCTTTTCCCTGAAGTTCATTGAGGCAAGTTCAACTTGGAGGCCTGTACCTATTCAAAGTATCATTTGAAGTATTTAGCGTGTGAGGAGCACTCTGTGTTCCTTGGAGCATCCAACTTTTTGTTTATCAGAATTGTCAATTTTTGTCTTGCTCGGGAATAATAAAGGCATGCGTTCAGTAACAACTTGTCTGGGCCAAGCGCCAGCAAAGAAGTTCTAGGAACTGTGACAGCAAAGTGTTGGGGCTCCTCAAGGGAAAAATATCTCCTGAAAATGAACAAGCTGCATCAAATTTTAAATGGTGGAGAAATCCAGTTGAATGCTAAGTAGTATCCATTATTGATGAGAAGTGTACCTCAGCAGACAGAATGGAGCATTTCTTGTTGCAACACCTGCTTTAGCTTCTCCAAGGCAGCATGTCAGGCTTGTGTTTCCATTTGAAAGACTTTCAGATCTGACTCTTGTGCTTGACACATTTTGCCCTCTGGCATTCCCTTTCACTTTTCTCCAAACATGTTTCTGGACCCAATGTTACATAGAAATGGGCGACTTTTGTTAGGTGAATAATGGCTGGCTTTATTAAGGAATCTACAGGTAGATTCAAGGTTTTGGAGCTAAAAATTAAAAAGAAAAAGAAATGATTCTACATGCAAAGTGAGCAGGGAGAAGGCTTAATGCTAAAGGCTTATGGTGTCATACTGTGAATTGAGTGAGAGTGTTTTCCAGAACTGAACTTCATATCTGGGGTCCCTCAAGCCCCGACGAAACTTGGTGCTAATGGTAGCAAGTCAAACAAAGTGGAAGGTCTGTGTAGTTTCCTGCTAGAATAAATTGGTGTGTGTAAGAAATAGAACTGTAAGAACTATTGTAAATAATATAGAACATAAGTGAACACAGTCTTGGATACTATGAACAGCTGAAACCTAAAGCCATTCAACAAGTTGCTGTTAATATATCAGATAAAAGGTGCCAGCAGACTACTTCTAAGTAGTGGTTTAGCACACACATGCACAACTGTCTCCCTTTGATCTTAGTCACCGAGGGCTTCTCAGATAGCTATCTGCATTTGATGTGAGTCGTCTGCCTTGCCTGGACCCTTTCTCCTCTGGGAAGAGTGCCAGTGGTTTGGGCTGATCCGAACACTGCAGCAAACCAGCTGGAGACCTCTGTAGCTAGCAGTGCTCCAGCAGCTGGATTAGGAACAGAGGGATGTGGAGATGTCATTAACGCAGGAATCTGCAATATTCGCACAGTGGTTTGGAGGTGCTGACTACATCTTTTTGCTTCTGAGCTTGTTTAGGATATGAGCTGCGATCTGTGGTAACTCTTTCCTTCTTATGAACCTCTTGTGCATGAGGGGAAGCAACAAAGAAAAATCCTACTCGTTTTAATATGGAAATGTATAGCTTGTCCTTGACTGAATGTGAAGATAAATCAAGGCCAGGTGTATGCTTAAAATAGGCACTGTTCTGATATAATATTTTTCTGGTAAACTTCTTGTGGCTAATGTTTTGTGTCTAGGTACATTGTACAATATTTGAAGAGGTGATAAATTGCAGTGCAAATCCAGTGCTGCTGAAAGCCGAAGTAAATATTAAGATTCCACTTTCATGAGCATCTCCTGGCAAGGTTATTATTTCTGATTTAAGAAACCACCCCTTCCTTCTCCTACTTAAACACTTCTTATATTTGGAACAAGGCTCTTTTACTACATACTGCACAAACATTTAAGATAGTTTCTTCCCTGAGCATACAGTTATCTTCTAATAAATAGTGTTACTAGCTTTATAAAAAAATATAATACATTAAATATAACTTCTAGTTGATCCACAGATCACTACTGTAGACAGCACCAATAATACCTTCTGTTTTAATAACCCAGAAAATTCTTGTCAAATACAGAAGACAAGAAAAAAATCTGAATCCTCTTGAAGCTTAAGGGTGAGAGCAGTGATTCAAGTCACTGGAGGAAATCATTACAGGTTGTAATTCCCATAAAGGTTCTGTCCATAGTCACTATTTTCCCCGTCTGTGATTAGTAGGTCACCGACATTTCCTTTTGATTCATGAGAATAGACTTTCTGTTAGCTGGTAAACAAAGTCTGCTCGTGGGTTATTATAAAATGCAGAAGTACAGCAAAGGTAATTGTTTTTTCCCCTAACACCTTTATTGACTATATTGATCTAAAAGAGAAAATTAGGTTTTCTAAAGTTCAAATGTAGTTTAATGTCACTGGAGTGATATGGAACTTCTCCCAAAATCTGAAGAGCTCAGTGACTGTTATGTGCAGATCTACCCTGCAGCAAGAACAATCTGTCTGGTTCAGGCAGAGGTAAAGTGACCACCAAGCATGAGCTGCTGGATGCTATTTATATTGCTGTCCGACGGATGTTCAAAGCAAAGATTCTGGCAGGGAAAAAGAGTTGTAATGAACTTAGGTAGATGATTGAAAACTAATAATGCAAGACAAGCTAGCAGTGTCCAGATGTTTAGATTTGTATATTTACTGCATTCACTTCTCTGAAGTGTTTGCATTTCTGTCCTAGTGCAGAGCATCTGAGGAGCGTTCTTCTCTCCAGCTGGCAACCCGAGGTAGGTGGCAGGCATAGTTCATACAAAATACAGTTGAGCTGTAATTTAAAACTTAAATTCACTTCTAAATTCCCACTTAAAACCCACATTTGTCACAACAATGATTAAAGTCAAATAAAGTTCCAAGGTTAATAAATCCACTGTTCAGCCCCATTTCCTTCTGCTATAGATATGCATGGAGAGATCATCACATATCACATCTTTCATCTCCAGTCTGGAGTTCCCAAGCACTTTGTAAACATCAATAATGCATCATTCACAACACTCCTGGAAAAACAGGAATTAACATTTAATGAAGCAGGAGTTCGTTCATGCAGGCTGGGTGCCATGCCAACAGTTCAAGATAAAGTAGTGGAATGAGGATATGGCAAAGCCTGGCCTGACTGCAGAACTGGGGTAGGCTTGGGGCAGTTACTGCAGCCTCACATGAAAGAATACCTCATGTCTGTACAGGGAGTGCTAAAGGAGAAGAGCTGGACCTATCACCCAGGCTTAAATACCCACTTTTTTTTATTTGCAGGCTTGAGAACAACCCATAATGGCATGTTTATCCAGGAATATGAGATGATCTCAGTCTTGTACAGAATAAGTCATCAGTGGATACAACGGTATGGAAAGAGCAGGAGTAGCATTATGGTTCGGTCATCTCATCTAGTTCAGCTTCTCTGTAATAATCTTTCACATATCCTCTTCTTATGCTAGCAGATCAAAGAATGCAATAAAGCTATGATCAGAAATCTTACAGGCAGAGAATGACATACCATCTCTTCATAAAAGGCTCTTTTACTAGATATTACTTCTTGTTTTCACCCAGTGTGAAGTATTTTCACCTCTGTGGTGCTTTAACTGCGCAGTTTTGTTCATTTTTCAATTTTGAGTGAGAGATACTTCTGGCAAATTTACTTCTCTTGTTCTGTTGCAAAATAGAAAAGCAAAGCAGGATCTAGAGGGACTTGTTTTTGATTAGGATTCCAAAATTTTCATTTGAAAAAGTTGCAAAAATCTGGAAACTTCTCCTGGTTCCTCTAGCAGCAAATGAAGCAAAGCATCTTCAGAGTTTCCAGCCCTCTTTGCTGTGCTGCTCTGACAGGCTGCTGAGAGCATTTCTTGCATTTGTTTCTGTGCCAGCCCTGGAACTGCATGTCACGTGTCGCATGGAAAAACACTTAACTGGAAGTGTTTTGAATCCTTGGCAGGATTTGGGGTTGGACTCAGTTAAAGGGACAAGTTAAACCTCTTCTTACTTCACCCACATGGGTTCACCAGTCTCCAGCCTTAGTTCCAGCTGGAGCAGATGTGCGCACACACAAGCTAGCTTGGGAGGCACTCACACTTGGCCTTTGCCTGTTTTGGACTTTTCTAACACAAAGGTTGTTGCAGCTTTCTGCAGTGCAGCCCAGTCCCTGGCAGCTGCCGTCCTGCTGTGGGGCTGCTCCTGGGTGCCCAGAGCCCCCGGGGGACCCAGGGTCCCCTCCTGGGCTCACCGCTTTGGGAGCAGCCCGGGAAGTTTTCCAGAGCTGTGGCGGTGCAGCTGGTCTGCAGCAGGTGTTGCTGCCTGGGTTTCTTCTTGGAACAGAGTTTTGCTCTTCCCGAAATGTGTCCTTTAGTGTGTTTTGGTGGAAAGTTTCTAAAACTTCAGGTTTTATTCACAACCAGAGTTAAAACTTTCCAAAATGTCCCAGTTTCCTATGAACTATAGGTTGCTTCAGCTCAATCAGCTCTCCAGACTCGGACCACACCACTCTTAACTGGCATACGACAGGATATGGGACAGTCGCTGCTCACCTTTAAGCAGGAGTGGGCTCAGTACAGAGCATCTCCTGACCACAAAAGCTCTGCTCTTTTTCTGCCCTCTGTTCCTGGGAGGTTGGGCACATCTTTAAGGGATAGTCTTGTTCCACTGGATATGGAGAAATAGGAATATATTATTCCTTTCTGAAGACTGTTCTTCAGTGTTCATTTGTATAATTATAAATTTGCCATTCCCTTGAAATACCGTGCTCTGCAGCTTCTTCCTATTGCCTTCCTGTTGAAGGGGGAAGGAAATGTGCATCAAGTGTCACAAAGCATGACACATCATTTTGCAAATTCTGTTTTTGTTCCTTCTAATATATTGAATCTATCTGCACACTGTACCTCCAGAGTGCAACTTTTTAGTTAACTAATTTTCATCCTATTCCATGTTCTGGGGCTTTTCCCCCTTGAGAAGAATGTACCTGAAGTTTCCAAGAAAATTGTGACTTAGATGAATCACATTTAATTAAAGCGGTGAAGAGATCTATGCTTATATGGTTAACTGCCCATTTTATTGGGCACTTAATTTAAGTCCCTGGAGGATGGTAAGAGACTTGATTTAGTTTTTTCCTCCAAAGCTTTGTAATGATTGTGACTTGGGACTTCTTGTTCTTGTTTTTCTTTCTTTTAATTAAGGGCTGAAAATATATACTGCCATGAAACATCTGGCATAGCCTGCCTCTGTTGCAAAGTAATATGGTCTGGTATTTTGCACTTTTTGCCGGCCATAAATAACTTCTGTCTCTCTAATATTCAGAGCTCTGTGGGTTTATTTGCCAAATATCACCAACTATTTTAACAGAAACTTGAATAAAACTTTTGCATTGCTCTCCAGAACACTTCTTGCCTTTATTCACTGCAGGTTTCAAACCTCAGTGCACAGCAACTTCAGCCTGATTTTTTCTGAATGCTCTATTCATTACAGTATTTCCTATCCTATGAGTAAATTACTTATTTAATTCATTTTTATTTATTTATTTATTTTTACTATCTGCTGTTCTCTACAATAGGTGTGAAATCTGAATGTCTTACATACTAATTCCTGATACCTTTTTCCTTTGTTTCATGCAAAAGGTCTCACAGTATCCTGTGCTTAAAAGCAGAAACATTACTGCTAAATGCTAACGCAATTTGGGCTTGATACTATAGAAGCAAGACTCAGGAGGTATGTTTTCTGTGTTGGAGCCACAATCTACAGACAGGCAGGAGTAATTTCAAGATAGTTAAAGGATCCTCCTGAACCTCAGGCAAGGCTCAGATTAGTTCCAGCTGGGACTGGCTAGGACTGCAGCCATTTGCTAGACTGGTGAGTTACTCATGAAAAAATGCTTGTACCTTCCAGCAATATTTTTTCCTCTAAACATTAATAAAGACGTGGGAAGGGATAGAGTTTAAATTCTAGTTTCTTTCATTTTCCAGCTGGATTTGGATTCAAGTACAGTATGTTAGCAAACAGCAATGTAAACACGAGTGGTTTAATTCAGGAGGGAGCAGGACAACAGTTACTTGGTTTTATTTGAGGTGAGGGAGGATTTAGATGATATTTGAGAAAATACCAGCCATCGGCCAGGGCAGTGAAGCATTGCAGTGAGCTGGGAAGACTCTTTGGAGATCTGCAATGAGCTCCTGGACAGATATTTGGTTGTTACTGTCTAGACATAACTGATCTTGACTCAACAGAGAGGGCACGGAACAGGGACTTCGTAAGAGGATGCTGTTTCAAGCCTCAGACTGGAATCAGTCACAGAGCTTTCACAGAACTTTGATGTTCTCTTACCCTTTGGTTACAACCTCATGAAGCTTCAGCCTGTGAGGGGAAGGAATTGGTGCTCAGGGGTGTTTTGTACTGCCTTAGCATGAAATGGCTTGTCAGAATGACCTGGATGAAAAAAGATGGGAATGGGGAAGTAGAGAATTGAATTCAAATCATGTGATAACTTAAATTTGTATCTGGATTTCCACGTTTGTCTTAAGTAGCTCCATTGCAATGATCATGGTATAATGACTGATCCCAAACTTGGAATAGGCGAGTGTAAGTCATTGTCCAGGAAAAGTCTCTGTAAGGAAGGGAATTTGGACCAAGGAAAAATGCATTTTCATCATGCAAGAAATAATTCTGCATTTTGTTCCAAAAAGAGTTTTGTCAAAACATTAAGAACATCAGGTAATCAATCCTCTTTATTAAACCTTTTTAAACCTGGAAATACAGTTTAGTTTTGTCGTTTTTTAGGTTAATGAATTAAAATGTTAATTGCAAGTGATAATGAATACTCATTTCTTTGCTTCAGATATTAATGTTTGCCTCTGTAGGCATCTTCTGTTAACATTTATGACATATGACTATTATCTACCAATTCCTAGAGGGCATAAAAGTCTGTAAGTACTCGAAGAGCCTTTTGGTTTTGTGGTATTTTCATATATTGTCATAATATGCTTCCATTCTTCTCTCAGAAATCCCTTCTGAAAGCAGACAAGTTCAACTATTTTCATTTTACTGGTAGAATTTAAATAGGTTTGGTGAAGAGCATTAGAGGAGCTGGGATGATACTGTCCCTAGAGCTGTGAGACAAATACACAACCCATGATACTGAAGATACAAAAATATTAATGGTGAGGTTTTTGGATCTGAACTGCAGAGAATGAATACTTGTAATGATAGAGGGGGAAGTTATGAGACTATTATAAATTATACAGCACACTGTATAATGTCATATTGTAAAGGAAGCATTGCAAACTCTACAGTGAGAAGTTTTCAGGCATAATCTTCCCAAGGGATCAGCCTCGACTCAGTTGCATCCCCCATGAAGTTGCAGAAACTTCTGCCTTTATCATCACAGACAGCAGAGCAAACTCTTAAACCTGTTCTGTTAAGGTCTGTGGACAGAATATAATTGTACTTAAAGTATAATATAATTGTACTTAAAATAAATCATCTTTTTATTAGATGACTATATTAAATTAATTGAGATAGCAAAGCACCCCCAAACTAACAGGCATATGAAGTTGTTTGCCTTTCTGAATGTGTGTTCAGACAGAAATGCTAATGTGAATGTGGCTACTTGTTTTTGTTTTTGGTTGTTTTTATACTATTAAGTAGTGGGTATTTTTAGTAAGAACACTATTCTCCCGCAATGCGAGTCACAATATCTGGAGATGGCTGAATTTATATCCCTCATTACTCTTGCCATCAGTGTCTGTCTGCTTTCCTCTCTCTGTCTGAAGAGCTTCTCTTCTGAAACAATAGTAGTAATCTTAGGTATTCGAAGTGGCCAGGCACAAAGCGCTGGAACAAATAACATTTGTAAATAAGGCAGGAGAGAAACCAGGATAAGCACTACCTTATAGTCAATTTACAGAAAATGGAACAATTGGCAGAAAGGCTCACAAATGAACAACAGATTCATCAGACAAAGGTATCTGCAAACTATTCCGTCATGTCCTGCTTTTAGCCTGTTTCTATGCAGTCCCCTGCATGTGTCCCTCTGTCCCCCAACTCCCCAGCCCACCAGTGTGCTTCCATTCACTTCTGTAAGCAGAGCAAGAGAGAAACTATATTAAAGGAGAGGCAATAAGAGAGGGTGTGGGAATACTTAATGTTCCCACAGCTTTAAAAAAAAACAAACAACCTTAATGTAAATGCTCGTGTGTGCGTAGTAATTTCTTTAGTGGAATGGACTCTGCTGAAAGCTAAGAAGATACAAAATTAGGCTTTGAAAAGTTGCTGGTCATTATATAACACTTTGGGTTAAAGAAAACACACCTATCTTATACTGCATGTAATGTTGGGTATAATGATGCAAGTTTGAGATTACAAAATAATGCCAGAACGGCTGCTTAACAGCAGCTAAGCGGTTTCCAGGCAGTGTGTTTTATTTTTTTGCGGTCATTCTTGTCAGCAGAAGGCTATGTGCTCGTGAAGGTAGGATGGAACTGCACCTAACTAATGGTTACCTGCAGAAATGGAAATCTGCTCAGTTTTCAAACATATTGGAAATGGGAATTAAATTCCAGCACTTGACATATTATTCTGGTGTCAGGAAAAACTTGTCTCTAAAAGTTATTTATTTCTGTGATTAGTGGGCTGCTTTGTAAGAACATGTCTGCTTCTCAGCAGAGGGGCCATACCTAAATTGAAATTGATTTTAAGTGTAATGCTTTTGCTTGTTTTAATTTCTCCGTTTTTCTCATTCTCTATAAATTGGTCATTTGCCAAATAGACAAGAAGACAACTTTGAACTGGAAACAAGCAATGTGCCTATCTGTCCGCACTAGCGTTTGTAGTGCAGCAGATTATCAGAATCCCCACAACAAAGGGAGTAAGTGTGGGTAATGTTGCAGAAACTTTTGCTCTCCAAGAGTTATCCTATGTACTCTGAGACATCTTACCATTGAACTGAAGTCCAGTTAATACACGTGGCAAATGTATTTGAACTGTCCTTTTAAGTTTTGATCATCAGTTACAGGTTCTTTGTGAAGGGTACAAGAGACAACTTTAAAAACATACAAGGGAAGCCTTGTTTCTTCAAATGGTTGCAATGCCTTTTTAGTCGAAGCAAGATGGCTTTTGTGAAATTCAGAGAGAATTAAGTCTCCTGCATTTCCGAAGTTACAGCACGTCAGGGTGCAGGGGCAGCGTGCTGAGCTCTCCAGGAGCAGAAGCCACTTCTCTGGAGGTTAACGTGCTGTAAATTGATGTCTGTGCACAGAATACATCTTCTGCTGCTCTCATTCATGTTTTGATGTATTCCATTTCACGTTCAAAGCAGCTTTTAGTGTTGGTTCCCCCTTCTGATGACATCTTACTTTTTAGTATGGAAATACCTGCATTTCTTCAGACCTTGAAGGGATTCATCCAGTGTTTGCTGTTCAAGTCTTTGCTTTTGTGTAGGTAGAGAAATAGGAAAGGCTGATTTGAAAATTTTTAAAGGGAAAAAAAATAAATCCTACATCACAAGTCTTCCTTTCTCTCATTTAACAGGCAACTAAGAATATATATTTTGCATAATATGAAATCTAAAAACAAAACAAAAACCCCATGCAAACAGCAACTACTTCAGCACTGTCAGAACACCAGTGGATGTCACCATGGTGAATTATAGGTTTCATCACTTTCTGTGGTTCCATGTACATCCATGGAAAGGGAGAAGAGTGCTCAGTAGCTGAACAGGATCACTTTATATAAATAGGATTAACGCTAACTTTACAGCAGTGCATTTAAAATACAGGCTAGGCAAATGTCACAGCAGCTAAGCAGTCTCAGATATATGTTCCTGTCACTTTGTCTGTACAAACAGCCTCGCTCTATGCTCAGGGCTTGTTGCTGCTGTTTTGTTTATTGGCATCTTTGGCAAGCAGCTTGCATGCTGCAGCCAGAGGAGCTTGCGTGGAAGAACGACTGAACTGCACGGGGAAATATCAAACTCAGCGAACAGCACAAAGCTCAGTAGCTACAGTTGAGTTAAACCAACAGAAGTGATTACAGCAGGATGTATGATCTCAAACACTTTTAGTCTAAGGGGGTATGCAGGATGGACAAAGGACTGGATTCGTTTTGTGTGAATTGGTAACTCTAAGCTAGCACGCTTTCAAGTTCACTTTGGCAATTCAAAACAGCACCCGTGCCAAAAGGCCTGATTTTTCCCTTTCTAATTGAACATGAGCCCATCTTTACTGGTACGGTGTTAGGGGTTATCCAAATGGGCTCATCTCTTTGAACTTGGAGGGAGATCAAGGCTGATCTCGATAATGAGGTGTGTGGTGCGAGGAAGGTCAGAGTTAGGGCTGCCGCTAACAGGCACTGGCATTTTCTGTGCCTCAGGATTATGACCGCTATTAAGGCTCAGTGGTGGATTTGATCGTGTTCACAGCTGCAATCCTCTCTGCGATTCCTGTGATGATGTCACATGAATATGGGAGGGTAAGCAAGCTCAATAAATTAAAAAATAATAATAATCCAAAGCAAACACCAGCTACAAACCTGCATAAATGAAAAATAGAACAAAGGCAACCAAAGAAGTGTAACAGCTGCTCAAATGACTTGAAGGGGAGACCATAAAAATGGCCTGACTATAAAAATGACCACCAGAGTTGTTTCAATTAAAAAGGAGTAAATCCAGGACATTGTGCTCAGTGACAGGCCTGGTGTGCTCTGGGTGCAGGGCTTCAGAGGCAGAGCGGGCTGTAGTTCTTCTGGTAACTTTATTATGTGGAGCTGCTTCGTGTTGTGTCCTGTTATGAGAATGTGAGTGAAAAGGGGCAGTGACAGCAGCGCTTGTTGATCAAAGAAATGTCATGCCAGCGCTGCAGTGGAAATGTGCTAGTTCCTGAAAAAGTCAAGCCACTGGTACTGGCAACCAGCTGGCTCACACAAGAGGAGTATTTTCCTGTACATTTCTGTGCTGTTTACTCTGTGCACGAAGTCAGAACCGTGGGAAGTGATGGCTTTGACATTGCCCTTCAGTCAGGAGTTGTGCCTAGCTGTGGGATCCGGTTTCTACGTCCTGGAAGGCACTGAAGCAATGCTCGGACTTCGCAACAGGGCTGTGTCCCAGCCAAGACCCAGCTGCTGTAATCGGAGTCCTTCACATCTTAAAATTCCTTTCAGACTTTGAGTGGCAGCAAACTGCCTTTTCCCCTCCTGACGAGCTGACACACACGGTTACGCAGCTCCTGACCTCTCCCACTGGTGTCTGCAAGCAGTGGGTGGGCGCAGCGCCCACGGCAGCACACCTGGGGGCTCAGTGCCGCTTGCTGCCCTTCCTCCCTTTGTGCCCTAAGCTCAGTGGCACTGCCGGCCTGGGCCAGGAGACAGACAGCTGAACAATAATTCTGTAGGTCTGCCAGGTTGCTCCTCGGATGCACTTACTCCTTAGGCAGCTGTACGAACGCCTGCGTTGGCACGGAGCTGTGGTGGGAGTGGGCGGCTGGGGAGGGCTGGGACTGTTGCTTTCAGTGGCAGCGTTTAGGCTGGCTTAATGTTCGTAAGTGTGGCCTTTTTCTGAATGATGTTCTGCCTCGTCTGCATACAGAGCTGGCAGAATCATAAATGAGTGTCTGTGGTAGCAACAATCAAGGTACAGCAGAAGCTAGAGAGAGTTTTTCTTCCTCAAGTGATTAAAAATTGCTACGAGAAATCTGTCCATGTGAGCACAGTTCTTTAGAAAATGCAGGAACAGAAAATGAAGATAAAAATAGCAAATCTTCTTCCTCAAATATTATTTTCTGCTTATCTTATGAAGAAACTGATTTTATGTTTCCGTAAGTACTTGTGCAAGGAGAGTGGAGACCCTAAAACAGAAGGGCAAGGTAGAGGGGAAATAAGGATCAGGGAGCCCTGAGCATGACCCACGTTACTGCTGGGCAGTGGGGATTTGGGGTAGTGAATGGGAGCTGCCCTGGCCTCCTGAACAGGTTGAAAGCCCCACCAGCCAGCAAGCAGTATCCTGTAAATGCGTAGGGATTACCCATTCCCCTTATTTCATCTGGGAAATGTGTGAAGAATAATTAAGTAGACTTCTCGGATGCTGCTAAACTGGAGTGACAGTGTTTAGAAAGGCGTGTTCAGCCTGCCGGGTCTGGGACTCTCTTCACTGTTAGTGCAGATTTCAGACCTCTGGAAGTCTCCTGGTTAGAAATTCTGCTGTCTTGAAAAGAGCTGTTAAAAACCAAAGCTTCTGGGCGGGGAGCTTTTTTGTCAGTTCACTGGAATATTTTGGTGCAGGGAGCTATAATTTATTCATAAGGCTTGAAGGATGTAAGCTGCAGGACTCTAAACAGCTTTGTCCAGGAATTGCAAAGTTACACGACACCGGTTATATTTGGCTGATCAGAATAATTTCACAAAACAGGAAAGATGCTCAGCTAGAAATACAGTCAGATTGAAGGAGAGCTGCAGAGTCTCATGGGAATTGCAGCTCAGTGGTAGAGTAACTGCTGCTTAGCCGGCGAAATAATTGAAAATTGGGGGTGGAGGGGAGCTCTGCAGATGGCTGCGTGCTCTGAGAATCCTGGAAGAAGATGCTAAAAGCAGGAGCATTTGGCATTGAGGAGTAGGCAAATGATGCAGGCTTTGTGCCAGGCAACTTTTTAATACAGGCCTCTATATATCTGGAATTGCAGAAACAAGCAAAATCAAGAAGCCTGAATTATGAGCTCAAAAGCAAAATGAGTCCCCTGGTGTTAACTGAATTTATTTTCCTGATAAATGCCTCCTGCCCAGGGATAAGGCTGTCCTCTGGCACCAGCGGGAAGCGTTTGTGCGTCTGTTCGCTGCGAGAGCCGCGAGGGCAGGGGACAAACAAGTGAGCACAGGCAGCAAACACGGCGTGTGACGTACCTGCAGGATTGTTTGGGTCAGCTGGCGATTTGCACTTCTTTATTTGGCTTTCCGGTCCTAACCAGATGAGATGTGATCAGAACTGGCTGTCTCTTTGCAGGAAAACTGTCTTGTTGTGAATCTCTTGTTCCAGAGGGCAATCTGACCTACAGCAAGCTTTCGGGGCGGGGAGGAGAACTTTTCCAACTTCTCCTTGGCATATGGGAAATTTCTGCTCTGGTTACATAATGATGTCTTACACTAGAATCCTAGACTACATGGACATAAAAGCTGGCTAAATACCTATTTTGTTTTGTTTTGTTTTTTTTTTTAAAAGGCTGTCCATGCCTTATGGGCATGTTACTTTTACAGCACTCAAACCCTCAGGGGTCAGTGCCAGGTGCAGTTTGTGTGTCCCTGCTGCCCTTTGCAGGTGTGTGCCCACAAGCAAAGGGCATTGAAAAAGAGACTAAATCAACAAAAGATACTTTTTTTTTTTTTAGTGAAAGGTATGCTGAAGGAAGCATGAATATGACAGCGAATGCCTGCAGTAAAGGGCTGGTCCCTGGGCTGTCTGGAATATTTTGGATAACAGAGAACTAAAACTTGCATATTCTTTTGCATGGGGTATCCAGTTCCTCCAGCCGTGTCTAGGAGGAGCCTCCTTTGTTAGACTTAGGGTGCTTGATCCAATAGCCATGAATCCATCCTGCAGGGATGATTAAATGAGTCCTCAGGGAAGGGGAAGGAAAAAGGTAGGGATGAATCACTGCAGGTGGCAAAAGGTGAAAAGAAATTTGAGAATGTGCTAGTTTTAACATTGTGAATAGGTTGCTACAACTAAAGAACAAGATGATGCTTATATTTTTCAAAATCTGGTTGGAGTCATGCAGGACTGCAGATGGGATAAAGTACAAGGACTGTTAAAATTGAATACTAATTGTTTTTTGAGAAATGTTAGACTTCCTAGATATTTTTTCCCACGTAAGTTTCCCCCAGATCATGTTGATTTTTTGATAGGAAATGAAAAATATTTTGGCTCTGAGTTGAACCAGTTTATTTTGTATATGCTGCTGCATTTGCCCATTTGATGCTTCCGTTGACTTCCTTACATATTGCTCCCTATGGAAAGGACGTTCTTCTGGGAGCGTACTGATGGGCCTCTGAAGTGTTGCTGTCCAGCATCCACCCTCTAAGAGGAAGATCCATAGTGGAATAAATGATCGCTCAGGAAATTCAATGTGGCAAAGTAAACGGGAGCACAGAATTTCCAAATCAAGGCATATATTTCGTAGCCCAAATGTTGAAGTATTTTTGAAAGTATTTTCTTTTCTTGAAAATTAAATCTTCCTATGAGAAGCGATAAATTCTTTAAATTTAGATAAGGATGTATAAGTTCTTATATCTGGATGTGGATGCAATCCTGTGCTGCTTCCCCCTAACGAGGTGATTTCCTGCTACGTGGCAGAAGAACCCCGTGCAGCAGAGGTAGCATTATGCAGTTGCAGAGCCTGATGCAAGATGCAAAAATGTGAGGTATCAGAGCCAGTGTCAGTCATTAAATGAAAATGACTTTCTCCTGATGTAGTACCTGCTCCCATTGCAAGGCCTTCCCGTCCTGTTGGAAATTTATGGTGACAAAAACAAGACAAGCTCCTTCTACGAGGCGTGTTTGGGGAACCGCTAGGCACACACACCTTAATGGCTGCTCACCTGAGTTATGCTTCCTCTCCGGGGAGCAGTGCTGAAGGCGGCCAGCCATCTCCCAGTGGTGCTGCTTTTGATAGGCCTTTGAAGTGTAGTCTTGTTCCTCATCATAATCCAGCAGCAAAAGGTCACAGCAAGTACGAGGTCCTTGTGATATTTTAGAGAGCTGCTGTCAGGTTTCTCAAAACAGCCACCGCCGTCCTGTTTTCGAGCTGTTGTACGTGCTAAATTAAGCAGCTGTCTTAAAGGGAAAAGCATTTCTGGAGTAAGGATGCAGGAATTAATGATACTTTGACACAAACCCTGTTCTTGGGGATCCGTGCTTTATGATAGCTGGCTGACTAACCAGGAGTTCCTCCTGCAGAGATGGGGATGGCAAAGGAGAAAGAAAAGGGGGGATTAATCACTGCTCTACAAGTGGCAGAGAATGAAGAGATCTCATCTTTCTTTACTTTGCCCTATTGAGGTTCTTGCTAAAGGAGCTCTGTAGGGACTGTGCATGCAAACTTTTGATAAAGAAATTGGTTTTCTATTCAACCAATACATCATCCCTGTTCCAGGTAGGAAATTAATGCCATTTTCAGCTATCCATAGGAAAGCTACCCTGATTTTTTTCCTGTGGTCATGCCATTTCATTACACTATTTTGCTGCTTCTCTTTCTTGGCTTACCAGAAGATGGAGGATTATTCACTAAATAAGTGAGCCAGAGCTGGTAGCTCTATTTTATAATTCCTTTGCGTAATCACAGCAGTCAAGCAGAAGGATAACACTTGAAAGACTGCTCCCCATGAGAGGAAATATGCTGAGTTGTGGGTTGCCAGTGATGGGGAACCAGTATGTAAAGGTCGAGGCACCTGAGCATGGCTCCCACGGCGATGCTGCCTCCAGAATTTGTGATTCCAGGCTTGTGCCTGAGCCCTGAGCACGTCCACAGCACTTGTTGCTGCTTCCCCTGAGAGCAGCCTGGTCGGGAGCTGCAGTCCGATGACGACCTTCACTACGTTCTTCTCGAGGACAGAGGCCTTCTGGGGATAAGGTGTTGCTGCTGGTGAGGCTTTCTCTGCTTTTCACTGCAGTGTCTGTAATGCAGCACTGGATTGTGTGCAAGAGGGAACTTTGAGAAGGAAAATTACTGCAATTCCAAGTGCAAACTGTGCTTCTGTGCTGCCTGCTCCAGCATGTTCTGCTCTTTGCTGAAGGCCGGCTCCATCGTCAGTGCAGCAGTCAGCCAGTGGGTGCCCTGGAGGTACTGATCTATGCCACGCTTCCAAGGGAAATTTGGTGCTGGAACACTTACAGGACCTCTGTAGTTGATTAGATTGGTCCTTTTTTCTCTTGTATATAACTTTGTTTTTGTTTGCACTCCGAGGGACAGAATGCCTCACAATGGGCTAACCTAGGCAACTTGATAAATTCACTTGGACAGCAACAAAATTCCCACCCCTCTAAGATTTGTTGGCAAAATATTCACGTGATGACAAATCTGGGTATGACAGATACAGCTTTTCACTTTTGATTAGCATGGCACAAACAGTTGCAAAATGTAAGGAAATGAGCACTCCGGTAAAATGTTGAAGTTTCTGAAAAAAGAGAAGGCTCCTACTCTGCGTGGGTGAGTTAATATTTCCGATCCAGTCCATGTTTAATCCAGTACTACCTAGGGGCTGTGTGTGACTGGGGCCAGAACAACAAACTGGGAAGGACAAATGGTCTTCTGTTCTTTTTTTCTTTAGTCAATGGCTTTTCTAAAAGTGGTCTCTAATGCTCTTTCTGTAATATTTTAAGACCTACTCAGGTGAATAACTGCTATGTAGAAGAGACTTAATTACTGAAAGATGATTCAGTAATGACTAAATGATCTCCTCCATGTGAGGGCAAAGTTCAACATGGTAAAGGTGTTCGATTTTTATGAATACAAAGTACCTGGGGTTTGTGTTTCATGAAAATGAAAACTTGCAAACAAATTCATGCCAGAGGGGACTATTTTATTTTTTTCAAGTGCTAAGCAAGCCATATGTTTATTAAAAGAGCAATTACAAAAAGCTCAGAGCTAAGAAAGCACCGAGCAGGAAGCACACACAAAGCCCTAACCCATTTATTTGTGAGGTGCAAGCAGCTCTTCTCAATGAAATCCCAGCCCGTCTCAGACTGGGCACTTCTTTTTGGAGGCGTATTGTCAGACATTGCGTCCTTTCTTTTGCAGAACTTTCTGTCCCCAGGTGCTTGGATGATTCATGTCCTTGGATTATGATCCATTTTTCTCAGTTTTTGACAAACACTTTTACCAGTATTATTAAAAGTAATAGTAAATCTCACAGGACTCTTGTTAGTTGTAAGAAGTTGTGAAACCTGATAGTGCTAAATACCACTACTAACCTGGGACAAACCCCATCAGGCAGTAAATCCTGCCTCCTGCCCATCCACACGATTCTTGAAGACACCGGCCCCTCCTCCATAGGAGGCTGTGGTGGGGATGTCTAGAGATAAAGCCGGCCCTTCTCAAACACATCTGCTTGCTCACAGGTGTGAAATCTCTATTTAGGACCTTCTCAGCTTCCCCTTTATGAGGTACTGGTCAGCAGAAATTACTGTTTCAGACCCCTGTCCTTTGTGTGCTTTCCTCTTCATTCATTCATAATTGCGTCTTTTTCTCACTTTCAGCTGTGTGTTATTCACCACTTTGAATACATTTAGCACCCTCCATGTTCACTCTTCAGAGTGAACCTTTTCAGAATAATTACTCCCACTCATCTCCAGAGCAATCAATACAGTGAATAAACCTAGAGACAGCCACTGTTTTAATTCACTCCCATTTTCTAGAAAACATTTTAAAAGTGAAATGAATGGACATAAATGCAGGACTCGATATGCTGAAGAGTTGGTGAAGTGCTGGTGTGGCAAGGCAACAGAGGCTTTCCTTTTGAAGCTGTACATGGCTCAAAAAACATGGACCAAAAAAAAAAAAAAAAAAAAAGAGGGATGTTTTGCATGCAAGTTATGTCCAAGTTTTGTTTGGCTTTAAGACTGAATGGAAAAAGAGCCTGGTCTTGGATGCAATGTAAAGGTACAGCTGGCAGACAAAGGTCTTTGTTATTCTTGCCATGCCAGGGATAACTTCTCAAAACGACCGTCAAGGAGCACAGAATGATCTGTCTTTCACCAGAAATAGATTGGATTGGAGGTTTGTTGTTGACATGGAAATCTTTTCTTACCAGTGTCTCTGCTTTTCCCACTCCAGTGCTATGTGGAGACTTTTTTTTTTTTTTTTTTTTTTTCCTCCAAGACTGCCTGTGAAGGCTTTTCATCACCAATAAGTGCATGGGAAAGAAAGACATAAGAAAAAAACTCAGTGAGAGAGGAGAGCTTGTTCCGAAATGTCCCCTCTCTTTCCATGCAGGAGAATTTGGTGCAGTTTGGTTGCTGAAATATGCCAGCTAAACTAAATCAGATGAATTATTAATGCTTTGCAGGCTGCTTCTCTCAATTGGCTGCAGCGAGGCAGCTTCGATGGGGCGTATGTAACTTCAGTTCTCCACGTTAAAAATAGACGTCAGCCCTCAGAGGAATGGGAAGCTTAACAGACTATTTTTCTCAGCCCAGTTTTAGTTCTATTATGTGTTATTTTGTCAGAGTGGATAGGGTGGATTGTTATTTTGGACATAGTGGGTGATCTGACTGAAAAAATCACTTCTGTTTCCTTTCTATATGTCACAAGCTGCTTCGGATTCAAAGCCCTATATTTCCCTTGCTGCATCCTCAGTCAGAATAAAATAAACAGGACCAATGTGGCAGTTACGCAGGTGCAACTGCAGACTGTCGGGCTTCCGCCAAGCAGGCACATTTCTTGCTAAGGGCATTTGTGCTTCACTAACAACTCAAGGCCAAAAAGGTGGAAAATCAGTCTTACTCTCTCTTTTATTAAGTTTTTAGTGTTGATGTTTAATTTGATTAATCTGATTACAACAACTTTTACCCTAACATTTTGAAGTCACTCTGCTGCATCCCCAGACAAAGGCTCTGCTGTTAACAAACATCCTGCTGCATCACAGCCCGGGCACCCTATTTTGGCATCACAGCCCAGGCACCCAGTTTTGGTTGCAATGCTTCCCAGAGCTCCTGGGTTGCTGCAAACCAACCCTGTGTCCAACGGAGTGGTGCTCTTCTCTGCAGAACACATGTTCAAAGGTCTTTAATACAGTTTTTCACTCAAGCTCCTTCCTGCATAGGTTAAATGCCTGTTTTCATGCTTTGCTGCCTTACTTTTGACTAAATTAGCTGTGGTCACTGCACCTTCTGGGGCTCGCATCTCCCGGCTAATGAGAGCAGAGGAAGCATGACCTGGCGTTGACCATGTCACTTGTACTACCCAAGTGCTGGTAATTAAAGGGCCATTTATGCACTGTGTGGGGGCAGTGTTTAAGGCTTTAGCCCTGATTATTGTGAATTTAAATCCCAACCCTTTTGCCTGTAGGTTTCAGAATTTGGTAATCCTGTAGCATAACTATATTTTATCTACCTTGGGTTTGGGTCTTGTGCATTAGAGAAAACATTCACTTAATCAGATCTAAGAGTTTGGTGCTGCTGGAGTAAGCAATTCCAGTTCCTTCCTCCTGGCTTTGTTCCTCGGTTGACTCTCTTGAATCGCCTTCAGTGCCACTGTGACCAGCCCGAGCTATAAAGGAACCCCAGGATTTTGCATCCTGCTGCGCTGAGCGGGGTGTGCCGCAGCCCTTGGCTCTGGCCCAGCTCAGCCCTGTGAACATGCTCACAGGTAATGCAGTGAAGGTGCAGGACAGCTCATTTCCTCCTAAACTAGGGAGCTCATAATGATCCGTGTCTTCTGGTTTGCTTAGAATAGTTTATCCTGTAAGGCTGGGTTTCAGATTAGTAGCAGAGATAGGTATCCTTGTCTGGCTTACCACAGTGCAAAACGCATTAAGCCTCTATATAGTTTTCAGATAGATAAAACAAATTACTCTGTTCATCTTTTATTAATTTCCAAGCACTTCGTACAACAACAACATTCTGCAGTGGGATTAGGTGACAGCAGAGACCAATGATTAATGGGCTGTGCAATACAGCAGTATAAATGCTGACCTTTCACATCTGCCATACCATATACAGAGTTTTGGCACAGGCACCAGATAGCTCTATAGTCCAGTATTTAATTTTTAAAATAGAAAAGTAGTAAATAAAAGCAATCAAGTGTAGGAAGCGTTATCAGAGGTTATAAATTGCTACTTCCTTGAGCAAATTCATTCTTTCTTTTTTTTTTTCATATTGTTGCAGTTCTTGGAGATTGCTGTAGTCACACAGCAGCAGTAGCAGCTTGTATTAACAAAAGTGAAGTTATTTATTGCTCCGAATGAATTTTTCTTTGGATTGCAGAATGTTAGTAATCACTTTTTCTTTCTGCTTCATACCTATTGACATCTTTTTCTCAGTAGATATTCTTGATTTACGGTGCTATTTTGGTTGGGGAAATGCACATTCTTTTTACAGTGTGTGAAACAGAACTATTATGGTATATGGTGAGATTTAACCTTTGCTTCAGTTTAAGATTTCAAATGCTTTTTGTGGAACTAATATTAAGAATCAGGCTTTAAGTTCTTTACTGAGTATCATTTCTTAAGGCTAGCTTGCTATTAGCATCAGAACGTGATGGAAATTGGTTTGTACATATTTTGTGTGATTCCCTAAGTATCCAATAATGGGTCTGGCAAGGCCAACAGAAAGATTCCTTTCTAATTAGACTAAATTGTGGCTTTCACGTAGGGATTCAAACGCTGCATGAAGGCTACAGTGAGCTTGCAGATAACCATCTTTCTCTCTATATACATGAATAAAAATAAATGCTTAGGAATTTGTGTTGCTAGCAGTTTAAGTAACTGGCTGTGTCTCTGAAAATTTGTGAGTGATGGTAAGCATTTGACCTTGTCTGTGCTTATGGCAGATCAGATTGGCCCTATATATCTTTAAATGCTCTTTGTGGTGTACAGGTGGCCCGTATTTTCTCTGGTGCTCAGGATGCTGCTTTTGAACACATTACTTCCACTTTGAGGTAGATGACTGCAGAGAAAATCTGTTTGTTTTGTCTTAAGTGTGTTTTATTCCGCTCGTTCCAAGACTCTGAGATTTATGGAGGTTTATAGGAAAATTTTCCTGCCGCGCTCTGCATTTGGGTGCTATTGCCAGAGCCTTGCCCTTCTCTCGCTTCAGTGCATCATCGCTTGCAGGCTTCGTGACATCTGGTGGCTGGCATATTTTGAGATAGATCTAAATTCCACATGAATCATTTTATTTCCTTCCTTATTGTTTTGAATTTACCATCTTGTCAGATATGCTAACATTTAAGCTGTCTTTCCATTTACACTATTAAACCATAAAGCAAACAATCAGATGCAGCAGCAGTAAGTGGACTGTCTTTGGCTTCTGTGCTTTACTGATATATTACTTCCCATGCTATTCCAGTCAAGACAAAACCATTTTCTTTCTCTGTGTTGATTAGATGCAACAAATAAAAGTTCGTGACCCAGTAAAAGGCAATCCTGCTAACAATATATGTGTGGTTTTGTTTTGTTTTGTTTTGTTTTGTTTTAATGAGTAAGCAACTTTGCTGTAAACGGAGGGATGCTGAGAGCAGGAATTATGTTCAGCAGCTGAGCAAGCTATGGCCCAACTTTAGGCACTTACCTGCTTATAGCAGTAGCGTGTCTTGCCCCAAGCAAGGAGAATTGTGATTAAAAATTAGAAAACTTTTTTGTTTCCAGTTCCTGTATCTGTCTTTTCATGTCTACTTCCCACCTTCGTTCTCTCTGAATTTCAAGGCTTCACATCTCGTTTTGTGTTAATTGGTTCTAAAAATCTCTCTCTAGTGAAGGAATCACAAATCTTCTAATCTTCAATAGCTGCTAATTAAATTACAGCTGACTTTTGCTGTTATAGATTTGTGTTACAGAAGTAAGTGTTTCCTTCTTGATTTGATTCTTTCTCTTAGACAAAGTATGGATCAGCTCAGAATGCTATTTTACATCAGAAATGATTTTTTTTTTTTTTTTAGGGTAAAAATGTCTTCAAAGGAAATCATTAGAGATGAAATCATTAGAGATGATTTAGAAAGGGATATAAAATCTGAGTCACAGCAGGCCATGAACAAAGAGCCACTTACCGCATAGTACATGTCTTGCATGCAGGTTTGTGATAGCTGTACTGGGGATGGCTGTGAGGGTTGGAGCCTGGTTAGCCTTGCATAGTCTCTGTGTAAGTGCATTGCTCCCACCTCCATATATATATACACCCATTTCACCATGTGTCTATATTCAAAATTTCAGTCAAATGTTAGCCTGGGCAAGTGGCACTTCCACTGGGTATTTTGTATGTACAGAACATGCACGGGATGCGGTAGCATTCACCCACGCTGATGCTTGGCCCTGCTGAGATGCCAGGGCAATTCCTTATCAAAGTGGGCCGGGAAGGCTGATGGGAAGACCACGGGCAAATGCCATGGGGGTGGCTTTAAAGTCTAGGGTCAGAGCAGGAGGCAGCTAAGGCCACGTGCCCTGAAATTAACTGATACAACAAGACTTTGAATTGTTGTGTTAATTTAGGTCTCAAAGAGCAATTGTTGTGTTTGTGGTTTTGTTTTCATTTTGGTAAGAGTTAATTTTTTTTTCATTACAGAGTTTTCTTTATTTCCATGGCTTCATGTGTTCACCTCTCTGCTGGTGGAGTTTTGTTCCAAGTCAGATATTTAGAGACAAATCAATGTTAGAATATTTATTTGAACTTTGGTCTTAGATGAAAAGAATTTTTGGTCTGATTTACTAATAGTTTTGCAAAATCAAAACCTGACATGGCTTTTACTTGCTACTAATATTGATCTGTGGAAGCTTTTGATTTGTTCCAAGCTGTGCCTTGTAGTTTGCGAGCTGTCTGTGCTCCAATAGTGGTTACCTGCACTGTTTTCTATTTGTTGTTACTCAGGGAAAATTTATCCCACTATTATAGCAAATTTTGACAATGATATTTATTTCTCTAAAAGGATTTTTGTTAATAAAGATTTTCTTTAACACACTTATTTGATATATATAATACAAACTCCTTAAGTGGCTGTTTTGCAGTTTTCCTTTCATCTCCACTCATGGATATGAAATGAGAGCTAAGCTTCCCAAGTGAGCCCAAAGGTGTGTGAAGGAGTAATCCCTGGTAAAGGATCGATAGCTGGAGTATAACAAGAATTAATTTCCCACATGGGACAGGCACTGCTGAGGTCAGTTACAAAGGAATTTGTTGCAGCACATTCACTGCAGAGGGCAAGTTTGTCCCATACAAAGGAGGCCTCTTAAGGCTGCTTATTTTTCGCTAGGGGGATCAGCAGAAGATTTGTTTAGTTTAAAACGGTCACCAGCAAGTAGCCTGTAATTTTGCTACTTGTGCCCCTGAAATGTCATGGAATCACTTCAGCCCTCAAATAACAAATTCTTTTTGCAAGAATCAGAATTTCCATCAAAAAAAAAAAAAAAAAAAGTTCTTGTATGAAATGAGATGGTGCTTCTTTCTGCTCTTTTACTAGTCTTTCCCCCAGGACTCAGTGGCCACCTCAGTTTTGCCCTTTGCCTACCCCCTGATGAAGAGAAGCTGTTGATTAGGAGTAAAAAAGGGCAGGATTCTGCAGCCCCACCACACAGAGAAGCATAGGTTGCACACAAGTCAACACTGAACCACGCCACAAGGAGCTGGTTTGGTTCTGGCTGAAAGCTGAGGTTCTAAACACACAGGGTCTCATGGCAATGCACGTGTCTTTTGGCAGAACTGTGATATTAATCCATGTCTGAGCAATACATTTGATTGCAATGCTAACATACAGCATGTTCTGCCCATACATTCCAAGTGTCTTTTATAAAAGTTTATCAGGTTTCACCTCCGAGATGGTCTCATTTCGGAGATGAATTGAATTATTTCACATTATGTATCTTGGAAAAGCTCTTCTGCAACCTTTGGGACGAAAATCTCTGAGTATATAGAAAGAAGATTTTGCTGTTGTTTGCATCCTTTCAGCTCCATTGACTTCAGTTGGCTTTACAGGTGAGGCAGAGGTTTATAAGAAACCTCTGTGCAACTTGCAATTGCTTGAACGATGAGGGTTTCGATTTTTCATGTACATTAGTCTTCCTTACATACATGAATTCTGACTTCTCACGCAATTTGTCAGTAAAGCGTTGCTTAATTGACAGGCAGCGTTAATGGGAGTGCATGCACAAATGGTGTGGCTGTGGATAAAAAAAATAAGTCATTTGTATGCATCCAGGGGAACTGGACACAGTACCTCATCACACGCCAATATTGTACCCTCATTTGGATGCCTTACAGGTTCAAAACCAGATGCACAATGTCTGGGAATCAGCTCTTTTGCAGGTTGAACTTGATATCTGCTGCCCTGTAGTCACAGGTGTTTGTCATGATACACGGTTATTGAGACTCAGGATAAAGTAAACAAGATGACAATGTGCTGAAAACATAATTTGAAAAATATTTAAATGGGAATTGAGATATTAAAAACCTGTTTGTGTCAACTTCTCAGACAACTGGAATATGAAATGGTGTAACAGCTACATTTATTAGCTGAGATTAAGAGCACAGTTTGAAATGAAATCAATATAGATAAAAAGATTACGATGAATGAAAAAACAAAGATGCCGAGTAAACAAAATGCTTTGAAAAAATGGAGCAAAAATTCACATCGCTATGGACTTTCTGCTAGGGATTTTATCTTTGACTAGCTGGCTCTCTTAATTACATTTAATGGTGGTGGAAAAAGCACCATGGTGTTTATTTTGAAGTTTAGTCCAAAATCAGTGGGATTAAAACAGCTGCAGGAATGAATAACAGGGATGTGATCAGATACTTGGGAAGCTTTATCTTTATCTTCCTTTATCTCAGTGTGTTGTCCAGTGCAGATGAGACCTGGGGACTCTGAAGGGAAAGTTATTAATCTTAGCTGGGATTATGATGATCTCTACTAGGATTTGGGTTTTGCTGGTAAACAATATGATCTTGTGTGTAAAACATAGTGTTGCAGTCAATAGGCTTGGGAATTATTCATGGTTTTGTCACTGGGTGACTTTAGTTCAGATATCCATGTCCCAGTGCCTCAGTTTCCCCATCCATTTTATGGAGAAGGTTCCCTCCATAATAAACCGCAAATGTACGACGTGCCTCATGCGAATTATCCTGTCTGCATTCCCTGTCTCTAAAACTGAACACACAAATTTCCTACACTACTCAGAAGGACGTGGAGGTCTCTGCAGTGATGTTCTTGCTGGGGAACTCCAGCGGAGTTGGGCAGAGGGCAGGCAGTGGGGTCTGCTGCACACGAAGGGCCTGAGGACGGTGTGGGTCATTGCACTGCCCCTGCAGCATGCACGGCACAAGGGAAGGGGCTGCGGGGAGCGCTGCTGGGCGTTATGCACGGTGCAATGCAGAGGTGTTATTATCACTGGCAATGTCTAGTATTTGAAAACAGCGACTGACATTTATGTTGGAAGAGGCTTGAAGCACTGCATTCACTTCCTTTCAGGGTGCCCTGACGGCGATGGCTGGATGCAGCTGTTAGGATTGCTGGGGGAGTGCAGTTCAGATGTGCCTTGCTGCTGTGACAACTGAAGTGTAAAAGTTTACTTTTTTAACGTGACTGCTGTAATAAATGCCTCTTTGTCTAAAACCCCCAGTTGGCAGAGAAGGTTTAAGGTGCTGATATTCACTGAAAGGGTGTGGTAAGGGTTCCTTGCATCATCCAGAAATCTGAGCAAGAACCATCGTGTCTGTGCCAGGGAGCTGCCCGTACCACGTAGTCCCCCGCTGCTTTCTTGCTCGGGGAACTTTCTCACCTGAATGATCTGAATTATTTGGTGTTCTTTCCAAAGAAGCAGGACAGCCCTTCCTCTCTATCCGTTCTGATGCTCAAAAGAGGGCTAGCAAGAATTCTTGGTGCATTTTCTCTAGACAGAGTAGAGAAGATTTTTGCAGGGCTCCAAGGCCACATCACCACGAGAAATGTCTTCCCTGGGACAGAGGAGGGGCGAAGGACCTGAGCTCTTCCCTTGCTTGCCACAGAGCTCTGAGCGGCCACCCTCACAGCATGGCTGAAGCCACGCACTTGTATGTGCCGCTGACTGTGATCCTTGTATGGCTGCATAGGTATCACCTACACATACTCTGTTCATCAGACGGATACGTATTCGTTTATACGCATGCATGTGTTATATATAGACGTATACATGTATGCGTGTCTATATATTTAAGGAGCAGGCGCACTGTAAGAAGCTGGGACGAAATCTCTGCCGATATGATCTCCTGCTGGCAGAAGATGTTCTATTTCTGGCCCTTTCTTATGGTTGTTATAGCAACAACCGCAGCGAGTGGTCCCTTCTGTGGGGCCGTGCAGGGAGGGTGCTGCACGCCCCGAGCCGGCCTCCTGCTGCCGGTGGCCCTCGTGGCCAAGGGGACGTCAGGGTCCTGCCCTTGAACGTGGCATTGAGAGCAGCTCTGCACATCAGGGCAGGGCTCCTGCTGAATAGCTGGCATGGGCTGTGTTTGAGTGGGATTAGTTTATATTTACATCTGAGAAATAGGAATTTTCACTTTGGGTGCTCTTCTGAGATCCTTCTTGAGCTTGTTTTCATGGACTCTCCTTCCATCGCCAGTTCCAGCATCTGAAACACTGCTTTGCTCCTTCACCTTGTCACTGGCCTTCTTGACATGGTGCTTGCTCCACTCAGATATTTCCTTCCTTACAGTCCTTTCTTAATTTTCTCTTCCTTTATAGTTTTATAGCTTTTTACCACCCATCCTTCTGGAGGGCACTGTCCCAAAATGCTGCTGCAAGTGTGCCTCGGCTGAGCTGCCAACCCTTCGTGTGTTCCCCTGGGCAGAAAGGGAACCAGAGACACCCTCCACGCTGCCTGTTGTGCAATAGAGCATCCCTGAGGGCACTCCAGCCCCTTGGAAGAATTGGTCTCCATAGAAAGCGAATGCTGAACAGAGACATGCTTTGGCACTCAGACAAGAAAAACATTGCAGATCCGTAAAGGGTTGTGGAAGGGGTCTTGCTGGCATCCACACAGGCACAAGGAGGGGACTGAGTGGCAGGTGTGAAAGAAGAGAGCCAAATGACAAACCTTTGTGCTGTGTTCCTACTGCTGTCTTTAATGCTAGAAAGCTCCAGAAGGAAATAAAACTCCAGAAGGAAATCACTGTGCCTGCTGCAGGGCGTGTGAGGAGCAGACAGTTTCGTGGCTGCCTTCCCTTTGGGATGGATTCTCCTTTCAATACTTCATTTTTGGTCATGTGCTTATTATGGATATTTTCTGGTTCATTTCTCTTGCTAATAGCTCCCAGATTACACCCAGTCAGCCAGCCAGCTCACAGCAGTCCCAGCTTTAATGCTGACTGACTGCAAAGCTGGGCACTGCCATTTTCTTATACAAATGCCTCCGAGGGCGGGAAGATTTACTCTTGTAATGTGCTCAGAGGGAGTGAGGAAAGAGCAAATCATCACATAAGGACTGCAGTGTCCCTCCCCTATTAAACAAGTAGACTGGGGTACTTTTATGGTCAATTTTTCCCCTTTAGATCTTTTGCTATGCCCACCACAAGGATTTCTGATCATCCTCTTCATGGGCAGTGGCTGTGCATGCTACATACGTGTATATATAAAATGTAGTCATTCACTGTTTGCACATTCATGCCACATGAATGCCCTACCCATTCTTTCTGCTTCACTGTTATCCCAAGACTCGTGCAACAGTTGAATTTAATGGGGAAGAAAAGATTAAAAATGGGATACTCGTTCTGTTTGGATGTGCCGACATCTGAGCTTCCTTTTGCTATTCTTTCCAAAAGCAAAGAAACTGCCAGCTCCTCCCTTTCCTCCTCCTCCTCCTTTCCTTGACTTGGCTGCCTTCCCTTTCCCTATTTTGGAACGACGATCAGCCTGAGTCAGAGTAAAGTTTGTCAGATTTGGAGGAAAACAACTCAATTGCCTGGGTCTGCTGTTGATCACTGCTGGCTAAATTGGGTTAGGGAATAGCTGGGACAGTGCAGGGAGTAGATAGATTGTAGGAGAGCTGTCAGCATTCAGATATACATCAGCTTTTGCTTCACGTCCGAGGTTGAATCAGAGTTCAAATTCAATAGCATTAACATCTCATAAATCATCTTGCACAATTTCAGTATAAGCTGGCCTGAAATCTTTTAGTGCCACCTGTCTTAATAAGATTCCTTTGGCTGTACAGATTCTGAAGATAAATCCCATCCGTGTTTTGGATTGAAGGTGGCATTAGATCACAGCGTGCTTGTTTGTATCCAAGGCTGCAAGTAGAAATTTCCTGAGATATTCAACAGGTTTTGAAGGTTTCAGCCTTGGTCCTTACCCAGAACTGAAAACAGACTTTTAGGTTTCTCTCCAGCATGAGAGTGCTGTCAGAGGAGATCTAGAGGCTGTTGTGGACTAACCCCACACCTGGCAAATAGGCATGGCTGGCACGGAACTGCAAGTACTCTGCGTGGAGTCAGCAAAAATTCATTCAATGCTAACAGACAATTCTTATCTGTCCTCTGGAGAAGCAGCTGAACCTCTTTTGTTCAACACTTCAGTTGAAGTGCACTGTGACCTTCAACTTTCTACAGATGACCTGAAGATCTGTAACAATTCTTAGTCCGAAAAATTCTAGATGATATAAACCAATGGCATTGGCAGAGGTGGCTGCAAGAAATATAATTTGATTTTTAATCTGCAGCCGTATAGCGTTTCTGGTCTTTCATTTGAGCCAAACATATAGCTCGTTGTCATGACAATCATTAAATGCTGCTAGTCCTTCAGCTTTGCACTGGTTTTCATTTTTGTGCATGCTAACTGTACAAGAGAGTTCGTTATCATTCTTTATCAGTAACTGTAATCCAAAATGTCAGTTTGTTACAGCCCTTTATTTACCAAGGCCTCCCAAGTTGTATGTATTTGTTCAAAGACCTATAACAAAGTCCTGTAAAACAAGCAGTGACATGAAAGCAATGAAGATCTACAGTCTAGAACTCACTGAATGTGATGGCGCAACCCAGGATGTCTGATAAAATCCAGCATGAAGGACACAGTCTTCCTTATGTCCTACAGGAAGCTTTAAAAACCCTGAAGTGCCTGAATTCCCCAGGCTGTTTCTGTCACTGCTGTGAGTGGACACCTTCTCATTACAGTGTTTTGAAAGCAGGTGGTGAAACACAGGGAAAAACCTGGTAGCAAAGCCTCATGTAATTAGAGGTCTGACACTATGCCTACGTTTGGCACCGCCAGCATGGGCTGCTGCAGGGAGATCTGCCTCGGGCTTGCTGCAGGGGTCTCTTGGCCACTCAAGGTGACATTTGCCCAACTTTCTGCGGTGCTAAGCTGATGTGAGCCTCCGTAACTGCTCAGTTGTTCATGGACTTAAACTCCTTGCAGTTACCTGCAAACTCTCTGCCTACCTTAGTACTCAGCCATTGGAGAAGTGGCCTTCATCTCAGCCTAGGTGGATGCTACCAGTGCTGGTTGGTGTGCTAGTACCCTGCTGAGCAGCAATGGCAGACCTTATGAGAGAGAGACACCTTTTATGTAGATCTAATTCCATATCTGCTATATAATTTTTCTTGAAAGATTGTGATGTTTTCAAGTAATAGCATGAACTCCAACAAACTGAGATGCATTTCTATTCAGTGTATCCCCAGTATGGAATTTCAAAGAACAGCTCTGCTTATAACTACTGAACCTCTAGGTATTCATTAAAAACATATATATATCACTTCATCAATAGCAGATTGAGCTGCAACCTTCAGTACACTTTGTATGTGATTGTGATCTAGAAATAAATTGATAGAAATCAGGTAATCACCACTGGTGGTATTCATGAGAATTTCAAAGCAGATAAATAATGAATAGGAATGCCATTTACTCATTCAGCTTCAAAACTAAGGAACAGTCTCCTCATTATTCTGTTGACTCAGTAAGAGGGAAGAAAAGGGAAAGCTAAAGATAATCAAACCATTTTGGAAGCATCATAGGCTCCGCAGTCAAACCAATTTAGGGATGGAGAGCCTGGAAGAGGAAGAGTAATGCTTAAGAGGTGATTTAGCAATGTTATCACAGTACATGGATTTATCTGGTTTAAGACCAGATAAAAGCAGCCATGTCTGCTGCTGTGCTTTCACTTAGCCCTTAAGACATCCCTGGGCCTTCTGGACAAGGAGGGGATCTCAAGCAGGCACAGCCCCGCCGGGATTGTCCCCTGAGATTGTCCCCTTTGTGTTGTTATGCTACATAGAAAAGGAACAGTCACTTAATATATGAGGATCTGGATAGGCTGGACCGATGGGCTGAGGTCAACTGCATGAAGTTTAACAAGGCCAAGTGCCGGGTCCTGCACCTGGGGCGCAATAACCCCAAGCAGAGCTACAGGCTGGGAGAGGAATGGTTGGAAAGCTGCCAGGCAGAGAAGGACCTGGGAGTGATGGTGGACAGTCGGCTGAATATGAGCCAGCAGTGTGCTCAGGTGGCCAAGAAGGCCAACGGCATCCTGGCTTGTATTAGGAACAGCGTGACCAGCAGGGCTAGGGAGGTGATCGTCCCCCTGTACTCAGCTCTGGTGAGGCCGCACCTCGAGTACTGTGTTCAGTTTTGGGCCCCTCGCTACAAGAAGGACATCGAGGTGCTTGAGCGGGTGCAGAGAAGGGCGACGAAGCTGGTGAGGGGCCTGGAGAACAAGTCCTACGAGGAGCGGCTGAGGGAGCTGGGCTTGTTCAGCCTGGAGAAGAGGAGGCTCAGGGGTGACCTTATTGCTCTTTACAGATACCTTAAAGGAGGCTGTAGAGAGGTGGGGGTTGGCCTGTTCTCCCACGTGCCTGGTGACAGGACGAGGGGGAATGGGCTTAAGTTGAGCCAGGGGAGTTTTAGGTTAGATGTTAGGAAGAACTTCTTTACAGAAAGGGTTGTGAGGCATTGGAACAGGCTGCCCAGGGAAGTGGTGGAGTCACCATCCCTGGAAGTCTTCAAAAGACGCTTAGATGTACAGCTTAGGGATATGGTTTAGTGGAGGGCTGTTAGCGTTAGGTTGGAGGTTGGACTCGATGACCTTGAGGTCTCTTCCAACCTAGAAAATTCTGTGATTCTGTAATAACCATAAGCACTGTCTGTTCCTGGAGATAAGACTAAAACGTGCATGTACTTTTTGTATCTTGAAGCGCAACACAAGGGTTTATGTGAATTTTGAATGTGAACTGGGTGGAGGGTGACTCCAAGACGCAGTGTGCTCAGTTCAGTCGTTTCTCTGTGGCTGTGTGCCCAGAGCCGTGCTTGCTCCCTGGTAGCTCAATGGTTTTCATGGGCATGCTCTTCACTGTTGGTGTTTGGCTTTGACCTGTTTCCCTTCCTGTTTTGCCCAATTTTGAAGTTCCATTAGTCAAACAGTGATAAAAATGCTGAGCTATCTCCCATCAGATAATGGCTTTTCACTATCTCCCTTCCCACTGTTCATTCTGTCTCTCATTTGTTCAACTATTTTCTGTACGTTCTAGCATCAGTAGGAGAACTTCGGGGACAAAACCAGGACACTAAGTGCATTGCCATTACTCGTCTAAAATCCATTTTAAAACAGTAAAAAAAAACAAAACAAAACAAAAACAACAACAACAAAAAAAACACTAGGTATTTTACTGTGAAGTATGTTTGTACATTGAAAAGAACATTTCTGAAGGTATGTGTACTCCCTGGTAGTCTGTGCCTGAGTCAGCGAGGAGGAACAGTGCTGAGCGCTGTTACTCATCTTGCTTGTGCTCAGCAACCAGCAAGCTGGAGTTAAAGACTCAGCTTAAAACTTTGCTGAAGTCTTGTTGCAGCTGCATGTGTTCATTTTCAGTCAAATGACATTAATAATTTTCTTCTATTTATGTAAGTAGCTTGCCTTTCTGAAGAAAGAATATTTCCTTTTGGGGAAAAAACAAAACAAAACAAACAAAAAAAACAACTCTTGTTTTGGTGGTCAGTGACTTTTCTCTTTCAGTCAATGCTGACATGTGTCATTGCTGTCAGGGGCTGGGTGAGATTTAATACTGGGGTTCAGTTTGGTTATGTTATTTTCTGAAAACAAGCAAAGAGAAAATGAGCCCTGTCACTCTGTGGACGGGTTTACAGCAAGTGACAAAACTACTGGAAATTCAGTGTGTGAAAGGGTTTTATTTTGTTTGGTCTTTCATTGTAAATTAAATGTGAGCATACTTGTACAATTATTTCAGTGTAGCCAGATTCTCAAAAAGCTGCTGGACTTATTTATGAATAAAGGTTGAATAAAAGTTTCCATCATATTGAAAATGTAACATTCAAAGTGTGCCATTTCAAAAATAAATACATCCATTATCTCCGTGTAGGAAATCCAGCGTGGCCCTTCCGCATGAAGTATCTGCGTGGGGATGGTTGGTTTGTTGCTTTTGTGCAGGGCATCAGCTTTACAGTCTTAATGTGGTAAAATTCCAGTGTGAACCAATTCTGTCTGATTAATATTCTTTGTTTTCTTGCAGAAAAAAATGTTATTCGCACTGTTCTAGCATTTCCACTCTATCAGCAATGCTATTTTAGCACCTGGGATTTGAGTAGGGGATTTGAGTAGTATTCTTTTCAATACTTCATAAAAAATTTGCCACGCTTGCCTGTCTTCTAGTGTAGAAACTACCAGATCCAGGAGAGCAGAAGCATATATAAGCAACTGTGTTTGGAGAGGATCCCTTTATTTAAAAAAAAAAAAAAAAAAAAAAAAAGGCTTAGGCAGGACTAGTTGTACAAAATTAAAACTACAACATCTATTATTTTGGCTTAGAGATTTTTGCTGTTTTTTACCCCCTGAAGGAACTGGTGTTCTACAAGAAATGAAGAGCAAATAGGATGGACCATCCCTTTGGTCAGTACCTAACCTGTATCTGGCTTCCTTGTAACAAAAAGTCCCAGGCTCAGACTGGGCCCAGTAGCTCTGCCCAAGCAACATTGCTGCTTTCTTGTCTTTTTTGCATTTTCACTAAGCTTTCTTGTATTTCTCCTCACATCCCAGAATAATGGTCCATAACGCTCCCCAACACAGATTGCTTGAAGCTCAGGGAAGCCTCGTATCTGCTGGGGATATTGAGAGGAGAAATTTAATTGTCTTAATAGCTCTCTGCCAGTTGAGATGCACAGGTATTTTACTTTGCCAGCACCAGTGAATGCTGGAACAGAAAGCCTGGTTGTCAGGAACCATGGTATGTTCATAGTGCTTCCTCCTTTTGTTTAACGTGTTTTACATGAAGCAAACACAACACCTGTGAGCATCCCATCAGGCATGACCGCTCCCTTACAGATAAACTTGCCCCAGCTCAGTGAAGTTTCCCAAATATTCTGAGATCTTCTGGCTGGAAAGCACTTCATGAGAACAAGCACCAGGCTAGGATTCAGGATTAGCAACCCATTATCACAGAACAGAGGACAGCACCCAACACTGCTGCCTGTCTCCTAGCAGGTCCTTGGATGCAGTTTCCAGCAAGTGAGCTTTTTTAAAATAATTCGTTTTGCTGTGCAGCATGAATTTAGACACTTTTGATTCTTTAAGGTATGAAGCATATTACTTTTCCCCTTGACTGAAATGATTCATCACTCAGATCATGCTTGGATTCAGGCACGGACATAGCAGAAATATTTGCCCCTGATGTTCTCAACTCTTCCATTGCTCTGAACTGAAAGGAACTTAAATTGTGTTTTCCAACTTGTTTTTAGGAAAGACGCTCCTAGGCACTCTGGAGAGATCAATTATTTCAAACACACTCATTATTTGCAGTAAATTTATTTCACAGATATGAAGCTGCCCTTTTTCTTTCCAAATAGCTGCTGTCTCTCTGTTCCAGAACTTTTTGATGGCTTGAGCCGAGAAATAATTAAAAAACAAACAAACCTGACATTTGCTTATCAATTAAACTCCATGAACAAATAGGCAGCCTGTGTGGGAGCATTGTGGGCTGCAGTTACAAACTATGCTCTCAGACACGTTTATGAGGACAACATCCTTCCCTCTGGGGTCTCGTGGTGGTAGGGAGAATGCCAGCAAAGACCACAGATGAGACCAATGGGGTGATAAAACTCTCCCAGCTTCTCCCGTCTTGGGGCAAAGACACCAAACCTGGGCTCACGTTACCCAGGTGTCACTTTTACAGTTATGTTTGGTATTTTCTGTGGATTTGATATTTCTGTTAGAAAATTGGCAGTGCAGGATGAAGTGCATTAACTGGGGAGAAAACAGAGTTGGAAATTGATCCCATTTCCTCCTAGGTTATTTCCTAGCTCGTTTTTGATATGCAGGCTGCGTAAATGGCAACATACACTAAGGATGTGCCCAGCAGTGCCTGCAAAAGTGACCTTTTGCAAAGGTAGCTTAAAATGTACCTTTTCCACATTTCTTGGAATGGTATATTTGAGCCCTAGAAAGGATTTTCCATGTTTTCGAGGTGATGTGCTGATTTGCAAATGTGGAGTATAACTTGACCGATTCATTGGAGTGTTTGAAGGCACAAGTTTTGGAGAACTGGCCTTAGAAATGTATGCTGCAGGTGGCTGTAACTGTAACCCCTTAAGCTTCACCCCTTTCATTTAGCAGGAGCCATTTTGATTTGGCCTTTTCTGCTTGTCTGGGTACAGTATTAAAGTAAATATCACTGCACAGCCGTGATTACACAGTGTTACATGCATTCCCCTTGTGCAGTGGGCAGAGGCTTTCAATTCAGATGTCATTCACAACTTGTGGCAGCAATTCGATGGCAGTGAGATGATATCCCTGCAGTGAGAAAAAGATGAAAGGGAAAGATTTATTTTGTTCTTCTTTTGGAAGCAAGGGACACAGGATGCACACATCCTCTTTCTTCTTAGAGAAACAGCTGTTCTGACAGCCAAGAAATTTCTCCATCTCATCCAATCGAACAGGATATATATATATGTTTACCATCTTGAAACTTCCATTTAAGAGCAGCCAGCACAATTCTACTTCCACTTATAACTGTCTAGCTGAGCTGGTAGCAAATGCACAGATCCTTAATGCACACTGGGAGGATATAAAATAAGATACGTGTAATGGGTTCTTTATATCTATTAACCCAAAGGATACCTCGTTGATAAATACTGACTTTGTGTAAGTTAGAGGAGAGAAGTGTGTTGCTTGTCAGTGGAAGTGGCAGAAAATCAAAACTGCTTGCTGCAGAAGTTCAGAGCATACATCTTAAATAGGATCTCATATTGCAATTTTTACTCACACATGTGATCATCTTTATTCCCATGGAGCATGTGATGGCAGTAAGAGCTGCTGTAATTGGATCCTCTTACCCTTCCTGTTACTGGTCATGAATTTAATTGAAATTCTGGTCTTTTTAATAATTATTGAGAAATTATTCTTTCTTTCCCTATTGCTGCTCCTAATGTGAACACGATGTTCTTAATTTAAAAATTAAATTAGAGGAAAGTCTTTCTGGAGCATGTCTGAGTTAATCAATTAAAACTACCCCCTTTGAGCTGAGCAGAAGAAAATACACTGCTGTCAAAAGGTAAAACAAGGTCCAGCACTGAAGGCTTAAGTAACTTACAGATTCTCAGCTGAGTGGCAGGCAAAATGAAAAGAAGCTATATGACCTCAAAAACAGTGGCTGTCTAATGGTGGTTAGCTGTATGGAACTTTATAAAAATTAATATTAAAAATTTAAAAAATAAAATTAATTTGTTTTACTGTGCATTGCCTTCAAACTGAATAGTCGTAGGCATGACTGTTTCTGCCAGATGATGCTATGAATGGCAACTAGGGTTATGGAAGACATCACGGAAATTAGTCTAAAGCAGATCTTAGCTATGGGAAATAGCTTGTGTATTTAGTGGGTATTTGTTATTTTTTAATGAAGTCTGTGCAAAATACAGAAAAAAATTCAGTGTCTGATATCCAGATGCCTGGCTGTGGAGTCTGACAAGTAAGCAGAAAAAGAAAACATTCAGAGATGTGCTTACATACTTTATGGGCAAGGCCAGCTTGTAGATATATGGCTGGGAATGTCAAAGGGCCCCAAGGATCATGGCTGCTTGGTACTCCCATTTGACAATCTGTGGAGGTTTGGTTGTCTAAGGATAAATCTGCACACGGTGTGACTCAGTGCAGAGACAACTAAGCTGTAAAGTTGAAAGTAATGTAGCACATACCAGAATTTATGTAAAGGCAGTGGCATAAAGTTAATTTACCTTGGGAAGGAGAAGGCATCTCTCCCCATAGAGCTCAGTGCTGAGGTGGCTCACCTGTCTCCTGTACCTCCTTTGAGAGCAGGCGAATATTTATTTATTATTATTCAGCCAGAACCTGAGCTTCTTTCTGTTCAGTGTGACTTTCAGTGCAGAAACTGCATAACTCACAGAACGGCACTCCACTAAGAATCTGAATTTTGAAAGCAAACCACAAAGTATTAATTATTTTCTTTCAACCAAAAAAATAAGTGAAGGACTCAATTGCATGGTCATATCTTTGAGGGTCCCTGTATTTATATGCATATGTTTAAAAAAAATAATCAGTTAAACACCCCTCTTTGGACTGGGTTTATTATGTTCTTGTGTTATATTTCTGTGGTTAGGAACTTTCCACTCTCTTGTTGAACTGCTGCAGCAAACCCCAGGAGATGCCATCCAGCTGGGGAGTCTGGTTCAGCAATGGGTGTGAATGGGAGCTGGAGGTACACTGCAGGCTTTCTAGGGCTTGGCAAGCTGACAGTTTCTGTGAAAATACCGTGAAACCCAAACTAATACAATCTCATCTTTTGTGTTTTGGGGGGAAGGGCAGCTTTTGAGAGCAGCCTGAAGGATGAGTGGTGGTGCCATGCTGATTGAGTGATGACATACAGGAGAAAGCGGAGGTTAAGTTAGGCTTGGCCTAGGAAAATGTATTGGCTCCAGCTGACCACAAAGCTGGAGAAGTGCACATGGCAGCAATGTGTCCATGGGCTGCTCAGTCCCGAGGGATTGCAGGGTGCAGGGAGAGGGAAGAATCAGATTTCCTACTAAACCTGCCAGAGACTCTGCAAATGTCAGTACATGCACTCATGGCTGGTATGGACAAAACGTAACGATGCTGGGTGCGTGTGGTCCAGTCTCCTTGGCTTTCTGACTTTATTCTTTAAGCTGCAAAACGGGCATGTGGATGCTTCTCTCACCGTTACTCTTTGGGCTAGAGCTGCAAGAAAGCGTAAGGAAGAGCTCATTACTTTGGTGGGCTTATGAACAGAAGCCTTGAAAACCTGTTAAGAGAGACTCACTAGCATTCAGTGTTTTTTATTCCTATTTCATGTGTACTATTTTGCTGCAAATGCTCTTGAAAGGAAGACAGAATGTGTATGTTTAGAGGGGAAATGTGGGGAAAAAAGGATAAGGGAAAAAGAAACAATTTTATTTTTAGATACCCTAAGATTTTAGCTGTGTAATGTGCTGCTGGAAAGAGGCATGGCACAGGGTAACCAAAGTAATCTGTCACTGGCCTGACATGAAGGGCTGTGCTGCACCTGAATTACAGCATCGTGATCAATGAAAAGCAATCCCCCCATCTCTGCAATTGAACAGGGAATTACACGGTCCCCTGGTGCTGGAACAAAGTGTGTAATCAAGTTAGGCCCAATGCAAATGCAAATCAAGAGCATTAATTAACAGGAGCTGCACGGCAGTTAAGCGCTGCAAGAACACACACGCGATTCCTAGGCCCCTGCAGCTCTCTTTCGATAATTAGGTTTCTTAGAGAAGAGGAGGAATTCAGGGAGGCAGTGGGGGCTGTGGGGAGGGCACAGCCTTGGCCTTGCCGTCCCTTGTCCCTTGCTGCAGGACGCTGATGTGGCCACCACAGGGAGCCAGGCCCTGGGGCCTTCCCTTCAGCGGCCCTCGTCCCTGCCGAGATGTGGCCTGGCAGGAGCAGAGCCTCTGAAGCAGCACCTAATTTCAGAGCAGCACGGAGGCTGAGGTGTTATTAAACTATACGTGTGAATTTTTTTTTAAGGCTTTTTATGTTGCCTGCAGCTGTGTAATTGCCAGCTTTCATGTAGGCTGGAGAGGGCTGTACCTCTGCCATGTAGCATTTACAATTCTTATTCAACAACAAGCTTCAAAAGGCCCAGAAACACAACTGCGAGGCCCTACCAAATGCCACAGCAAATTGTCCTTCAAAGTGGCTAGTTTCTTGTAATTGTTATAGCTGTCCTCTTGTCTTTGTTTTAAAAACCATTTAGGAATCTCATCCATGGGTGCCATGTGACAGAACAATGCTGCAAGATCAGCTCTTGAGCTTTTAATGCAATGATATATAATTGGAGCCCAAATGTCACCGTACTGATGCTCTGGGCTGCCCCTGCTGCTGAGTTAGACGGGATGACTGATGAGGTACTGCTGGAATTCACTCCGTGCAGCACAGCCATCATCTGCAGTCAAGCAGCAGTGGTGATATTTGCTTTTAAGAAGGCCAGGGATTAGGACACGTGGAAGCCAGCTGCTTCCTAACTGAGAAATAAGAGCCACAATCAAGGTGTGAGACTTCCCCCCCCCCCATGTATTCGTTGTTTCACAGCCTCTTGTTCCCCTTTTTCCTTGCTTTCCTGCTTCTTCTAAATTGATTAAATGATGGGATTAAACAGGCCACATTTTTAAAGCCTGTTTTATTCTGAGGATTCTCTGGTGTTATGGTATTTGGGACTTCTGTGCAGAAAAAAATTATTTATTTATATATATATATATACACAGACATACTGGCTTGTTAGGAAAAGGAATTACAGTATTAATAACAAAAGAGAATTGAACACTGTTACTTTTATTCCTGTGGAGCTCCTTGTATGTTACCCTCTGTGACGTGCTTTGAAAGTATGGGCAGTATTCCTCAACACAAGCCTCATTTTACTGAGATGAAGCGATTTAGCCAAGTCACTCAGTCACTCAAAGGACCACTGCAATCTTTTTTTCTCAGCTTGTATCTTTAACCCCTCTCTTCATGTGGTCTGCCTGCCTTGCTATTCTCAACAGCATAATTAAACATCTCTGCCTCTAAAATGCAGCTTATTGTGGCTTTTTGTAGCTATATTTTAAATAATACTTTTTTCTTCTGAGTTAGAGGGCTAGAGTAGAACTCAGACTCAGGAATTTCTAGCTGTCCTTTTTCATGGTTGACTACTTGTGGATTCATGAGGCTGTTGGGAAACAGAGGCAGTATTACTCTGTTAACCCTCTCTCATCCTCCTGTGTGATCTGTGATCTTTTCTGCCAAAAACGAAGGCTCCCATCTCCTTGGCTCACACCTGTGTGTATTTGTATGCAGTTGGGTCAGTCAGCTGCAGTAATCAGAGCTGAGTGCTCTAGAAAGTACTGACACCTAGTGCTTTAGATAAAACAAGTTAATTCTTTCTCACCTTAGGCTTTGGAAAATCTGTTGTCTGAAGTGGTGTTTTGAGTAGCTCACTCAGTGAAACGTCCCTGGTCTCGGGGATGGTTGTATGGAGGTGAGCAAGGAAGAGCAGCAGGAGTGAGTTGAGAAGGACCACGTGAACTCTGGGTCTGGAAAAAGCAAATGATCCAAAATGAAATGCTGCCCTACTCCACATATCACTGCTGTGGTGATCCTATTAGTATGTAAGTCAGGTGGCTGTTATTGTAGGATTGCTTTCTACAATTCTGTTTCATTTTTTGTTCTTATCTGGGACATACCTGGGCCTTAGATTGAAATTCTAATTAGCCCTGTCTCTTTGTATCATTGGTATAGTTTTTTCTTTCCTCATTCAATTTGAAGATGAAACCCAAAACTTGCTTTTAAGGGCCATCATTGTGAGAACTTGTGAAGCAGCAAAAAGCTGGAGTTTTATGGTGTTGGAAACTTGCCTTCCTTTCATACATTCATTCTAGTCAAAGAATACTTCACTGTTTCTCTTAAAAGGCATCCTTTTACTTCTTGCACTTTTCCCCACTTCCTGATGATCTAAAAGAGGAGCTTGGAGTCCCTTCTAATGGTGCTTATCCTATTTTTGCAATTGCGTCCATCGAGCCTGTTCTTCAGCATGCATCCCAGCTGAATTCAGCCAGTGAACACAAGTAAGCCATGGCAGTGCTTCTAGAGCTGCCCTGGTTAGCTCAAGGTAAAGATCCTCTTACCTCTAGCTTGCAAGATCATGAGATCAGTCTTTGCTGTGAGCGGGATAAAAAAAAGTAAAAAATCACATCTGAGTAAGTGCAGTGCCTGAATGCTGGGTAGAATCAACTCCAGTGAATTTAACCTGTGCTGCAGACATGTGGGCTGAAGCTGCTTCTCTAGTTTCTTGAAGGCCCAGTTCTTGATACATTGGACCCAAGCTGTAATTGGCCTTGCAGCAGTCTGTACTGGGGGATGAGAACAAACCAGGAAAGTGAAATTCTCAATCAGTATTTAATGCTAATTCCTAACTAGGTTATGGCCTTTATTCACTTTTTGCTTTTTAAGCAGCTCTGCAGATAAGCTAATTCCTTCATTGCCTCTAATGTCATGTGGCACTGGTAGAGAAACTGAGGCAAAGACTGCTCAAGTGACACGTCAAAAGTCAAAGAACGAGGCAGCATGACAAATGTTAGTGATCAGAGCTTCCCATTAGGAATCAGTAAGAGTTCACATTGCTTGTTGCTGAATTTATCCTAAGATAGGAAGAATTTTTTGTAGGATCGTATGATGGAAAGTGTTACTAGTAAATTGCATTGCTCACAAAATGCTCATGCATAACATTAAAGGTCAGATAATGAAGTTCTTAGTCAGGAAAAGCTTCCAGTGGCATTTACTGGGATTTTGCCTGAAGAAAAGACTAAGAGGACCACAGGGTAGGGTTTTGCAGCATGTGTAGTCTTTGTTGGAGAAATGAATGTGGCACAGTGGGAACTGAACTGGATCCTTCTGCAGCATGCAAATGTCATTAATCAAAGTAACAAAAAGCCATAGCATTGACTAATTTGAAATATCCTGCCCACTGGCCCCATGTTACACCATGTAATGGTCTAGTGCGATTGGATAATGACTGTGATCAACATAGTATTTAATATTTTATTTGCTGTGCTTTTTAAATTTGTAATGAATTCACTCCCTGCCCCAGGAGTTAACAATCTATATGATTATATAGACAAAGCATCATCAAATCTATACTGATTTGTCCAGTTCTATTGGGCAGAAGCAATGGCTTAGTTCTAGGAGAGCTGAACTGTTCTTGAAACAGATCACTTTGAATTAATAAGACATGTATTATCACCCTTTATTTTTTAGGTTTATGGACAATCTTTGAATATCTGTCAGTAGTAGAAATTGTTTGTAATTCTGGAGATGCTGAAATCAGCATGCTGAATTTCTTCCTACATCCTCCCTACATTGGAGTCTTGACATATGACTCATTCAGCAGCACTCAATATGCAATCTCTCTCTCTCTCTCTTTTAAAAAATCTTCTAATTGCAATTCCAGCTTCCTACTCTGAAATATGTGGTTGCTTGTTCTTCTTTATCTTATTCAAGTGTAAAATGCTGTTTGTGAATCTGGGCTACCAAGTGAGTGATCTCACCTGGAGGCTGGTTCAGACATCTGTCACTTGTAAACTTCATTATATTGACAGCAAACTGGATGTGCTGTTTTATTCCTGTAATGCCACTTATTGACGCTGCCTGCTTTTAGATTACAAGAAACATTTACATTTTAAAACTAAGAAAAGTGGTTGTGGGCAGCTGATTTTAAAAATAATAAATCCAATCTTTTAAATAAACAAGAAAACTCTTCATGAGACCCAAAGCCTCAGGGGCTTCACATACATTTCCTGGGTGCTCTGTGTGTCTTCCTTTGCTTCAGTCTCTTTTTTAAAGTATTCTTTTGGGATTGTAGGTGCAGAACTATTTATCTGGTTATTACAGGCATGCTGATGTATTTCATCCCATTCAGTTGCCAACAGGAATGACTAGTTAGTTCCTTGACTAGCAGGTAGCACAACATGTAATCCTCTCTTTTGACTCTTGCCAGAGGGAGGTTGATTTTCAAAAGCATTTTTAGACTGTGCGTCAGGCACCATATCGTCAAGAAAGTTATAATTATTTCTGGAAATATGCATGTACATTCATGTGATTGTATTTTGGGGGAATACAGGCTTCAGTGAGTGTACAGCTTGATTTGTGCACAGCAAGCAGAGCTGTGTGTGTGCAAACCAGCACAAACCATGGCAGAAACAAGTGGCTGCTTACTCTGCTCCTCCCAGCCACCAGCCAGGCACAAGACCCCTCAGCTAAACTAGGCTCTGGGTTCCCTCAATAGGCAACAACAAGATGTGAAGTCTTCCCAAGGTGTTGAATTACCCATACAATGCACTTCTTTTTCTTTTTTTTTTTTTTTTTTTCAAATGTAGAGGGAGCTTAGGCTCACTGCCAGTGCTGGATGAGATGTCAAGCTTTGAGATGGCTGAAGATAAGGACGATGCAGCCAGGCCTTGATTCTTTGAAGATGAAGCCCTTGTAAAAAAGTGCACCAAATGCTTTTCTCTCAACTCTGCTGGAGGAAGAGAGTGGGGAAAAAAAATATTTGTGGGTCAAATAAGGCTTGTGCTTCACTGTGGAGGTCTAATGGTCTGAAGATGAAAAGCCTGTCAGAGGCTGGCAGTGAAATGAGTGTTGATGGGTATGAAGCTCATAAATTCTATGAAGTGGTCTGGGCAAGCTGACGAAAAAGTTTCTAATGATGAATTAAAATGTTTCCCATTTTGGAAATTGTTTTTCACTGCTAAATCTGATGATATGCTGTGTGCTGGCACATACAGGGTAGAGTTCAGAGGAGATTTTTGAGGCCTGTAGATCTGAATGAAAAAGCAACCTCAGTCTTCCTGCTTTTGAGACACTTCTCATAGATGAGAATTTATTTATCTTGGTGTAATCCCTTCTCCATCTTATTTCCTGTGGAGTTTTTATTTCAGGTGGGGTTGTGTGTATTTGACTAGAAGGGAATGCCAGTGAAGTGGTGACCAGACTATCCAAGTTCTCAGCAGAGCGTGTCCCCTTGCTTCCAGGTACGTGCTGTGTGCCTGGCAGAGGCAGAAGCCCAGCAGCAGTCCCCACTGATTACTCATTCTCCTGTCACAGCTGCCTGAGGGAAGGTTGGAAAGAACAAGCCTAATGTGTGCTGGTGCTATAGTAATAAACCAAGACACAATAATAAATAACCAAACTCACAACATATCGAGGCACTGGCAGACCTGAGTTTAGCATTTGTTTGTTTAGGGCTGTCTTGTGGAAGATAACAAAGTGTGTAATGGATGGCAGGGCTCAGACCCTTCCTTTTTAACCAAACATAGATACAAATCAAGCATCTATTCTATGCAAAGCATTATTAAAAACAATACTAGAACACAATGAAATAGGATTATTAAGTCATAATGTGAAAGACAATGAAAGCCTCTGATGACCTCAGAGAGGTACAAGGTACAGCCCACCATCAGGGATATTTCTGTTGAGGGCAATTGTTTAACATCACAGTCACATTCTTAAAGAATAAAATATATGCTGTATGAAAGGTAATGAAAGCTTAGACAGAATGGAGCATGAAGGTATAAGTGAAGTGATTTGTTATCAAGTACGACAATTAAGTCCAAATTATTCATGAAGCTTTAGCTTTATTGGGTTCCCATTCCTGTTAAAACAACTAATTGAAAGGCATGGGAGTTGTTTGAGGAAACAGAAATCTGATCATTAACAACTGAATCCTCTTTTTTATTACTCATGTACATGCACAAAAATGAGATGTAGGCAAATAAGAAAAAATATATCAGCCCTGTGTCTCATATATTGCATTTATTGAAACCCCATCTCAGTGGATATAGCAAACAGCTCCATCTTTCAAATGAAATATGCTCCTGTGGCTGTGTAGCTGATCAGTATTCATCACATAGTGAGGGAATCTAGTCCATATACAGAAAAGTGCACCCAGGTTCTTTAGATCATCTCAGACAACTACTGGGCCAAGCTAACTCTTTAAATCCACATTTGCTTTGGAGTTTCTGTTTTATGGGTGCCACCGGACACCCAGGACAGAATCACAGTCTCACCATTTCATTTGTCTTGAGTTGAAGCTGTGGTCACATATACTATGTGACCAAGAGGTCTCTGTGACCTTTGTGCTCTTGCTGTATGATTGTACTGCAAAGTGACATGATGCGTTTCAGGAATTTAGGAAAATGTCATTCCGTCTTCTCCAGCTAAAGCTGTAATATCTGTCTTTTTGCAGGGGGCTGAGTTGGGAGGAGGATTTTGGCTCTATGCTGAAATGGGCTCTTTCTTGCTTTCTTTTTTGTTGATACCAAATTGCACTACATTAAAAAAATAAATTGAAGGAGAATATGAAAGGAAAAGCGCTGAGACTGTGCAGAGAATTCTGTGAAGAGCAGTGCTCATTCTCATTCAGAATTACAATGAGGAAATGTCTTCGATACAAATAATGATGTACAGCAAAGAAAAATCCCATGTCTCCTCCTACCAGAACCTTTAAATACAGACAAGCCCCTTCTAATTTACAAGTACTTTTGTCAGAAAATCATGTGCTTTCGGAAAGGTCATTGTCTGAACTTCAGAAGTCGTGGTTAATCCTTGGTTGTATGTGACATCCAACAGTTTTCTCTGCACCCTAAGGCATTAACATTGCAAAGGGAAGGGGAAACAGATGAGCAGCTCTTCTCTTTCCTTCACACCTTTGTGGATGTGCTTCCTGTAAGCTGCTGGAGCCAATAACCCTGAAGCCTCAGTTCTTGTGATAAGCTGTACACAGTCCTTCACATCCTCGAAAGTGTTCAGAGCCTTTCAGGGTCAAGTCCTTTGGCCCCAAGTTAATAGAGATGAAGCCCCGAGGTTCCAGCAGCCCAGGGACAATGCGGCCATTCTGTTTGGAGGCTGCACTGTGCTGTAACATGGGCACTGCTTTTTGGCTCCTGCAATTTAGGCTACTTCTCTGCTATGAAGGATCAGAAAAATGGCAGCCAATAAACAAACCTGGTTAATTGCCAGAGTGTAACTTGGTGTAACCTAACACTCTCCAGGGGCCTGGTTTGAATAAAATAAGAACTGATGACTCATGCCTTCATTTCAAACTCTGAATGAACCTAAGCATGAAATTTAAAGGTGAGTAGTTTTTTCCCCTAGTTTAATTATTTGCACATTTATCTGTAAATCCAGATTCCTACCCAGCCTGGAAGTAAAGATTCTCTTAACACAGAAAAACCAGTGCTCCCAATCAAGCTGGATCCATGTTCATAAGATAAGGTGATAAGAACAGTGGTTATACGTGGTGTGACAGTGGAAATGGGGATGGAGGGAATTGAAGCAGTGCAGTACATGGACAGCATGGCTAATCGTGCGTGTCTCAGAACAAAGAACTATGATCACAGCTCTACGGAATAACTTCAGCGTGTAGTGAGTCTAACCAAAGTCTGTGTCCTGCCTGAAAAAGCTGTCTATTTGAAATCTCAGATTTTCAGACATGAGATTTCAAACCCATTGAGATTTCTGTCTTCATGGTACAACGAGTCTGTCTCTAGGTTGAGTTTAATGAAATTAAGCAAACAAACAAAAACCTATTCCATCTCACTGCAAATTGTTGTTGCTTTGATAAATATAGTTAGTCAATACTCAGAAAGACTAGACGAAAACTCCAGGCATTGAGAAACTTTTTGGAAGTGTTTCTTATGATATATGATAGGACTACACTGTATTTTGCACAGAAATAGATCTGTCTAATAAAAGAGTGAGATCTTTCACAGTAGGTTACCAGAAATGTAATTGACATTGTGAATTTGATTTATGAAAGCAATAAAATGTTGCATTAGGGGTATTTTATCATTGCAAATCATGAGAACAATGCATCAGTGCCAACATAGAATGGATTTATCATAATATTTCTTGCAGTGTTTTGTTGGAAAGTAGGTCCTGACATATCCAAAAAAGATTTAGACAGCAGGAAGCTGCAGTGGATTTTGTAAATCCACTGTCAAATCTTCAGTAAGTAGACAAAATTTTAAAACTTTGACTACAACATGTTTGGTCTAGGTGCTATTCTATTTACTTGGAAGTCTAGTGAAGGTCTTGTTGATTATCCTTGTCACTTTGGGTCAAATTAAGCATCTAGCATTTCAAATCATATGCTCTACTTTGCAGTTGTTTTTGTCTTATAAACCATGGATGAGAGCTAGTAAAAAAAATGTTTTCCTACTGTTTTCTCGTGATACTTGGAAAACTTAAATTCAATGGTTTCTGTTCCAATGGGGTTTCCAAACCTGCTAAAGATTGACAGCTTACTGTTGTCAATGATTTTGGAGTTAAACTGGATAAAGACAGCTACTAAAAACATGCAGATTACTATACTTGATGTTATTAGAAAATGATCAGTACTTGCCCATCACTTTTAATAATGTAGTACTGCAAAAATCTTCAATCTTGTCTCAAGAGTTACTCAAGTAATATTTCTCCTGATTTCATTGACAGTGTTTTCTTGATGAGTTTTGATTAAGGAACTTGGGGATTAACTGCAGTGATTGCAAATGTGGAAGTAATGCAAAAGTGCTATCTGCTTTTCTGGCCTCCCTCTTATACCTTGATACAGTACGCATGTGTTAGTAGAGCAGCTGAAATCTATCTTTGATAATTATTTGGAATGAAATGAAGTTTGCCGGGAGTGGAAGCTATCCATGCTGTTACTGAGTATAGTACAAGCTCCTTCAGAGAGTGATTAGACTAAAAGCAAAGTTTTATTGCCTGCCCATTTCTTTTTTGACTTCATTTCTTTTGCCAGCACTTCTCATAGTCTTAATGCCTTACTGTCTTAAATTCCTCTCTTGTCTTGTCCTGGGTAGAGATTTAGTTGTGTCTAGAGTTTACTGCTGCCTAACGGAGAACTCATGCCTTTCTCCACACACTTCATGTTATCCCTGCCATTCTAGGCATGCTGTAGACATGCAGCCATGTCCTTCCCTAGGCTCTCCTGTCATCCCAGAATTACCCTGGCTGTGGTGATTTTCCATATAGCTTGTGATTTTTGCCTGCGCTCCTTCTCTACTGTAAGACTTATACAAGAGCCTTCTCCTCTGCTGTCTCTAATAGGCAGGGTCGTTCCTTTCCATTGAGATATGTTCTTGGCACTGCTTTTGATTCCAGATCTCATTTTAAAATCTCTTTTATTACCTGTTTCATTTCCTTTTTTTTTTTTTTTTTCCTTCCTTTCTTTCACCCTCTTTTGCTACTATTATGCTGACTTTGTTCGGTCTGTTATTTAAACATGAAGTGCATTTTAGGAAGAATTTGATGAAAGTCATTCCTTGACATGTCTATAAAAATGCAACTTCCAAACAAGATTTGTAATCTTTGTTATGCTATATCATAAACAGTGTATCTAGATTTAAATTAGGACTATGAACATCAAAATGAGCAGGAGCCAGAAAGTACTGGAGGAAAAGAATAGAAGCTCAGAAATGAGCGGTAAATGTGGAAGTTCAGATAATAAGACCAAAACTTCTTTCCTGTGAGTGTTTGTTATTCCTCCTCCAACTTTGCCCAGCTTAATAAAATCTTGGAGAACTTTCAACCCTGCACTACTGATTTTTAATTAAAACTGATGAAAGTGATTAGGTAACTATGTGCTTGTAATCTCTTTTATAGATTGAATATTTTTCTACACGTAAAAACTGCTTCTGCATTAAAATGCCCATGAAAGGCGATTTTTAAAGAAATCGATAATGTTCACTCTTGTTTTATTGGATGTAAAGTTGCTATATCTAATACTCTCTGGATGTTCTTGGATTTATGGAAAGCAGCTTGTCAAGGCATCTCCATTTTCTGGCTGCCATGGACTTGCTGGTGCAGGTTATTGCCATGCCCCTGCTACAAGAGCAGCACGACCTCTCCGTGCCATTCAGTTTGTGCCTGTAACACCAAGTCCCTGCTCAGCTACCCCACAGCACACGGCAGCCAGGGTTGCTGAGGTCTGTGAAGTTTTTAGAGCTCCCCAGACCCCTCACTGATGAGGCTGGGGAGCACCAGTGCCGCCTCCCCTTGCTGCAGCAGCCACGGCTGTCCCTGTGCAGCGAGTCCTTGTGCATGGACACACATCACAGCTACCTGCAGTGAAGCTTTGGCTCAGCTGTTGTACAGGAAATCTCTACACACGTGCTGAGAAGCACCAGAAAGGCTGCTTCTGCGGCAGCTTGGGGTTCAAAGTGGGTCCTACGCAGTTTTTCCAGCCTCCCCATTTCCAGTTCTGTTACTTCCGACAGCTCCAACGTACGAAAGGCAGCTGCAACGTGAAGGTGGCTGTTTCTTGACAGTTTCCAAATATGTATTCTGTCTTTTGTGAAATCCCACTGTGGTTGTAGGCTTAAAAATATATGTTGAGTCAACTGATCGCAGCGTAGGCTGAGCTCCTGTGATGTCTTCAAGAGGCACCACTCCATATGGGCATTCCAACCTGGCTATTTGGGGAGGACTTTCTCAGCACCTGAAGGCTACTGCACAAAAGCAAGGTTTTGTCTGGAAATGTGACCTCCCAGATGAACCATCTTCAGTAACACATCTCTACTCGCTGCTGCTGTCCATGCCTGAAGTACCCAGAAGCTTGGAGGTAAATTCCTGTCTCTGTTGGAACCTATGGGGGTGCTGTCAATGAGCCCATCACCTTTTGTGGAGAAGGACACTTAGCTGTTGTAGTTACCACAACACACACATCACAGACCCCATTTCACCTCCTTCAATAAGCCAGAGGATGTTTGCAGCCCCATCAGCACGATGGCTCCTGGAACAAGATATAATTCAGTGAGGATGGCAGGCTGAAACCTTACATCACTTCACACTGTTTGATATCGGTGCTCGTGGCTGGCCATCAAGTATAATTGAAAGCACTTGGCACACTCCTAAATAAAATATTAAAGCTTAAGGCTGAGAGGCAGAAGCACATAAGTGATGTATGAAAATGTTGATTGCCAATTTCCATGTTCCAGGTGTGATTCATGGGGATGCTGCCTGGGAAGCATTTATATGAACCGTAACAAACATAAACAGAATGACAGAGTTTATTAAGCGAGAGGCAAATGTAAATGATGAAAGGCTGCTGTGTAAAACCACATTAAACATGTCCCATTACATGATGTAAACCACATTTTGTAGCTGCTTAAACATAATGCTCCTTTCATTCCTCTAATTCCTCGGTGATTTAAATTTCTATATTTTATGAGGTAGGAAAATAATAAAATAAGAATTGCAGTTGTGCATGCTAATGCTCTGTTATCAGCATAAAACTAACAGATAAACTAATGTCACTGGGAAGAGAGTCTCAAAATATCTGTCTGCAGAAAGGGAGAATCATTTTGCACCCACAGCTGAATGAGGGAAACCAATCCCACCTACGCTGGTAGGTGACAGTCACACAGACCTCAGGATGCATGTACATGGACGCAGAGGGTAAAACTGCAACAGCAGAGGATTGGGATGCTGAAGGGTTGAAAACACACCTCTGAGACTATATCCTTGCTAGCACATTGCAGGTTTTTGTATTCTGAGGTAGTTCCATTGCTTTCAGTTAGAGGAGAGGAAAGGAGGCTGTTACGATTGACAGTTCAGCCAGCAAGAATGATTGTGCAGTTGTTTTCCAAGGAGTGCACAAGAGATGTCTTTGAACCTCAACAGATACATGTAGTTTCGATACGATAAAGCAAGGATCACCTACAATGGCCACAGCTATTAGCTTCCTGGGGTGGCCTGGGCAGTTCGGCAGAGTTCACCGTCTCAGTTCAATGCTTAAGGGCTTCTTTCTAAGAGCTCTTGCTGTTGAAGGTCCCTGGACCTGTTTTGGTATGCTCCAGCTGACTACTTGGTGCACACAGAGCGTTATCTTGCGGTGCTCTGTGGGCTGCTGCGGCAGCCCTACCTGGCAGCTTAACGCCATAAACATAAAAATTTGAGAAAAGCTCGGAGCGCCTTAGATTTTAGCAGAGTAATTTCACTCTTCTGCCATTTCAGGGTTATTGAAAATCTTTTGCAGAGAGGATTCATCTTTCCTGATGTGATGGAATTTAAATGCATTTAACAATTCACTGAGCTTTCACTGATGTTGTGTGAAGGGCATGCGTTAGCTTCGTTATGCAAGCCTCGCTACCTTAAAGAAATGTTTTTTTCCAGTTCATGAAGACCTGATAATGTGGGGTCAGACTTTTTCAAAATTTAGTGCACCATTCTGAATGCAGAAGTTGCCCTTGCAGTGTGCATGTGCCACGGCCTTGCACCTGCCCTATGTGCCAGTGGGCCAGGTTTGGGTGAGGCTGAAAGCCTTTGGGGTTCATCCACGCAAAAAAAAGTGAAGGGTGGTCCAACTTTCTCTTCTGCCTTTCTCCCTTCTTGTAGGCAGCTGGCTGTACTGTTGTAGGAAGGAGAACACTCCTGTGCCATTAACTTCCTATTTGTCACTTTTCATACACCTCTGAATTGCTGTTATTACAAAGTGCAGAGGAAGAGAAACCTCTGAAAAGCATGAAGGAAGGAGATAGCTTTGTTCTGACTTGCTGTTTAAAAACGGAGTTGAGAAGGGAACTGATTTCTCATCCTCAAAAGATATTGTCATTGTGAAAAAAAAAAAAACACCACCAAATACTTGAGCTTTTGGGTGAAAACCTCAAAACTTTGAAGGATACATACCTGCTTGGCAAAAGGTAGCTAACCAACCCATTTAAGTTGATTTAGAGAGAGAAGGAATTTAAACCATGATTTCAGGCACCCTTTGCCAGCAGAGCAAACATTTCCCTCTCTTCTTTGAAAAATTGGCATTTTCTGATTTATTTTTTTTTCCAGATAGGTTGAAGACAATCAAATTCTGTTGTCAAGCTAAGGAGGAGAGAGACTCAGGAAAAATACATTATTTCTGCAGTGAAAAGTTTTCCCATTTATTCAACAGTATTTATTGTGCTCTCATATCCCAGTTCTTGTTAGTGTGCATTCGGTGGAAACCATGAGCCAGCCTCAGTCATAAACCCCTGATTTCAAAACGTGTAGTGCACAGTGCAAGCAGCATAAACCAAACGTAATTCTAGTACCAATTAAAAATATTTACGGTGCTATATTTCTTGTACAAATTCTAAACATTGCCTTTTCATCTTTTTAGGATTCTGTTTTGCATGAATTGGATTATAATAATTTGCAGTTCACAAACACAAAGAACAGAAATGTTATCTAGGATGTGATAGAGGGGATTTGGGGTATTGCAGGTTACTGCTCACTGGCCCAAATCTGTTCTTACCACGAGCTTTTATTTTGCTGGCATCTGGGCTCTTTTTGTAAGTGCGTGCTGGTAGAGGTGGTGGAAAGGACCCGTGACACCGAGCCGTGTGTGTGCTGAATCCGAGGGCCCTGTCTGCTGTTCCTTCACGAGGAGGAACACGACTGGAATCGCAAACAGGGCAGTGAAGAGAATGGGGAGCACCCATCTCGGCTTCCTGTAGGAAGCCCCACAGGGCCTCCTGGAAAAGTGTTAGAGAATCATCTGGGGATGGAGGAGAAACAGAAATTTCCTAGGATTTTTAGCAACAGCCAAACAAACTTAACAGAATGCTGTTACAGTATTTTTGGCTGCATCTAGACTGGATTTGGAAAATAAAATTCCTTCTGCTTTAATCCCCTGAAGTTTTATGGTTGCAAATCCTTCTTAGGTCCTTTAAAGGATAAGGGATCTCCCTCTCAGAAAAGCAACCGCTCTTTAGCACAGTGTAAAACACGGGCTCACACTGGGCCTTTCCGCAGGCAGTCCCTCTCACTTTGGTATTTCATTCACAGTTGTGCAGTGCTGCTCCTGGCAGCTGCCTCGCTTGGCTGTGCAGGACCAGGGAGCATCCAGAAAGAGAGGCAGTGATGCCAGCTGTAGGATTATTTTGCTGCCTCTGTGACTTCTTTGCTATCTTTGCCCACTAGATGTAACAAGGGGGCTGGAAGATGTTACACACACACATTTTCAGAAGCTCATTTTGCTTGACTTCTTTTTCAGGCAGTATTTTTATGCATCTCCCATCACAGTCATTAGGCCTGTGTGGTTGTTCAACCCCTATGTGCTCCATGCTTGTGTTTTCCTCCCACCTTTTTAAAAACCAGACGTTTCGGCATTCTGCAGCATCACATCGGTTGCTGTGGAGACGACTGTGATGTTGCCAATAGAGATATGACTTCACTAACAGCCTCTGAAGAAGGACAGAAACACGAAGACGCAGTGTGGCTTTTATTTTTCTCCTGCTGCCCACTTCCTAATAACCCTGTTCTGCCATTTCCCGTGCTTCCCTGTGCTGCACCCTGACCTTCAGCCGATGCACAGATCTCTTCTTTCTTAAACTGGGCTGCATGGCCATGTACCAAGAGCCTTTGGGCTGTATTTCTGCAGGAAGGATCGACCAAAAGTACGTGCACAGAGAAATTTGTTTCTAATATTCAAGGAAAATGAAAGTAATTTCCTATCCTTCCAATCCCAAAGAAAAGTGACATGTTGAAGGGAGGAGAGGAGAAACTACCGGGCAGGGTGGCGAGCCGTTATTGCTCATGCTGCTTATGTTGAGTGTCTGGCCAAAGAGTAAACCTTGCTCCCTACCCTGCTGGTAACCATGATGTTGTGAAAGAAAATTGGTAGGCCTGTCAGAATGGGTTTTACTTGAAAGAGCAGGATTTGGACCAGCAGGACACAGGTTGGCCGTGGGGAGTGGGTTCTGCTGCTGCGGGAGGCCACGGACAAACTGCGGGGGAAGGATTATGGTTCGGTGATGCTGTAATACAGGGCCATGGCTGGAGTCAAAGCTTGGAAAGGAAAAATCCAGCTCCATTAAGGGGTCCAGACACTGTATAATTGTCAGTGTCTGTTTTGTGAAGATTTGTAGAAAATTCCCAAACCGTGTAAAAACAAATAAGTTGTATTTGCCACTGGGGGAAAGTAGTGCTTTAGAAATACGGCAGTGTTTCTTCCTGGTGGTCTGAGAGTCTGTACCAGAAGTTGTTTGTGCTGTGATGGTAATTGGGTTTCAGCTGATTGCAGCAAAACTATGAATCAACTGCAGTCCATTTTTAATAACGAAGAACTGAAACATAATCAGAAATATATTCACAGTGCTACAGCCTTCAATGATTACGTGCAGCAACTGGTGCCCACAGCCTCTCTTTGGACTCAGATTCTCTCTTTCGCCTTTTTTTTCTTTTTTTTTTTTTTTTTTTCAGTTTAAGCATTAGAAAAAAAAATCAATATTTAGAGCAGTTGATTTGGCATGAGATGGAACAGAATGCAGGAATTAATATTGCTCTTTTCTGTGCTCCAGTGCAGGCTTCTTTCTGAAGCCCTGCTGGAGGAGAGCTTCTTTTCCCTGCTCCTGCCCCAGGCCAAAGTAATCAGCAGGCATCACCGGCAGTGCAGAATTTGGCAGGCTGTGATGTGCTCTTGAGATCACTTGTGAAAATGGTGCAGTAACCTTGAGGGCTGATAATGGAAAACTGTATTTTATCTCTCTTGAATAAAGGAAGAGATCGTGTAGTATTAACAGATGGATAAGTTACTATGGTGATGGAGGCTATATAAATAGATAGAAATAAATATATGTATAGTACCTGTTAGATATGATCTGACAAGAAGATTGTGACCCGTTTCCATGGGACTTCATGCAGCAATGGAGTGTGTTCATATTAATACTTCATGGAAGTTTGAAGTGACACGAGAGACCTTATTTTGTATCAGCAAAGCACTGCAGGAAGTTTGTGAGCTAGATCAACACCTCCTGAATCCCAAATTCCTCCCATATTTGCTGTAGTCCTTGCACCCTCTCACCTCCAGTTCTGAGGGCTGTGGCTATGGTATTAAAACTCCCTCATCCTTGTTTTTGTCTTTTGCCTCTGGATACTGGGCTTCGCTCAGGTCAGTTCAGCTTAATAGGGTTCTCCGCTCTGCGACCTTCTTCCTTAGTTATTGCAAACAAAGCTCCAAAAGTGATAAATCTCTGGCCTTTGCCCACCTTGGTTCCTCTAATTTCTTTTGTTTTGACTCTGCTGGGCAATGTTCCTCCACTCAGGATGCAAAGTTGTCCAGACCACAGGCAGGATGCTCCGAGAGGCTGTCGCCAAGGGGTGGACAGGCAGTGGGTGTTTGGGATACAGCAGCTCCTGCAGAAGAGAGAGGCCGTGCCAAAGCCCTGCACGTAACCACATCCCAGCTGGGGCTGGGGCTGTTACCACGGATTTGCAGGGGTTCTGGACATAGCTTGCTTGAACAAACCAAATAAATATGATGAAAATAGAAGGGGGTGGGAGAAAGCATTTTTTAATGCAAAAAGATGCAACCCTGATTTTTTCTGTTTAGAATTTTTCCTTTTCTGGATGCTTAGGTTTCAAACCAGGCAAACATTCTAGGGGGAAAAAACACAGAATTTAGTGGCTTCCCCATCTTTCTCTACCTCTCCCTTCCCCCAGGTTACTAGTTCATTTTCAGCTAGCCCTCAGTATTATTCTGCTTTTCTCCTCCCGTATCTCCACCTGCAGGCTAAGGTAGCTGGCCAGCTGGACTCTGTAATGTCCCTTATCTTTATTTGTAAAATGTCAGAGTGAGTTGTAGGAAGGATTTAGGCAGCACTGATGGTAATGTGATGATTACTGAGATTAATTTTAAAGCCTTCTTGGCTTTCAGAATTTTGCTCATGACTCACGTCTTCACAAGATATGATTAGAGAAGTTTTTGAAGCAATGGCATGTGTGCGGCTTTGGAAGGCCCTTGTATTGATTTAAAGGAGTGTCTCAAATGAGAAGGTAAAAAATGAAGCCCCAGATGAGACTTCAGGACTCGATTTTTCTACCAGCTGGTATTTGTTTGTCTGCATCTGCCATTCCTCTGAAAAAGCTACTGGCAGCAAGAGCTGTACTGTGTCTTCATGATGCATGCAGGGGAGTCTGCTCCCTGTGTTGGTTCTGCAGTGCCGAGAAGGTAGAAAGCTTGATTTTGTCAATAAAATAAAAAGTTATGACTTAAGGAGCAAAACAGGAGCCAAGTAAAGCTGTTCTGCTCTACTGGTCTCAGAACAAGATTTAATGTGGGCTGTGAATCACAGAATCACAGAATTTCTAGGTTGGAAGAGACCTCAAGATCATCGAGTCCAACCTCTGACCTAACGCTAGCAGTCCCCACTAAACCATATCCCTAAGGGCAGAGAGGTGAAAGGGCAGAGAGTGCCGTGCATGCGCAGCACCCTGTGCACCCCACTTCTCTGCAACACACCGTGCTTGCCCTCTTGGTTTTCCACTGCTCCCCATCAGAAAAACAACCACGGGTCAATTTTCCAAAGAATGAGTGGCTGAAGGGGGACACATCAGCTCCCAAACCGACTGAGCTCCAGCCCTGTTGATCCAGGTCCAACACGCCATCTAAGGGCACGTATTTATCTTTGGATGTAATCCACATTTTATTTCTCCATTCAGACTTTTTTTGTTGTTCTCTCAGAACAGTTCCTGGTGTGCTGTGCAACCAGCTTTTTATTTGTGTGCTTCAGCCTCAGCATCACTGAAGAGACCTTCTGCCTTAGCTGCGTAACTGGTGCCATCAGCTATCTTTGCAGCTACTCACACCCAGCTATTCTGGGACTGTGAGCAGAGCCTGATTTTCACATCTCGCTTCCTGACGGTGTCTGACTCGTGGTAGACGCACTATTTGCACCCAGATCCACGCAAGAATCCTGAATGCCAGATGGGCTCTCACCAGCCCCATGCTGAACCTTGGCAAACTGTTCAGTGAACCCAAGGTAAGATTTTATTTAACGGAAGACAGAAGATGGCCCCAGGCATTCAGCTTTCTTTTGCAGTGGTACAGAGCCCAATTTCCTGAAAGGTGTTTATTCAGTTTTCTGTGCAGCTGTTGTGATTACGTACCTGGACCGGTCAGCAGTCAGTGTTTTGGCTACCTTATAGCTGCTTTGGCCTTAGCCAATTAACTGATTTATTCCTGCACTGGCAGTCGTTGGGCATATGAATCAGATACAAATTTGCATATCCTAAATTTAGTGTGTGCATCTATGTATCCAGTCTGTGTGCACGATTTGGGCATGTTTTCATTTGCATTTTATCACATTTAACTGAGGCAGGTTTAGGAAAGCATGTTTAGATCATTCTGAGTTGAGCAGGACCTCTAGTGGACCACTGTGTCAAAACACCAGTATTTCTATACCCTTCAACCATCCTTGAGGGCTTGCCTGGAAAGGAAAATTTTTCCAGTTACACAAATAAAGTTATGTAAGTTGACAAAATACCTCTATTACATGGAGGTTTATACATCATATACCCCATGGAAAGCTACTTTGGTGTAACAATATCAGCTTGAATTCACAAACCAACTTAAACAGTGTATTTTCCCCTTTTAGTAGCCTTTAAAAATCTCTAGTATTTTCTTTCCAAAATATCTACTAGTAGGTTTGTTCCCAGATATTCCATTAATTGTATTTACTCACTATTAAATTACATATTATATATCCATCACGTGTCCTCCCACAGGATATCCGTCCCCAGTGTATGTTGAGAGGCCTGGACCTTGGGACAGTGCTGTACCTGTCCCAGCCAACCCTGCCACATGCCCATGGCTTTTTATTGCTGTGCAGCTTTGGTGTTGCCATCCCTGCGCAGGTCCCCAGGGCCCTAACCCCACAGTTCGTCGCTGTGCTCCCACGTTGTGGAGGAATTTGACCTCCTTACTGTAACTGCAAGGGGCACCCAGGGGAAAAGCAGGGTGGGAGCGGTCAAATCCTGGAGCTCTTATTTCATATTTCCATGTTTACAAACTTTTTTCTCACTTTTTTTCCATTTGCACTCCTGAAAGTAGAAGAAAGCTCATAGGGGTCTGTGTTGGTTTTGAGGAAATCAATACTTGAGTTCATCCACCTTTACTTTTCTGAAGGCTCTTTGAGCAAAGGCGGAGTACATCGCAACGTTAAGAGTTCATCAAGAATTTACTCCACTAAAATGAAAACTAACCTTTGGGGTTTCGTTCCAAATTGGAGCAAAGCAATGTATGTTATCAATATTGGCTTTTGATCTTCATTGTGTTCCTCTGTTATCTTCCTTGAGCTAAGGAGCTGAGAAGTGGGCAGGGTGTTTGGCACATGTCTGGGAGTTAGGGAAGCATCACTCCATCCAAGTACTGAGGCACTAGACCTTAAAGGAAATGCTAATGAAGCTTGAAATCACATTTGCATTGCAAATGACACAATTTGTTCTGCCTTTATACAGAATTAATTTGGACTGTTTGTTGTTTTGTTCCAATTGTGCAGCTGAATAATGCTGCCTCTTGAGGTGGCTCAGCACCGTAAAGATCTTATTCATAACCAAGGCAGGGTAAATGAAAAATATGCTATGTTGGACAGATCATCTATTCGATTTTCTGACATTCATTTGTCAGCCATCTTCAAATTACAACGTAACAGGGGGAGTCCTGCTCTCCCGAGTGTGAAGCATTGCTGTGGATTTGGTCAGTTACAGGCAGATTTTTATCTACAGTTGCCTTAGGTGACTGCCTAAAGGGTTAAGCTACCTCCTGAAGTGGTTTCATTCGCTCTTTTGAGTAAACAGAAAGTAGGAAAGTGTGGGTTTTATTTAGTAACTGATTAAACAAGAAGTAAAGTGGCAGGCCTTAGAGGAAACAAGTGCGTTGTCCATAGCAAGTCCCTTTCAAGCCTGCCTGATTGCTTTGTACATCCCTGCAAGAGCTTTTGAAGACCTTTGTGTAGCAACAGCAGGCAGGCAGGACTGCACCGAGGCAGTCTGGAGGGAACAACAGAGTCCACCCTCACCCCGTGACCTTGTTACACACTCCGTCTGTGGATCGCACGGCATCCCCGACACCTTGCTGAGCCTATGAATCTGAGAGCAAAGCTTGTGGGTGCTGGCGAGCCACGGGGTGTTTGTGTGGTGTGTGGGGAGCTGGGAGGTGACAGCATCTCTCCAGGACTGGGGTAGGCTGTGGCTGACTGGGTCAGAAGGAGTGTGGATGAACAGGTGGGTTTACCCCAGCAGCTGTGTGCACTGTGAATGTGTTTCCTTGCATGGCTCAGGACTGGTGAGCAGTCCCTGTGTCAGCATCACCTGGCTGCTGAGGCCACTCTGATTTCACCCTGGAGCACCCTATGAGGGCCGCCATGTCTCAGAAGCCCAGGCCGCATGTCACACTTGTGCTACCTTACTGCCCCATCCTGCCATAGTCTGTTTCGTCTGAAGGAAGGGCTGCTGTAATTAGAATGGAATTTCTTTAAACAGGAGCCCACAAGGAGGGAAAGCCCTGCAAATTGGCCTCTTGGTCTCTAACCACTACATGCCGGTGTCTGAGAGGAGGCGAGTGTTGCAAGGCAGAGGCGTTAGGGCAGGTTTTTTCTTGTGCAGTGCATAAACAAAGCAGCTCCCGTCTGGTTCTTCTCAAAGATCATAACTTGGTGACAAATATTCTAGACGCGTAGAAAAGCTAAGGATGTTTTTTGTGTCATTTCAATAAGCATTGCTGAAAAGATACCAAGTCTTGAAAACAAGACTGCTCTTCTGCACTGTAAGATCTTACGTGTGTGTGGATGACAAGGCAGGTTAGAAACCCAGGATCTGATCCAGATCCCGTTACTTTTCTTTTGGAACATATTTGAAATTCAAAGGTACAATTTTCTAGGCCTGCAGTGTTTATACGTCTGTTTGGATGTGTTTGTGTGGCAGTGATGAAATGTGTGGCTGACGTCCCTTATGGGTAGCTGCAGCAGCAATCTTTGCTGATCACTGCCTATAAAGCAGTAAGTGTTGGGTCAGAAGAATAAAAAAAAAGAGAACAAAGAGACTTGAAGAGAACAAAAGAGAGAGCAAAACAGACACCTGATGCATTATGGGTGCTTGAAGATCTTCTGAATCAAGGAGAGATGAATCCTCCCATTGGTAGACCTGGGAGGCACGTTTAAATCAGGATTAGTTGCCTGTAACTTTGTCTTTTGCAGACTAGACATCTCTTAAACAATAGTCTTGTTTGATCAAAGTCAGATGAGCTCCAGGAGGATGAGGCATACACAGCTTATTACCAGGTTGGGTGTAACATCCACAACCCCAGGTTTAGTCTGAGTACATGTTCCTTGGCCAGAGCAGCCTTGCTCTGGAACAGTCAGAAATACTGGAGCTGATTCTTATCAGCTGGGGAAACACTTAAGGCTCGTTAGTGTAGATACTTGTAGGTCACCTGTACCAAAAGGCCTTAGTCTCAGAGCCACATTTTAAAAGCTTACTCATGGTGATTTAGGATCCAGTTCCCATTTTTACAGGCAATGAATGCAACTATGTGAGGAATATTCCATGAACTTTCTTAAAAAGGCACGTAAGTTTAGATTTGTTTAAGTTTTAAAGTTAACTGTTTAAATTCCAAAGTTTTCAGAAGTGTGGAAAGAAAATAACTGTTACGTTTACTTCTGCAGTCCACAGATTGTAGAATCGTAGACTGGTTTGGGTTGGAAGGGATCTTAAAGAGCACCTCCTTCCAACCCCACTGCCATAGGCAGGGACACCTCCCACTAGAGGCAGGGATGTAGAAAATTTGACTTTTTTTCACATAAATTAAATTTTGCACTTACTCTAAGGGAGCTATTTCAATTTCCCAGTGATGGATTGCAGCCCTCAGTGCCCCCTAACCCTCAGTGAAAACCACTAAATAACAAAACTCAAAACTATACGACTGCATTACTCTGAAATGTTCCTTTGATTCATTTTCAAAGGAAGATCATTGGGCTATTGTTTTTGACAAGGAATTGTCTGTTTTTTGTTGTACATTTTCCACCTTTTAAATGCTAATTTATACTCTCATAATTTTGCATATCTTCATTCATTCATACGTGCAACAATAGCATATCGTTAGGCAGTGACCTTCCTAAACATGTTGCGTGTCTGTCTTGATTGGCAGTTCCCGTACTTTCTGAAGACATTTTTGGATAAGTGTTTAGTAGTTCAGCGTCATCTGCGTACAGAGACATAGCTTTTTTTTTGGCTCTCTGCAAACAGAGGTTTCAGAACAGTCACATCTACAAATTATTTAACTTTCAAATGCTCATTAAATCTTTGGCTCCTTCTGCAGGCTGTGCAAGTGCCACGTACAAAATTCTGGAAGCACGGCAGGAGGAGAAACAGGATAAAAATTGCTTCCCCTTAACACCAGTATGCCCTGGGATGCATTACTGTCTGGTCATGCACTGTCACTCGTGTGAAATACCCTGTGCAACACCAACACCCAGGGAGCCTTGTAGCATGTAGTGGCATCAGATAATTAATTAAGTTCATAACAAAGCTTGACTGGCAGAAAAGCTGGGCAGTGCTACCGAGGAATTCACATTTGACTTCATAAGTTTTGTTTGCAGCAGAGCAGTCTGAAAGTAGACTGATACCTGAATGTGTTTGTGTGCCTCACATGGCAAAAGCAATGAGCAATAGGTGGTGTCTGACTTAAACTACAATTTTCACCATCTAAATCTCTTTTTTTTTTTAATTTTATTTTTTTTTTTTTTTATTCCCGCTGCATAGTTTTAGCAAGAAAAACGAGTGAAAAATTGCAGCCATAAAAGACTCATCTGCTTTCCATTATGCTGACATTTAAGGATTGCACACACTGAAATGCTCCTATGTGCTACAGAGAGTGACAGAAAAAACAGAAGGTTGAAATTCACAACAAACGGGAGATTTTGTAATTCGGCCACCCTGGGGGTGGGTGAGGAACCAGCCACTGGGAAACTATAAAGCTTTCCCTGCACCTCAGCCTTTTCATCTCCCTACAGCTGCATGCCAAGGAATTAAATTGCCAATGTGTAGGAAAATTGTTTTTGAAAACACCCTTTGCCCTCTGTCTCCTCCAGATATGGGGGGAAAAAAAGAGAGAGAGAGAGAGAGAAGAAAAAGAAAAAGAAAAAAAAAAAAAAAGGAAGTATCAATATTTTTGGCCAAAAGTCAGAGTGCTGTGCTCCCTGTAGGCATAACTCTAAAGTCAGTGACTTAATGTGATCTGCTTGGTCAGTGGCTTTTGGTCTTTACTGGAATGCAATTGTTAAGAAGCTTTTTCTTTGAAGCAGGAAAGTCAATTCCTCTTTTCCTTCTGGGCAGCTTCCAGCCAACTGGTATCTTTCCTCACAAGCTGAGGAGCAGCATTTTTTATAAGTGAGATTTCTAAAAATACTGATTGTTTTACAAGCGAGTGGCAGACAAACAGTTCTGTGTTCCTCTGCATGGGGGAGCTGGAGCTTGTCTCTTTGGATGCGGGAATGAGTGTGGAGGAAAACAAGGTCTTACAAACCTTTGCTTTCCAGGCATCTTCAGAAGACCCCATGAAACCACAAGGAAAGATTGAAAATCATGTTTCTATAACAGTATCTCATACCTATATTTGCATTTGAACCAAGTAGCACAGGTCTAGGCCTGGGGTTTTTGACTTCTATTGAGTGGTTTTCCTTCAGACCTTTTTTTTCTTCAAAGTTTTAGATGTTCATAAAATATCTAAAATCTATTTTTTAAACAGGTTACTATTTTCAACACTTTTAAGTTGTAAAAGCACAAGCATGAAGCTTCTGCCTCTTATTCTCCAGCTACCACTTCTGTATCAAATATATTCAGTTTACAAGTCAAAAACAGTTGCTTTTTTTCTATCCCCGTGGCTTTCTGCTCAGCCTGTTTCTTGTAATTCAGGCTGTGTTTGCTCTGTTTCATACAGCACTCCTGCCAGCAATGGACCTGGACTGGGACTGTGCCTGGCTTGGCGCTGCTGCTGCCTTGAGAGCAAAGTGCTCGCTCTCCTACTATTACATCACTCAACTTTCCAAACAGTAACTTAGCTTTGATACTAAACTGTATGCTTTATCTTAAGAGGGAAGCTGTAAAAAGAGATGCCAACAGGTTTTATCGGATTCAGCTTGCATTGTTTTTCATGATCCTTAGAAATCTTTAGCATTTTTTCTAGCTTTCAGTCAAAACCTGGACGTTGTGTTTGGCAGCTACCTATCCTCAGGCTGCAAAAGGAATGTGTTTATTGCTGTGTAGAAAATAATAAAATAACTAAATACCTGCATTTGAATGAAAACATTCAGCTTCTCTTAGAAATAGAGCTGTGTAATTTGGATTTCCAGCATTCATCTCCTTTTCAGAGCTGGAGGTCCCTGGGTTGAGGCACATTGCAGTAAAGTGAATTGTCTTACACTCTCTGAAGACAGTCACTGAGCCATAAAATCCTCAGGTCTGAAAGCTGAGGGGAGCTATTCACCCTCAAGTAACTTCAAGTAATGTGCAGTATAAAGTGGAAGCTAGACGCAGTGCTCTGCAGCAGGATCACATAGCGAATCCCAGCCGACATTTCTGTGGGTGATCTTTTGCATCTGCAAATGATGATGCTCCAATTTATCAACCCATATAAACGATGGGTTCAAACACATACCGCTGCATTTATGGCCCTGAAAGCCCAAGCAGTGGGTAGCAGGAGGAAGCAGAGGAGGGGAAGGGAAGGTGCTCACAGGGAATAAAAGCGAAGGAGAGGGAACACTTTCACTGAACCACGAATTGTTGGCCCTTTGTGTCTTGTTGATGCATTAACGATCAATAACTGCTTCCTTCTCCTAGCACGTATTGTTGTATGCTGTCGCCTACTGCTCTGCTTGCCCTGTTTTCTGAGACTGCACAAGAACTCCTGACAGGGACACGGGGAACCAAAATGCAGCTGCAGGATGAGTTATGGCAATATAGAAGAGGGTGAATGGCAAGCTGTAGCTTACTTTTTTAATTGTAAAACAAGCAACAACAACAAAACATACAACTGGAACTTTAAAGATTTAAACATTTTAATTATTGCAGCTGTATGGACTTTGGAAAAAAAATGCTTCTCTCTTGGTGCAGCATTTTTACTGATAAAGTGGGGAAAAAAATCAAAACTCCTTACAGAATCTTCAGAACCCTTGAACATCTTGTGATCTATCTCAGGGTGTGCAGTTCAAAGAAATGCTTTGGGAACTCCAGTGTGACAATAGCAGGAGCTTAGCAGAAGTCAAAATAAAGTTAAAATACCAGCCTGGGATGCTGCAAAAAGCTAAGCTCACGTCCTGGTTCTGCTACAAACCTACAGCTAGCACATCAGTCAAATCATTTAGGTTGTATTGCAGCAGTGCTTTCATTGTGCCTCTCATTACACATGTAGACAAATTAGTTGGCTTTGGTGAATCCCTGTGCTTAGTATTTTAAGCACATGCCTAGCTTGGACTTACCTAGGCCTTAAGAGACAAACAGAGAAAATATCTTGGAGGATCTTTGTTCTCACTAATCTTTATAAACTACAGAACAAGGCCTCATACTTGCTGGGATAGATGAAGAAAATTAGATAGGAAAAAAGCACATTGCAAAGTATGCTGCCAAACAAAAAAAGATTGTTTTTCTGGTTTGGGGCGAGAGCAGGTAAAATGTGGTATGTAGGTTAGTGTTTAAACTGCACAAGAGATCAAGATGCCTAATTCTAAGTTCGGAAGCAACATCAATGAATTAATGCAGTGTAAACCTGATGTGGGATGAGAGGTATAGATTTAGATTATTTCATGCTTGAAGAGGTATTCAGTGAAGGAAGTGCTACATTAACCATTTGACAGAGACTGTCCTAGCAGGTTCTTGCAGGTTTAATGTGTTGCTTTTTTTTTTTTCAATGAGAATATTCTCAAAAAAATTTTTTTTAATTATTTTTTTCCCCTGTATCCTGACTGTGGCTTTCTGGAATCCTTTTCCTCCAGGGACTCTCACAGGGAAATTAGGAGCTGTCCTGGCATTCATTAACAAAAGGCCGTGACACTTCTGCGAGCAGGGTCACTTGCACGTTTACAGGTTGCATTTGTTGCCCAGAACATCAGCTCTGGAGCTCTGAACGGGTTTGCTTCCCAGCAAAGCAGGATGGTTTGTAAATTATCTTCTTCAGATTATTCTCTTTCCCTACCACCAGTGTTTGCTGCATCATTTCAGTGGATATTGCTATGTGGGAAAATAACTTTTATAGAGGCAGGATAGACTCTTTTCTGGTCTTTTTTTGCTATAACAAGGTCATTGTGTCCTACCACCACAGGGCTCAGCATTGGCAACCTCAAGCACCTGACTGCTGTTTGAAGTAGTTTAAACCGCAGACGAAACCCCTTGTATATGAGCAGTGAGGGGGTACTATTTTTTATGATTAATTCCGTGCCAGAGTGATAATTTGCCATCAGTTATTACTAACAGCAGCTTGGACCAAAAGCCCCTTTCCATGTGACTCGCTGCCCCACGAGGTTCTGCTCTAATGAAGGGAATCTCGGAGACTTGCTGCATGTTCTTGCCCAACTCCAGCTCATGGGCAGGAGACACCAATGGGGAGAAAACCTCAAAGATTGGGTTCTGCAATAATGTCCTGCAGCTCCCCAGCATCGTGCATCCAAAGGCTTCTCAGAATTTGAGCATTTGGCCTGGAAACCCCCCTGGATTCGATGGAAAGCCTCTCAATTCCCTCAGCGTGTAATGCTAAGCACGTTGGAGGGCAGGGAGCTGCCAGAGGACTGTGCAAGCCGGCTGGCGGCAGCAGCCTCTTCATTAGCAGAGGCATGCGGAACCTCCCAGAGTGCCTAACTCTAATTAACTGATTAGCTTGAGGTAAAATCCTCGCAAACACAGGGCTGGTGGAAGATTCAAAGCCAAAGACTGCCAGCTGACCTGTGGCTGGAATACTGAGTGGTTTGGGGTTATTTCGATGTGGTTTGGGGCTGGCTGAGGAGCGGTGCTGGCACTCGGTGTGCTCCAGAGCATGGCCAAGGAGGTCGCTGCTCTAGGGGTGACAGCAGATCTGTGGGACTGTCATCTTGCTGGTGACTTGTGTGCCTGTATGGGTGCATAACTCAGTGCAGCAAAAAGGGCCTTCTCTCACATTTTTAAGAAAAAGCTGGAAAAATAAAATAGACCTAGTTGGACTTTGTATCTGGTATGCCCTCTCATTTGACTCCAGAGGGAAATGCTGTAATTTCAGGGTATAAGGTGCTAGATTAAAGCTGCAAAGATCTTAATTTTGATCTTTTCTTTCTTTCCTTCTACCTTTATTCTCTCCTGAGATTGTGACTTCATGACATTGTCATCCGTCTCAGCTATTGCACAGTGCAGAATGCCTCTGCAAATATTTACTCGCTTGTATATTATTAGAAAAAAAAACTGTTGTTCATTTTGATGCACAGTGGGAAATACTGTGTGATTACTTACACCAAAGCATTAACATGATAGGACTAAACACTTTGAAGATAAATATCACATTTGCTAGCTTCAAAAGCATGGCTTGTGAGCCCTTGGAGGTCCGCAGCATGGATTTTACTGTACTGTAAGCACAGGAACCCTTTTACAGTATTCATTTTACCCAAGTATATAACTGATCGATCAAGCCTAGGTGTTTCTGACAGTTTTTTTAATCACCTGTTTTGTTTCCCTATTCTATTTTATTCCCCTCCCCCCCCCCCCCATTTTTCATGCCAGGCTGCACCGCATCATTAGTACAGAAAAAACGTGTGATGCTGTGGCTGCCCGGTGTCGCTGCCGTGCATTATGTATGCAGGCTGGGAGCACCTGCTGCGAACATCCTTGCTGCATTGCTGCTATCTTAGCCAGCTCCAGGTCAGAGCTAAAAAGGAAGCCTTCTCTCTCATCAGAGGAAACCTTGAGATTGTGTGAACTCTTGAAAAGGCAGCAAGAAAAGGCACCAGCCAATTTCTCCGGATGGTGGTTTTCCAATTATTCGGGGAGTGTCAGATGGCAGGCTGTGCACCTTGGTCCTGTGGGTGAAGAAGAAGATGACAAGGTTTTATTCCTGCAGCGGTTTTGTTGTCGGGGGAAGTGTGGGGACAGGAGGGAGGTCAGGAGTTGGGTGCTTCTGGAGCCCTCACTCAGCTGTCCCCTCCTCACACCCATGCTCCCGTGGGCTGACATGCACCAGGCAGTCCCCACCAATCCTGTGCTATGGCTTGAAACCCTAACTACCTCTCTGCAGCTCTCTTTGAGGCTGGTATTATTTTTTTAAGGAAGACTGAATGAATTCAGAAATATAAACAGAATGAAAATAGCTACAAATATGCCAATTTATGCATTTAGCACTACTCCCAGCAATTTTGTGTTTATTCTTCTTTTCCCTATCCCCTCCAGAAACTCAGGGTTGTAAAGTTTTATTAATAGTTAAAATGCTTGGTTAATTCTTCCAGCATAATGACCTTGCAAAGTCTAATTTGCTCTTCCTAGGCACAATTGTTTTGTAAGTGTAGTATATGGGTTTATCCTCATTTACCCACCTCTTTCACAATTTCCAATCTCTGAAAGTAGAGATTTTGATATCAAATATTATTACAAACCTTTCTTTTTAATGAGCAGTAGAAAGCCCCCAAATATTTGTTGCATTAATGTTTGTTGCATTAAGATCAACAGCTTCCTAATTGCCTACCACAACGTGCATGCTTGCAGATGGTAATTAGATGCACAATTTTATGAGCGATATGAATTCAAATGAATGTGCTTACACCAAGCCCTGAATCACAGAACAGCTAAGGGATGCTGATAGCAGTGATTAATCACAGCTGGGCTACAGGCCAGCAGCAACTTGAGGCTGGAGTTGCCTGTGCAGTTTCCAACCCCGCAGAGCCCCAGGGATTTCGGTCCGGGGTTGTTATCCCTGGGCATGATGCAAAGCAGTCCACTGGATACATGCTGGGCTGGGGCCCTTTGTATCCTTATCCTTATGTACCCAAATACTGTACGGGTAGTACTTAAACAGTTTTTAACCAGAAAAGAGATCTGCTGTTTTTTCTTCTTCTTTTTTTTTTTTTTTTTTTTTTTTTTTTTTTTTTTTTTTTTTTCTGGTCTGCCTCACAAATGAGAGGTTCCTGAGATCCATCGTCCTTGAGGACGATTAGCTCACTTTTGGCATCTAAGAACGTTGCTTGACCCACTTTTGTTGAACTGATTCTTTCATAAAACTTTGGTTCTAGAATATTGCATCCTAGTAAGTTGTTTTATGCAGGTGCATTTTAAACTTTAGCATTAACCAATTTGGTAAAGTATTATAAAGTAGCAGAAGCGTAGATGACAATAGTCATACATGTAAAAGTAATAAAAATAGATTAATGAGTAAAGCCAAAGAAACAGATCGCCAGCCTCCCTGCAGACGTGAACATTAACGAGGTTTCTTTAGTTTCTGCCCAAGTGTGGGTCTTATCTCCTACCCCACTGATCTCTGAAAGAATTTCCTTTCTTTGTGCCTGGTTCCAGTTAGGGCCACAGACGGAAACTGGCAAATAACAATAAAATGTTGTCAGAAAGAGGAATTTCTGACCTGACAGTACATGCAGCCAACCAGTAATCTTAATGGGACTTTTTTCTTGAAGTCATTAAAGAGGAGGGAGAGGCAGCTGGGTGTTTATGCAGACTGAAGTTCTGCGATTGCTTTGCACAGGTAGGAAAGACAAGCATACATTTTTCCAATGTCTGTCCAACTTATCAGGGAAATTTAAATATATGGAAATGTATTTAGGGGAGGAAGCGATTTAGGGAGATTCTGCGTCACCAGCTGCTGGCCTACTTGTCTGCTTAAATAAATAGGACCAACAAGTGTCTTGAGGGCAAATGAGAATCTGTTAGCAAAGGATGTAAATGGTACCGGGTATTCGGCCCTCTGGTGTTTCCTAAAGGCCCACTGTTCCCTGGCTGCACCTTTCCCTCACTTGATTTCAGCAGGCAAAATAGAAACAAGGCTCAGCCTCTTACAGCAATGGTTGGTCTGCCCTTTTTCCAATGAAAAAGGGTGGTGATGGACTGAAAATTAAAAAGGCAACACCCTGTAGCACGGGACACATTCCAGTGTCCACATCTGCGTTCTGCTTAGGGAAGCAGAGAAGGTTGAGTTGCCAATTTCTTCAGTTAATGACTTGTGATCCTGCAGCAAACCCAATTTGTATCCATAATGAAACCTTATAATATTAGTGGCAGTATTAATATCGGTGTAATTAATAATACTATTTATACCATCAAGAGACAGCCACTAATTATGCAGAAGGATTGATATCTCACTAGGCAATGGCTTGAACTTGTTTTCACCCAAGTAACTCATTAAGGGATGTGTTCAGAAGCATTGCCACGAGGGGTGGGAGAGCTGCTGCTGGAAAGCACCTGAAATCTGCTCACCATCAGCATGCTCGTACTGCAAGGCAGCCAAGGTCTTGGGGCCAGGGCTTCTGTAACTGAAACTAAATGCAATTTACTTCTAATTAAGGCTCTATCGCCCCTCTGAAAAGGCACCTAATTTTCAGAAGTAAATTGGTGTGTGGTCACTGATGATACAGGGTGATGAAGTGAGAAATATTGTGCAAATAAAGCCTTGTTCCATGGTGAGGAGAACTTTTTTCAGGCTATCTGAAGCTCTTCAGTTTTTGTTAATGCTGCTCTAACACAGACTTCTGAGAAACTCTGAGGCCTAAAGATGTCTTTGTTAAAATTCATTACTTCTTTCCCTTTATTTAAAAAGGGAGAAGAGTCTGAATCAGAGATTGCTGATGAGTTATATGGGAAGGTCAGAATTGATAGCAGTTGTAAAGAAGAACAAAACCACTTTAAACCTCATCCCTTTCTGATGATAAATAAAGAACGCGATCTCAATTATATTTCTCTTCTGTGGACCTGTTTTAAGTGAAGGGTTTTTTTGTTATGCTTAGTTTCTTTGAAAAAAAATAATCGCACTGGTAATAAAAAGTAATTCTACTTTGGGGTAAGCTTTGTTCCATAAATTCTGACAATCCAGCAGTCACGGCTGTGCTTCCTCATTCATAGCCTTATGATTTACACTGCACAAAGGGTTGTACATGTGCAGCGCACAGCAAGAATGATGTCCCACGCCCGTTTACTATGTAAAAATTATGTTGTGGTGAGAAGACAACGAGGTTCCCAGCGAGAAGTTGGAAAGCCATCAGAACGGCTGCTGAGTAGGCTTGCGCTCAGAGCTGGCTTTATAAAGACTCTTTAAACTACTTCAGATAATTTATGCTCTTGAAATTTCAGTCAGTGAAAACCAGAGGTCTCACATATTTCTCCACTGACAGACGGCCGTTGCATGCCTTGGTCTGTCCAGCAACCCACTGTGTATATTAAAAGGTAATGGGCTCTGGATTAAATAGTCGTGGCAGAGGCTGTGTCACCTGAAACTTTTATGTCATAGCTTGATTCAGACTATTGTGAAGATGTCTATTAGTGCTAGATCATTGCTTGGTGCTCTGTAGATAATAGCCTTGTACAAAGGCAGAGTGATGGATGAAAATCCCATTGTATTCCTCCAGGTACTAAATGTTCTCTGATATTTTTACCGAGCTTATCAAATGTTATGGTAACATAACTGCTCTCTGACTCCACAGCTTCAGGAGGGAGGGGGGAAGTGGGAGGAGCGAGAAAAGCTGTCCTTAAGCTCAGGAGATCGAACTGTAAGTAGAATAAAGGGGATACAATATCCAGATACTCACACTATGGCTCTTAAGCAGTCAGCAACTTATCCTGCTGCAGGGACACGCAAGGACATAGCTCTGGTGAAAACACTGCAGGGCAAATCCAGCCCTGCTACGGGGCTGCAGCAAACCAGTGCCTGAAGCCCAGACCCGCCTCAGTTCTTATGTGACTAGTACCCAGACCATTATCAGACTCGTGCTGCTCTGTCTGGGGGTACAAGCACAATTTCAGGGAATCTGAACATCTAGCTGGGCCACCTTCTATCCAGAAAACAAAGACATATTTGAGTTTCAGTCTATTTGAAAAATGACATAGCTCACACCTTCCTTCCTTCTCTAATGCTTAATATTTCCTGCTCATACCTTGGAGCATCCTTCACCTCTGTACTCTGAGTCCTTGGTTTCTCCTTCATCTGAGCATCCGGTGCTCCCTGGGTAATCCTCCTTCACCTTTGCCTCAGTGAGGGCATTTGCCTGTAGCTGGGAATGGAATTAGGCAGGAATTACCTAAGGCTTCCTACAAAGGATTTTTTTTATAAAAAAAAAAAAAAAGGTGAATTTGTGGATGTATAGTAACACTCATGTTCCTGGTTCCCAGCCTGGCAAGGCTCCCTGTGAGCTGAGCCACATGTTTGGGGTTTGAGCTGTGACAGAGGCTCCCAGCATGTTTGTGGGGCACAAAATTAGTGCCTACAGTGCATTAATTGTTCTTATCGTGGTGAGACCCTCTTAGTCCTCAAGGCCTGTTATTGCAACATACAGAATGAACTGCTTAGACAGGTTTAATAGCGGGCATGACATTAGAGCCTACAATTAATGAGTTCCCAGCCTACTGCAAGCCTGTCCTCTGTTGCTGAACATGCAACTTCAAAACGAAGTATTTGGCTTTTTAGCAGAAGTCCATGGATTCCCCAATGACCACAATGCTCTGAATAACAACGTGGGGTTTGCAGACACTCTCACATGATGGTGAAAAATAGTTGCAGGCTTCTATATAAATTAATTTTTCATGTAAAGTCCCTGGAACAATGAGTCTTTAACATGCATATATAAATAATTAGTGTGGTTATAAGTTGGTTGGTTTCTTTTTAATTGACTCTCTGTGTGTATTTATTGACTTTGGAAATGATGCCAAACTCTTCTGCTAGATCAAAGGAGCTGACTTTCCCTCTTAAAGTCAATGGTTTCCAGGTGGTGATTTGTCTAGCAGGAGTTTCTCTGAGTTACAGAAGGAAAAGGCTCCCCTCTTGTGGCTCTGGAGGAGAATGACGTTTTTCTGCACAGTATTCTGCACTTTTCTACCTAGAGGAATGTAAATAAATTATAAAATTCCAGTTATCTTCCGTGTAAGCTATGGCACAGAGCTTTGCCCTCTGTTGTGCTGCAGCCGTATACCAACGAGCTCTTTAATAGCTGCTGTGTTTGCTTTGGGGTGAAGGGAAGTATTTGGAGTGAACTGATTTAAGTTATTTAAATTGTAAATAAAAGTCATGATCTAAATCAATCGGTCAGAAACATTAGCTGTAAACAACCAATTTAAAGCTGTTTTGATTTTGTGCTTCAAAAATCCTTTCTAAATTTGTATGTGCTGGATGCATTTTGCTTGTTCTGCGTGCTCCCTGAGGAAAGGCTTTATCAGTAAATGTTTAAGGTAACACTTTAAAATTATTAGTTAAAAGCTGCCTTCAAATACTTTGGACTCCTCAGAAAGAAAAGAAGTAAGTTTACCTAGCTGTGTTTCACAATTAAATGAATGCATTTATTAAAGGAGGGAATTCTACTTGGAGTCAGTAAATTGAACCAATTGTTTCTTGTCAATGTGTCTGCCAACATTTTTGAGCTAACAGAGCTCAGGCTCTCACACCTCATTTGTATGCATAAATCGGAAGAAGAAAACAAACTTTTTTGCCTTTTCAACTCCTAGCTAGTTTCTCAGTGTCAAATAACCTACTCATTGAACACAAATATACTGAAATTCAAATACACTGAATTTTCTTTCCTCTGTGTTCCTACAAAAGAAACAAATGCTATTTGAAGTAGAGTTCAATTACTTATTTAAATGGCAAGCTTTTTGGAGAATAACTGCTTGACTCCCTTCACACTATCAGCAGCAACGATATATTATTTCAAAAGTAAATAAATATGTATAAAAATGTAAGTAGCTATTAAATTTATATCTCAGTATATTGAGTTTTTATCTCAAAGTTTTTATCTCAGACTTCGTTTTCAAATTTGTTTATTTAAAAAAATATATTAAATTATCTGATTTTTACTTAATTCTGTTTTATCTATTGTAGAGAGACTTAAATTACAGGAAATAATTTGATACTGGGATTTCAACTGGACCCACATGAAAACAGTAGAAGTTTTGAATTCAAGGCTATGATCTTGGCCAGTTGTCAAAAGGAAACATAGTAAAGGGTAGCTCAGGAAAAAGGCAGCCTGAAATTAGAACTGTTGTTAACACAAATAGAACAGATTTATATTTTAATTTTAACACTGGTGCTATTTTTATACTCTAAAGAAGCTAGAACGAGAAGTCTTTCCTGTAATGAAAATCCAAATACAAGCAAATCCTAAAGCAGGTTTCTCTATTGAGGAAGACTTACATTTTTATAATTTGCAGCATCTCTCATGATTCAATGAATAATAATGAATGATCTTTAAAATGAGGTACAGTCAGCCTAATTGCTTGAAATATGTAGTAGAACTGTTTTCTTTTAATTATTAGTCTGTGGCAGCAAGGCCTATCATTTTTGCTATGCAGAGCAGAGTTGAATTTCCCTAATCAAAGAGACTTTGAAGTGGGATGGAAATGGAATTATCTCTGCATTAAGGCAAGAACAGGAAAATTCATGGCATCTGTATCAGGTCTCAGATGAAAATATGGATTGAGAATACGCTCTATTTGTGTGTCCTGCCTTTGACAACGTTCTGCTTCGGGTGCTGCTAAAGAAGACAATACACTGAAAGATAAAGACAGCTTTGCAGAACAAATTTTCTGCACTGTTACCTGGGGCAGGAGAGGCAGAGCCTGCCCCTCCTCTCTTGTGCCCAACTAAGAATCTCGCAGCTGACAAAGCTGTAGGTGTTACTGGTGGCAAATTGCTCAGCAGCTGTACCCAAATTATCATTCTGACTTTCATTGGTGTCTTTCTGGAGTGGAGGTACCTTAGCAGGGCACGGCCACCAGGGAGCTGAGCACGCCTCTTTGCAAAGTAGATCAAAATCAGAAACCTTGGGAGCTGGAAATATCCCCAAATCTGTATTATGTGTGTTTAGTCCACATGCATTATGCATGCCCTTAGCTGCACAGAGGGCTTCTCGGGAGTTGCAGCTATAACCGCAGCACAGCCAAGTATTTGTTCTTCCCTCTGATAGGCAAATATGCCCCACAGAGAGCAATTTCACCCTGCCGCATGTGGACACTCAGCCTGCTCTGAGCAACCACTCCAGGAGGAGTGAAGGACACTCGAGGGCTCTGTCTGTGCAATTTGCAACTCACCACAGATTGCTGTGAAGTTCCCTTGGAAATCCTCAGCCACCTAGATTAAGAGGTTTGGGGAGCCTTTGCAGATTTTTATATATATATATTTTTTAAAGAAGCAATGCATATAGTTCTCTAACAATGAAAATAGAAAACTAGATCTTCAGTGCTGCAAGAGGTTAAAATGGGGGCCATTGTACTTTTTTAAAAAAACTTTTTTTTTTTTTTTTTTTTTTTTTTTTACATTTCCCTTTACATTTTACCATGAAATGTGTGTTTCACTCAAGTTCTCTGTAGGTATACAGCTGAACAGGAGAAACTTGGGCTGTAAAATGCAGATGCCGTTCCACCTCAAATCCACCTCGGAGGAAGTGTCTTGTGAGGAGAAGAGAGCAAGGATCATCACCAGGAGCCCTCCAGCTCCTCCTGGGCACACTCAGCAAGGGTTTGACCAGGTGGTGGCACATCTCTAAACCTAAAACTCATATCCAGACTCTTTCCCATTTTTCTTTGTGTTGAAGCCCATCTCAGTCAATACGTTTTCTTGGGATGAGTGTATATGGCACAAGAGAGAAGATGATAATTCTGACAAAAATCAGTATTAAAGATAAAATCCTGCTTGTCCTCGTGTGAGTAGGCCCAATGAAACTGATAGCTTTGACTACTTGAATAAAGAAATTTGGAAACTGTCATTTGTGACTACAGCCACCAGCTTGTAGATGAGCTCACTGCTGAAATGGGACACTTGAGCAAATGCCAGCAAGGGACTTTGCACTTTTGACTACTGAATTTCCATTCAGGGCATAACTCTGGACTAACACACCAAAAAATTCTGTCCTCTGCTCTGTGCTGGAATAGACTATTTTTTCCAAAGGCATGATCTGGCTAACAAGTTCAGCTTGATCCTATGAATCTTATATGCTTAGTTTTGTCTTTTTTGCTTAAGAATTTGCCATGGTCCGTTTGGATTTCTCAGATTTACAGGATGACTTACTCTGTAAATTAAAATTTATGAGCTCATTAAAAAAGAAAATGAACACATCAAAAAAGGGCTTAATGCCATTTTACAGACTAGTCTAACGTGAATTCACTAATTCAGCATTCATGAATTCAGGGAGTTTTTAACTCACAAGTTTTCCAATTCACAACTTGTAACTCGCATGCCCATGAGCAAAATAGTTCCCTGGCCCACTGGGAGAGCACTCATCCTTCCTCCTCATGGCACAGGAGTCCCCTGTATCACAGCAGGTAGCATGAAAGCCAGCTTGGCCTCTATTGGATCCACTTCAAAAGTTTTTTGGCGGTAAGATGACTTATTTGTATCTTTCAGCTTGAAAGTATGGTCTATACCATTTCCATAAGTTACTGGATTCTGGAGAAGCTTCCAGATAAATAATAAGCAAGGGTGCAGAAGGTGATGGTGGCTGCCTGATAACTTTATCCCACCCTATCCATTGTGTCTTGCCTATGCTGTTGCTCTTGCTTTGACCTCGTGGTGCTGCTCCCAGCATACATCAGGCCTTAGTACCAGGAATGTGTTAACCAAAACCTGAGCAGGATCAGAGCAAACAGTCCCAGAGGTGCCTGCAACGTCAACGAAGCTGCTGCAGGGGGTGGCCTGAGGATGGCATGGTTTGTGGAGTTCCTCTCTTCAGCTTTGTGTTTGCCTTTTAGTACTTTACAAAGAAGTAAGCTTACGCATGCTTGTTATCTCATTAATGTGCATGAGATAACCAGGGCTCCTCCAGGTGAAATGAGCTTCAGAAATGCTTGCTGCTTTTCTGCTCTACGTTGAAGCAATAATCATTTATGAATCTAATTAGGCTTTGGTTTGCAAGAATGATGAATATTTACATTCTAAATAGCTGAGAAATATTAAAAATGTATGACAGCTTTATTTGTTCCAGCTCTGAGAATTACGGGTGAACATTTCTCTGAATGTGCTGAGCTTTCTGAGTGTCATTCAGGTGTTGAGCTTGGAAAAGGGCAACCAGCCTGATGCATGGCTGCGTGCAGTGCCCCACACATGCAGTTGATGTACCCATTCCAAAAATAGCAGCTACAAAATTCCTTCACTCAGGGTTTCAGAACCCCTGTGACAACTTGTTTCATTGCCTTAGTTACTATCTAAGTCATTTTATGGTAAATGTATTTTTAGGAACTAGACTTGTTGAAAGTGAAGCTAAAGAAAATGTTTTTGTAGTAACCTCCAGCCAATTCTCATCAGTAATTTTGTGTATGTGTTTTGGAACTTGTGTATTTGAGCTGGAAGGATTTAATAACTCCCTTTGCATTTCACCTTTAATTTTATACCTTTTGCTCTGGATTCATCTGCAATTATCAAAGCAGATGATCAGCAGTGCTGCTGCCCTTAATGAGGTGTTTAATTTACATATTCAAAGTTGCCTATGTTGTAAGGAAAGTATGGTTTTTTTTTGATCTCCTTCTAATTACTTTCTCTATTTTGTTTTGCTGGCACAAGGATACAGCATTTGATTTGCTTGTGTTCCAGTGATCTTTACATACTTCCAAAAACTAATTTTACCATCTAAATGAGCAATCAGGCTTAAATTAATACCTGAACACTGGCCTGTAAGAGAGCCCATCATATGAGAATTTCATTTGAAATGTATCTGTGTTGTGTTTTTTTTTGTTTTTGTTTTTCCTCAAGGAACTGAGCAGAGATAGAAGAATCCTCTCTGGTGTATTGCTCTATAGAGACATTTTTTTTCTTCTTTTTCCTGTTGGTATTAATTTTGCAGCACAGCTCGCAACCAGGTCATGCTACCCATCATGCTAAAACAGCAAGCAGTGTGTCTGTGGTCAGACAGAAACCAACAGTCTCCATGTTCATGATGCAGTCAAGTTCCTTTGAATCGGATTTGGTTTCCAGGAGTTGCTTGTGTACATATAAAGAGAAAACAAACATTTCTGCCTGGCAGCTCATCAGCTGGGCAGTACAGAATCAGCATCCTGGGAGCTCTGAGCATACTTTTTATGAATGAAAACTAGAGCAGGCAACCTAGAAGTCAGCTTTTAATAAATTTTAAATAACTTGGACTAAAAAAAAAAAGAATTAAATGCAAATTTTAAATGACCATAAGCATGTCTGATGGGTGCAGTAGCAATCCAGGTCATTGTCCTGTCCTGTTGGCACAAGGAGGCAAGGTGCAGGGGGCAGCTCTTTTAAGGACAAAGGTTTGGCAGCTCGGTTTGCGTATTTGCCAGTTGGTGACACAAAGTGGGCTGCTACATTCCCTTTCACTTATGAAAGGGAGAAGAGCTCCCACAGAGTGTTCTGTCACTTGGTAAGTGGGAGGGGAAGCAGAGGGGCCAGGACCACTAACATATATTGCAGTATAGAAATAGAAGCCTGGCACTGCAGCAGGGAGCCCCTGCAGCAGGGAGCCCCTGGGATGTTGTGTGGCTGGCGGCTCATCTTCTGCTCAGTTTACCCAGACCCCAACCTCCCCATAGACCCATCCTCCTTGGGAGCACCACTGGCTGCCACAGAGAATCCCATAAAGCATCCAGCAGGTTCAGGCCAGGGACCTGCAGATGCCCCTTTATAAAGTCTGTCCTCTGCTAGAGATTTGGGTATTCACTGGTTGAAGGCAGTTCTCAGAGAGGAAACAAATAATGCAAAAAACAGGCTTAGAGCAATATTTCGGGGAGTGAAAGAGCCCTTACAATTGGGCAATGCCGAAAGATCCAGTTCTAGAGGCATTGAACCTATTCAAATCCTTGTTCCTATTTGTTAACAAAGCTTTTTCAAAAGCAAGACTCTGATACAGCTGCAGGGCTGTGGTGTCTGCCCCTCCTTATGCAGAGAGGCCTAAGGTTATGTCTGGGAAGAGCTGTGTGGATTGACAGTCATGGGAACTACCTACCTGCAACTTGAGGACAGAAAACCACCACCCTTCCCTTCACCATGTTGATCACTCTACTTATTGTAGACTGGGCTGAGGTTCTGCGTAAATGTAAGAAATTTTTACATTTTACTGGCTTTGTCAGTCTTTGACCACTTTCTCTCACAAACAGTAATTTCCTCACACTATGGCAGCTTGACTGCACCATGCTGGTAGAGCTGCAGCATTGTTTCCTTGAGAACTTCTGCCCTTCCAGTGAGACACAAGTGAGGGAGCAAGCCCTTCACGTGACAAAGCTTGGTTTATATGGTTTCAAAATGGAGCAAGATGCCTCCTCCAAAACCGTTGAGCAATCTCTGAAAAACATGTGATATCAGACAAGTTACGTTGACAGAGTCCGAGCTGACCAGGTGCCACTTAGCCAGTTAGTGCCTATGAAAAGACAGGCCTGAGCTGATGAATTTTTCACCTAACTGGATCAGGCAGAAAAATGAGAGCATGAGGAAGGGTTATTATCCCTCTTTCATGGGCTGGGGAATGAAAGGCGGTTACTCACTGAAGTCACACAATAGACTCTGTGGGTGCCAGATGCCGTCTGTGCCAGGGATGGGATTTCAACCCAGATGTCCGGAGTGCCAGCCCAGTGCACAACATTCATCATTATCCATTCTTTCAAAAAAAATATCAAATAAGGCTTTCTGATTGATTCAGTAGTTTGAAAGTTTCGGCTGCCATAAAATGACACTTCAGAGAACCCAACAGTTTTACTAATGGAAAAGACTATTATTATTACCCAGTTCACCTCCTTTAGGAATGAATGACTGTGGTCTTTTACAATGTAATAATAATCTGAGTGTCTGTTGAGAAGTGGATGCTAAAGAACGTCTGAATTGAGTTGCCAATAACATCCAAGAAGTCTGTGTTATAAGGAATAATTCTGATTCCACTCTGTACTGTAATCAGTTTGGGGTATCCTTTTTTAAAATTTCCTTCTTTAGTTTTCCCCCATTCTTTGACTCATTTTTTAACTTTGCAGATAATTAAAATTATATTGGCTTCAGATTGATAAAAATACATTCCTATATGCCAGGATAAATGGAGCATCTCTGCTGGATATGATTGACTTCATCTCTGGTGGATACAATTGACTTGATTTACTATCAAAACAAACAACAAAGGAGTTCAATATAACGAGGAAGCCACTACCTTTAAAAAATAATTAAAAAAAAAACTTTAATTCTTAAGACTGCAAGTTTTGGAGCACAAATGACAATGGAAGTTTATGGAGCCTTTTGGATTAAACCAAAAACCAGCTCCATTAAACCAAACGGAGCATTCCTAATCTGACATGTTGACAGGGACACCTCTGCCTATTCCAAAAGGGAGTTTCAAATGAATCCAGATTTATCGTATGTTCCCAACAGGGGCTGGGCTGACTCCAAAGGAAGTTATGCAGTCCAAAAATAAACAAGATACACATGAAGCAATTTGTGCCACCAGGAAATCTTCCAGGGAATATGCAGAGAGGAGAAGGAAAGCCAGCAGAATTGTGGCTTAAGATGTCTTTCCTCTCTCCTCATTATCTCCTATCTCTGTGTCTTCAGAGAATGTAAATCAGAGTTTCTTTCCCATGAGATCTCTTGCCCTTATATTCACTTTCTTCACCCTTGCTTCCCCAAGAAAACAACTCTGTGTGCTGCTGCTTTCCAACACTCAACAACTCCCTTTGCTGCAGCTGCAAGGAAGCAGCTACAGAGATGCTTAGCGTTGAAGTGCTGCTGATCCTGCATCTGCTAGTGCTCATACTTGGTTACAGACTTCTGCAAGAATAAACTGGAGCCGAACAGCCATGCTTTTCCCAGGAGTGTGTATGAGTGATTTGAATTATGTAATTCTAAAAAGCAAATTTAGCCTTTTCCAGCTGCATTTACTGCGAGCAGACAGAGTAATTGCAAATATCAGGACAAGCACCTTTTGCATTTACATTTGGGTAAAGTGGAGCCAACCTTTTAACAGCTCAGCAGAGCTGTGCTGGTGGTACACATTGTTCACTTCGTCGGGACTGACCAGAGTCTGACTTGGACTTTATAATTTGCTGGAGCAGAGTCACTAAATTACACACTGCTATGAGATATATAATCCCACATGAGACACAGAGCAGCTCCTTACTATGGCAGCCTTCAAACAGGCATGAGCTCAAATACCACTGCAGAGAACAAAGCTTCCCAGTGTTAGATACAGCATTAGAAGTTCTACCTCATGAAACATTATGGACTATATTGTCAAAGGAAATCCAAGTCTGTGCCCATAATAATAGTGTGTTTGGAACTTCCTGCCAAAGAAAAAGTCTGTATAGCTACGTATAGACAAGCATCAGTATACACAAAAAAAGAAAGTTGTAGAGTGTCTACTTTGCAAATGCAGCCCTAGGGTTTCAGAAGTGCAAGATATACACACGCAGAATGGAGACAGTTATAAGCTGTTTGGCAGTGCAGACCAGAGTATAAAATATGAGTCTCAGAAGGTTGCTTTATAGCCTGAACTTAAGATTTTGCAGCAGCCTTACTATTCTGTTAGCTGTATTTTGGATATCAGAAATCTGAATTTCCAGAGATGTGTGTTGCCTTCCAGCTAGTATTAACATTTACATTTTGTGTGAATCTCTCATCATCAAAATGACAGCAGTCCTGCTTGTCCATGTATTGTTTATGTAGTATCTCAAGTGATAACTGGATTGTTATGGCCAAATTCTTTCTCAGAGATTTTGATACTTGCTAACACAATTAAATGTGAAAAATTTGTCAGATTACTGGTGTCACTTGCAGCAAAGCTTTTGCAAAAAGATGGCATAGTACGTTGCCACAATATGGAAAACTGTTGATACAATGCACATAAAATAGGTGATGATGATGATGAATGATTGTACATGCATATTCACCAAAGTCACACTGACTTTAATACTTGTTGTATGTACACAGTCAAGGAATAGTTTTTATCATGTATCTATAAATAGATATATCACTATCTATATATGAATAGATGCATGTGCATGTATACGAAACACAGAAAACCACAGCTGGTTGGTCCTGTCCTTTTGCCATAATGCCTGATAGAGTTTTTTTCTGATAATGTTATATTTATTAGATGTACCGATTGTCTTTTTTATTATTATTAATAATAATTTATTACAGGTACCAGGAAGGTAATAGGTAGCTCATTTGGGAGGTTGGAACAAATGCAAAAAATCTGAAGCCAGTCAGATCAAGATTTCAGCCTGAGAAGTGCAAAGTACATAGCCAAAGCACTCCAGCAGATCTAGCGCAATGATTTAGCTTGTCTGTTTGTAAGATGTCTTTTGACTTGATTTTGATCTTGGCAAGAAGCTCCTGTTTGAGGTTTTGGCTCTCCATCCAAGGAGGAATATTTAGGCCAATATGGACACTTGAATCCCAGTCCTCATAGGAACTGATAAAATTATGGACAAGTTCCATTAAACAATACTGGAGCGTTTTGTGTTTAGTTACTTAGAACTCTGTCGTGCACGAGGGAGTCTGGCTGTTTATCTCCAAGCGAAGCAAGAAATCTGTGTGCGTGGGTGAGCTACCTGCTGGAGCAGGGTGTGGAGGAGCTGAGCTCCGTGCTGGAGATGGGGTGTCACCACCCACGGCGCTGTCCAAGCCCAGGGTTTACAAACTGTTACTAGCTTTGGCCAGCCAACAACCTGGCCTCTCCCTGGGGAGGGAGCGTGACTCAGAGGGGTGTCTGAATCATCTGGGCTTCCCCTGGGCGAGGCTGGGACTCATGCATACGGCCTGTCCACATGTCTAGGCTCCAGGGACAGGGAAAGAAGCTGGTGAGAAGCTGCTTCCAGCTCTGCAGACCTGCGGGCCCAGGGACAGCCTCCTGCAGAAGGGACCTTGCACTTACAGAGTGGCCATGGGTGAAAAACAGGATCAAGGTGAGACATGGCATTTGTAAATGTTGCCACTATGATTTTCTGTGTGTGTTTGCTATCAGGCTCTGCTTTTACATCACCAGTGCTACGAACCATGGCTGCTTCCCTGCAAAGTTTGCAATAATGTGAAAACAGAAATAAGCAGGGAGTGATTGTTGCAAACTACTCTGGCCTCCTGGCATTTTCGGCTGTTTTCCACCCACCCTTGAAAATCATCTCTGGCCCAAAATGGAACTGTGAGCTGTACCACATGCTCTAAATGAAGTGCTAATTAAATACTTCTACTTAATGTAGACAACATTTCTTTGAAAAGATGGTAATGTATTACAGATGCCATGCGTTCCCCTAGAGAACGACAAAGTGAGCAGCGCACATACTGCGTCCCACTCGAGGAGGTAGGGATGTAACCTGAGTGGCTTAGACTGATACGGCCTCATGCTGAAACAGCACTCATCTGGTCCAAATCCCCACACGTGGTCGTTCTCTTGTGAACGTGGTAGCACAAATACTGCACGTACTTCTGTCTGGATGCATGTTTTGACACGTGGGAGATAAATGGCAGAGCCATGCAGTTTGATAGAAACTCAGTGCCTCAAAGCAAGCAGGTAACAACTGGCAGATGGGGCTGAAAAGGAGCTGAGTCCTGCTGGGGGGAGGCCCCACCCATGCTTCATGAGCTTGCAAGCAGTTTTGGGCTTGGGCTGTCCTAGTGCAGGACAGAGCTGCACAGCAAAGGAGCTGAAAGGATTTGGGTTTAGTGCAAGCACTGGTGTCCATTCTGGCAACAGGAGAAAAGCTGACAAACCAGCTCCAGAATTGCTGGAAGGCTTTGCTAAAATTATTGCTATTGAAATAATGATTGATCTTTAGGTTTTAGGGTCAACAGGCATCACACTCAGAGGAGCCAGATCACCCAGCTTTTGGGGTAGGCTTATGCTGTTAATGGACCATATGTTCAAGTCCATGTCCAAGTCCAGACTTGTCCACGAGCAGCTTGCTTTCATGCAGGCTTTGGCGCAGGCTTGCATCCAGCTCTCACTGTCTTGAAGCATGAGTTTGAGCAAAATGGGTGTCTTTGTAGAGACCCAGGCTCTCATCAGCACAGTCTGAATGGATTAGACAAAAGCAGGGCTGTGCATATATGAGTTCAGCTTTCCAGCATGAATCCTGAGCTTGGATTGAAACACTGTGTGTGTATACTGGACCCAAATTATCATCAGGCCAGCAGCCTGCCAAGTGAAAAGAAACTTGTACGTCATGGAGATCGTCCCCTGTGTCTGTGCTCACTGCACACAGCCTGTCTGCAGACAGGCTCTGAGACCAAGCGCTCTTGGGTTAACCTTTGGGGAAGATGGATTTTTCCCATAATCTAGAGGACTAGACATCCACGCTGTCCTTTCTGTGACAGTTTAAACCCTTGGGTATCTGAGGGGCTACCTGTGAAATACCAGCACCTTGTCTGAACTGTGGCATCAGGGGATGGGTTGGGAGAGGCCTTTGCTGCCTGCAGTGAGGCAGGAAAGGCCGCTGTCAGGGTACGGCAGCTGCAGCGGCCTGAATGCCCCCCCTGCACAAAGCAAGCAGGATGGAAAAAATAAACTAGGAAATACAGTTTTCATGGAGTAATGGTTACTTACAGGGCTGGAAAAGATCTCTGATATGCCATTATCATGATGGGAGGAAAAGAACCTGATTAGGCAGAGATTCCAGTTGGGAGGGAAAGACCATAAGCCAGGACTCCTGGCTTTAATTCGTTTATGCTAATGAGCATTGTTAGTGGCTTGCCTTGTGATGCATCGCTTTGCTCTTTAAAATAGATGGTACCATCCCATCTGACTGAGCTCAAATGATTGAAGTGTGTTAGTGAAGGTTAAATAATACTTTTGTAGAGCCCTCCGGTGACCTATGTTTTGGGGTTTCAGCGGTGATGAATTAGATCTTGCCTTAACACTGAATATGCGAATGTTTGTAAGTGTAAATTGGAGAAGCAGAAAAGCACTGAAGAGTTAATAGCTGGTGAAAAAACAAGTCCTGTTCCTTCTGTTTTCATTATGACATGTTTTGCTTTGAATTGCAGCCAGTGTGAGCCTCTTCTGGCTGCCCACAATAACTCCCCCGCACCCACCGTGCTCTCTCCCTAGCTGGGTGTCCTGCCAGTCTCCCCAGCAGAAATAGGTATTCACAGATCTCTAACTCCATATTGAATTCCCTCCCTTTCTCTTTTGAGGATTGCAGGCTTGTAAAGATCTGAAGCTGGTTTAGCAACTGTTCTCTGCAGCAAGATCGTGCTTATTGTGTAATGTTAAAACAGTTATTTTTATTAAAAGATAGAAGCCAACATGCTTCCTTGCTGGTGTCCCTGATGTGAATCATTGTACACTAAGTTTCTGCCTGCAGTGCCCAAAGTCTGCAGGCAAAACGGTGCATAGAAGGACGTCTGATTACCTCTGCAGTGCTTCTCCCATCACCATGTCCCTGGGCTGTTCCTGCCTCAGCAGGGGCAGATATAGCTCAGCTGTCTCCATCCCCGCTTCTACCTTCTCCTTCCCAGGTACTGTGCAGGGAAAGGTGTTCCTCGTGACAGTGACAGCAGCCTGTAGAAGTCATGGCACCCTAGCACTGAGCCCAAATTAACCTCTGGCAGCCCCAGATGTTGGGCACAGAAAGCATGTTAGTCCTTCACAGGAGATCTGGAGCTGCTCAAACTGAGAGTTTCCAAGCAAATCACATGCAAGGTGCTTGGTGGCCCTCAGGGAAGAACTAGGAGTGCAACCGCAGTACACAATTATTTGGAATAGCATCATTAATGTATCGTTCACCTCTTGTGTGCTGGGAAGGAAGCTTCAAAGTGGGATTGTTATATTGTGTGAAAAAGATATCCCAGGAGATACCAGAGCCAGAAGTAGAGAAAATCTTTGTTTTCAAAGTGATGTGGCAATTAAGTAGTGCTAACTTTGTTCTTCTTTTGCTGAGGCTGATGACAGCAATGGCTGAACAATATGGAGACAGCTTCAAAGAATTTATTCTTAAGAAATATGCAGTATCTTATTGTGTAAAGTGTACAAAAGCTGTTCCTGTAAAAATTGTAGAATATTTCCACATTTCTTTCAAGATGGTTCTGCAATGTTGTGAGTGCTTTTTGGGGTTGGATGCTCTCTTGGGAGAAAAAAAGAGGTAGGAGTCCAAGATGAAGAACCAAGAAAAAGGAAAGATGGGAGAGAGAGCAGATGGCTAGGTGGAGAACTGTCTTTAATAAAATATTTCACATTAAGGACGTGAATTCAGTTGCCTGTTGCTATTCGTCATGACTACATAAAAGTCAAAGTACTTTGGTATTTAAAAATAGTTATAGATTCAGAGATGAGTCATGAACCAGACCTTGTATTTTATCCATGGCCATGTTAGTGAATGGTTTTCGAATGCAAGGGTCTTTTTTTCCAGTTTTCTGTTTTAATGGTATTTCCGTTCTCAGATTATTTTGTTGTAGGTATATGGGACAAAGTGAAGGAAGAAAACCAATGCATCTGGGGCTGTTTGTATTTGTAGACAGTAATTTTCTTTTTAAAAACTGCTAGTTAGTGTTGCAGAGATGTTCCAAATTCCCACTCTCTAGAGAGAATTAATTAAGAGAGACCTTCTGGCTCTGCTTCTGTAGGAAACTTTGAGAAGACTTCGTGCAGTTGCTGGTGAACAGGTCTCTGAGTCAAGCCTCACTTTGTGCAACTTTTTGCCAAAAGACAACGTGTCATTTGTATGATAGCCACTGCAAGCATCGTGTGCAAGGGAGTGGGTGTTTGGGAATGCCAGGTAGCTTATGGCAAGAACTAAAAAAAAAAAAAAAAAAAAGGAATCCAGCAAAGTTAGACTCTGCATGTGGAAATGGATATGGTTTTCAACATTTCATGTTTAATTCTCTTAGTATTTCTGGGTATGGCAAATTAGAATAGTCCGAGATTAGCACAATAAATAGTATCATTCACATGAAATTTATTTTGATACAAAATGTTCTCTCTTGCCCTACAGACAACCAGCTACTTAAGCAGCTTGTCTGTCCTGAAAGGAATTTGTAATGGTGATAGAAACAGCAAAAAAAAAGATACTTTTCCCCCAATAGAATAGTAAAGTTTGAGAGAAGACAGATCGTTGTCCCAAGGAAAGTATGGCTGATATTACAGTAAGAGATCTCAAACAGAGGCTGCTTTTGGACGATGCATGTTGAGGATTGTTAATGATGGAGAGGGTACTGACTCATCACATCATCAATTCTGCTCCTCTGCCAGTACAGCACAAAACATCTTTTATCATCACACTCTCTCTTTCTTCACCATTTCTTTTTTAAATTAAAGGAGTTTAAAACTCTTTAGAGCTCATCTTCTCCCTTCCCAGTCAGCTGCTGTTCTCTGGCCGGTGGTTACAATTTGGGGTGATAGAGTCCCCATTTGCCACGTGCAGGAGGACTCTTCCCATCTAGACAATGTCAGGGACAAGCCAGAGGATGAATTTCTTGGCTTATGCTTTCACTCTTAGCACTGAGTTGCACAAAGACCCTTCAGCTGTAAGAAAACTAAGCTTTCCCATCTGAGTCCTTTTTTCTTGTCTTAATCCCTCCTTTCTCTTTGTTGCAGAAAAGCACTGTTTATCTTAATAGGGACAGCAGGAACACTCTGGCTGCGTAATTGCCACGAAGGCTACAGAGTGGTCCAGACGGTACCAGTTTGCACTGATATTTTTCTGGAGCATGCCAACAACAAGCGGCTGCTGTGAGAGCTGAAATTGCTGCTTTTTTTCTGTTCACATCTGTATTTGATTTTCAATCAAGACTTGGTTGGTGAAAAGCCAACTAATCTACAGTACTTAGGTTTTTATTTTTGTTTTTTAAGAGGCTGGTTTGAGCCAAGTTTAGTACCACAGAACTAGTTTTTAATAGATTTTTTTCGCCCCCTGAATTATAAGTACTTTTGGATGCAAACTATTTCAAATAGATCTGGTGGGAAAATTATTATTCACCATTATTTCTTTGTACCAGTGTGTCATGTATGACTATTACAAAGGACCAAGACCTCATTGTGCCAGGTGCATTACAGCACAAGTAAATGGCAAGTCACGTAGCCAGGCCCTTGTGGTGTCAGGGATGCTGCTGGGTTCCTCCTGCTTCATGCTCTGGAACCAGGGAATCAGGAAAGTGGCTTTTCTAAGAACTGGAGAAATGATTTCCACAGGTTTTGCATGAAATTTCTGGCATTTCACTTGGGCTGGTGCCACATCCTCTTTCCTTTGGTGTTTTGGTGGCAGATGAAGAATTGGTTTTGTACTGAAGATAAAGGAAAAGTCATTGTTTCATCATAGACTTTAAAGGAACTGAAAAAGGATGTGTGTGTTTCAACCACCTTAAGCTTTGGGGGACAAATACGGTACCAAAAAGACAAAAAAGTCTTGGCTTACAGAGTTTTAATTTTCTTAAGGCAATTTTCCTGTGAATTACAGTAACAGAAAGCACCAACCTGTGACTTGCATGGTCTACTGAGAGAATTCTACTATTGCTTCTCATCCTTCATTTACTTAAGGCTCCAATTTAGACATAACAGACTTTTAATAGAATTATTAAGCTGAACGTACAGTTACTGTTGCTGAAGGATGCTGAAAACCCTCTGAAACTGCAGTTTCCTTTTAACATGGTGAACTTTGCTCGGGGCATTTCTGCGTGAGAAAGAGAATGAATTATACTATTAACCAAGTCAAGGTACAAGCAACTAAACTACCACAACAGGAGAACCAGCGGCCTTCAGCACAGCTCGATGCTTTGTACCTGTATGAAAACATGGGTTCATGCAAAATCCATTTGAAATCCCTGGGTTGGCCTTGTGTATGTGACGGCCACAGCAGCCATGTCCAGGAGGCACTACAAAGCCAGAGCCATCTTGCCCCTCCCAGCCACCATCTTGCCTTCTGCAGCTGCCAGTTTATTCCCCCCAGTCACCATTTTGCTGCCCCAGCCGCCATTTTGTCCCCTCCAGCCACCATCTTCCCCCCCCCCGCAACCACCATTTTGTCCCCCTCAGCTGCCATCCTGCCCCCCGCAGCCGCCATTTTGTCTCCCCCCAGCGGCCATCTTGCCACCTAGCCCCACCACAGTGGCATCCCTGTGCCCTGTTCCCTCTCACGGTGCCTTGCCTGTGGCAGGACGCTGACCTTTCAGCTTGCCCAAATTCTTCTCCTTTTCCCTGTAGGGCATTGGTTTGTGCAGATTTTCTACAATTGGTGGTTTTCATCCAGGACACTAGGCTCCAATGACGTAATTCCACCAGTCCCATTTCGGCCCTGCCTTCCTCTGTGAGCACGTGTGGCGTACTTGCTGCAGCTTGTTAGAGAGCGTGTTTTAATAGTTGAAAATATTAAATGACTGTGTGGTTGTAGGGCAAAGCACAAACCTCAATAGCAAATAGCTATTAATAGCTAAAATCTTATCACTCTTTTCTGGTTAGTTGTTTGGACAGCAACAATATTAACTACAGTTTCTGTATGGAAACTCTACTAATTTATTAACTATCTTCAATTTTTAGAGTCCCAATCCTAACGGACTGGATGTTTAAAAGCATGTAATAGTTGGCTGCAGCTGCGGTGTTTTTGTGTTCAGCCCCGCCAAAAGCCGCCAGCCATGTTCGTATGGGGCACTGAGCAGCTGAGGGGACTGAAGCACCAGTGGTGATACCAGCACCAGCCGCTGTGTGGGCTTGGGGCTGCCACCCCCTATGGAGTGATGGGCTCTCGTCCACCCTACACAGAAAGTGGAACCCACAGAGTTTTAAATCTCTGCCTGTTTAGTCCTTTGGGGACATTTTTAGAGAGCTTGGGTAGCTTGATATGCCTTCTGGGTAGATGTGGTGGCATCTGTTCCTGCCTTCACTGTGATGTCTAAAAACCTTCCTCCTGATGCTGTTCGTGCTTATGTCCAGTATATTCGCCTGTCTGACCTAGGCACCAATGTAGGATGAGCAATTTTAGTTTTTGAATTTAAATTTCTTTCCTTCCTCCATGCTTGGCCTTCGGAAAATGGGTTTCTTTTTTTTTTTTTTTCTTTTTTTCTGGAAGGAAGGAAGGAAAAGCACTGAACTTCTGTTTACCTCATTTTGTTTGAACAGAGCCCTGTGTGTTAACCCTCCTCCACACAATGAAACTCTTTACAGTGAATTGGCTAAGTGGGTCCTTATTCAGGATCATTCATCACCATGGCACGGCCTCATGCATACATGGCAGATTTACATCAGTGAAACTGAGGAATAAAAACAAAAGGCCCACGATCTGAAGGAAGGGCTGTCATTATTTATGAAGCGCCAGTAATGTGCTGAGGGTGAGATGAAGATCTGATCAGCCTGGCCTCTTGGCTCGCCCTGCAAGGGTGCTGGTGGCAGAGTGACACAGAGCTGGTGGCTACAACAAGGACAACATGCTCAGCAACTCGGGGCTCCTTAAAGGCATTTTCCACAATAGACACTCCACTTCAAAATATGGGGCACGTGTATGGGAAGTAAGTCTAATGGTGAGTACAGACAATAAAATGAGTTAAAGGAAATAGTGTTGCTGTTGCACTTGCTTGTTTGAAACCTCAAGACCTTAATGAGGCCAGGGAGCCCCAGTGATAGTTCCAAATCCCCATGTTTCTTCACCTGCTTTTGATCTCACTGTAGCAATGTTCGTTTTGTCCAAGTAAAATAAATGTCCTTGCAAATGTCTGAGAGGAAGTGAAGAATGGAAAAATGCTTGTTGGAGTCAGCAATTTGCCCCATTTGGGGGCTCATATATACATATATATATATATATAAAGAGAGAGAGAGAGAGAGAGAGAGAGAGAGAGAGACGCCTTTTCTTCTGTCTCTCTGCTGTGTGTTATGGAGGGACCAGCAGCAGCTCTTGCCCATACCTGCAAGTCAGGCTCAGGCCGACTTCATGAGGAGCATCCTTAGGATGCCGCTGAGCTGGGTGCATGGCACTCACTGTCAGCTAGCACATGCCGCTCATTCACAAATTCTCAGCTTTTTCATAGCAATGGCAATGCTTGCTCAACAACCCACTGCCAGGCCGTGAGGAAGCCTGATTCCTGTCCCTGGATCCTCATGGTTTTTGTTAAAGGAGAAATTGCATCTCTTGGCACTGGTCGAGAAGAGAGTTCTTCTGTTTTCCGAGGCATTGCTTTTCAGTGAGTGTCTCCAGCTGCAGCACACCCCTTTCAGTCAGGGCACTGACTCATGCTTTTTGCCATCACAATAAATCTGTTTTCATAAACAAAATTAAGTGCACTGTGTTTATTAGTTAGGGAGATTTAAAGTTAGATGTCTCTCAGCAACCACGAAAAATGTTTCATGGGATGAAATTCTCCTCCTTCCCCTCTTTTCTCTTTTTACAGCAAACGAAAATAGATCTGGGACACTAGCCCGATGCTATCAGTGGGCTGATTCTGTGCATGCTGATGTGCAACACGATGACTGAAGAGATAGTGCTGACAATTCAGCTGCATTACGTCTCAGAGTTGCTGCTCTAGACAGGTATACTTAAAATTACACAAAGATGAACAATAAAAAAATGTGACAGGTCAATAAAATAGGCTTTAAACATTGCTCCACATAAGCACAGTGCAGATGAGGGGTCCCGGCTTGCCAGTCAGGGAGAGAAGCTTGTCTGGCACATGGTGCCAGCCCTCCAAAAACCTCTGTGCCAGTGGCTCTCTTATGGATGGTTTGGGGTAGGACTGATCCTACTGCTGTTCTCCCCACTGTGCCCATACCACCCCCAGCCTTCTCTTCTCCTTCCCACAGTGGGAATGCAGCTGGACCCAGCCCTGTATGCTAAATTTGACAAAATGCAGTTTGCCTCCAGTGTTGGTAAGTCCTGGGCTGGGTTTACAGTACGTGGGTGAGAAGTACGTAGGGCCAAGACTCCCCACTTCATGGCTCACACTCCTCGCTGCTGAGGCTCCTACACTTGCTGCCACCTGTGATTACTGATTCACTGGTGACATCAATGTTTTCCTCATTAAGGACTGGACTAATGTCCCCAATATGATTTGAAAGAAAAGTCTTCAATGAAATAAATTAAATTAATATGAAATTAATTATTTTCACATATTATTTAATAATTGAACATATATAAATTATTTAGTAATTGAAATTAATTAATATGAAATAAAATTTAATCACATGGAAAGTGTATGAGAGATTTCATGTAATAAGACAGATAAACTGTTGGGACTAAAACAATCCCTGTGCTCTCATATAGAATAAGTATAAAGGAAAGTAGGAACCAAGAGATGGTATGAGGCATGTGAGAAGTCAGAATCCAATTAAAGTAATAAATTAGCCTCTGTAATTTGTGCAAGTTTTAACTCAAGCTTCCAGACCAACAGATTCTGCATCTTGGTTGGCTGTAGCACTGCAGAGGGAAAAATGCCTTTTTATTAAGCATTATTAACACGTATAAATTCTAATGCAAGCTCAAGAAAATGAACTGGTTCAGAATGAGCAAATCCGTACAGGGACATACCTTGTTCATTTCAGCCTAATGCAGATTTACTCCCTAACATATGTTGCGTGTTACCATATTTTCCAGTGTCCTGCTGTGATGGGGTACCCCCTTCTCCCTTGGAAATTTGGTTTGTGAACCCAAATCAGAGACTTGCAAAGCATCTCCTGTCCTGAGCTCATGCTTCCTTTCAGATTGCTTTAATCCCACAGGAGAGAAGAAAAAAATAATCCCCAAACCAGTGGTGAGCAGCAAGGGAAGCAGCGCAGTCAGGCAGGTATAATGTCAATATACATGGAGCGTAATCCCAGCATCTGAAAGCAAGATCTGGGACTGAACGCTGATTAACAAAACCACATTATTACAGGGTGGAAGATATATCTTGAATTTCTACTCATAACAACTCCCCAGTACCTTCTTTATTAGCATGCAAATTTTGTACCCATTGAAGAGGAAATAAACTTGGAATTTGCTGTCTTTGCAGCAAATGTAGGAGGTATTTTGGCCATTCTCGCAATCCCACTTTCTACCACATGCCATAAGTAAAGTGAATACCTTTCACTTGTACTTTAGAGGGAGCCATAAATCAGAAACAAAGGCCAGCAGAATAACAGGGTGTTGTTTCTCCTTCTCCTGTACCAGGTACCTGGTGCCAACAGCAACAATGTCACTATGAACTGTGGTTTCTGTGCCAGACTATTATATGGGACTCTGGTGTGGCGCTTGCTTACCTTTCAGCGCTGAGCGCCAGCCCATGCTTGCCAGCCCCATGTCTTTTTTGGGCTATTCCTCAGTACAAGATGCTTGCAGCCTTCTCTTACTTCATAAATCGGGGGCAGAAAGAGCATGGCTCTTGATCTGGGCTCAGACTATGGTCAACTGGGGTTTGTCCCTGGTTATTTCAGTTGCTGGAGCTGGCACTTTGGTGAGTCCCTTCCCCATGCCTCAGGTTTGCCATCTGTGCAACCAAGTTTATAACATTTCCTTGAGAAATTTATACTGTGTGAATGAAGAGCACTGGATAAAACCAAGGAATTTTGTAATTTTAAAATTTTACAATGTTTTCATTTCTCTGTGATTGACAGCTAATGCAGGGAGTCTTCTGGCTTAGGTTCCCATGTGGAAAATTGGGTATATTGATTCATACAGGAGCTTATTGGCTAGAAGAGCATCTTGTCTCCAAAAGCATAACCAGATGGACTGTCCTACTAAATACTTACAAGCATGTGAATGTGCATAATTCTCTAAGGAAGCCATTTTATCCTGCAGCCATTCTTAAATTGGTGTGTGTCCAAACTGCATTTAGGTCTCTTCTATTGCTGTTTCGCTTGGATTCTTCCGTCACTGAAAACTGTGCTGGGTAAAGTGGTGGCCAGGTTAATTTTCAGCTGCCACCAGGTCAGCCCCTGACTGCAGTTGCTTATGAACCATCTGCCAGCTGACCCTCGCTCAGAAGTGACCCATCCTCACCTGCAGTCGGTTCCACGCCTGGAGCCGTACCAGCACCTGGGGGACACGAGGCGAGAGCCACCGCCAGCTGCAAACAGGTGAGTGGCTCCTGAAGGACATTGACACCTTTTCTGAATCAGCCTGTCCTGCTTCAAACCTGCTTATTTCCGAAACTAAAGAAACACAATGCAGAGGAGATCTCATCAGGCACATGATGGGCTCCTAGTCCCCTGACAGGGCTGCTTCTCTGTCAGGGGCAGGTCCCAAGGTTTCAGCCAGCAGGGTTGAACGTGGTGCCCTGCAGTGCCAGCCAGGGAAAGTTCACACTCCAGCCTGCTGTCACATATTTGAAACAAAGTTTGTCACTCATGTTTGGAGGAGGGAGAAGATTCCTGGTTATTTCCCATACGGAATTATTTTTTTCTCAACTGGGAATAAAAATCAGTATGACACACAGCAGGTATTGTCTCAAAAAAATAAATAAAAAAAATAAAAGGAACCATTGCCCTCAGATTTTCTTCTCGTTCAGCAAATCCCTTTTATTTCCTAAGTTCTCCTGATGGAGCTCTCGCCATGTCCCTGGGTAAGAAAAACAAAGCAGCTAAGCCTTCCTCATTAGGCATATTGCAGAGGGCCTGAGGCTGGCCAGCAAGATCTGGCTTTATCTGATGCAGCTTTAGGAAAGCAGATTTGTCCTGGACCATAATGAATACAAAATAGATCTTGTTTAGATGTAGCTCTTTAGTTATAAAAAACACATGTTTCGTTTAACCTGTTTCTAAAGAAGGGAGGGATAATTAAAGAAAAGGTTAATTGCTGCCAAGCCTGCTCCATGTTTTGTGACCCAGAGAAATGGTGGGGGCTGAATTCACAGCCTGCCATTCCTGCGGCCTTCCCGTCTGTGAAATGGGGCTACTGGCTCCTGGCGGCTGCCTGAGTGTGCGGTACGGGGGAAAGGAGAGGAGAAAAAGGCCAGGAAGTCACACAGCCAGTGCAGCAGCTGTGTAAACAGCGGTTTAATAAAGGGCTGCTGCGATTCATAGGAAAGGCAGCACCCACTCTCATCGCCCGCTGCCCGCTGCATGAGGCGTGGTGGCAGAGCTCAGCCCGCTGAAACACGCCGCTTTCTTACAAGGGAACTGAGCGGCACGAGGCAGATCAGGCTGCATGGAGGGCTGGAAAAACAAGGTTTTCCAGACAAAATAGTTTTCACAATCATGAAATACTTACTGGGCTTGGCATGGCCTTGCGAGAGCTGGGGAAGGATGGCTGGGAAGCCCCGCAGGGGCGGGTGGGGGGCTTGTCTGCTTGCTTGTATCTCAGCGTTGGAAATGCTGTGTGTGCATGCCCCGTGCCTGGAAAAGTGGGTGTCTGGGTGTCTGCTGGGGGAGCAATCCCTGAGCTTCGCCTGGCAGTGCTGCTTGCTGCCTTTTGCGGGGGAGGAAGCAAACTCCTTCACCAGCAAACGCAGCTGGGGCACGGGCTGAGGGTGAGATGTGTGAGGGTGCTGCATGTGAGGGTGCTGCATGTGAGGGTGCTGCATGCCCGCCTGCAGAGGCGCTCCGTGCACCACGCAGGGTGCACCAGGCGTGCTGCCAGCAGGCCCCGTGTCCCCTCCTGTCCCCGCACACCCGGTTGCAGCTCGGCCATGCGGCAGCCGTGAGCCTCCTGCAGGTGGCAGTGCTCTGCTGTGCTGCGCCCGGCCGCCGGGACGCTGCTTCGGAGTTTTTGCTTGGTAAAGGGGGGCAAAAAAAAAAAAAAAAAAAAAAAAAAGGACAGCCTAAAGAGCAAATTTTATACAGCCTTTGCTTTGGCCCCAGCCTCAGCCCGGGGGAGCAGTGCTGTTGTAAGGCACGGAATTACATATCCCAGTCCCGTACGAAAGCCTAGGAAATGTAAGGTATGTGGGCATGGTTCAATTACAGTTCTTCCTTCCACTTATTTCTTGTATTATGTGGCCTTTTGAAAAGTAACTGAAGCCAGAACGATTTCTTGCAAAAGCCCTGCATACATAGCCAGCAAGGATCCCGATTTATGGAGCTATTTGAGTTTAGAATGGGGAAAGAGAAAAATAATAGGGAAAGAAGGGCACTTCAGTGCCAATGGTAGATTATGCTGTTGGGTGGAGATTTCAACTCAGAAAGGAGAGGTCTCTGCTTCTCTGAAGCCTGACATGAAAAAGCTCAGAAATTAAACATCTGTTAGGCTCAGGTTTCAGTGGCTTGCCCGTGCTGATATAATCAGCCATCTGAGAAGGTTTTCCTGACAATACTCTACTTTCAATAAGGTTATATAAAGTGTCCATGAAAAATTTACTTAGGCCGACATAAACCTTCCGAGCTGTTCCACCAGCCGTAAGGTTCTACCAAGTATTTGCTAAATGACGAGTGTCCGCAGGGAGCAGGTCACACTGGAGCCCTTCGTATCACTCAGAGGCAGGATCCTGGCAGTCAGCGCAGCCTCACGTCTACTGGGCTGTAGCTGGTGGCATAGGAATTGAATAAATTCTCCTCGCTGTCAGGGTCCTGTACTCATACCCAGCACTGCGCTGGGCTGGCATGGCCCATTCGCCACGGCCATATCCCCATACAACACCCGAGCAGGCTCCTGTGCTGCTGGCTGTCGGCACCCGCAGCACCTGCGCTGTAGGCCGGGAGGAATCCACTTTATAAATTAGCCTGGGAAGCTTTGTGAACGAGCAGGAGTAGCCCAGGGCTCCCACTGCACAGAAATGACACGAATGAAGCCCCGTTTCCCATGGGTGTTCTTCATATGCTGGAAACCCTTTAATTTTAGTTTGGGATAGGCAAAGTCGGATGGTAGTTGCAGCAAGCCTGCCAAGCCCATTTGGCCTTCCTGCACAGGCAATGAGACGTGAGGATGCCTGGTGGCAGCTGGAAAGGGCTGCAAGCTTCTGATTTTTTTTGATGGGCATGAATGCATCACGTTCACTTGGTGTGAAAAGTTGTCACATGGATTTGTGACAACTTCTGCCATTACAAAAATGCAAACTCAAAAAAATAATGTAGCTGACAAAAAAGTCACTGATATCACCTGTCAGGACTAATACGGATCAAACCCACCTCCCATTGCGGTTACCCCAGGCTGTCATTACAGCGCTGCCACAAGCTCACAGCTCCTGCGGCACAGCTCAGCGCTGCCAGATTTCCCCCAGCAGGGACGGGGAGGGCTCTGCACCGAGTGTCCTGGTCCGCTGCCAGGTTGGTCCTCCCATCACAGGGCATAAATGCCGCAGCTGGGGGAGCAAGTTCTGTTGCACTTTTCGTTTGGTTTCTCAAGAAACTAAGGCTGCTCGTGCCCCATGCCCTAGCTGTGGCCTGTAGGTTTGGGCCTGAAAGTCCATTTTATCCAAAATCCCTAAGCAAAGGTGAGCTCTCAGAACTAGTTAGCACAAATAAATCCATCCTTTTACTATTTATATGCCTGTGGCAGATGTTGTTTCTGTTTCATTTGCCTGCCTTTCTTGCTGTGCTCTGGCTCCGTACTCTCCCACTTGATTTCGGCTGCAATTTCAGTCCTACCCACAGGTGAATAAAGAGGTGCCTTTGTACTGCAGTCACCTCCAGTGGATATATTTGGCCAATTTGTGTGCAGCACTGCTCCTGCCAGCCTCTCCTGCCTCCCCCTTCCCCCAGGCCTTTAGGTTAAGTGGTTCCTCACAGCCTCAGCAATTTCACTGTGTCAGCAGTCTTGCCCTTTGGTTTTGCAGGAGCTCAAATCCTCTGCATGGGCTCCGCTGCCCTAAGTCTCTGCTTCAATAAAAATAATTCCAGCCTCTGTCCAACACGACTTAACGGAGATGACAGCTGCCTGCAGACAGGGTCCAGGCAAGAAGGGGGTCAGCAGGGACAGAGATGACAAGGACAGGTTCATGGGGAGCTCATCTTTTCTGAGCCACACACTGTTAGCAGTGGTTGAGTGTGGCCACCTGGGCAAGCCAGTGATGATGTATTTAGAAAAGAATCTGGTATTAAGCTGAAAGGCAGCTTCTTAAATCGAGTAAATTACATTTGTATTAAAAACAACCAAAAAAAAAGAACTTGTAAATCACGTATTTACACAATTGCGCACGCGAGCAAGCAAGGTCTCATACGAAACCCAGATGTTCATTAGGAACATGAATTGTTCTTCCTTGCTGCTACCATGAAAAGTAAACTGGGAAAAAAGTCAGCTGTGTCGAAGGGGTATAAAGGAGTGAGTTAAGTCTACAAAATCCAGGAAATTTCCCGTTAAGACTAAAAATCTGGGGTACTGTGGTAGTTTTGTAATTTGGACCCAAGATATAAATTAAAGCCAGAGTATCAGGTCAGGTGCTCAAGTTCTCAGCCCTTAGCTGTGGAATTTCCAGGTTAAGTTACTTAAATTTTCCTGTTGCTGAATAAAGCTAAAATCCTGTGTGCCATATATTTGCTCATCATAAAATGTTCTCTCCTAGCCAGTAACAGCTTCTTTGTTGGCGAAGCCTGTCTGGTTTATGAGCTTCCCAGCCTTTGTACAGCGTACTGGGAGTTAAGAACTTCCACATGGCTCTTGCTCTGAGGCTTTTGTGAATAAGCAAAGCAAAGCGCTTGCTCTATGTCCAACAAATGCATCGAATATGGTTTGAATTCTCTGTTTTTAAATGCAAAGGATAATATTGATTCTGTTAAGGTAAATGTCTTTAATTGTATGCTATATAAACTTGACTCTTACTGAGACATAATGGGCTCTGGGCATCCTTCCAGCACAGCAGTATGAAAACGTGTCTTTTGGTGTCTGCAATACAGAACTGCAGAATTAAGATTTAGTTGAACAAAAATTTAACGGAGCACATCCCCAGTCTCTAAAACACTTAGAGCATGGAAGGACATTTACTCAGACAAATTAATGCTATAGCAGGGCAAAACCCCTGTGGAGTACCTGCTAATGTGGATTGTCTCGTGCTTTTTACTGGGGTGGGGAACTAGCAAATGAAGAAGTTCATTAAGTTAATGCTGTGTGAATCAGTCTCATCTACAGAAGCTGAATGGGATCTTAGTTCATAGGGACACTGGGCATCACGTTTCCAAAGAAGCACTCCATACTCTGAAATCTTTAGGCACACCATTGTGTTTAGGAGGGTGGTGAAGACAAGACGACTGGGTGACTTGGCATTAGTTTATACAGGAAGATAAAGGTATTTAAGAATAAACCAAACAATCATGCAGCAGATGATATCCTCTCATTTATTGCTAAACTACCATAGTACAGGCAATATATAAAAAATATTTTACAGATGATAGCAAAAAAATTATTACATTGGAGGTTAACAATGTTGTCGTAGGAATGTGAATTATATAAACCCTTTTTCAGTTCTTAAAATTAGTCTTTTGAACAAACAGTTTAATTAAAAAGACATCTGTTAGAATGATTTGAGAGATGCGTATCTGTTAACATCGTTTTTTTCCCTTGACATATGGGCAAGGCTTCAACAAGGACACTTGGACTTCTTGAGGTGAGGGGAACAATTCATAATTACACACACACACACACACAAACACGGGTCCCATTAGGCCACCACTGTTAAGCCTCTGCAGTACCTTGACTATATTCCCAGGTCTCACCGCACGCCTGTAGTAAGGCACTGAACCAGCAGCGGTAAAATGATGGCAGTTTAATCCTTAGAGCTCTGCAAGAATAACTGGTTATTCTACCAGCACGTATCTGGGTATGTCTGACATACTACAAACACATGGATCATTATCCATTTTTATGACTCAGTCATTCCAGAACTTTCTATCCAATTTCGCTATCTTAAGAGAGTTATTGAAAAGAAACTTAAAATATTATCTTCTCCCCAGATAACCACTCACTCACAGCCTTTATGAAGTATTAGACTATATGATGTACCAGCATCTTCATTTCAAATTTTTATTGTAGCATGGGTCAGGTCCCCATTTTTTAAATTATTTTTTTTATCTACACGAGGAACAATGAAAATGGCTAAACAAATCTTAAACAGACCATAATGGATTAGACAATGATTGATAGTTAAAGAAATTACTACTGGCTATCACCTGCTGCAGTTACAAAGTAGCAGACACTAAAGACCGGTGCCAACATTCAAAACGTGGGTTATTCATTCTGAACTGAGATGAATAAAGAACTATAATTTTCCATGTTTGGTGGCAGATAGCTGCTTTACATTTATATGTACGAAATCACTGCAATGTAAATGACAAGGAAAACAAACAGTTGATTTCCAGAGAATTTGGTTCACCCGTTCTACACCTGACGTAGGCACCTCTTCCTATTGCATAGGAGTACATAATATAAATAACAAACACGGCATTGCAGGTAAACTGGAACTTCAGGTGATTTTATGTGGTGCAAGATTTATGAAGATGTAAATCGACTTAAGATTTGAAATTAAGATACTCATTTTCTTGAATCCCAGATGGCAGATAATTGTTCTCTATTAAGAAGCAATTTGGAAAGAAACACAGGGAAAAAATGTCAGATTGAAATATTTAGAGACATCTGAAGTGTTTAAAGCTGTCTTTGAAGTCTTTGGAAAATGTATCAAATATAATTTTTTGAGGACAATAACAATTCAATGACAATTGCATAGAAAATTAATACACTCAGAAAAATGAAAATTGATCCTTTATAAATACTATCCTTAATCCAAAAGGTGTTGCATATTTGGTCAGACAAAAAGCATAGAAATTTTTTGTAAAGATATGGATTACAAAATACACTTTAAAAAACATGCTAGCTAATTTGAGAACTGTTTTAGATACGTTATCAAGCAGCAGCATTTTATACAATAGAGAATAACATAGTGCTGGTTTTGGAAATATTCTACATTCAGAAAATGCTGTATTCCTACCAGAAGAATGGAGTGATACATATTTACATGGATACAAATAAAGCAAGTGCAAAAACCATGGCTCTTCTACATTCTTTCTACCAATAAAAACACATACATTAGACACTTTCATTCCATTGCTGTTCAGATCTTACATTTTGCTCATTCTCATGGAGAAAAACAAAAACAGGACTTCATATTTCATTGCAAGTATCTTCACAAGCAATTACTCTTCTGGCAAACCGTACTTCCAACACCCATAACTGACAAAAAAAAAATCTTCCTGATATCTGTCCACTCCCATTCCACTCTTAGACTGTTTACATATCATGAATGATGATTTTATTCTACGTATTCATATATTTGATGCAGACGTTTATAGAAGCTCATCCTGTATTTGCAGCCAAAGCTTTGATGGAAAAATGGAAGTAAAAAAAATGCACACACACGCACAAAAAAAAAAAGAAAAAAAAAAGAGATGAACTTTGAGTTCCAATGAGCCCCATGTACTTCACATGGTATAACTTTGATGGAAAATGCATTAGAGTTGTTCACCCTGTAGACAATATATTTGGAGGCCTTTGGTACAATGGCAGGAAGGCACTGTGGTGAAACATTCAGATAACTGAGGAAAGACAGGGTTTCCTCATGTGCAAATATGGCTATCTTCCAGATAAAGTGAGAACAAATTACTCATAAAATGGTATTAACTCTTCCAAGGTTAAGCTAATGCTTCTACAGAAAGAGAGCGAGGTGTATTATGCGACAAAATATTAATACTGGAAAACACTGCTCAGCAAGAACAGGAAATAATTTAGTACTGTATATTTTGAACTTCTTCAGCCTAGCTATATAATTTTAACATAGCAGTTTTCTTTTTAAAAAAAAGAGACAACAATGCATAACACTATGTCTGAGGATACTCCTTTTCTCCAGAAATAAATATAAAGCTGGTTAAAGCTGTATTATTTAACTAATGGTGGCACGTAAGAGCAGATAGAGTAGCACAGCCTGACCTCATGTAGCTGTAAATAAAACCACTAAAATGTAGTCTATATTATATACATCTTATGAACACTCGATCCACTAGCTGGCTCCGTGTGCCTGCAGAGGTCTGCCTGACTGGAGCCAATTATAGGATTGTGATCCAAGTTCGTAATGCTGTGTGTGTTCATGCAGAAGCATATATGTGTGCATATATATGTTATAACCATATATACTTACATGGTTATATTATATAATTATGCATGTATATGCACCTACACAAACACACATCCAGATTAGTATCCATGCCTTAAAAATGAGGAAGAAATACTGCTAGTGCAAGCACGAGTAAAGCACTTGTAGCATATATATTTTAAAAAAATTAAATTCCTCTCCCTCTGTCTGCAGCAAACTGCCTGAAAGAACACACAAGAGCAGTGTATATCTTATCGTTCCGGTGTAGATCTCATGTTTAATGGTGCATCCTGCACAGTAGCTTCAGTGGAGCACTGCAGGGGCTCAGGGCATCTGCCTGCTGGAGTCCCTTTTAAAGCTTAAAAGCTTTTACTATGGATCCAGACTTTTCTTGTCTGCTTTATACATTTATGCTTCATAGAAAAAAGGGGAGAAGGATGCTTAAATGATCACTAGGAGACAGAGGCAAAAATTTAAAATAAAAGTCAGTCCAGGTCCTGAAGACACATAATGCAATTGCATGTTGTGGGAGAAAAGTTGCTAGTGGATTTGGTGTGCAGCTATCTGACTTAAAGATTGGATGTTCATGTGTATAAAGAGGATTATTGACAGTCGGTTACTACTGGCAATCACCAGATAAGCAGCAATATGTTCAGACCACATCTATGTGTCTAGAGATTTGCTGTTCACGTTCTTTAATATTGTATTTGAAATCCAGCAAGAGAAATGTTTCTGTCAGTTATTTGGGGATTTTTATTTTTATTTTTATTTTGTGAATGGGTTTGTTTTGTTTTGTTTTTAAATTTCTCCTATACCTTAATTCTGCAGGTTGGATTGGGGAAAACTAGATGGTTGTTGGCAGTGTGAACCCTGTGAAGCTGTTCTTTTGCTCAGCCACAGTAAAGAATTTCTGACAGGCAACTTTTGTCCTTAGGAATTTTTCAAAATTGTCCAAAATGTCAAACTGCATTAAAAATCCATAATATATGTCAGATTCTGGCAATATGGCAGTTTAAAAACAATTCAAAATAGCTTATTTGAGGCATGTGAGCCAGCTGAAATGCTATACAGTGTAAGTGCTGCTTAACAATCACCAACTCCCCCATACAGAGGCCGTTTCAGCTAGTCCAAGCCTCAGTTTTGTTCCTGCAAAAGTCAGTAGAAAAAAGGCCATTGACTTGTGGAATTCAGCTTTCAGGTTAAGATTGTAGCTGGGGCTAGGGTCGGATATTCTGGAAAATCTCATGCTTCTATCCCTCACTTCCATCTCTCTCTTTGCAGAGTTTGATTGTCACCTTTAAGTGGCAGATTTTTTTTCTTCTCAATACTCCTGACAAGATTTCTGTTGAACTGAGTCTGTAGGGTTTGTGCGAGTAGGCAGCTGCTGTGCTGGTACTCACATAACCTAATTCCTACTGTGAGCATGTGGGCACAATGGTAATCAGAAAAGTTTGCTGTGAAACAACTGAGAGCAGGGTAGTTTCACTGTGTTTTCTAGAACAGAGCTCAGGCTCTACACTCATAACAAATGCCAGCTTTCCTCTTTTACAAAACCCCTAAGGATTACTAGGTATTGCCTACAATATTATGGTGACTTTTTACTGCATGTTTTTTATTGACTCTGGATGCCTTTTTATCACAGTGGGGTACCAAAGACACACCGAAATGTTATAAACTTGCTAGCTGTACAACTGCAGGTGGCAGAAGGTCTCTCTTACTGTGATAAGCATGTGTCAGTACATTATATTCAGACACATGAAGCAAAACACAACAAACATACTAACTTGTGTGGAAATTCAACTTTTCCAGAAGTTGCTGGTAGCTTTGCAAAGCTAAAGAAACAACGTGTATGTAAGGAAGTGTATGCTTTTTCTGGAACATATGGCTTCTGTAAAATGCAAATATTTTTGCAGCTTTGAATGGTTAAACACAGCTGCTGAGACAAGGTACCAGCCAACAGCAGGTTCTGTGTGAAAAGAAACAGCAACAATTTATTAGGGAGAAAATATCTAAGATGTGTTGATACACAGCCTAAATATTAATGAGAGTAAATCATAAAAATCTTTGGGTTTACTGTAACTCCTATATATCAATTTCTGTTTTATGTGAGTGTATGCTACCTTGGGACAGGTGTTACAACTGCTGAATTGCTCTTTTCACTGGTTCTCTGCAAGCATCCTTCTCCGTCAAATTCCTATCCAGTCAGACAAGAAAAAAATGGAGAAGACTCCTGGATTCATCTGCTATCTACTCTTTGAAATACTGATCACAGTGCTCAGGGTCAGAAAACACAGCTTTTGCTCCCAGGTTGGATAAGGGCCGAGTAAGCTTGGGCTGCCTCAGTTTCCTACAACAAAAAAAAAATTCAGAAGGGCTTTGTGACCTGGAGGGCAAATCATTGTTAGTGAACTGCAAAATGTTGCTGTTCTGTTATGGAATATGTTACTCTTTCTTCCCTCATTTCCCACCCCACCCAAATAAGCACTAATATATAATCTCCCTTGCTTTGTGTGGCGTTCAGGAGTGACATCTTACTTCTCCCTTATTACTCAGATAGATTGATCGATACACAGCTAGGTATTTTGCAGCAGGCTTGAAGAGTTTCCTCAGACAGATGCTTCGTTACATGAGAACAATACGATCTTTGGACGAAAGGAAGGGTGTCCTTTTCGGTGTTTACAGAGAGAGGTGGCGAGTTGCTTAGTCAAGGCTGTCAGCTTGATGCCAATACATTGTTCCTTGCATTGAATTGGTGCCTTGAGATGAACAGTTAAGGAAGCAGGAGGTTGCAGGGGCACTGGAAGGATCTAAGAGGTCAGTTATGGAAGGATTCGCTAGAAGTTGTCTCACAAATCTCTTCTTCTATGTCTGATTTCTGGCAGGGAGTCCAGAAAATTCCTTCCTGATAATTTCATTAACTGTGAAATAAAAGAAAGAGGAAGAAATGTCAGAGCACTTTCAAAGTCATGAGAAGTAAAAGCAATCCTTGGGCACTTTGCTGTTAAGCTGAAAACATCCCCTCTGTGTTGATAACATAATTATTTTGATTTAAATATTAACATTTTAGCCTAATAAGGCAGGCTACATATTTTTGGTAAGCAAGAGGGAAGGAGAGGAGAGAGAGGGTTTACACAGTGTTTGGCATGCTCCAAGTACCATGAAAACACAACTGACAACTTGCACCATGTGTCCAGTACATGCTACGTCCCCTGTGTAACACAACTCCTTCACAGACTTTTCCTTTACCCACATTTTAAAAAATAAAAAATAAAAATAAAAAATCTCTAAGTGTCCGAGCATTTTAACATTTTTCACTAGGATAAAATGAGAGTATTCTGAAAAGAGAAGGGCCAGATTTGGACGAAATATAGTGGATAGTGCTGAAAACACCGAGACTGCAATTGAGGTGCAAAAGCATTGGCTTTTTCGTGTTCATTTTCTTTTCAAAAATCTCACTGTTCGATCTATGTCCTCATTCTGGTTTGTTTGTAGATTGTAGCATAAGCAAACTTCCATACAATGCTGTAAGACTCTGGGGACAGGCTTGGCAATAAAGCTCAAGAGAAGACACCGAATCACTTCATTCTCTGTTTAAAAAGAACTGAACAGTATTACATTTTGTACACAACATCCGTCCTCTCCTGTACACCTTTCACATGCTTGCCTAAAGCACCCCTTGGTACCTCCTGGCACAACTTTTCTTTCTAGGCAGCGATTTTGTTAAGAGAGAGCCCTAACACACGAGTGTGTTGGTGCAGAACTCCAGAACTGCCTGTCTGGGGACTCCGTTTCCGTGCAGCTCCTTGGCACTGTATTCACGGGGGTAGGGGGGATTGCCAACTTTGGAAACTGCTTATTTACTCTAAGAAATTTGCCTTAAAAACAAAGACCAAATTTTCTAAGGTTTCAGACCCAAAATCTGAATGATTTCACCCCATTGATACTTCAGAGCTAAGACAAGGACTAAGTCAAAGCTGAGCAGATCCTCACCCAAGCCTGATTAATTGTCAGGGATAAAGCTGTAAGACTCCACAACACTTAAGCCTGTTTCTAACAAATGATCATGAAAAATAACAATGAACGTAGTATTTCACAAACAAGTAAAATGCGATGCCCAATCTCGTATCATCTCTGGGAGATCGCACGCGTTAATTTATAATAGTATGACTAATACTGGGACTAGCAGCGAGATAAAAGAAGCGGGCACCCACTCTCACGGGGTCATTTCCTTTCTAACAACAATGGAATTTATCTCAGAAAAAAAAAGTATCTATGGTTTATGTGAAGCTCAGAGCTGTTGCTATACAGCTGTCTGGTGTGGCTGGGTACTTCTCAAGGACCAAACATCTGCACAGAGCAGTGTAGGTGCAGGGTGGGAGGCGCAGGGCAGCAGTCCTCTGAGTTTCCATGTGCCCCATGGCCTGTGCTGATGGAGGATGAGGAGGGGGCTGAAGGCTCTGCAGGGTCTCACTGGAGAAGCCCACCCATGGGCTGGGGAGCCCAGCAGTGCAGTGAGCCGCCCTGGTCTCTGCCGTGGGCTCTGACACGAGGCACATCCCATCCCTCCATGCTCAGAAATCCCCTTGTGAGCAGCCTGGGTTTCAGCTCTTCTTTCTCATTCCAGCCAGGAAACGCCTGGTTTCAATCAGATTGGTGCCTGCTGAGGAGCACATGGGCCAAAAATAGGTGTCTGACAGCCTGGCCTCTCCTGCTGCCCAGCCTTCTACAGCCACTGTCACCTGGTGGCCTCTGTCCTCAGCCTTTTGGGTGAATCCATGCCCGTGAAGCACATCGCAGGGGGGGGATTTGGTTATTGCTGCTCTGCAGTGCAAGCAAGCAACCAGAGGGAGGTGAGGTTGGTCTACTTTCAGGCAAAGCCCTCCTGCGGCTCAGTCAGAAGGGCTTCCTGTTTGCTCTACCCAGGAAATGAGAGGAGCAGGTCTTCAATGGAAATTTTTCACAGTCTCAGCTAAAAATAGCAGTGAGGTAAAAGAAGTGGGCACCCACTCTCACAGGGTCATTTCCTTTCTAAAAACAAGTGGGCTGAGGCTGCAGGCCGATTTATTTATTGACAGGCTTGTTTGAGCTGCCAGCACACCAAAAATGCTGTGTACGAGTTTCCTTTCATACGATGCAGCCACTGCTCATGGAAACATCAAGCCAAGTCATCTTGGTCTAAGAGGGGTTAAATATTAGGTGAACGAGCAGGTAATTAATGGCGTTTGCTAACCCTTAGCCTTCGGAGGGGTCCCTTTTTGGTGCTGTTTCTCAGGCTGAGCTTCAGGCGAAGCGAAAGCTATCAAGCAGCAATAGCAAACCGCGAGCCCCGAGCCCAGCCAGCGCGGTCCCGCTCGCGGCTCCAGGCAGGTGGGACGATGCGGTGACGGCTTACTCAGCCTGCAGCCTTCACTTTCCCTCCTGCATGCTGCCTTGGAGGTCAGCGGTGGGTTTTGTGGGCTGAGGTTACAGACGGACAGCAATCTGAACGAGCTAGAGTTGCAGGGGGACGTGGAACAGCAGCCCTGTGGAGGGGCTGCAGGACCACGCTGGAGGGCACAGCCGGGCTCCCTGTGTGTGAGCTCTCACAGGCTGCAAATTGGGGTTTTGTTGTATCTGAATGACAAGGTCGCTCCCTGTCATCGGGTGGCCTGAATGTCCTGTACTCACCCTGAATTCCAGCTAAATCCACGTGGAGGGTAGTGAGGGGCAATTTAGGCTCAGCTACACTGGAGCTCCAAGGGAAGGATGCGCCAGTCAACGACTGCCCAAGCACAAAAAGCCCAAATCTACACCCAGAGCCCCTAAACTAACAGACATGGAGTGGATCCCAAGGCAGGTATGGCTCTCCTGGCTTGGAGTCACTTCCACACAGCCTGGTGACATCGCCCACCTCCAGTGCATCTGCTCCAGAGATCTGGGGAGCACTAGGATGCAGCCTGAGGTGTAATCTCAGCGGCTTGGGTTTCAATAGCAGGGTGAACAAAACCGGCAAACTGAGACATATCTAAACTTCAGAGGAAGCTGAGCTCATGCACGGAACTTGCTATTCTGAAGTCCCACCTATCTTTTTTTGGTAACATGGTTAAAATGCCTCTCAAGTATCGGTTCTCATTATCTGCTCATTTCTAGCTGCGAGGAAATAGAGATAACGTGATTAATAAATAAAATGTTATTTAAGGTGCCTGGCATGTGACAGCTCTGGAGCACACTGCTGTTGATCCATTTAATGAGCGATTAAATGGGGACATGAGGACATATGCAAAGATTATGAAAGATGAAATCATAAAAAAATGTATTGAAATGAGAGCTGACGTCAGCCATCCAGACCAAGGAAATGCCTAGGGAGGCCTGAATCTCTTCAGCATATCCTGTTAGATACTGCTGCTGGATGGGTATTGCCACAGCTCTGGTGCTTGGAGATCCCCACGCTAGCTCGGAGACTGGCTAAAATCACAGGGGGCTGGCTGCGTTGTGCTAATCACCGAGCTTTGATGGGTTACAGTCAGGCTCTCAGGCTCCACTTCTCAAAGACGTTTAAGACTCTAATTCGCATCCTCTCAGATAGAAATCTGGAGTGTATTCGCTTGTGGGATGATAGTGGGTTGTATTAAATACTGAGCTTCGCCTAGTAGTCCAGAGACAGAAAACAGTCTCCAGTTTTAGCTGGCAAAGAGTCAGGCTCCTTGGAATTGATTACATACATGCACACACTCGTATGCAAGCGTGCGCGCACACACATCCACACACGCACTGCAGTAACAGCTCTCCTAGCGTTATTCCGTCTATGTGTCTGGAATAACACCAATGGAGTCAATGCTGTCACAGCACTGTATCCGCTGCAGTGGCTGGGCTTTTGGGATCCTCTTAGAGCGAAGGTCCCATCGCAGGAGGCAAAGCCAACCTCCCACGGGTCGCTCCCTGCACCACGCTGCTGGGCACGGATCCCACATGTTCCCTTTGCTCTGCCAGCATGGCCGAGAGGCATCTTACGTGTGCAGCCAACACAAGGCTCACGGGGAGGGACTGATGGCATTTCAGGAACCAGGGAGGGAAGTTGAACCCTGAGCTTTTAGCGTGCCACGAAGACGTGACCAGGCAAACCGTGGTCCTAGCGTGGTCCTGGCTGCTGCCAGCAGGATGCTTCGGCCCAGCATGCACAGCCCCGTCTCTCCTTTCCTGCCCACCAAGCCCCAGCTAATGCAGGACAGCTCCGTGGTACACACGTAGGGAAGAAAAAGGATGAAAAAAATTAAAGTAAATTAAATAAGAGTTTAAACCCTCTAAGCCAAATAAAAAGGGGCATGACTTTTTCATTGAAAAAATAAATAAATAAAGGTTAAGAGAAACACACAGCTGGAGAAAAGGCAGAAAAATACCAATTACCTTTCTTTTTGATTGCTTGGATCAAAGATCACAGTCATTCTTTTTCATATAATGTTTTGTATCCAGCTAAGGTGTGTATCTATCAGCTCTGAAAAAGATTTGCAAAACCATTTTTGAGAAAAAAAAGTAACCTTTGGCCTATGTTGCAAGGCCAAATGTTACAGTTTTCAGCTACTCTTTCATTTTGTGCTTTAATTTATTAAAAGGACATTTCAGCATATACAATACATAAGGCAGAACGTAACCGCTGACCTTTCTGTTTGCTCAGATCCAGCACTAGATTTTACTTTTTTCCCCTCTTTTCTCAACTGATATTATCTAAAAATAAGTATGCAAAAAATTACACTCCTAAATTGATCACAAAACAGACAAGAAATGCTGGTAATTTGATCTGAGACTTCAGAGGCACAGGAGGTCCATGTGTCTGGGAGTCAGGTCAAAGACTAGTCACTGCCTTTTGCAAAACTCAGGTGTGTTATCATCTTCGTGGCCCAAATAAAACATGACACATTTATGCCAGATCAAAAGTCAGTCCCTCCTTTCAAATCAAGAGATCTAAGCACGGTGGGTGTAAATTACACTCTGCTTGAGTTGTAAGGAAGAGGAAAGATACGTGCAAAGAAGTTATGCAAGTTACAGTCTTTCCTTCAAATACAAATGAAGTTTTTTTTTCTCATAAAATGGCAATGTTTAAGATTCTGATTCTTTTTTTTTTTTCTTTTTTTTTTTCTCTTTTTTTTTTTCTCTATCTAATCTTTTTAGATTTCTTTTGAATGCATCATGAAAGCAGTTGGCACTTCCCACAAAACCATGTGGAAATTAAAAAATTATTCCAATATTAAGGAGGAAAAAGTGCTTCTTAAAAACTAAGCTAGTTTTGAGTACAGGATTCAGAAGTGCCTTTGCTGCTGGATTTCAGGTGACTATATATAGAAGAGAAATATTTTCGTTGGCTCCCTCAGATCGTGCAGCCACGTATCATACGCTGGAACCTACCACTCAGTACACAGCCTATTTTATATTCTGCATCCTGGAAAATCAGCCTCTGCACATGCAAGCAGAGCAACTAATTGACTGGTAAATACAAACTTAGGTGTATCAGGCACAAGGAGCCCAAATCCAACAAACTGTCTTGGGGAAAAATACCAGGGTGGGGGGATGTTTTTATAAATCAACAGCAATGAAAGGCTTTTTCTGGAAAATTGGGACAGATAACTGCCAAGAAGTGCTCAGCTGTAAAGCTCTGCTTTAATTGCATCTCCACCTCTCCAAAGGGTTTTTCTCCTTATTGAAATAATGCCAGGAAAAGCACCCTTGAACTTTTTTTGTATTGTAATTTATCTGTGTAAACTATAAGCCTCTTTAATGCCATCCAGCTCGACAGCAATCGTGTCATCTCTGTTACTCATGCAAACTCTTGGAAGAAGTTGCTGATCTCAAACTACGAGAGCCCCAAACTCAGTCAAGTCCCGTGATGCATTTTTGCTACAATAGTTTCAATAGACTCAAAACCCATCGGCATCTTTCCATGAATTTAACATCATGATATAGATATCTGATGGAAAACAGAATCTAAATAAAACACATATTTTTGGCTAAAGCCTGTCCCAACTCAAATCAATAGCTAAACTCCTTGCGATTCGCGGGATCTCTATTTCGCTCATGCCGTTTAACTCAGCTCCCCTTCTATGTCAGTAAGCTCCCAGAGTGAGGTGCAAAAAAAAAAAACATCGCTATCTGTGGTACCATCCTACCCAAAATCTTTAACAGGAAGCTGCGTGGTTCTGCAGCAAAAGAGCAGAAAATAAAGATAGCATTGCTGTTAAAAAAAAAAAAAAGTGTCCTAAATTCACTGTACATCAAAAGTATCAAGAAGGAAATACTCAAAGCACAAATCTGTCCATGACAACACCCCAGAACTTTTAAGGACTTTCTAAGCACTTCCACTATTGTCAGCCTGCTTCCAGAAAAGACCAAAAGCCTATTGCTATGAAACATCTGTGTTAAAACTGTGAGGAAAAAGCGTGACCTAGTGGTTAAGGCACAACTGGACAGTGGGGCTCGCAGCCTGGAGCTCTGCTATGCCGTCATCTTGCCGTGTCGCCCTGGCCAAGTCCAAAGTGTTCCCAAAGGACCAGCTCTATCAAAGGTTTGCTTGAGTCTGAAAAATGCAGACAGACTGTGAAGGTCACACACAGGGAACTTAAATACTTCACAGAAGTATTTAAAGGAAATTTAACAGAAAAAAAAGAGCCTGAGATGACGATGACTTGGAAGGAAAGGAGCCCGTGTGATGATGACACAGAATGAGCCTGTACGGAGCGTGTGGAGATAGTGGAGAGCACTTCATTTTCAAAATAATCCCACAGGGATGTTATAAAGTCCTTAGGTAGCTTGAATCCCAAACTACCAAAGGCATGAGGTGCTGAGCTCAGGCACTGTAAGCATCCTTGTAGCCACCAAGGTAAGATAGCAAGATAACACCTTTAAACCCATAACCATCAGTCAGGGTTGGAGCACTCAATATCTCTAAAAATTAGGTCCTAAGTATTTCTATTAGGATGATCAACATTGAGCCAACATAGGTTAACGAGCACTCTGAAAACAGTGTTCTGTCTTTGTTTTATGGCATCCAAAGCCAGGAGACTACGGAGCATCCCCCACCCTGGGGATGCCGTGTCCTGGGAGCCCCTGGGTACCACTGCACGAAGCTGGCTGCTCTCTCCACATTATCCATGCACAATCCTCAGTCAGAAGTCGTTACACTGCCAACTGTGCCCTCCAGGCCCTTTATTCCCAGTGATACAAAGCAGTGAGCAGCTCCAGGGGAAGGAACGCAGAGCACTTTGCACGGGTGGAGATAACGCGGACCCCGCACTGCTTTCCCCGTACTACACACCATGGGGTCTGTCCCAGTTTGCCATGCTTCACTTCAGCCGGTTACACAAACAGTTACAATCTTGTAAATCAGTAATAAGTTGCACCTGAACCTGTAAGTGATTAGTAAAAAATCATTACGCTTCCGTGGCCAGAGGACTTTCACACAGTTAATCAGTTAAGAAGAGAACCGGGTGTTAACGGGTTGTTTAATTCCCTGGTAGACCAGTTTATTGAGACCCCCATAACAAGAGGACCGAAATCAGAAGTGCAAACAATGTATGGGAGAATTATATTGCCTACAAATGGTGTTCTGGCCCGGAGAACAGGCACCAACTGGTGCACTAAGGTGAGCTGAAGGAAGGAATTCTAGAACTGAGTGGGTGCCACCTGTGGTGGTTTCTCCTATTGAACCCAGTTGAAAATTTCAATCTATTATAAATTGATGAGTTGAGTTTTCTAGGCACTTTCTCCATGAACCAGGGGTTACATGGTATCTGCAGGATACACACGCACTAGCTTTCTCATCCTGGGTTGTTGCCTGGAATGGCAAGAGAAAGAGCAAATTCTGCTCCCGAGTGTGATTTCCTGTTAGCTTGATGAATTTCACTATTTAAACATAATTTTTTAATCTAGAGATTCTAAGATAGGTGCAAACTCTGTTTACACATTGACTGGAGGAAGAATCCGTGCCAGCTGGCAATGAGAGAAGTGCACCTTCAGGCAAAACGTTGTGCACTTTCCCTCCTGCCACAGCAGGAAGCCTTTGGAGCTCATCTGGAGGGTCAGTTTCCACACTGGTGTAAAAACCCTCAATGTAGAGCACCCCATCTTGGTCACTGCATGGCTACAATGAGGAGAGGCACCCCATCGAACTGGGGTGTTTCTGTAAATGCCAGTCTCAGCACCCTTTTTCTGCCTGCTCCTCAGCACTGCGCATGCTGAAACCAAATCCGAGTGATGGCAACGGGGTGGTCCCAGCTCCAGGCCTGGGTTACCTGGCATGGGACTGCCTCTGAATGTTAATGGTGACGCTGCCAGGAACCATATGAATAAAAAGCAAAAACTCTTGTATTATTAAATTTGCTGAGAGGACGATAAATAGTCTGTTTGTTTACCAGATAAACCCTTTAAGTCTGCTCGGTCACTTTGTGTAAGGCATTACATAGTGTCTGACAGCTTGGTGAAGTTCTTCTAGGAGTCTAAGTAGCCACTTTGGGAAGCATACCTTGAAAGTGGAAAACTAGATCAGCCTGGGTGTGAGGAGGAACTCCAGGCCACCGTGGATTTGGTTTGTAGTAGCTTTCCATAACAAAGTCTTTTTTTAACTGACTTTCTTTCTGCTCACATATATTTAGATATGACTTTCATTCTGCAGTCCTCTGGTGCCAGATAGTTTTGGCTGAAATTGTAAGGGGTGGACACATGTTTGAGTCATGCAGTTGGCTCTCTCTAGTTGATAGTTAGTAAGTTACTGAGAAAAAATGAAGTTTGTATTTAGTTTTAGTTAACATGCAATGAGACGAAGTGAACTATTCCAAGCAGAAGATGCACATCATAAATACATATACAAAAACTTATACCAGAACAGGATGGAGTTCATTTTCTTAAACCACATTAGTTGGCTAAACAAATACAGAAATTCTACACTGATGGACTGAAGCTTGAAAAATACGAGGCAGGAGGCTCCACTTTCTCACTCCTAACTCTTGATCTAACTCTGTGGCTGCTGCTGCAGAGCACGGGGGTGAACTGTGCTCGCATCTATTTCTGTGAGCAGCATATGGACCTTGTGAATTTGCTACAAAACTGCTGAGATAAGCAGCACCATTTGGTATTAATATCTATTTCTTTTCGATTAAAAACAGCAAAACCAAAGGCTTTTGCTGATGATTTTTTCCTACAGTAGCTTGCACCTCGCGGTCTGAGCACTAATGCAATTTGTCGCAGATACCGCAGTGCCTCTAAAATAGTACCTGCCAGCAGGAAAAGCACCCAAGCGACAGCACTGTTTATTCACATGGCACTTTGCAGTTTCATCATTCTCCTAGACTTAACCTATTTACTGAGAGGTGATATGAGTCATTCAGCGAAGTGTTTGAAAAACAGAGAGAGAAAAAAGAATGGATGGGAGAAAGCTGTGTTTTACAGGAAATAATTGGGGGGTAGGAACCGACGAATAGTTACAGCATGTTCAGGACTAGCTGAAAGTAACGAGAATAGGCAATGCTGCTGCTTTTTGTGTTTCTGTCACAAAGGAACTACCAGAACAAATATTTAATTGAGGGGAAACAAACCATTTAACAAATATTTAATTGAGGGGAAGCAAACCATATTACTCTTCCCTTAAGGCAGTTTTGCAGGGGATGAACAGTCAATAATGTAATCTATTTTCCTCCCTTGAGCACTTGTGTCTATTAATCCAGACAACTATTTACTGGCTCTAATTCTCTGGCATCTTATCTTCTGCAGCGTCTTAACTTTGCAAGCGTCCCTGCCGAAGGGCTTGTGGATTCTTGCAGGATCTGGTCCTCCCCAGCAAACCAGGTTTCCTTCAAACGTGTCTGAACTGAGTTTTGAAGCTGGTTCTCAGGAGAAAACAGCCAGCAGAAAACCACTGTCCAAGGGAACAGGAGAGATGCGCAAATGGCCTATGAACAACTGCGAGATAGACCAAGCCTTCCTATGCAACAGGCATGCAAATGACCTTCTGCTTGCAATTACTCTGCTTTCACAAACAACTTTGGAACAGCGAGCACGAAGAAGGCATATGTTTCTTATGTGCCTTATTTTAAAGAGGATTTGGGGCAGTAGGCATAGTGTTCCTAGTGCAAAACCCCGAGCATGGGAACATATGAAATCACTTTTGCATACAGATTATTTTTCTATCACAATTCCACATCCTTCAGCAAATGCATGCTTGGGAGCAGGTTCTTCCCCTCTGCATTAGGCACTGAGTGCTGAGCGCTGTTTTCAGAGCACTGCTCTCAGGAACTGCCTCTGCAGGTGATGGAAAGGGACCGGGTAGGGAGGTCTGCAGGTCTTGGTAATGGGAGCCCATGACAACAGGGCAAGTAACTTTGGGGCTCCAGTTACATGCCCCAAGTTCACTGGAAAGAAGCCAGACCATTAAGTATTTAAGTGGTTATTGACAGAGTGTTACAATTCACATAAAACAATGTCAAGGAGGTGCCACATACAAGATGCTGCGTGTCAGCCCACGGCCATCTGTTAGCTTTTATTTTGCTCTTTGACTGTAAGCCCTTTGAGGCAGCAACTGTTTGTTGTTGGGTTGGTTTTTTATCTTGGGAGTCAATACAGCATCTGTCACAATGGAGAGCTCAGCCATGAGGGGTTTTCTACTGTACCAAAATACGATGATAAAAATAATCCTATGGGGCGTACGGACAGATTAGAGGCTGTGATGAGGTGAGAGGGAGAGCTCATTGTAAGAGACACCTGTAACTACAAAAGGAGTGCAAAGTTTCTGGGGAGCAGATAGTGTAATTGCCTTTGCATCTCACCTCAAGAAGGACGGGAAGCTCTGACAGTAAATGGCCTGACAACATAACAAAAATGTATGTGCATCATCTGTGGATTTAAAACTTTCAGTTTGAGTCAAGGACACGAACAATAAAACTTGTGTTCTCAATATGAAGAGAAAAGAGAAGGGGGGATATAAATTACCAGAAACAGAGCAGAGCTCCTCCATGCCCAATAGCTGCTGAGGTGACTGGCTTTAGCTGAAGTGCAGCCAGAGCTATGGAGGCTGGGCAATTTCCAACCTCACCACAACAGCAATAACCTACATTTGTTCAGACATTAGCCCTCAATTATTTGCAGACCTCCCATCCCAAGTCTAGATCAAGCCATAGGAACAACCACCCAAAGAGACTGCCCCGGGGAATCCTTCCCCGGACGTGATGAGCCATCCCGAATTTTCCAGCTGTGAGGTCTCCGAGCTGCCTGCATCCCCGTGCGACCCAGGCAGGATGCGAGGCGCTCTGCTCAGCGCCGCGGCTCAGGGGCACGCGGCAAGCACCTAGCAAAACCGCCCTAATCCCTCCCAAGTTCCCATGGGCTGCATGACAACGTTCTCCTTCGCACAGCCAGCTCACGAGCCCCGCGTCTGGAGCTCATCTTGAACCCATTAGTTTGCATTTAACCATCCACTGCTACATTTCCTGGGTGAATTCCAACCACACGGCGAAGGCTTTGGAAGCGCGTTGTGATAAAACACCCTCTTGCCTAAAATAAAGATAAAACTTTCTTACGTGTGGTATGAGCTCATCTGACTACAGAACACTTTCAAAAGCAATTGGCAGGTCGCTCCTTCAGCGAGGAAGGGGGACTGAACGGGAACACTGCTCGTCCTGCAGTTGGGGAACCAGCCCCAGACAGCTGGAAGACTCAGCAGTAGCAAATTCAAAGGCCAAGCTCACAATAACTCCTTCTCAGTGGTCTCAGAAGGAGAGCAACTGCCAACACGGATGAAATGCCCTGGTTAACGCACACAGTATAACAGAATATGAAGCCGCTGGTACCTTCCTCAAGGCCAGATTTTTAAAGCTATTTTGGTAGCTAACTGTCAGCTAAATCTCTGTGGATGAGACATTTACCCACTCTAAAAGCCAATCAGTTATACAAAGACACGAGCACGCATCACCTCTCAGAATCTGGCCCAACCTGTGCCACCATGGTAGAGAAGATGGAACAAACGTTGGTGAACAAGAGGAATCCTACAAGAGGAGCTGGGGGTTAGTTTTTAGGATGTCGAGGAGAGATGGGAAAATTTTTGTAACAGGACTGAATCAACGCTGCCTCCTTGCACACTCCTTGCAGCATCACCAGGAGAAAGGCTCACAGTGTGGCACCACCACGGACCGACACTGAGCAGTGCTGCCATAACCCGAGGCCAGCAGCAGGAAAACAGGCAGGTGCCCAGTAAAGGGAAGGGAAGACTTCAGGTGTGAATAAACACCCCCTCAAGAGACCTAAAAATGAAAGTAATTACTGGTGGGAAAAGATAAACTGTCCAAGAAGCTGGGTCTTTCCCTTTTGCTGCCAAGAAGATAAAGCACACTCCAGGTTTTAGTGGGTGGCGAAGTCAGAGCGGGCTCATGCTGCACGTGGGTGCTGGGAGAGGGCAAGAGGAGCCTCGCAGAGCTGAAATCTCCCCACGCTGTGCTGAGGGTGCCCGCTCACCTGCAGGTGCCCCGCTGAGCAGCAAGCATTACGTCCACAGCCAAGGCAGCAGCCAGCATCCCTGAGGGGCTTCAGCATGCAGGGTGATGCCCTGCAGGTCAGGAAGGGGCTTTCCTCCTGGGGCTGCTCCAGGCATGGCTGAAAGCAACGCTGAGAATAATGGCACCATTTATATTGGGGCTGTAAATCACAGCTGCAAGTAGAGACTGCCAGCTGAGTCTCCAGAGAGGGTTTGGTCACTGCTGACCCCACCTGAGATCTGAAGGGTGACCTAGATACAGAGGGCTGCAGCCTTTCACCTGCAAAGACAGGCAATTTTTATGGTTCCAGAGGCTGGCAGTCTCCAGTGGGGACTCCCCCCTTTCCTCCCACGTGGGGTGTCCCAGAAATGTCCCCTGGCTGCAGCTCTTGTTCGCCTGCCTGGACAAGGCACTCAACTGCATGGGGGCAGCATCAGAAGGGGGAAAGAGCAACACGAGAGTGGTTTGTTTGGTTTGTTCTTTTTTTTTTTTTTTTTCATTCTGAAATGTCATCTGCATCCAGCTGTTAGTATTTTGGAAATCTGCTCGGTTTTGTTTTCCTCGTGTGGTTCAGCATGGCTGATGCTCCAGCTGCAAAACCTCAGCTGCCAGTGAGCCTGCTTAAAGCAGCTCTGCAGGAAAGTCCATGTCCCGGCCAGCACCTTCCTCTCCTGGGGTCCTGGGGGCAGCCTCTTCAGCACCCCAAAGGGAACGGTGCTCGGTTCCACCATAACCACACCAGAGGAGAGTGAGGTGGTCAGGACCTACACAGTAAGTGTCTACAGCAAATGACGTGGCAGAGAAAGTATTTTGGTTGCAGCCAACTGCATCTTGACCCCAACAGCTTCTGCTTTTTGTGAAAGTATCCCAATGCCTACACCACGAAATGCAGCATAACAAATGCACTGCAGATTGATAAACCTTCAAACACTGTGGCATTGCTTGCAGGTTTTCTGCTTCCTTTTTTTTTTTTCTTCTTAAATTCCATACTGTTATGAGTATAATCTATGTTATCTGTAAAAATGCCATGAATCAGCAGCAGGACAGGTTATACATGAATGTGGGTGATGAATTCACCCAGCACACGTCCCTTCCAGTACTTCTCCCATGCCCAGTACAATTTCCTGCTCTCTCCTGAGCCCACAATAATGTCCTCATTTTCCCCTGACCCCAGAGCAGACACCTCCTGCTACAGCCAGAGAGCAAATGGATCCAGAGTGCCTTGAAAGCGCAGGAGAGTGTGCAGAGTCTCCCAAGGAATGAACTTAGAATGGGGTGTGGGTTAAACATGTGAAAATGCAGGGATTAAGTAAAGTTAAGGGATGGGGCTTTATTACTGAAATAACTCTTCCCTTTGATAGCTGAACCCCGAGTACTCAGTTTTTAGCCACACAACTCTATTCCATACTAAGTCACTCAGTGACATGGACAAAATCATCCAGCACTGATCAGGTAAACACAACCCCTGCTAAACGTAGCCTGATCGCATCATCGGCCCTTCCACGACTTTCCCCTCCCTCCCAAGCCACGATGCAAACAATGCTGGGTGATTAATAACCCCGATGATGAGAGTTACCAAGTAAGCTCTGACAGAAAGCATAAGCTGTACAAGTGCCTTTGTTGCAGGAGAGGCATTCAGAGGTGTGCTAGGCGGGCACTCAGCACTATCCCACAAACCAACATGAGAAATGCTGGGAGAACAGCAAACTCTGTTTTCCACGTGGCTGGAGAAGCAGTACCTGTGTGTCCCTGGCAGGGGTAGGGCAGGCCGGCAGGCAGTGCCGTGCCCCCGCAGCCCAGCCTCTGCGTGCCCTAAGTCCCGGGGGAAAAGGAGCAGACACAACCCTCTTCAGAGAATCCCTGCCTCCTGCAGATAAGCACATCATAGCAGAAGATAAACAAAGCTGAACAGTAAATGCGTAAATATATAGTGTGGGCTGCTTGGAAGGTCGCTAAGCCAGAGGAGAAGGGATTACTTTAATTTCCCTTTTACCTGGAAACAAAAATAAACTGAGAAAACCAAATAACCTCAGCATCACTTTAAAGGGCTGGAAAAAAAAACCTCTCTGAGAAGGGGGACAGCCGAGAGCGCCTCGCTGGCCGTGTGCTCTTTGCCTTCCCCCATAAGCAGGACTTTGTGTGTCTCGCACCGAGGCTGGCCTGGATGCATGCAGAGCGCGGGAGAGGCGGGCCGAGGAGCGAGGGGACGTGAAGTTTGCTGTGCTGTCCAGAAGATGAAAACACTAGTGCTGTTTATAGAGGGAAACCCAATTCGTCAGCCCAAATGAATTCCTCTGCTAATCCATGCAGGCTTCATGTTTTCCACCAGCCCCAGCCACTGTAAAGACTATCTTTAGGAGGCACAGTGTGTTTGGAAAGGAGCAGCTGGAAAGAGGGGACGTTTATGCCAGCTTGGAAGGCTTTCTGGTATGGAAAAAGAGGAATGCTCTCTTGGGTCTCCCCACAAAATTAAAGCATCTTCATCCAGAGCAAAACGATGCCAAGCACAACAAACAAAAGCGGCTTTCCCCAACTCTCCTGGGCAGCCTCACTCCAGGGTTCACAATGGTTTCCATAGAACTTGTTTTGCTATCAAAACAAATTCGATCTATCCAGGCACGATGGCGCGCGCTGTTTGCTGAAGAAAAGAAAATTCATTTTCTCACTTCTCGGCCTGCCAGAGCATTTTTGTCCAGGTGCCACGGACAGGGACTCCCCGGATAACTGGTGCATCTGCAGGCAGTGCGCATCTCAAAAAGAAAAGAAAAAAAAACTTGAAGAGGTTTTGGTCCATGCACACGGCGTGACGGAGCTCCCGTCGCTGCAGAGGCAGGGGCAGAGCCGGGCCCTGGCTGACTGCTCTCGCTCCTCGGCCTGGCTCAGCCCGAGCCGAGCGTGGCTGTGTGGCAACGCGTGCTTCCTGTAATAAAGCAGCCATCAACTGCGTGCATCTCTCATTGCATCCACGGGAGGAAATGAATGTCTTGTTCTATTGACCACAGTCTGTTGAAATGCTTGTAACTATTACAGTCTAGCTGTGATGAAGGGTTAGATTGCTCGCATGGCCAGGGTACGCGGCCCCTCGAGAGCTGCGCTGGGATGTCACATGCAGGGAAGGCTCCCTCCAGCCCTCCCGCACGGACACTCACGCTCAGCAGTGGTTTCTGAAAAGCAGAGATGATTTTCTGCACGACAGAATAGGCTGGAGGAGCGCTAAAAGCTACATCTACCCCCAAGACCATTAGCAGAACCGCCTGAATTTTGGGTAAGTCTTAATTTTGATCTGAAGCTTGCACTAGTCTGGAAGCTGGGAAGAGCTATGAAATGTCATCAAGCGTAAAACAAAGCCCCATAGATAGTAATTTTGAAAACTGACATAACAATCATTTTGTGGGCTTTTTATTTTATTAGTAACCTATTAAAATATCTGGAAGAAAAAAAGTGTATTAAAATCCACAGTGTTTTTTAAAAGAAAATGTCTGTAGAAGCTCTTTGAAGACGTGAGGCTGCAGGAAGACCTTAGGAGAGCTCCAAGGCAGCCCACCTAGCCAAAAATCTCCCCCCAGGGTTTGTCCGCTGGTAATCAGTCCCCTGACCCTGGTGTGCTTTCCAAGGAAGAAGACGGCACCCCATTCAGAGCAAACTCATGTGTGCATTTCCTTGTGCACAAGGCAAACTGGAATTATTTTAAAGAGAAGAGATGCACAAACCCGAATGTAATTAAATAACTACAAATCTTTAAAGTTCTGCTCTGATTTGCCTCGGTCCTCTGATTTCACCAAGCCAGTTTGCTCCCCAGAACTGCCCTGAGAGGTCAGTGCTCACGTTCACACTGTTTCCAGCCTTCTGCAAGCATCATTTTGTACTATTTACAATTACTTCATATCCAAGGATGTTCAAGTCCTTGGGACGGGAGACTCCTCAAAGCCATACAGACAACTTCCTAGGTTGGCAACTGCTTACCTACAGAAATGCTGGGCCTTATTTGGGGGTTTTTGGCAGACCTGTGAATTGGGTGACTAAAGCTGTGCCCCATGCGCCCCTTTCCCTGCAAGCAGAGGCTGAAGGCGCTGCCCATGGGCAGGCTGGATGCAGAGAGCTGCACAGAGCCTCTGATTTCAGGAGCCCTCCAACACCGGGACCTTCACAGACACCTCCGGAGGAGCACCCAGCAGCCTCCCGGTAGGAGCTGGAATCCCAGAGGGAGCTGGTGAGTACCTGGCCCGAGCACCGGGAGGTGTCTGACCCTAAAGGCAGTACCTGGCACATCACCCAGCTTCCTCCGGCCCTGTGGCTCCCGAGGCTCCCGGAGCTGAGCTCTTACAAAACAACTGACGCCGCGTTGCTCATCGTGCCAGCCAGTTCACCAGGGAGGTTTAACTGTCACAATACTTTCACCACCGAGTCCCATACTTCTGAAGTGGCTCCCCCTTCGTTTAGTCATTCTCACTCTTTCCAAAGAAACTTAGAAACCACCTAAATAAACCAGCACCAATTGAGACACTGCAAATGTCATAAGAGTCATTCATGTGTCTCACTATTTGTCCTACATTTGACTCGATTCATTCACGAATGATGAAGTCATTCATCATTAAGAAACCAAACCAAACCACACCACAATTTGGGAATCTTTGACTAGGCTCCCCTGGCAGAGAAGATCAGAGGGGATGATTGCAAACTCACCCTCCTCTAATTTACAGCTTCTTTCGCCCTGGTCCAAATTATTCTTTGCGCATTAAAAGCGACGGTTCAGAGTCCCCGCACAAAGGAAGAGCAAGCATGAGCACTGAAAAAGGGCTAAACGATGCTGTCACTTTGCTGTGGTATCACCTGGTTACTGCTGCATGGCCTCAAGGTTTTCTGGTCAAGCAGTGCACCCTGGTGCACAAACAGGGCTGGCGTATGTCCGTGCTGCCAGTGCCCCCCCACCAGCCAGGAGTCAAGGCATGGCCAACACAGGCAGCTGGATGGCAGCTCAGGACGGCCCACTCTGACCTTTACTTTGACACCTGACAATTATCCACGTGGAAAAATTCTCCCTCAGATACAAACGTATCCCTCCAGCATCCACGGGCAAAAGTCAATAAGAGTTTTCTCACCACATCTAGTTCAATTACGATTTCACTCTAAAGCAATCGTGTTTGTTCAGCTGAGGGCAGAGTTTAGTCTGTGTTTTGGAATGCAAACAGATTCCAAATTAAAAACCCACAAAAGGACATGGCGTGATTAAAAAGGGAACTGCGTGGATTAGGAGAACCTGCAAGAGGATGAAAAGCATTAGGCCAGCTTCTCACTTAGCGAGTGAGTGTTGCTCTGCTGAGTCACATGGGCATCACCCTTGAAGTCCTTTGATCCTCAGTGCTTTTACTCCAGGTTAGAGTAGCTGCAGATTTAACTCTTCTGTATCTCACAAAATCCACCGGCTAAATCCAACCAAGGTTCAAAGTCAATGTTATCAGGCCATTAGGCACGTGAATAGACAGCTCAGAGATCTAATTGCTGAACAGATTGGAGCCTTTGTAGTAGACGTGCACCTAACTGGAGAACAGGAAAGCTTCCAAAGTCGGGAGTACTTGGATTGAGGGTTTTTGCACAGACCCCTTTCAGAGAGAGGATCCAGCTGTGAAATTCACAGCTGGACGTACGCCCAGATTTCTGTGCTTGCAAAATTGAAGCATGGGGACTTGGAGTGATGACTCAGACACAACTGCATTGTTTATGCATTTTAGGTTGGCTTTTACCTTCCTCTGTTTTCTTCTTGGTAAACACAGAGAAAGAGTGTGAAAGTTAGCAGCTGGATGGAAATTCAAATTAGAAACTAATATGCTGGGAAGGGAGTTTCATGGTCTCCATGAATTTGCTTTGCTCCCCCTATCTCTGCCTCTCCTGCTGGCAGGACTGCAGATGTGCTGCTTGTTTTTCAAATCACAGAAGTAGGAATGACCTATTAGGTCATTTAGTACCTCTCATAGCCAATGCAGAATTGTCTTCTTGTGCATTTGTCCAGTCTGCTTTTAAAATTCCTCTAAAAACACACTGCATCCAAATTAGAGCAGAGAAGTCTCTTGGAACTGGTGAGTAAGCAGCACTATAAAATGATCTGGGAGTGTAAGGCCACAGCAGCTTCTGCTGGGCAGAAAAGCTCTCACTAATTGGAGCTAAATTAGCTCTCGTTATTTAGAGCTCTTGTATGAATACTGTGTTTCATGGGAAGGTCAGATGATTTGTCCTCATTTTTTAAATGCTCAGGGATTTACAAATATTCAGGATTGTATTTTTTAAGAAATAATGTATGAAAACCAGGTGGGAAAAAAAAAGAATTTTAAATCAACAACCTATAAGGCTTCATTCTTGTATGAAAAAAAAAATCTGTATGGACCAGAAGCCCCACACCAGCTCTCCACACTGCCTGGCAGTACTCAGCTGGAGGGGTTCTGTTTGTGTGAGTAACGCTGCAAATCCAGCTATTCTTCTGTAGCTTTAGACTTTACAACCGGCTTTCAGTTTGCACCATAAATAGCCTGTATATCTTTAAGATGGCTAATTTTGCCAGGCATCCTATTTCACAATACTTAAACGTGCAGATGTTGTCCAAACTTTTCAAAGCAGCAGGGCTCTTTGCAGCTGCTTGCAAGATTTCAGAAGCGCAGTCTGAAGACGCCTTGAGCTGCCTGTTCGCTCGCCCTCTCAGCAGGAGCAAATCCCCCCATTACACTGTGCTGGAAGGGGAGAAAACTTCCTTCTCCTACCTTTGCACATTCTTAACACGAACTCGCTTTGTAACAAATGAAACTGCAAAGAGCAGCAACGCCAAATGCAGGCGCTCAGGGCTCATGAGTCGGGCACCTAATAATCATGAGATTGGTTTTAAAAGTAGGCAATCACCCCCCCACTTCCAAAATGGCATCATTTTTTTGCCTGCCTGGATTTTGAAAGATCAAAACACCGAGGCTCCTAATTCTAATGTTTTGTATTTTCTTGGCTTGGACTTTAAAAGATCACTAAGAGAAAAAACCTCTCTTATTTTGCTGCAGTCACCTGCACAGGGACTTGAAATCACTACGAAAATTCCAGGGCTCACCATGAAATTGCAAAGAATGAGCAAAATCTTTGTGCTGCCATGTGGACACATGCCTGTGCACTGGTTACATGCATATTCAATTACACAGTACTAATTTTAAAGGGGAGATAACAAGATAAGCCGCGAGGACAAGTACACACCTATCTGCTAGAGCACCTCTCAGGGAGGGCACAGCTCCCCCCAGCAGTGCATCTATTTAATAAATGAATCCAGCACATTGCATCATCTTTGCTGGGAGTTACCGACATCAGGATTCATTTAGAGGTGGTGAAGGCACAGAGCTGAGCTGCTGCAATTACTGCCCGTGTTGCGTGTGTCAATCCATCGGGCTACGCAGGCTGCAGCTATCCCTGCAAGCTCGGCCAGCTGAGCAGCACTGGTGCTGTGTGAAGTCCTCCCCATGTGGACACACAAAAGGCTTTCAGGGGAGCAGCTGGTGGTGGTTCCCTGCCTTGGCACCGGCCGTGCTGATCCCAGCGCTTTTACACCGACGGAGCTGTGTCTCTACAAGGGCTCATACCATAATAGCTGTGTTAGCAAAAGAAAAAAACTCAACCACCTTAACCAGCATAGCTCTGTGGTGAGCTGCCTAAGTGTAAATCAAGCCTCGTTAAAGGCTTCCAGAAAGCGCTCCTCTGGTTCGAGGCAAAACGGTGAATTCGGCTCCAGAAGGAGTTCACCCCTTTCCCTGCTTTTGCACACTTTTCTTATAAATGAGCTACCTGCACATTTCTTGCGTCTCATTTCCAAAGACCCATTTAAAAATAATATTGTCAAAACAGTCATGACTTTGCCTGAACTAAAAGACTTTCTGTGTAGAGCCCTCAGTGGCACCCCCAGCTGACAGGAAGACCACTGATTCATTTTTCTTACACCCTGTATTTGCTCGTGTGACAGCTTTGCTCTTTCTCCAAGATTTCCCCAAGAAACGAGGGTGTTTCTAACAGCCACACCTGTTCTCAGTGACAGGTAACATATTGCTTGCCAGCAGGCACTCATTCACTTCTAGAAAGCGGATAGCACACTTTGATATACACGCTATGAAAAGAGTGAGTCTGATGGAAAGACAGAAAAAGGAGCAAGTAGCTCTGCCATGCCTCCCGTCGTTCTGCATCACCTTGGGCAACTCAGCAGCTCCGTGCCCTGCTTCGGCCATCTGTAAGAGCCAGGGAAAAGCTTTGCCTGCTTCCTTCTGCTCTGGAATTGTTTTAGTTCGTTACTGTTCCTCCGCACTGAATGAGCAGTGTCACCGGACTAACAAATGTTATTGTTGTTATCCCTTTAAACTGAAAGTGGATTGAAGGAATAAAAGTAGATGCATGGTCTGTTTTGGCAGATGGCTTCCAACAGATGGGTGTCTATGGTCGTCTTTATAAGAGCTGTCTGCTGTCTGTGATTCAGACCGTCTAAGGAATGCCATGAGCGTGGAGTAAATGGACAGCAAGTCTGGGAAAGGACTTTATTGTGGTTTAGAAGCTTTCAATTCCCAACTGCATGAACAAGTTCTTTTTTTCAAGTAGTTCTGCCAGTATTTCAAAACTATCGTTGCAAATTGCTCGATGCCTTCTGAAAACGAAGCGCTTTCTGCTGATAACAGCCCGCTGCTTACATCTTCAAATGGTGGCATGCCTTCCACCAGCAAATCGCCAGGACTGGGCTTTCTTGTCTTGCTGCAAGGGCTGCTGGTGGGACCCTGCCCACTGAGGCACGGAGCAAGCTTTCACGTACCCATCCTGCACTGTCAGTTCTTGGCGGCGGTGCCTGTGGTCTCCTAATGGAGTCTGCATGTTCTTTTGAACAGGAAACGCTTTGTAACACAACTTGCCTGTGGGCACTTACTGCACCAATTAAAGATTCCTGAGCTCGAGAACAAAGAGGTGCCAGTGGAACTATGGTTTTAATCACTTGATTCATTTTCTTCCTTCCTCCACTGCTGATTTTAGATGTATGTGTGTGTTTTTTTTTTTTCTCACTTTGCTTTGTTTTGCATGTTTTTAGGTGGCAGGACAGCCATTCAGAAGAACTACTGGGAAAAGAGCGTTTTTGAAAAAGGGCTGAATTTTCAAATAGTGAATAATTTCTAGAGGTGAAGAGCAACATCAGATGCCAGTCTGCCATAACAACACAGATACGTAGCTCTTATTCAAGTATGCAGCCATTTTTTTTCTTCCTGACAGTCCATGTGAGTTTTAGTAACATGAAATAATTAAATGCTTAACTGTACTAGGAGAAAGGATAACACGATTCATTTTATTAATGGTAAACTGAGGTACAGAGGAGTAAAATACGTTGCTGAAAGACCATGCTCAGACACAATCCAGACCTGCCTCTTGATAGAATGATCCTTCTAATTCCTACCAGCAGACCATGGGCTCTGGGGACAGAGCCACCTTTTTGTTCTTTTTTTCAGATCACACCTAGCAAAAGCAAGACTCTGGAGCATGAATGGGGGACTTAGATCCTAACACAAGCACACAATAACAGTGATCCAGAAATAAAGCATGTAGTGTACCCAAGGAGTGGCATCGAGTCACAGTCGAGAACAGAAAATCTGGAATAAAGTGAGTCAGAGCATCAGGAATGAGTCTGATGAAAACCCTGATTTGCTAGAGTGCTTGAGCAAAACACAGTGGAGAACGTACATGCTTCACTCTTAGTCAAACCCTGTCTGAGCAGAAATGACCACACCTTCTATGAAAAGTAGTTCTAATTAAGAACAGAGCGTGGCTTTTTTTGGTGCAAACTGTTGCCCTTACTGAACGACAGCCCATTTGCAACATGCAAATGCCCTCCTGTCTAAAGCACCAGGAAACAGGAACGTTTCCCCCTGCCCTGGATCGCTCTTCTCCTCCGTGCATTTGATGAGTGTAGATGCATGATGAAGACAAATATAAATCAAACTGAATCGTGTTCCCACAGCCACCATCTTCTGTGCTTCCTGGCCAGGAGATCAATACAGTGCTAAAATAGAAAGGCAGCTTCTCTGCAGCTGGCCGGATCCCTGCTCTCTCTTAGTTCTGCTCCGCTGCTCTAGAATGCACGGAGGGTGTAAATTGCCTTCACCTTGCAGCTGAGGTTCCCCCAGCACAGGGAAATCCCCAGCTGGCACCAAGCTGAGGGGGCCGGTGGCTCTGTGCCACCCTTACCGTGCAGGGACTGCGGAGGGTGAGGATGCTGGTGCCATGCTGCCACCTGAGCTGAAACCCCAAAAGACTTCTGGCTTTGAGTTGGGGACAGTGCCCTGCAGACAGCGGCAGAGCATCCTCCTTCCCCCAGGCTGTGCTCACCCTCTCCTCTCACCCACACACGTGTCGGTGGATGCACGCTCCCGAGGCACCTGTGGGACCGGCACAGATACAGAGTGGGCAGCGAGAGACCAGCGCTGGCAGAAAGGAGGTCAGAGCCCAGCTGCTGATGATGCAGGGCTGACACAGGAGCTTTGCTTCCCCAGGGGAGCTGGGGTTTCCTGGAGGTGCTGAGCCCTGGGCCTGACAGCTACGTGGTTACACAGAAAAAGCGGCTCAGAAAAGATTTTTCCTGTCCATGGAGGAAAGAAGAGATTTGCATTTGATTTCATGCCGCCGCGGGTTCAGACTGCGCATTTTCTTGCAGTTGAATGAAAGAAAGAACACAAAAAGAAAGAGGAGAGACCTGGCACATTCCGAGTAAGGGCAATGGTTCCTGTGGTGGCGAGCAGAACTCCCAAACTAACAGGCTGCTCATAGTGAAGGTGGTTGAAAGTGCCGGGTGATTTACAGGCACCACACTGCACACCCTACAAATTCATTTTCTGAAGAACTATCTGCCACATCTGAAATTTTCTGTGAAATACATGAATTCACTCTAAAGCATCTCTGCTGATCGGCAGTCTGATTAACCACTACACACCATCTGCCTTGCTTCTCTCCTCCCCATTAAAGTTACTGGCGCACCAAAAATAATTTAGAGATCCTGTATCAAACAGACAGTTCTGGGTGTCAGATGTGGTTAGATAGCTATCATTTGAATAATGACAATCATTTTTCTTTGTAAAGTAAAAAGTGCACAACATGACAGCTGAACCTAAAGGAAGGACTGAACCCGAGGCAGGCAAGTTGGTAACATGCAAGACAACAGCTACACGTCTGTTTGGTTGTATAGGGGAAGATCTAACCCTGTGCTTTACACCAAACCTCTACGAGGCACTTGCAGATCGTGTCGCACCAGAGAGCTTTGTCTGTGATGCATTTCCCCTCCTGTTGCTCTTGTCACACGATCTCTGTCTCTCTGTGTCCCAGATGGGGACTGCAGCACCCGGCGGCTGAGCGGCTGCCCCGGGCTGTGCAGCAACCCCCAGGCTCTGCAGCAGGGGCACAGGGAACGGCCACAGCCCCCAGCCCCCCTCACCCTCGCTCTCCACCCTGCCCCTACAGAAGTCAGCACCAATGGATTTGGGATGGTGTTGGAAATAATTATTATTTTTTTTTAACAGGACTTTTGCTTTAAATAGCTAAGCCAATTGTTCTGAACGTCCCGGAAGAAGGCAGCTCTACTCGGTAAGGTTTTGTGCTTGGTGGTGTAGCTTTTACCACTGTGGCTGGCTCTGGTTATGAACAATATGAAAATGAGGCCTCATCTGAAACATGCTGAGCACTCTCTTTTCCTGCAGTATTCACTTCATTTGAACTAACTAATCACTTCTTGCCAGCATTATCTGTTGTGTCCTGAAGGTTTTCCTGACCATGGCTCATCCTCTCTCCCAAAATATTCCCAACAGCAATGGGTCTCTGAGGCAGAAGTGAGTAACAATGGCTTCTCTGCCAATCTTTCATGAGTAGTCCTTTCCTCTGGGGATTTCTCTCTACCTTTTTTCATATCAGAAAGTTACAGATCTATTTATATTGTTTGTTTGTTTTTTTTGGACAGAGAGATAGTGTCCAGAGGAATATGTATATGGAGATACACATATGGGAGGCAACATCCAACCTACATCTGTCTCCCTGCTGGCTGCTTTTCCCAACACAGCCTCTAGGACTTGAGGCTCCAGCCTTCCTTCCAGCAGCCCCACACTTTGCCACTTGGCCTTGCAGGGGTAAAGTGAGAAATTGCAAGGGGGCTGCACAGGCTGGGCAGGGCACCTGCTGCCCTAAGGTAGCACAGGTAAGAGGAGAAAAGGACGAAGGTTTCCTTCAAACAAAGCACGTGACAGATCTCCACATCTGCAGTACGGCCAGAAACGTGTCACAGACATGCTGAAGTTGTCACTAAGGTACCCAGTACGGCTGGCACCAGGTGTGCAGCCGCTATGCACAGAGCTCCTTGCACACAGCACAGGCAAGCTGAGCAGACAGGCAAATGTTTGCCATCACCTGCCTTAAGGTCCTCACTGTTTTGGCTGTGCTGCTGATGCTACTACAGTCACATGTTTGACAGTAATCCTCCTGTGGAGGTGGGACTGGCTGTTATCTTTACATGGCAGGATGCACAGAGAGATTAGGCGTGCTAAGCCCCGATCTTATGTGCCCCGTGGAGCAGTGAAGACTGAGGAAAGAACAAACCATGGGCTCAGAAAGAAGGCCAAATATCTTTTTTTTTTTTTTTTTTTTTTTTTTTCCAGCAGTAGCAGAGAAGAAAATAGTGAAGGGTCCTGCCAGCAATGGCAGTTTGAAGAAGTAAATAGAAACAGTAATTGTGTTATCTATGAGGTGTTATTCTTGGTCACTTCCAGGAGAGCTCAAACAATGGGACACTGTACCCTCTATGAGAGGGAACAGCTCCAGGAATGAGGAACTGAGGGAGCAGGGCTCGTCCCAGGTCACACAAGAAGTTCATGGCAGAGCTGAGAATAGAAGCAAAGCCCAGAACTGCAGGGCTGTGCGTTAACCACGAAGGCAGAGGACGAGAGCTGAGAAGAGGAGGTCAGAACTACAGAGAGGGTCGAAAGCTGGACTGTCAGCAGAAATATGGAGAAAGAAGAACAACGAGGAGGGAGGAGGAAGATGGGGGAAGGGAAGAGGAAAGAAGGGAAGCGAGACACACCAAAACAGCCATTGCCTCGGAGTCTGTACAGCAGTGGCACTGCAGCGCACTCATGCCAAGCCTAGCTGGGGAACCATCAGCTCAGCATCTATCCACGAAAAATCACAGCAAGGCCTTACAGCTCACTTTATCTCGGAATAGCTTTCTGGATAAAAGGGATTTGAGGGTAAAGCCTCCATAATCCTTTGGGTTTGGTTTCTTTTAATACTATAAAGCACAAAAATAAACTTTCTAGTTAGGAAAAATATGGCTTTTGTTATGTTCTGAGTCATTTTCCCCCAGCAGCAAACAGAGTGGCTTTTCAATTCAAGCCTTGAACATTTCAGAATCAAATGTTTTGCAAAGTCCTAAAGTAAATCACAGTTTTCCAAGTCAGACTTCTAACTAATGTATACTCACTGAGGTCAGTAAGGAGGCTGCATGCAACCAAACTCACCTTGCTCGACTTGAGTGGCAGAATTGATAAATTAATCTCTAGTCTGAGATCAGTTTGGAATGACCCAGTCAGCCAAGCAGAAGCCTGGAATTTCATTTCTAACTTGCTGCTATTCTGCCTAATGGCTCACAGGTCAAGCACATCCCCTGTGAGCCATGCTCTATTTACATGTTTCTGGCCTGATTCAAAACCCATTGAAATTAATTTTGCAGTCCATTTTGGGAGTTCATTTAAGTGGACTTTGGCTCTAGTCTGAAGTCTGCTAGCTTTAACTTCAAGTTTCATTCTTTTTATTTATTTTACAAGGTTTGTACTGAGTATTTGTAGAGATGTGGAAGAAGCTCTCAGTTTCTCATAGTAAAGGTACCTCAGAACAGAGTGTTCAGTTTTATCACCAGAAAGATTATCTTGCTTTCTTATCATGCCCCATTCCCTGAACAGGAAGTGGATTTTTCTTAGCTGTTTTCTTGCAGATCTAGCAAATCTCCTCCTAAATCAAATTTGCAGTTAAAGCCCAATTCAACACTCCTCTTCAGACAAGGATACTAGTAAAAACTCTCCAGATTTTACAGCCATGGCACTCAAAATGTGTCACCTGCATTTCAAACAGAGAGAAACGGCCTCAACTGCTCAACTAACAGGCTCTACTCTGCCCACAAAAGCAGCAATGAAGACTGGGAAGACTGTAGATGACACAACCACAGAGCACTCAGTACCTGAATCTAAGAAAACAAAACTTCCATGGGCACAATTTCACAACTCTAGGTAGGTAACTGCAGGAAAAATCCCAGGCCACTGGGTGCTTGCAAACCACATAACTGTGCACATTCATGGGATCAAATCATGCATGCAGTTACCTAGACTGTAAGGACAGGAGCAGTGAATATATGTGAGAATCAGGTCTGTACACTATGAATAAGAGCACCATATATTTGCAGCAATACATCCAGCAACTGCACTCTGCTCCACTAAAATCAATGTAGGTTTTGCTGCTCGCCTTTATGATTGCAGCGGCCAGCTGCAAATACTAACTTTGCATTGATTTCCTCTTGCAAGGAACAGTGACACTACTTTAATGAAAGAACCAATCAACCAGTTTGCCAATAGCTGCCTACCTAAGAATAAGCAGAATATGTTCAAAGAAAGCTTTACTCTATCTTATATTCATTCCTACAGGCTAAATCTGCTGGGCTCACCACAAAGAAACAGCATTGTTTTACTTATCAATGTCCTACTGTTCATCTAGAACATCTGCAATAGTTTTGCCTGCAGCACTACCCCATTCATTACAGGCCTTGATAGACTCTTCAATGGGCTTTTTTTGGTACAAAATGTACAAAAGCGTTTTACAGAGTGGACTTTGCCCTGATATGAATAATAAAAAATAATTTAAAAGTGCATTTTGTTTCAGTTTCTCCATTTTTCAAACTAATGCTTGGCAAAGGGAAACAAAATGGCAACAGCTTGAAACCTGACAGCTCACTCCATGTCACAAAGCAAGACTGAAGGTTTCTGCAGAACACTCTGTTTTTTTGCTCATTTGCCAGAGTCCATTGCCATCTACCCAAAATGCAACTGATGAAAGACCAAAACTTACTTTTATGAGCAAACAGCAAATACACGTCGAAAGAAGGCCACATTGTTTTTGTGACAAGGAACAGGTGGGAACTTTCCCCCTCCCTCCAATGAACCCATACAAGTGATGAGCAATGCTTACCGTCATCCAGGTACGCTTGGTCCAGGTTCTGTTCCTGTTTAATAGTGACTCCAGCTGGTAATACTTCTTTCTGGTCACTGACTGGTGGTCCATTTTTCGCTGCTCGTTGGCCTGAAGCTGTCTGCTGCTGGATCACGGTAGGATATGAACTCGGACTTAACCTTTGTGCTTGACTAACTTGGGGCTGGCTGGGTCTTGCAACATTGGACGTGAAATTTTCACAGCACATGATGTGCTGAAATTCCTGGTGACTTCCACACCTCAGCTGCTGGTTGGTTGGAGAATAGTGAATCACTGGAGAGGACTGCTGGTTGCCTGGAGAGTGGTGGAGCACTGCTGAAGTTTGGCCTGGGGAACCAGTGTGCACCAGCACCGACCTATGGGCATCTGAAATAGCAACCGGTGTAGCCATCAGACTGGATTGCTGGTAGCCCAGTTGGCTTGGGCTAAGGCTCTTGCTTCTTTGGTATATTACAGCAGCCGGATTCTGCTGATGGTATCGCGAATCAGGAGAAGAAAGGCCTGAGCGCAACTGCTGGCAGGGAGCCATAGTGGCCACAAGACAGGAAGGGGATTCGGTGACCATTGTGTGCTGTGAATAGTAGGGCTGTGTAACTGTTCCCAGACCACTGTGTACTGTATTGCAGATTAAGGCTGGATCATAGTCATCAATGGGCTCTGTTTTGATTGATGGTACTAGAACAAAGCATGCAAAGGACGTTATTTGTAACAGGCTGATGAGGAACAGAGAGGTTTTCCTTGGAGTAATAAGAAACTTAGGCCATTTACAAGATTTGCATGTGCGAGCTCATATCTCACAGGCATTGAGCTTAATAAATACGCAAACAAGGGAGGCTTTCTCTTGAAAGAGCTTTGTGCTAAGATATTCCTGAAAATCTTTAATCAACTATTTAACCACAAATTTCTGAAATTTGGAAAGTGCAATATTTTAGCTCATATATTAACTCATTGAAGGGCCATTCTGAAAAATACGCAAAAAAACAAGCCCATAAGTGTTTCTTGTAGTACTTGCATCTCAAAGCAAGACTGAGTAAATAGAAATCCTATGATGTAAAGAACTACTAATTTTTCTGTCAAACATTTAGCTAGTGACCAAACGCAGTATCTAATTATTTTAGGGCTTTCTTTTAGTTCCTTTGTTACATGTAACTTCCCCAGCAGAGAGCTGACGACCTCTTGGACACCATCGTTTAAAAGACCATGATTTAGTAGAAGTTGTATGAATCTCGGTGTGGAAAAATGATGGTCCTCTAAAGACAAATTCTGACATTTCTAATGCTTATTCTGTCAAATCTTCACTAAAATCTGATACAGAAATACCACGCAATGGAAACCATATAATGGTCATGCAACAGGGTTATTTTGGGGAAGTATAAGGTTTTCTACTCTGAAGTGGTCTCTTTCAGAGATTGTATTGAAATAGTATTGTACTCCTCAATACTGTTCTCCTATTCCACAGGAGAACAATTTAGCAACTATATGAAACCTTTGTATCAGTGATGTTCTAATACAGTTCTTAAATTTGGGGAGAGAACCAAAAATTTTTATAGGCTGGAGAAGACTGAAATAAGAACCAGAATGAATGTTTGCCTGTCCTTAGAAACCAGCCAAATTAAGACATCATTTTAAAGCTTGCAAAAAATCTGGTACTATTATTTTATGCTTTCTGGTTTCCACAAGCACAATACTCCAATTTTCTCACAATATTTTTATCCCAGCCAAAGCTGAGAAATTCTGGGAATCTCATTAGTAATCCTGTTGCGTTTATTGTGAGATTGCTCACCAGTTCCCAAGAGGAAGAACATCAGAAAAGCATTCATATTTTTCTCAACCAGCCTCATTCTGAAGAATATATATTGCTCTTCTTCCTCCTTACCAAGCCCTTGTTACATTTTCCCAGATCTGATGTTATCTTAGTGTCGTACACGTCAACTGTGTACTGCTCCCACTGAAGTTGCTGGCAAACTCCCATCAAGTGAATAAGGCAGAACCAGCTCATTGCCAAGATAACTGTCCCCTTAAATTTATGGGAAATTCCTGATCCTAAATCACATGCACCCTTTAAACCAAACAGTAGCTGAAGCTTAGTTGCACTCAACTGAATTAAAACAGTAAAATTTAGATTCTCAGGTAATGGCAACAAAACAACATAGCAGAAAATAAAATCTCGCTCTTGAGGACAAGGCAACCACTTGCTCTGTCCTTGGCAATTACCTGGGTGATAGGTAAAATGCTGGGGCTGGCTTCTTTTTCTTTTACCATTGATGACATAAAAATTCACCTTCACAGGTGTGCGAATGTGCTTGTTCCGGTACTCTGGTATTTCTACAAAAAGCATGCTCTGAAACAATGAAAGGTGACAGTGCAGAGTTAGTAACTGAGGCTGACAGCAGATTGTTGGGTGTGTCTCTTGCATTACGTGGTCAGAGATACAGGAAGAGAAACCTCCCTGTTCATCCCTTCAAAGAAGGGTATGTGAGGAAGAAAGGAAAAAAGGGCAGATGGTGAAAAACTGCCAAGATTTTTGGTATTATGGTTTCTAAGTACTGCATCCTCTGTGGTGCTTGATGTTGTCCTGAACTTGGAGAGAGAAGTCTCAGCTACAAATAAAACACACAGAATGGTGGTAAATACAGCAGTGCTGTTAGCCATTCTGTGCTTGATAAACAAGTATTGTTGGCAAACTCCCATGAAGTGAATGAAGTGGGATCAGCCCACTGCCAAGATAACTGTCCCCTTAAATTTACGGGAAATGCAACAAAATATTTCCTTATGGCAAATGCAACAAATATTGCAGATTTCCCTCCATGTGTTAGAATAAATTAAATTATTCTATAGGCTTCTTACTTATAGACAGCCGGATCCTGCTTCCAGAGAAATTAACAGCAAGTGTCTCATTCTCTTCCGCAAGGACAGGCATGGCCCATGGCAATGCAAGTGCTAGCTCCTAAACGCACTGAACAACTACAGTACGGTCCCATTAAGCAAAGGGAACAATGAGGCCTATTCCCTTGAAAGATCAATGTTAATTTTAAATACTATAGTGCAAATCCTGTCCTCCCCAGCACAGAGCACCCAAGACTTCCATACAGGCAAAAGGAAGTCAGTATAGCCAGCATCCTGCAGAGGACTCTTTCAAAACTGGGCTGATACAATAGAGTCTTCTCCATGAACACAAAATCTAGCAGTTATTCAATTTGCTGTGGGTTACTGCTAAATGAATAGTTTCTTTTTGCAACACATCTACTGCTGAAGCATTTGACATTTGGTCATCACAGCAGTCAGATAGCTGCTCTTTCTGCTTTTGAGACGCTCTTTGAAAACTATCCCTTGAATACAAGTTGCTGTCTGAGGAGCTCAACGAGAGGACATCCAATGTTTTGCATACTTACAGGCTGGCTCTTATCTTTATCCACTGTTGCCTCCATTTCCCAGATCTGCTGTCCATCTGGAAGAACATCACAGTATTAACGTAACTTGTTTTTTTTAATCATAAAGCTTCACTTAAAAAGTAAAAAAATAAAAAAAAAAAATAAAAAATCAAGGACAAATTAAAGACATGAGGTCAGCAAAACTCTCAAAATTTACTTAATTTCAAGAACCTTCCCAGTTATAACCAAAAGGAACAGCATTTAATTTAAACACATCATTGAACACTTCTCTCGCCAGGAAAAGACTTACGTACATATTAAAATTAAATGTTTATGTAGAAATTAAGCAAACCGAGGAATGAAACGTTCTGCACAGGTGCACCATCTGCTTTTTGCCAGACTTGATTTCAGCCAAATTTACTTGACGGAGGGCACCAGAAGGTCAAATAACTCATTAATGGTCATAGTGGGTCAGGGGCTCAGCAAATGTTTTGCTGTTTCAGGCTAACGCAGCTCCCCACCGGTGTGGTAGGAGACAGGCTGGGTGGGGAGGCGAGGAAAGGACTAGATGGAAATCCAGCTCTGGCACTGGTTGCATGGAGACTGAAGCAAGCAGACTGAGCCACTTCGGGGCTGACTCGTAGAGCCGGTGCACAGTGAAACTGGCAGATGCTCTGAATTCTCACCGGCGCTTAGGTTTTTCTAGAAGTAGTTCAACAGGGACAGATTCTTGCCGTAATTGGGAAACCAGATACGTAGGATGCTTGATTTCTGTTTGCATGCCTTCTCACTGTTGATACTCATTTCTCAGACGTGCAATATGAAACCTCAGCACACGATACCAAACAACACAACTCCTCTGATCAAGGAACAAGCCCAGCACCTCCACCAGTGGATCTGCACCTCTGTGCTGCCACCGCTGTTACAGAAAAGCCACCAGCAGCCCTGCCTGAAGTCCCTGCACAGGACCAAATATTCACCTGGCTTGGAGTAAAAGCACCTCACGATACGCACAACAGCCTCCAGCCCACAGGAAGTCTTCCTGCTCTTAATTACACTGTAGCTCGTACCCATTCTGAGTTACACAAAATGGTATTTATAAAGTAAAATAAAATATAATCTCCTTGTATGCAATGCCAAAGTAACCCAGTGCTGTAAGTACGTGAGCAGTCACAGGACATTTGTACCCAGACAGGGTGCTTCATCTGGCTACAAGGGTTTCTTAAATCTACTGTCGCTCACACTTCCCAGAACTATTTCTTAGCAATGCTTTCCTTATTGGTTTTTTAGATTTTAATCTCTACCCCTTTGATTTTAAATTCTGCTGAGTCTTTTAGCCAATCCATTTTCAGAAGAAAAATACCAATGGGGAAAAAAAAAAAACATCGCCTCGTACCTTTCTGAAAGTTTGATTTTAAAACAAACAGGGGACACGTAGCCAGGCTAAGTGACGGGCTCTGAAGTACCGCAGCCGCTGGGCTGGTGTTTGCGTTAAAGGGGGGGGAATCGCGGGGGTTCCTCTCCTGCTTCCCAGGTCTGGCAGCACAGGGTAAAGGCTCATAAAAACGCTTCTCAGAGGACTTTTTATTTTTCCCGATTCTTGGAAATTCTGCAAGAGCTGCTTTTGTCCTCTGTTATTTAAGCACTTCTGCTTCTGGCGAAAAGGGAAATGAAAGAGTATTTTTAAATGCATTTTGCATTTTTTCTGTTGCTTTCTCTTTGTTCTCTGCTCCGCAGACAATGAGCTGACAGATGTGCTTGGCTCTCGGGACAGCATCTCCCAGAGAAGGACTCAAGCTGCTGCTCTGCACCACAGACACTCCATCCCTTCGTCCCCGGGTCCCAGCGTGCCCAGTGAACCTGGCAGGACCGTGCCTCCCCTGGTGCCCCATCCCCAAGAAACCACTGCTACATTCTGGCCCCCAAACACTCAGAAGGAGGAGGAGGTTTTCCCTGGATCAGTTGCCCACAGTGTGCCCCCTCCTCCCTCCCTCCAGTCCTCCCCAGTCCCTTCTTGCTTGCACGCACATACAAAACAGCACTGCTGCAGCATGACGTCCAAACACCTTGCTCCGGTGCCGCCACAGCATTTTGGTGCACAGAGAAAACGCAAAATAACTCTGACTTTTCTCTCTTTTCAGTGTCTCAAGTCCCTCCCCTGTGAGTCAGTCGCCTTCTCCACGCTAGCATGTGGATCGGTGACGGCAGGCGGGGAGGCACGGCCAGAGCGAGCGGTGTAATTAGAGCCAGCAAGCCTCTCGCCTGGTTTGCTGTTTAGCCCTAACATCCCAGAGGACCGCTGTGCAAATGAATGGAAAGTATTCCATTATTTAATAATAAGCATTTGCTTCGGCCACTGCTCTGGACTGTTCCAGGTTAAATCCATGCCCCTCTTAATGCAGCTAATGCTTCACCCGTGGCTGGATTGGTAAACACTTCGGGAGAGTGGGCGGCTGTGGGTTTGATCCTGCAGATACTAAATGCACCGCCTGATGACAGGACGGTTAATATTTAATGGGGGATTCCCCTTCGAGATGATTTTTGTGAAAAGAAACCATCACAATAGGTGTTAAGGAACCTCCTTACATTCCCCAAAACAACCCCAAAAGAGAAATTTTTATAGTCCTTTGAGGAAGAGGTGGGAAAAGAAAACCAGAAAACATGACAAAATAAGAGCTCTAATAGAGACGTGCATCAGGAGCAGTCTAAGCAATGCAATATGAAGATGTCCTGACAGCAAGGCCAGCCACGTGGGAATACTTGACAGTGTTTTTCCTCCAGGCAGAATGTTTTCATCTTTGTTCCTGTACTGCTAAATTCAAACAGGCTGTGCAGATGCAGCAGCACTAACTTCACATAGAAGGTAGAAATCAAAAGGATTTCCAAAATGCAAAAAATAAAGGAGAAATAGGCCTCAAAGTCATCTGCCGTACTCATGAGGCCTGTGAAGCATATGCAACCACAATCACAGTTGATTTGGTTTAGTAACCGAGCCACTGAAATTGCACTAAAAGCTAATGAAGCCAACCATAAAAATCAAATGATGTTTAGGCTGAGTCCAAAGTCTAGGGGGATTAAGAATGAGAATAAGCCCAACCGAACAAGAAATAAATGCATTTGGGGTTATCATCCTAATGATGATGGATGCTGCTGTCTGGATATATTCATGCTTGCAGCGGGCTAAACAGGTTCCTAACAAATCTGTCAGCAGCATCGGCCCTGTTCTTTAAGCTCCGAAGCCCTGTTGCATATAAGCACTCCGCAGCTTACTTGCTGACCTTTATGCTTAACCATCATGATGTGGCTCCACCTGTCTCACTGCTTCACTTTTATAGTTATGAATGTACAAACTTCAGTTCGAGGTAATCAGTATTTGCTTTTCCTTTAATCCCTCTGGGCAGGCATGTTACAGTGAGCTTTTGGCAGAAGGATACGGGAAGCTGTGAATAAAATGAAAAATACAGGCACGTGCAGAAATACCTCTCTGCTTTAACCTATCCTTCCATAATCAAGAGTAAATCTTTAGATTACTCCCACTCAGACAGTTAACAGACAGCAAGAAGAGTAAATTAAGAAGAATCCTAAAGTCCACCTGTAGGACAATTAAAGGAAATTTTGAACAGAGAAAACTTGCACCAAACTGTCAGCACATTTATAATTTTTTAAACGTGCATAAATAAGAGTCTTTTTGAGGGAGTGGAAAAGTAAAGTGAATGTTTCAAGGAAGTCATCAGCAAAAATGTGATTTTTACTGTAAGGATGTGCTAAAAACCACACTGCTGATACGATGGTGGAGCACGGACCTGGTACAAAAACAGCGTCACGACGTGCATGCTCAGGAGCAGGCCCTTTCCTCCAGCACCAGGGTTGTGACCCAGGTGGTGCCTAAATGCCGCATGTGCATTTTGTTCTGAGCAGGAGGCTGGGCTCAACGACCTCCGGAGGTCCATTCTGGCTTTAATTATCCCATAATTCTGTCATGCCACATACGGGATAAATGACTGGTCCTCTCCCTGCTTGCAGACAGAGAAGATTAATCCCCAGCTTTACTGGTAACTTAATATAAAGTCTACAAGTACAGATAATTGCTTATTGTGTATAATTAAACCTGCACTAACAGTGGAGAAGTAAGGAAACTACAAAAGCGCAACAGCATCATTTTTGCTGAAGTATTTTAAAGATGCAGAGAGCGTGTGCTGGGCTGTCCTGGGAGGGATACGCGCCAGCCAGAGCACTGCAAGGATGCCCTGGTATGTGCAGGGATCACGTGGGAGCTCTGTGCCAGGTCCACGTGTGTGGTGTGCCTCAAATTCCACCTCCCCAACGGGGAATTCAATCCATGTCTCTGAAAAGAGCGGTAGTTCCACTCAAGATGATAAAATATTTTTGGACGTGGACCCTGAGGTCTTACCAGCCACGGCTGCCTCACGCAATATTTTTACTGTTGTGGTTCCCTGCTCGTTTAATGGTTTGTCTTAGTTGGCAAGTCTTTAACACCACAGGTCAGTTAAATGTTCAGGAAATAGAGATTTTTGTGCTGCTTCAGGGCTATGAGACTTAGCATTAAACCCCGATGAGAGATCTGATTGTGTCAGCACTCTTTGGAGGAATGAATGAGTTGTTGGAAGAAAGTAATTCTACCCTCTCTAGCTCAAACCATGATCATACCAAAAGTCTTGCTTCAAACTTTGGGGAAAATCAAAACGTCAGTCTGCATTAGGAACATTTTGGGTGATTCTCTGCAGCCCCATATAGGGCTTTTTTTAATTAGCCAATTAAAGGTTTTCTGAACCAGTTACAGCCTTTACACATTATTCATGATCCCTTACTCATGACTCTGGGGTCAGTAACTAGCAGAGAAACAAACTTACTGCTTTATTTGAACAAGCATGACTGATGGGCTGAGAAGTTCAGGAAATTTTCTTTGCAGCTCTCTCCAACTGAAGACTAAGTGCACTATTGTGCCGGTTCTGTATGTGATTCTGTGCCTGCATGTGATTTTATGCTTGAAAATGTACATTGCTTTTTCAGTCAAGCATTACACAAATTACTTAATGAACAACCTGTTACCTTTTTCCCAGGCAGCAAACCATGCGAGCTCCCCAAAGAAATGGAGCCTGGTAGCCAGTGGGGCAGCTGCCCTCACATCACATTTCTGCAGAGTTCCCTTTGGGCTTGCAATGAATTGTCCCTATTCACTGTGATTTTTGGAAAGTCCTCCAAAAACACACAGCAATTATCTCCATGAGGTTTTATCGGTACATGACAGGCATCTCTGGAAAACAGGCAAGTCTTTTTAAGCCACTGCAAGAACAAAGCTAATAACAACGAATGCCTTCCAGAAAAACAGACACTACCTCTGGGATGTGGAAGCGTTATAGGCAGGGGAAAATGCACACAAAATCTCTTGCTCTTTTGGGGGATGAATTCTGGTTTCAGCTGGGAAGTTATTCTGCTTCACATCAGTGCCACGTTGCTCAGCATTACACCTGAGCTGAGCAGTTGCTGCCTTTGAAGCTTTTACTTCAGACTAGTTTTCAAACTTTAGAGCAAACACAGCAAGAATGAATTTACAACTCGCAAAAGAAGAGCTATTGACTTTTTCACTGACTGATTTCTGTGGATTTCTTTTTCTTGCTGAAGCAAGACTGCCCACTGCAGTTAGCGAAGCTCTGTTTATGGTGAGCTGAGGCCAGTGCCTTCATTTTACTGAGGACGTGAGTTTGAGTCACCAAGGCCAAAGATACAAGTCAAGGTCTGGGAGGTAAAAGGCCAATGGATTAGTCATCCGCCATCCAGCCCAGCCCCAAATCTGACATTTTGCACAGTGAGAACAAGTCTAGAGAAGAGTTCTCCCCAGCTATTGTTGAGGAATTCAATCCACACTAAAATAAAACATAAATACAGTAGTTGAGCAGTGAAGCAGCAGAGGCAGTCTGTCATCCCAGAGCTCTTCCAAATAATTCCTTATGCCAATTCATCAAAATAGATTTGTTGTTTTTTTAAGATTATACGTGTGTGTTTGTGTGTGTCTGTGTATAAATTATTAAACAAAAGCTCGTCTCAAAATAAAACCACTGGGAACCTCCATGTAATAAAATGAGTCACACCAGGATGTGATGACTAAGTGGGAGAATAGGGAATTCCACTCCCCGTGCCAGCTTTTTACATGATCAATTTTCTGTCAACAGGTGATGGGAGCTTGTCTCTCTGCCTTTTGTTTATTCCCAGAATTATTATTATTATTTAATATTCTCTTTAAACAATTAAGATTCAAAGCTGAATAATCAGGACCAGGCACACTTCCACCAGGCGCCCCCATAGTAAACAGTGAGCCAGGGAATCCAGGCCAGTAGTGGCTGCCTGTGTTAATAAGGATTTACCAGCTGTAAAATTCCAAAATCTTGTGTCATACGGGGAAACCTTCCAAAACACTGGATTCCACCCTGTCTCGCTGAGTCTCTAACAGCTATGGCAACTCCGTTTCTGCAGCCACACACTTTTGCATTTTTGTGTGCGTGATCCTTAGATTTTTTCCTGTTTTGCAGTGTTTTTCTGAGATCCCCAGCTTAATGCCTAACAATTGTCCTGAGGGATTACAGGAACACCTGGGGCAGGCAGCACATTCCAGCCACGGGGTAAACCTGTGGGCAGAAAGATCTGCAGGGCTTTCATCAGCAACATCAAGAAAAAGCAGAAGGTGTCACATTTACCCTGAAACCCTTTCATCTACATAGCAAAAACGGGAAAACTCAGATCTGCCTGATTTTATACACTTGTCACTCTTCAGAATGATGGGATTTTCTGTATGCCTTCCTCTTTTGCTTAGAAAGAGCAAACAGAGCAGAAACCCAAAGAAAACAAAACCCTCCTGACCCTCCCCAGTTCTGACATCTTTTTGCATCAACAACTACCAAGCAGGTCCTCTGCTCTGCCTTGCAGCCACTTCAATGTGCTGCACTGCAAGGCATAATAAGGATGGGAGATTAACCTGTAAGGTGATCACCTTTAGCTAATGTAAAAATCAGATGTGCCTCTCAACACAGAGATCAATAATGTCTTCTACTGGTTTGTCCCATCCATTGCTCTGTCAGTTTGGAGTGGATCCAGCACCCACCTTTAACTGCTAGACTCCAGCCACAAACTGAGCAGAGCAGAGAAAGCGGTGGTGTGTGTGTGCTGTCCGAACTACCAAGGAAAGAGCAAGATAGCAAATATAGTTTGTATGCTGTCTACAGAACTTCACGTTGCAGACGAATGGAATCATTTCAGATTGCAGTGCCACTCTCACTTTTGCTAACTCTGTAGCTACTCCCAGAGACTTGCGCTTTCTTCCTCAGGCTTTTCCATAAAAAACAAACAAACAAGAAAACCACAGTAGTTTGTTTCTTTGCTTTTTCCCCGGATGCTGGGCTTTTGTCTCAGGTTAAGATACCTTAAAAACCTACACTGTAAGGGATGTTCATCAGTCTGTGTGACTGAGTTAGGATCCAGGTTCTCAGATGTGTCCTGTTCCCCTCAATTCTCCACAACTTAAATCTTCTGTTTCAGTTCATTAGTTTAGAAATTCTGTGAGAGAACTGGAGCTTGGAGCTTACATGAAAGATTTATGGTTATTTGCTGGATTCAGACAGAAAACATCTCTGTTGGATGGGTATGAGGAAAAAATGAAAGTTTTAAAATGTTTTAGGTTTCTCTTTTATCTTTAATTTGTCTGAGTAAATTGCATCATTAATTTTGCATCATTAAGTTCAAAGAGATAATTGTTGAAAATAGTTTGCTATTTTTTGCATTCCCCAGGACATTTTTTTGATCATTCACAAAATTGTCAGACTACTAACTGGCATCTAGTTCCCTGTTTGGGCATGGTGAGAAATTTCAGACTTGACATAACAGAATAGGGGAACATTACTTTTGCCAGTCTTACAGTTTCCTTTCACATCTCCCACAAAAGATTCTAATCTTCAACCCTGGTTCCTCACTATTACCAAAACCAACACACAAGCCACCTTCTTTTCACACTATATGTGTCATAATGCCTTCCCATCACAGTTTTCTACAGCGAACTGTCTTGTCCAGAAGACTGCCTCATACTCCAAGTCATTTGACTAACTTCAAGCAGATACATATCAACTTACACAATTACTAGTATGGGCTGTAAAAGGCATCTACTGCATAGATAAGAACATGCAGTAGGGGCTTCACTCATAATAAAATGTCAGCCAGTATGTGCCTTGGGACTCCTGGGTCTGGAGCAGCACTGACTGTGGACTCAGATCGATAGCATAATTGGGTCCAACTTCTTGTGCTTTATAAACAAGAATTTTTCTAGAGAGTGTAAATCTCAAATTCTGCTAGCTTGCAATGCAAAAGGAATACTGAAAAGTGCAAGTCTGAGAGCAAAATCCCTACAAAACAATCCCTGCTTGTTTGCTTTTAAAATTGAAAGGAATATATTTCAAATAAATGATTTGCCCAGAGATAAAATAAAGCACATCTGCAATGAGAGATGTACAGAAGTGCTGGAAATCAGAGAGACAATGTAAAGTACAGATATCATTAGCACGGTTATTGTCATTATTGTTATTTCAGGGATAGGCAAGCCATGGCAAAAACATAGGTGCTTCTGCGCACACGACCCACTGCAGTTAGTATAGGTGGATGTGCAATGAGAGCCCACCTCCATTTTGCACACTGTGCAGACGAAAGTTTCAGCTTGCCATGGACACCAATTTCCAGTGCAGTTGGGCGTGCACACTGAACACAGCAGTCCTGATCCTGCCCTGCAGTGAGGTCTCCTGAAACTGGCAGATGTTCAAGTATGCTCACCTGCTCTACCTATTAGCATCCTAAGAAACCACCGTCATAAAAACATCCCTGAGGTGACAGACAGACACATAAAGGAACGCAAGGAACAAAGAAACTAGAACTCCATTGCTTGAATCTAGAGGCTGGAAGGATTTATTTTAGTTAAATGGACTTTGAGTGGCCATGCTTCAGCGCCCTTGACAGCTGCATCAGTTCAAAGGGTGCAGAGAGCACCACCTCCTCTCTTTACGCTGTGTAGCTGAATTGAAAGATTTATGGTGGATCTACTCCAAAGATGTACGCTTTCTGTTTGGGTTGTTCCTCCACCACCCACATTGTCCTAGCGATGATTCATGATGTCCATGTGGCCACCATAAGAGTTTGGCAGGGGAAAGCACAGTCCATTTGCACTTTTCTCCTGGACCAACGCGAAACTTCTCTATCACTCACAGCTCAGCAGCAGTAACCAGTACACAAATGGGAATAAACAGAATGCAACCAACTGCATCTGATTTACAAATTATTACGTGATAATTAAAACAAATAAGAAGGGGGATTCCAAACCTTTTTTTTTTTTTCCTTTTTACTGCATTGTAAGATACAGGCCCTAACTAACACCCTCGACCTTTAGCATATTCAAAACCCTTAACAGCCACAGGACTGCTTTCCAAGCTCTCTCTTCCAGATCTAAACTGAAGGAATACATGCACGTCCAAACCTCTCCCTGTACAATCCCATCCAGTTGCTTCCCCTGACCTATTTTTATTCAGATGCGCTCAGTTAGGTTTCTCTGAGTTTAGATCTAACTCCTTGGACCCAACTCTGCTTTTGTGTCCTGACTCTAATTCGTGAGCTCCCCTGCCCTACAGCAGCTGAAGATTACAACTGATCGTCAAAAATAAGTAACCTTAAAAAGAACTTAAAACTATAATGCTTGCATGTTGGTAAACCTTATCATTAAGAAAATTAATGTCATTTAGTCATCAGCAGTTCAAACACAAGCGCTTTATCCCCTTGCTCACAGACAAAGCACTGAGCTCCAGCCCCTTCAGTTCGCTTCCTGCTGCCATTTCCTGTCGCAAGCCTAAAATGAGCCTTTTACAGACTTCTTGGTGGCGAGTTAATTGCACTAGTTTTAGTATAACACAAAAAGGCAGCTATTTGCGTAATGACAGCCCAGCGTAATTTGGGGAATATTCTTTATTTTCCAGGTATTTCTAGTGGAAAATATACATATGTTATAGAGAAGTAAAAAGTATTCGTTATTGTTCTTAGGAGCAAGTTGTATTTTGGTCACAAGTATGAACAGTTCTACATTTCTCTCTGTCACTAATACTAAGTGAAGAATTGCCTACAAAATCCACGGGAAAATGAAGTATGTTTTGAGCATTCATCTGAAGGGTGAAACCTAATTTCTACAACTGTGAGCCCCAAGAGCAGTTTACTCAGTTGTGTAAGTCACAGAGACTTCAACCTCAGCACCCGGCTCATTGCAGACACTAATCCAGACCCCAGGTTCAAGGTACACCCAGATGGTAGAGTGTCTGTGAAACAGCGAACAGAACATCTCACTGCACTGAGGGTTTTTTTAGGGGAGGAAATAATAAATAAATAAATAAATGTCTTGCTCCTCTCATCTTAAACACAAGGCAAACAAGCCTAGCCAAGGCCCCCTGCAGAGCACAACATGCTGAAAGCTATCAGATGCTTTTCCACACTGCTGCTCTCTCCCTTGCCATTACTGGTAGAGCTAAAAGTGGTGTCAAAAGTGGGAAATCAAGCACCACTTTCTAGCACAGACAAGGCTTGTGAGCTGTTAAAATGAAACTCAGAGAAAACTGTGCTCCCCCGAGAGGTGGTGCATCTTCCTGCCTGCACAGAGGTACAATTCTTTCTGAGGCTCCCCGGGGCAGCGCTGCGAGCTAGGAGAGGACGCGACAATGGCAGGGTCACGCGTGCTATCCACCCACCAGAATGTTTATTGTGGCTTAGTTTGCTGCTGAGCAGCTTATCAGAGCTTTCTGCACACTGCTGTGCAGATGGGCGCTGCAGCAAGCAAGCGCTCCAAGGTGAGTGCAATATCCACCTCCTCCTTCCACCCAGTGACGTTTCTAATTGAGAAGTGGGCTGCACAACCAGCCCTTTTTGTTCTGTGTTCCTGCAGTCTAATGCAACAATGACTAAGTAAGGCCACGGTAATAATTAAAATAGTCTACAGTTTATAAAGGGAGAAGCTGAAGGTCCCAGGTGTGTAAGATCCTAACTTTCAGGCTCTCTGGGACACTTGATAACCTCTACAAGCCATGCACAAAGGCTTAATTCTCCATCTACTGCAGTCAGTTGAAGTCACATCAGCCCCTGCGTGACTTACATATCCAGATAAGCTTTAACCTTTCTTGCCTTAAATGTACACCTATTAAAGAAAGCAATCTTCACATTAAAAGCACTTCACAGTGTATCTGCAAGAGGTATTGCTACATTATAAAATGGTGCATGGACACACAGAGAGCTATCAGGCCTGCAGCATGGCACAGAGTCCCCTAGCCACCCTATATACCAGCATGCACACACTTCTCATCCAGACCAAAGCCCTGAATCAGGTCTCCCATCCTCTAAATTCCCCCTATGCCAACCGCTTATCCAAAGCCCAGCAGCCAGAGACCGACCACAGAGGTGGCCAGGGAGCAGTGCAGGATATGGAACACCAGCATGCAAATCTCTGCTCCAGACTGGGCACTGCTGCTGGGATAAGCCATGGCTCTCCACTACCAGGAGGTAAAAAAAGAAACAAAAAAATGCAGTTTCCCCAGCAGTGAAGAAAAGCTTTAGATTTAGTGTGGAAAATGTTGTTGTTCGTTTTACTTTCTAACATCTGTTCCAGCCAAAGCCTTCTCTGCTCTCATATGGAAATAGGGGCTGGGCATTTCAGATGTTTCCTCGAAATGGCATTAAGAGCTACCTCTTTTTTAGTGTATCATCTCCTTTAGTTACTGCAAAACATTCTTGGGACAGGTACCACTGCGGGCTGCCAAGCATGTTCCCATGCACCTTCACGATTCGCTGACATCGACGGAACAGTGGCAGCACAGTGGGAAGGAATTAATACATGGTCTTAAAAGGAAAGAAAGGGTGCCAAGAAAATTGCTCTGACTGCACAGGCTCATCAGAACCTTCACAGTTCAGAGGCCTAGTGGCCTAGCAGCTCTCCTTCTTTCTGGGAAATAGCGTGGCTTGCTGGAGCTGTGGGAAGAAAGGGGGACCTCCAGCACGCTTTTTGTTCCCCCACTTCACCAGCTGATGCCCACATACATGACTGTTTGGCTTGCTTTTTGCCAAAAGCATTACCCCATAAATCACACACATGCTATTCACTTGGGTGATGCTATATCTTAAATCCCTTCTTGCAAGTCACTGGATATATTGCTTAGGCTTTCTCTGCCTTAGTTTACTGACAGAAAACTTAGGAACAGTCTGTTTTCTTAGCAATGCGAAGGGACTGTGAAGTTTGAATAAAATTGCTCTTTTACTTTTTTTTTTTATTATTATTATTTTTACTCTTGCTGCTCTTTTGTACTGCAGAGTCCTTTGTCTCACTAAAACAAACCAGACTAAAGGATGGCAGAGTCTGGCCTTTCATATTGCAAGATGCTTTTCTGATCCCTGGATGCTGTTGTTATCCTTGCAGAGCACATTATTCCAAATAAAAAAATCAAGCCTAATGAAGGGTAAGTTAAACAAGCCCAGACCATTTACAAAGAAACAAATGTCATTTTGCAAAAGCCCTAAGAAATCCAATAAAATACACATACTGCCTAGTGAGGTGAGAGGAAATGCCTGTGTGCATATGATATTAGAAAAGAAACAATTCTGCTCTAAGTAAACAGGTAACTAACTACAGCAGAATGCATTTGTTTGTGTTTCCACCTGTAAACAAGAAAATCTGGATTTCTTCCGCCCACCTGAACCATTAGACCATGTTAAGCATATTTTCTACGGTAAGGTATTCTTTGGGTCAGAAATCAAGTGGTATTTATTACGGCATGCCATTGTGAAAACACAATAAATAGAGTTCAGCAAAGGCAGTAGAGGTGATGCTAGGCAACTAAATAACTCCCAGTAACCACTCATTATTCCTATTACTTATATTCATCCAACACCAACCAGGGCTTGAGACCATCTTGTACTGGCTCTGTGCAAGTTAAGCAAATAAACAGCCAAGATGAAAAGAGAACAGAGATAATCTGTAATCTGCTAGTCATTCCCTCTTCGTTATTGCTCAAGAGCTAGCAATAATACCCCCAAAATTTGGCAAAAAGTATTTTAAAACATGCAGCTCTACTGGAAAAAAAAATAGTATTGTGCTATAACAGGGAACTTTTCCCTCTGAATTGAATTTGATTTGTTTTGCTACAGTCTGAGCCTTCCTTCTGTGAGTTCTTCATGTACCTGGTGTACATGGTTGTACCTGCACAGACAGTAGGACAGATGCATGGGTGTGCATAGGCTTAGATAGCTGCATGATTTAACCTGATGCCTCAGTTTGCAATGGCAACGCTGAGGTGATGCAAACCTGTACACGTGGAAGCAGTGCAAATTTTGACTATGTGTTTCAGGGGTACGTGGTAAAGTTAGAGACAGATCCTTCAGAGAGCTGTGCAGCTGCCTGTCTGGGGATAATTGAAAGAGAAAGAAGCTTTACAGAAGCAGGCCCTTAGTCAATAAAATATATTTTTATATGTGTTTTGTGACATTTTGGGTTATTTTCCATTTAATCTCAGCATGTTTCACAGCCTTGAATTTCATTTGCCTGTGGAGGCACTGTTTCCCTTCACACTGTGGGGAAATATATATTTCTGTTTATGCCTAAAAGGGTTCTTTATAAGAAGTGATGTGAAAACTATCAATGTGGAAACTATCAATGCTGAAAATATCTGAAAAAATACGGAAGATGCAGTGATGTGTTCTCATGTCTCAATATGTGTATAAAAATAATTTTACTTTGATATCAAAATACATATTACACACGTTTTTCTCTCACAGACTTCTAAGGGCAGAAGCCCCAACCTCTGCCTGTAGTTCACTTCAACAAAAACGGTCATTTCAATTATTATTTCTACAGTAAAGTTCACAAAACATGAGATTAAATAAGCAAAAGGGTACATGTAACGGTCATTTAATTTCTTTGATAATGTACCCTTTTTCTGCTGTTTCCCAATGTCTATATTCTTGTGAATCTTCCCCATGACATTTGATTTACTTTCCAACAGTGTCTGCAAGGTTGACAATGCAGATGTGAGCACCCAGGACTAATTTTACTCACAAGGTTACCTCAAGAAATTTGGTTTTACTTGGCAGAACTTGAATGGGATTACTCACTGGAGTAGAGTTACTCACAAGCAAAAATCTTAGAACAGTATCATGAGACACAACAGTACTGCAGGTTTGCCTTATCACATTAGGAAAAGTGAGAAAAAAAAATGCCCTACCTGAAGTTTTCTCTGTAAACACCACCTTGGACTCTGCTGTGAAATTTTGTCCAGTCAGAATCATCTGTTGTCCTCCATACACAAGGCAGCTGTCAATATCTTGTCTTTCAACCATTGGAAGTTCATGAGCAGACCTTTGGGCTGTGGACAAAATACAGACATGAATGAAATCAACTCTGTTTTACCAGCACTTTCCAAATCTTCCCAGAACTATCCACAGATCGATCTTGTCATCGTTACCATCCACTGACTGCCAAAGCAGCTCCTCCAGGGTGCTAAATTTAGGTTTGAGAGGGAAAAATAAACTTACTCAAGGCATTTTATTTGGAAACATTCAGGAGCTGGCTGCAGCGATTCAGCTGTGCTGGCCTTACTCCTTGTCCTTGAAAAAGGACAGCTTGGATGAATGAGCTGGAACTTGCCCATGTCTGTTTCCAAATAAATAGCCAAATTTTCAAGTGCAGGCACACTACAGTCCTGGAGCCCAAAAATTCCACCTGCAGAGAGGATTCCACTGAATAACACTGAATTCCTTCAGAAAAAAAAATAAAAATAAACCCTTTCTACAAAAGCCCAATGCTTCTCACAGAGACCAGGCCCAGTGTTGGGCCTGGCACAGTCAGGTTGCCAACACGTCTCCATGTGCACACAGCAGGCCTCACACACAACCAGAGGGGCAATCACAAAGCCGGGTGTGTACAAGCAGCCCCCAGCTTTATTATTCTTTCTCTCCTCAGCCAGAAAACCAGGACAGCACCATCTCTCCCACTATGGTCCTCTCATCCCATTAAAACGGTCATTTACATGGACAGGAAAGCTTTGGAGAGTCCTGGTCACCATCCCTACGATCCTGTTTCAACTCTTTGCTAACGAGCAGCAGGAGGCGAAGAAAGTGAAGATGCGAGAATTGTTCCCTGCAACACAAACAGCTGGAAAATATCAGGAGCTTCCCTGTGAGCAGACCAGGTGGGCAGCAATTTGGGTCTGGTGAACTGCGAGTTCATGACCTGCACTCAAACTCCTCCAGATTCATCCACCCCAACTGGAAAGGCCTCCAGAGGATGCCGCTCATCTATTTAACAGCTGCCTTGGCTGGGTTTTAACTTTCTCTGACAAAGAGGCTGCTCCCAAGAGACCTCGAGCGTTTGTGTCTTCCCTTCACTGAACACCATTCACCGCTGAGCCAAAACCAAAGAAACGTTAACCTATATGTCCAGTGCTGGGCCTCCCCTCGCACACAGGCAGGGCTGCGGTCCAGGCACCCTTTTACTGCTCTGCAGCCTTCAGAGAGCCGAAAATCCAACGGCTCTTGGCTGCAGCAAGAGCTGCACAAACTCTGTCACTGCATCAGAAACAAAGCTGGGGTATTTGGTGGGAAAACATAAGTGTTAAACCCTGTAGACAGGTGTCTGTGGGAGAGGGGAACAATTTATTTTTTTGTCTTGCTAGAAATACAGATAAATCAATATTCGTAACTTTCTTCTGCCGTTTGAGAGGCATTTTTTAAAATCTATTTAAAACAACCTTATGACTCATTGTTCCCTTCAAATATATTACAACAGCTGGGCTAAGATACTGCCAATTAAGAATATATATTCAGATTATTTTCACAGAAGCTGCTAATTTCTTTCACATGGCTCCATGATTAATTTCTATCCCTAAATACTCACGCTTTTGATGAGTTCATAATTGGATTTATCACAAAGGTTTGTAACCTCAAAGGCTTACAAGTAAATAGCAATAACCAAAACCATGTCTACAACACTCAAGAGAAAATGTATTTAAACTTTGCCCTGAATGCTCTTTATTCCTACACAACCCACAAGTTTCACTTCAAAAGCGTCCCAAATTGTCAAAATTGCAGATTAAACTACGTCTCCTGCAGACTGAGTGTCTCAATAGAGAGCTTTGTACCTGACATCCCACTGACCAGTGGTTCTCAAGGCTTTTTCAGGATGAGGAAGGACAAATTTTAGCCTGGAAATAACCATCTGACTCATCTGAAATACATCTGGAACTAGGCAAGTTGGAAATCACTGCTGAAAACCAAGTCTCTATCCAACTTCCATAGAGCGCAGTGTTTGTGTATGCTGCAACCTACCAGGGAGCTGGGGAGGACAGCAGGCTCACTGGGGAGCCTGTGCATCCCGGCTCCTTGGAAACCCCAAACCCTGCTGCTCTCCCCAGCTGAGCTGGGCAGCCAAGCAGCGCTGCCTGGAAGCCTGCAGTGGGCAGAGGAGCGCTGGGGCTTCCCTGATACAGCCCCACGCTGGCCAGCGGTAGCCAGGCTGCTGCAAAGCTACACTGAGGCACAGCTACAGCACAAGGAGGCTACTGGCATCTCCACAAGTGCTTTCACCCAGGCCCAGAATTAGCCACACCTATAAGTGTAAAAACCCACATCTGCTTCAGATGTGCAGCAGAACAATGTCACTTAGAAATCTTCCAGCTGAGTTTCACAGTGCAGACACCATGCGAATGGCAAAGGTGGAGGAATTCGGGTACCTACTGAGCATTAGGCTTCCTACTGCATGTTTTGTCTGCACTCTTCTCCCACTGGGTGGTTTGCAAACCAGTTTGTAAAAAAAAATAAAAATTAAAAAAATTCATTTTCCAAGATCCTATTTTTCTCCCAGGTCTGCAAGGAGACCCCCTATTTCCCATTTTCTCTAGAAAGGAGGCTTAAGGTTCAGCATGAAGCTGCCTCAATAGGATCACTTTATTTTTCTCTGCAAGAAATATTAATTGCCAATAAATCCCCTTCCTCTAAGGCTCACGATGGGTGGACTGCATGCAATAATTTCACACTATTCCTTCTCTTCCCCCAGGGGTTGGCACTTCATAAAGTGACCTACAGCTACTGGAGTTTATGAGCTTTGAATAAACAAAACGCTGTTGATTTAACCAGTTGGGGTGTTTACTTTCAATAGCAACAGTTACTGACATAAGGCAGCAAAGCAAATGCTATAGAAATACTCACACTTGGCCTGAAGCAGTGTGTCAACCTATTAACAGGGGACATTATTTTTCTATTTTATTTGACTGTCTGCAAATCAAGATGTCATGGATGCACAGTGCCAAGAAACACAATGTGCACAGTGACACGAGAGAGAGAAAGGCAGCTGCTGTCCCAGCCACTGCACCACCTCCAGGCACCCCCAGCCAGGAGGGATGTGGCCCCTGCACCTCCTCCCCTGCCCACAGCACCCAGGGGCCTGCACATCGCTGCCAGGCTGCAAGACTTGTCCCCTTGGTCCCCATCCCTGTGCCAGCTGGTGGAGGAAGCGTAAAGACGGCCTAAACATCTGGGATGGTGGGCTGAATTATGCACATGGGATGCACAAGCCTGCAGGCTGACCACAAGAAATGTGCCAAGGCTGGGTGAGGGTGTTTCTTGCTTTCCCACCTGCTCACAGCACCTACAATCATTCCTTTTTTGGCAGAAGTTACTGGGCTTCGAGGAAGAAAAAGGGATATTTTGAGACAACTGACTACTTGGATACATCTATTGTGGCTGCAAATTCTCCCCAGGGATGTGTTACCTGAGCGTGCCCCTCAGGGAACTGCAATTCTGCCCGAGAGCCCCTCTTGCTCCCCATCAGTGCTCCTCCACACGTCCCCTTGATGAGCAGCTCCAGCCCTGCCTGAGCATCGTGTTTCCTTCCACCGGCTTGGAGGGCTTCCAAGCACTGCCTTGTCTTGCCCAAAGGCTGACTCGTTTTATGAGGAGTCTTAACTGAAGCTAAATGTATCTTAACAGCCTCTGGAGAGGAACCGTCTAGGCAATCTTTCTCCCTGCACATGCAATAAGAGCAAGGGCCAGATCAGGGAATTTACATGATCTGCCTCTCGGGAGGAACAGGCCTGTGAACTCTGCGCAGAGCAGCGGGTCTGACGGTCGCTTGCAGAGCAGACACTCCATAGCCCCCAGGTATTAGCACAGCTTCTCAATGTCTTAGTCTGTGGACTGACTGAAGGCCTCCATGCAAACTTCTGTGTAAGTAAAGGCCAAAGAATAGCTGCTGCATGCCACCTGACACCTGCAACGCCAGATCCAGAGCTTAAATCGATGTGTTGTCCCTCTAACTGACTCCATAGCTGAGCGCAGTTCAGGAGAGATCATATTCTGGGTGGTCACAAGGAGCAGGACTGAGGACCACCTGCAGCGCAGCAAGGACAAAGCTAGCATTACCTCTAATTACCTCTAACTGCCCTCACAAGCCAAGTAAACTAAAACTTGGATATTCAAAAGAGGGGGGGGGGGGGGGGGTGTCAGGACTTGCATCCCAGCACAGCGGTCCCCCCAGGCCAAATGTCCAGGTCTCACTTTGGACACCCTGTCCTGGGTTCACCCAGCTTTCTGGAAGCCTCTGAGCCGTGACTCACTGCCCCTAACATGTCTTTCCAAACCCCCAGAGGCTCTTGGCTCAAGCGACTGATTCCTGTTGGATTGGAGAAGGGCAAGCAGAGCTGCCTGTCTGACACTCAAAAAGAAATCCCAAACCCTAGAAGCAATAGCAGAGCCTTAACAGCAGCATAATTTGTTGTGGGATTAATTCTTCCACCTCAGTGCAAACCTTAATGAGCCAAAGTAAATATCTCTTTCCTCCTGTCACACTGTGTTTACTTACCATGAACTGCTCGCCTGCGGCAGGACTGATAGGAGCAGTGCTCCTGTGCCCAGTGCCTGTCCAACACATTAACGTCCTGGGAGCCTCTGATCCCATTCATCACTTGCTGAAGCACCCGGAGCTCTCAGGGTGGGCACAGCAGCACAGGCTGAGGACCTGCAGCGTGGGAGCTGGGGGCAGACCAAGGACAGGAGGCATCTCTAGCAGGCAGGCAGGCACCAGCAGTGCACCCCCTCGAGGAACAACCTCCTAATTGGAGGGGTGGGAGGATTACCTCCTGGTAGGAGTACTGGGGAGTGGAAGGCTTAAGTGAGAATCAAGGAAATAAAGCTAATTTCCAGCCCTTGTGATGTGAAACCTTGAAAATGTGATTCAAATGCTACCAAAAGAAGAACCCCCATATGGAATGACAACAGTTTCCAATTTGTCGCCAGCAAGACTTAATCAGCAGTTTGTACAGAGCCATCCAAGAAAAAGGCACCAAAAATAGAGGGCTTTTCTCCACCTCCTTCCCTGCACATAATTTATTTTATGATGCCCTTGCGAAGGAGGAGTGACAAGCATTGATGGCAGCAGTGTCAGATAAGTATGATGCTTTCTATGAACTGCAGCCAGCTCACCAAAGCAGCATGTGATTAATGACAGGAAAACCATGGCCTCGGTTCACTTCTCTGTCGATCATCTCTGCGGGTACACACAGCATTTCCCTTTAATCCCTTGTGGAGGAGATCTGCTGAGCTTAAATTATGCTCAGAAATCCATGGTCTGCGTAATAAGCTGGGTCGCTTGCTTTTACCAGCAGCACTACTGCAAAAAGGGTGAGCATTTTCCTTCTGACAGACTTTCCAGGTTAAAATCTTTTAGTAGCACATTAAAAGTGGCAAAAGTTGTCAGAATTAGCTTTAAATTAGGAGAGAGAAATTTTACTTTAGGAAAGGCACCAGGTTTTGTGTCAGCTGTATTTACGGCAAAGTGCATGGCTGTCTTGAAGTTGAAATGAAAGGGGAGGGGGAATTCCTTTAATTCATCTGGAAACCATGCTACTCTCATAATAATCTTGCTTCTGGTTAAAATTGCAGCGGGCACCTCTCAGGTGCAAACAGACCATTTGCTTCTGCTTTTTTATCTCAGTAAACCAGACCTGCTTGTTGCCTGCCGTTGTATTCCAACCAGCACAACTCATGGCCGAGGAAAAGCACTCCTCGCTTTGCCAAGACAACATTCTTTTAAATGACTAGCTCTTTCCTCTGTAGTTATTAATGTGTCAAGTATCATAGGCTCAGATTGTCTAATACGATGGGAAAATCTACTAGAAGGAGAGAAAAATAAAGGAAACTTCCAGGGAAATTGATTAAAGGGAAATAAGATATTTGACCCAATTTAGTGGAACAAAATACTGTCAATAACAGAAACTATTTTAAATTCCTCGGGTGGACACACTGTTCTTTAGTAATAAGGTTTGTTTGTTTTGCTTTTACCACCGTGGAATATCTATTATAAGAACAAGATTTTAGAACCTTTCTCTCTCTCATGCCAAGTGCCATCATTTGCATTTTAAGCCATTCACGAGCAGTTTAGTTTCAGCAAACATGGATTATATGAAACACGAACTGTGAGACACTTTGGGAAGCTTTAAGCACACAATCTATTAGAATAAAACCTGTGACACAGTATGAGTGGTACTCCTCATCCTACACTCACATCTTAAAGATATTTGCATAGAGTGATTTTGGTTGCCAGCAGCATGGAATAAACCAGGCAGCCTCACAGGTGCTGATGTGGCTACTCTGAAATCCCTTCAGTGCTGCTTCTTTCCTGCTCCATGGATATTTCAGCTGAGGAGTAGAGACCTGACTCCACCGATACTCACCAAGAAATGAGCCTCGTCTCACACTGAACAGCAAATGCAAGGAAACAAACAGAACTAATATTGCAGATGTTGTCTGAATGGTTTGAGAACAATGATCAAGTCTGCAAATACCAAAAACCCTCTGCGGCAATTCACTGAGTGGCTTTTTATTAGGGCTGCACGTGAAGGGACAGGTTAACTCTGTAACCCTTCAATCCCTTGTGTCACAGCATCTGCGTGTTAGCAGTTGTGTGGTAGCCACTCAGATTTCAGACACACTGCTGTGCTGGTGACAATGTTGTATTTTGGCACCAAAGAACTGTGATTGAAAACTGTTTAGTTCTCATTATATTTTCAAGACATTGAGAGATTAGAACTTACATTAAGACTCAGACTTCAGGTCATTTCTAGCAAGTTTTCAGATCCAAGATGCTTATGCTTGAGCAGCACCTGCTTTTTACGGGCAGGCTGCAGGATACTTGCGTGCAAGCACTTGCTGATAATTGCAGCAACAGGCTATCACTCAGGTAGGAATAAAAAAGCCGCTGTCTTTGAGGCATCAGGTCATTTCTACACAGCAAGCACTGTGCTGCTGGAGCATTTCTTGCCCTGCCTCTGCACCAGGCTCAGAGTGAGCCCTGCCTGTCTCAGCGAAAGCTCACCCTCATGAGTTAACCATATGCCTAAAACACATCTTCACAGTCAGGGATGTGCATGTGGACACGTACAGCTGCAGCAGGAATAACCCTGCAGACATGCATAGGCAGGGAGCAGCACCACGCTGCATGATGCTGCATGGCCCCAGTGGCTGAGATTATGGGGACAACTCACCTAGCTCCTGTGGGCTTGCTGCCATTTCAGGGTGTCAGTGTGGAACAATGACCAGGCGAAGAGATTTTTCTCACCTTTCCAGCACCACGCCTCAAAGACAGTGGCTTTTTTATCCCGACCTGAGTGATAGCCTGTTGCTACAATTATCAGAGGACTTTGAAATGCCTTTGTGTCCTCAGCGGCTTCAGAGTGAATCAACAGGCAAAAGGAGAGAAAAGCTGCAAGCTGCTGAGTGTGCAGGCATGTCTGGATATGAGGTCCATTTTGAGGCATAACTGATCATTTAACAACATAGCACCTCCATGGTCCTCCCACACAGCTGCCTGGGGAGGAACTTGCTCCGGATGATTCTTAGAACCTGTGAAATCCCCTCCTAAAACCTGTCAAGTGCTGAATGTGACACAGATGAGGTGGAACCAAATTGCCCCCTAGAAAAGCAGATACTTTGCAGTTCTTGCTTCATTGCAGCTAATGATCTGCTGACACCAGTGGGAGTTTTTAGCTGGGATCTGCTTCTGCTGAGGAGAGCACTCAGATGTTCTGTTGGTAGCAACAGTGCTCTCGAGGGAACCCCACTGGTGAGGCCAGTTATCTTAGAGCTGCTACTTACTGAGGCTTTCCCAGTGGGATGTTATTAACAGCTACCAGACAGGAGAGATCTCAGGAGAGAGGCTCCAGGGGCATGGGGTCCCAAGCAGCCATGTCAAAAAAGTGAAAAGCAAACAGTGATGAAACAGAGAATCCCAGCAGCACAGAAAGGGGGCAGATGGGATGCAAGGACAAAATATCTCAAAGTCCCAGCATGCCCCTTCTGCTACACCAGGGCTCATCAGCAGGTCTCCTGAGCTTATCTGAGCACCACCTGTGAGCAACTTAGATTATCATCTCTAGTGTGATTTAGCCTGCATTACTAGCGCTGGCTGAACCAACTAATGTTTTTAGCCATCTTCCTAGAACCAGGCTGTGATCAGGAAGTGCAAGTGAAGTGCAAAAACACTGTAAATATGTAACATACATTCTAAATGGAAGAGGCTTACTTCTCCAGGTCACCTTATACTCTATTTCCGTGAGTTCAGAAAAGCACAGTTCTCATATGTCCTTTGTTGTCTGCTAAGCAGCCCAACATTTTCTTAATTTCAATTTGATTATAATAAACTTATAAATAAGCCACAAACTAATGACTCTTGTTTTGTTTTGTGTGTTTGTTTTTTTTTTTTATGCCTCTAGGACTCATCAAAGCAAACACATCTCAGAATAAGCGCCTAGACATCTTAAACAAGCCGTTGCAAATAGCAGTCATTGCACAGGCAAATTAGGTGTGCACATACCCTTCGGAAAATGTGATCTTATTCTGTAAACCGTGACCGGATTTCTGCTTGAATGCTCTTTGATGATGGGCACGAATACAGTGTGCTGTCGTGGGTACTAGAAACGCCTAGCTCACTCTTTCTGAAAGCAGCATTTGCTTTTACTGTAGGAGACTGGAATAATGGGTGTGATTGGTGGGCTCACACATAAACCAGGGCCCGTCCACCTGCTCTGGATCCATGCTGGTTATCTGTACAGTGGATGTAAAAGTCACACCCAGAGCTTCCCCACCCAAGTAGGTCCCCATTGCAGGCAGGAATGGGCTGCTTTCACTTGGAAAAGAAATTGAGGGAGAAGCCAGGTGCTCCTTCACTGCAATTCCCTTCTTATAAACAATATTGGCAGTTTACTGAATGTTTCCTTTAGCAAATAGGCCTTTGTTTCAGCAGAGACATGTTGGGGGTGGAGGCTGCTATTGTTTCAGGCATCAGGTCCCATAGAGGATCCTGTTTCCTACGGAGACAGGTGGTGGCTACTCCCACTGCTCTCCTCTCCCATCACGGTGCCCAGAGACTTCACACAGCTGGTAAAATGCTCTGAGAGTTGTCATCCTCTCATAAAAATTGCCAAGAGATCATACACATATCCATCATCCTCTCCTTAGTCTTGCCTTGTTTATTCACTTCTACTGCTTTTTTTTCAATAATTCACTAGTCACAAATTGTCTTGATTTTATATCCAAAATAGGCTCCTCTCTTACAATAAGTAATTATTTAAGTAAGGCCCGCATCTCTATAAATACACACAAGAAACTTTTCAATGATTTTCTTCACATAACTTATGGCAAGATAGGTTCTGCTAAAGGGGTGAGTCATTCAGCAAAGGGAGAGGAAAACTGTTCATTTTGTATTTGTGAAATCCCCAAACCACTGAAAAGGCACCATTTATCAACAAAAAGCATCACAGGATGCACATAAACCAGCGCAGTGGGTGGAGCCCTTCCAGAAATGACTTCGACCCTGGGGGCACCTTGCTGGAGGCCTCTCTTTCTCAGGATCCAGTACGTTAAAACGAGTGGGAGGTGCAGGTTTCTCAGTTTACACACTTATAGAATTTGCTCCCCAGAAATCAAAACTGCAAGCTTTCTTCTGTCCCTCAGGGGAATACCAGAATAACCTGGGCTTTCCCTGCTTCAGCTGCAGCCTCCTGAGCTGCACACCCCTCAGCACCGTCATCTAGAAAAAACAACAACCAGTATGTGCTCAAGCCCTGAAATCCAATCTCTTCTCCATTTCATTTGCCACCCCATGTCTGTATTCAAAGCCTCCAACCACCAGCTTGGAGATAACAAGTTCTGGTTGTGCTGCCACTACAAATATGACCGTTCCCAGGATGGCAGGCAGTGTGCACACTCCTGCACAAACAGGCAGGATGTATATAAGCCCCATACACACACCCACACTGGCTCCCTGCAGATCTCAGGAGGTACTTACAGCATTCAATGGGGTTTGATGCTGCTTGCAGAGAGATGATCCTGCCGTTGGACTCAGGGATGTGCACGCGGAAGACGAGCCGGACGCGGGTGTTCTTCCTGCCAATGTCTGTCTCGCCCTTACGCAGCTCAATGTCCGCGTTCCTCAGCTTCAAAATCCCCGCACAGTCGATGCTGCCAAACACACAAGCTATTCAGGGCAGGCACAGCCTGGTAGCAAAGAAGATTCTTCTCTGCTCCCATTCACCGCAGCCCTTCACAAAGGGAGAATGTCAGGAGAAGGACAGGGCTGAATGGCAAGAGAGGATGAGGGCTGCTGAAACCAGCATTGCTACTTAACAATACCCAGTACATACACACTGGTTAACTTCTCAGGAGCCCTGCGTAGCCTAGCAAACTTGTCTACAGCAGAGCCCAGGCAAGAAGAAGTGCCAATGTTACAGGATCTGAGTTCAGCAACAGCCCTCAGAGGGTGCAGTGAGTATTAACAGGCACTGCCAAACTGGTTTGATATCAATTTGAAAGACACCATACATTTCATATGAATTAAAATCACATTTGGTGAGGATACACCCCGAGCTGTTTCCTACACCCACACTGTTCCTCACCACTGTATATGTGCAGGGCTTTATTATTCCAGGGTTACTTGTTAGGAACAGACGATCACGTTCCATTTAGCACTTGGCTGCTTAAATTTGAGATGTGGGCTTTTATTTATTTCCTTGGGTGCAGAGGGAAGGATAAGCCTGAAGGAAAGGGAGAAATGAGGTATATATTCTGGGGAGAAAAAAAAAAAAAAAGATATACAAAGAAAGAATGTGGATTTTTCAATGAAGTAGGGGGGCTTAAAAACACAGTTGCTCTGCCAAGTTTGTCAGTATCCTCTGAAGGATGGAGATACAGCTCTTCCCTCTGCAGAGCAATCACTCTCGTGCTGCCTGGCACACATTCAAGCCCAAAGTTTCAGACTGGTGCCCACTTCATCCCTTTGCCTCCATAAAACTGGAAGAAATAATACATTAAAGATGTGCCTGTACTTGCTTTTCTGGTAAACTATTACAACAGGAGAGTGCGATTTCATGGCCAGAGCACTTGGCTGAGTTCAGAAGAGATGTTTTCTATTCTGTTAACTGTTGTAAAATGTAATGTACACTTTTCATGCACTGTCTACTTACTACTCCTTGTTTCTCATTGTGTCCCTGCAGCATATGGACTTTATGGACTTGAGATTTGTGTCTCATTTTCCCTAGTGCCATACCAAGCCACTCTAACTTTGAATATGACTGGCAATTACAATGTAGTTCTTGAAGCAATTGGGGCAAATAGCAAAAATGCATACATGGTAATTCTTTGAGCAGCTTTAACCCAGGTGCTTGTAACTGTCTGTTCATACCTTTGTAAAAAGGGTCTTAAATTCATGTTTTGGAAAGGGGAGTCCTTCCAGATCAGACATCTTTATTCATTTAAGTGACTGCTTTCCATAGGAGCAGGAATTTCAACATGCCACAACTTTGCTAATAAAAATAAAAATGCTTACGTTGCTTTCATGTTGTTTTTGGGTTCCAGTGGGATCTCTAAAACTTTGGTGTTGCCAATGATTTTTTCATAGCTCGTGGTGGTGACAGTTTTTCCTGTAATGCGATGGACTTGATAGAAAGCATGGGGTTTAAGTATCCGTTCGTCTGCTGTCCCAATGAAGATCTGAAGACCCAAGGGTTTGTTCTCCATGTAACCATGAAGCTGGCAAGACATTAAAAATCTATTATCACACATGGGGGTTGCAATGCTCTCATTTCAGGAAACTAAACAGATCTACAGACATCTACACAGATATGGAGATATAGATAGATAGAACCACACATGGAGTACAGACTCTTCCCTACTCTCAGGGACAGACAACCTCTTAAGAGTACTTTCTTGTACATTGTACAAGGAAAAGCAGTTAATGGAAAATATGTAACTAATGGTTATAACACTAGATATGTCAAGAAGGAAAAAATTCCAGACAAGCTCTCCATTACCAGCAATTTGTTGGTTGTCTCCAAAATGTTTTGATAAATACCCTCAAAAGGTACATTTTTTAGTACATTTGTTTAATTTGCAGTGACTGAATCCTAAATGAGGTTCAAAAGATTTTTCCCTGTGGGGTGGATAAAGCCACAAAAGCAGAGGTGGTCCTGTGCACCTGCAGCCCTGGGCAGGGCTTCTGCTTCCCATCAGCAGGAAGCACGGCAAGAACAGAGTCCCCTGCTTACGTTCCTGCAGGTATAAATTGTACCTTCTACAGACCTTATTAAAGCTAATGGAGTAAGGGGTCTTTGAATTTGGGCCCCGTGTGACATTCAACTTGTAAACCCTGGTGTCTGTCCAGCCTAGTGTACAGTAAAATGACTTTGCCTCTGCAGAGCTTATGAATCCTTCTTCAACTGCTGTAAAAAATACTTTTAAAAACCCTAAACAGGAGGTATCTAGCAATTGTGTCCGTGATTTTGAGAACTGAAATGTTAAACTATGTATAAACATTTCAGAAATTACCAATCCCTGTCACATCTCTTTCTCCAGCCTTGGCATGTATGTGCAAGACCCAAATTCCACAGCTCTCCCATTTCCCTGTTTACCTCACAACTAATACAAGATGTCTGCCTTCACCTTCACAGCTCTGCCCTTCTCTTTGTCCTCTCATTTTCTACGCTGTTATGAACGTATTTTCCCAAACTTCCCAAATCCAGTCCTAAACACCAGCATCAGCTTCTCAAATGCTCACAGCACTGTATTTTCTGCCCATTGGCCTCTTCCCTCAGGGAAGATGTTCCCTTTCAACATCCACATCTCTACCCTACAAAGCTGTCTGCAAAATTCTTAAATAGCATTAATAGTAGATACGTTCTTTTTCTCATGAAATCACTTATGTGAGCTTGAGTCACTGCTCTTTGCAACTCATTCTTCCCTCAGGATGGTTCACCTTCAGCCACTTTTCTTGCCTTACACTAAAATACTATCTGTACAGGTAGAGATGGCCTTTTTGTTCTGTGACACAAGGAGGGCTTGGCTGACCTTAGAGGTGAGGCCCTCTATGGTTCAAAGACATTAGCAGACTCTTCTGTACCAAAAGACATGTTCCTAAACAGTATTTGCTGCAAGAGAACCAATAAAGCCAGAATTTCTCCATAGACCAAGAGACAAGGAAATATCTTCTTCTCTATTAACATTCAAAATCACAAATCAAACCATTCTGATTTTTTCACATAACCAAAAATGAAAAACAGACATTTATCTACCACACAGCCAGTGATCTAGCTGAAAGGGAACTTTATGGTTTGAGACTCACTGAATTTGTTTTCAATTATTCTGTCCACATACAAACCTTGATGAAGCCATACAAAGCAAATAGTACTGGAAGATCACAGAAAAGGAAGATTAAGCTAATGGTATTCATGGCCAAATCTTTTTTTTTTTTTTTTTTTCTTTTTTCTCTTTTTTTTTTTTTTTTAAAAGTTTTTACCAGTCAGCAGGAGGTATCTCTGCACAGAAGGATTAATTCCCCCCCTGGAAGGGGACCACATGCAGCATCAATGCAATCCTGGCAGCTTTCCTTCAGTATGGCAAATGTAAAGCAACACTCACTCTTCTGAGCTATCATTATCATCTAGCACATATTTGCAAGGCACACGAAGACAGAGTCTATGCCCCAGAGATCTTGCAACCCAAGGGCCCAAACATGCAGCCTCCACTCACATGAATAACTCCATTGAAGCCAACAGGCCTTGAGAACAGGTCGTGCATGGAAGAATTACAGAACCCGTCCCTGCCCCAGACCATACACCTACAATCACACAAGTACTTCAGTAGGCTGTTAGGAGGGAAAAAAAGGATCTGAGTCTGCACCAATGTGCCAATGGGCTCTTAGGGTGAGGCTGTGGAGGAGCGGAGCTGGACTCCAAGGGCAAGGCTTGGTGTTGAAGGAGCAGCATTGCCAAGAATGATGGCCATGAGGAGATTCAGAAACGTGCTGAATAAGGTGAAAAGTTAGAGGATTAAAGCTGTCAGAGGTCACAAAGACAGATCTATCAGGAACAGACCTGAATGTACAAAATTATCCCCTGCTTACTCATGAGGAGGCCTGCTAAGCCCAGGTCCTCTGGGAGCCATACTGAAACCCAGCCTAAGCACGGTACTTTCAAAATCCAAGATTTCCAGGCCTTCAGTGAAAAGCCATTGTATCAGAAAAGGCCGTGTTGTCTTTACAAGGGGACAGGGAGAATAGAGAAGGAGCTTTTAAGTACTAAGCACGGTTATTGTCATGCCTGACGGAATAATTGTCAATCCAGCTGGGATGACGAGAGGACCCTTTGGACTGGAATAGTGGCTACAGCGACAGCAACACAGCACTCGTTCTGTCTACAAACTGGCAGAGCAAAACCCCAGAGTTATTGATGGGAGACTGGAATGGAAGAAAACAGGTAATAAATTACAAAAGAAAATTTGCCCCAAGTGAGCACAGTCAGTAGCAGCTGTAACAGAACTGGCTACGTACACAGGTTTTAAAACTGGCCAACTTTAATTGTAAGTGGTGTTTTTCCTCATGTATAGAGTGAGTTCCCAATGTAAAAACTATTCCTGGTCTTCTAATAATAAAAATGTCCGTGGTTGTGTGGCTGTGTAAATGTATACATAGTTAAAAAAGGATAGGAGCTGACTGTCTGTTCATATGGCAATGTCTGTGTCACCTGTGGGACACGGGTACAAAACACAAAGTAAAAGAACTTCTGGTCCTTCACAGAGCAAGACTTTAGATAAATTGCTTGATCAGTGGAAGAAAGTAAGGTAGTTACTTGGTAATTTATGACATGACAATGCTTTGGGATGACATCACCATAAAATCAAAATAGCATTATAAAAAGCAAATAAATGAGGAAAACACAAGGAAGCATCAAGCACCCCAATTTAAAAGTGCTCGTCTTTATCTTAATTGATTATATTTTACATTTTAAAGGGTAATAAGTAAAATTTAACTTTTAGCATACGCATTTCCATCTATCATCTATATGCTAAGAATACATCGGGATGACTTAAGAACAAAGACTGAAGATGGACAGCTCACAGAACGGCTCCAGGCACATTAAAGTCAGAGTTTTACACCCAGTTTTGCCAATAGTTCACTATATAGCTTTGGTCATGCCATATAACCTCTCTGTTTATCTGTAACAGGGCAATAGTGATGCTAACCCTTTTTCATGAGGACGGGAAGGAGTTAATATTTTGTGCTACATTTTTATACAGAGAAATTCATTGTGAGCTAGAATGGAAGAACACATTAGGGCTTTGTTTCTGATACACCTTTCCTCAAAACTGAACCAGGTGAGACTGCTACTCTCCACAAACACTCACCTCTGCTATGCTAGGCAGCTACTTTACAACTGAACCAGAAAGCCGATCTTTCCTTTGGTGGCACAAAGAAGGAGAAAAAGCAACCCTGAAAGAACCCTACAGAGAAGCAAAGACTTAAGACGTTTTTAAATAATAACTCTAACATTCATCTGTTCCTTCCTCAGTAACAACCAAGCCCCTGTAACATCTCCGTTTCCCACTCCACACTTTTGCTCATCTCTCAGAAAGGGAGAGCCCGGCTCGCACTGCAGCGAGCTGCAACTGCCCAAGGGGAGCACCCAACACTTGGCTGCTCACTCAGGCGAAGTGGGAGATTCACCAGAGACAAGAGCAGAGGACCAGCACTGTGCCAATGTGCTTTCTTACCATCTTTCTCACTTGTTTCAATGAAGAAAAAAATATCATCTGGATTTCAGTTTTGAGAGAGTGAGAATCAAGAAAGATTTATGAATAGAGAACTCTGGAAGGAAATAATTTTGTGTATTATAAGGTGAGCTATTCACAATAAAACTCCCCCAAACTGTATACAGATCGAGCTGGAAAAAAACCAACACCTTTGAGTCACATTTGCCACAAGGGGAAAGAGAAGCCAGACATGATGTGTACCTTTCCATACTCTATTTTGGGATTTTAAGATCCTATTTCTTTCAGTTGAAAGATTTTTCTTAAACTTTACTTTTGCATAACTCTTATAATATTAACATAGCCAGACATGGGCTGGTCTGTGACCTGAGGAAATGCAAAGCACTTTGGCAGATAAACAAATAACATCATTCAGAAAACAAGGAGACTTTTCTTGTTCGGTTTGCTGCTATGATTGGGTTTCTAAACAAAATGGAAATTTGTGGCATGATCAGAATCATCAGCTCACCTCTGCATAAACAAAATTCATTCATTCTACACTTCATCCATGGATCAATAACAGTCAAATTTGGGAGAGGGGGTAGTCAACTGCCGTTTTCAGAATGGCACATATGCAATTCTGCATGCAAAACATGAGCAGATATGCCATTAGCTGCTGTGTGGGCAGTCCAGTTATCCACCCAAACACAATTCCTGTGATGGTACATGGAACCACAGCCATTAAGACCACGTGCATTAGAATGCCTTTTTTTTTTTTCTGAACTATTTCTAAACTCATGTCTTCTTACAAACGAAGAGCCCGGCCCCACATACATAACCACTTACTGAGCAAGTTTGAAAATCAAGTCTAAATCAATCCCTGTTCCAGTGTTCAGATGAAACAAACCCTGCAGCTACAGTTTGCACAATCTCTGGCTGTGGGGATTTAAAAACACTGGTTCACCTTTGCAATACTGTGTAAATAGCAAATCTCTTTGCAGAAGCAAAGTCTGCAACACTGCTTAGCTATTTTTTCTGGTAATCGAGTGATAAATTGACAGCAGAGTCAAAAAGAAGGGTGAATTCCTTAAGATTCTGTAGGTGGTCACCAACAGATACAACATACGCACATAAAGAGGGAACTTAGTAAAACCTTTGGAATTTAGATCTTTGAATCTTGGACATATGCACTTGAATTTAAATATTACTGTAGTCTATAGAGAATTGCATTATTAGCAAGAGATAGGAAGAGCAGACGAGGAGAAGTATTCTTAAATGGGGAAGCCAAGGCACAGAGATGCAGTGATTTGCCAGGCCCCACAGGGGATTAGCACAGTGAGAAATCAGAGGTCCTGTCCCTGCCGTGCTCTGCTTCACTGCAGGGGTTACCAAGCCCTTTCTACCGCGAGCACTGATTGTGCTAACACACTTCACCAGCTGTACAACCTTGTTTTCTGCTATTATTGCTAGTTTCTGCATTTCCCTTTTTAATTGACAGGTTTCAGAGCCAAATTTTCTTGAGAATTTCTAGCTCAGTGTTGCACACGTGCAAGCTAGGTATCTGGTCTGCATGCAAACAGGAATGAACTTTGTGAGACAACAGCAGGAGCATCTGCAAGTCTTAAATGCACCTTTGGAGAGCCCCAGTGAGAACCTGCGTGATGCAGTCTGTGTGCTACAGACTCTGATCGCCTTCGAGAGCAGAATGGAATAATTTGTTTCCCATCCAACCCAGCAGAGCTTTGCTTGTCAGGAATTGAGGTCTTTTTCCCCTGTGGGGTATAAAGCTGCATCTTTAAAGCTGATTGTGCACATCTTCCTGTCTAGACAACACAAGCTACTGCCAAAAGGAGAGTATAAAATTGGGGAATGAATTCACTAGCCTTGGTGTTTTTATTTGCTTGAAACTAATCAGCCCTCCTGCTTGTTTCGCCTCACCGTAACAAGATGCTTGGTCTATTAACTGCTGCATATTACTTGCTATCTCCCCATGGAAGTCATTTCAGCTTCCCTCTGAATGGGGTGTGCATGTGTGTGGTCAGCTTTGAAAATAACGCCGTGGTGATTCAGAGAGATGGTCATCAGCCGTTGGTGAAAAGTGGGAAAACAGAGCTCGACTGGCAACGTTTAATTAGAAGCAAATACAAAGCCGCGTGAGAAATCGCTTCCTCCTACTGCTTCCCTTTTCCTGCTGTATAGGAGGAGATAAGAAAGCACTTACAGGCTCGCCCCTTGGCGCACAAGGAGCAGCATGAGGTCTCGGCGCCGGCTGCTGGAGGAAGGAGCCCCCACTCCCAACTCCCACCTTCCTCCTGAAGCAGCCAGACTGCAGAGCTAAGCCTGCGCCTCAAGGGATTTGACACCACAAATTATTCCCCTGCCCAGACTCTTCATCAGCCCCAATGCTGTTTTCCATGCCAGCAAGCGTTGTAGGACAATCCGCAGCAGAGCGGAGGAAGATGTGCTTGTCTCAGTAGCCCCTGCTTGCCACAGCATTTCTGCGGTGCCTCTTCAGTCGGTTTCCTGGTGGAAGGAACTCTGTGTTTTGGATTTGATCATTAATTCCTATCATTAGTACTTTTTGGCTGCAACAAGTTCAAGGATTTTTTGGGGGGTCTTTATTCAACAGCACTCCGAGATGGAAAATTATATTGTCTCGGGGAGAGTGGCATATCAATAGCTGTCAGTAATTAACACAAAGACCTCATCCAGACACTGCAGCATGTAGTGGCTTGCCTGCCTGCTTTCGTTCGAGCTGACATTGAGCAATAAAGTTGAAACTTGTCACATGTTTTTGTTCAATTTGATGTACTTGGGACATAGCAAGAGAACGCAAACCAGAAGGAAATCCCTGCCTCGGTTCTTTTTACTCCTCACTGAAGCAGTCTAAAAAGGCCTCAGAAGATAATCCTTTGAACATCTGATTCTGCTAAATGATGAGTTTTTATTATATTTGATTTTAAATGTTCCTTATTTTGGTGACAATTTTGTCAGAATTCCAAGGACTGAATCTCATTTACGCTGCTGTTCCTTACAGTAAATGACAACCAGGCTCCCAGCGCCTAACTGGGCGTTCTGCTTCCACCAGGGGTTAAAACAGCAGCCTGGGGCAGAGAAGGCAGGTCTCAGGAAAAAGCAATTAAGGCTCAAAGCAGACTTTGGTTCCCAATCGTCTTGACACTGACCACACTTTGCAACATGGGCAAGCTTTTGCCTCTTTATACCTCAATTTCCCTATGTCTACAAAGAGCTGCTTGTTTTCAAGGTGCTTTGACTTTCATGGCTTAAAGTTTAAAAAAAAAAAAAAAATAGGCACTATCCATCTGACTGCATCTCACTGATATGCAGACTGGGAAGGTAGGATTTTTATATCTGAGTGAAAATGATTTTTTTTTCATACTAAGAAAACCACCTGCGTAGTTAGTCAGCTTCCACGCACACTCAAGACAAAAGATTTCAACTTCCCCGAGCAAGAAAGAACTCTGCCACAAGCAAAGCAGAGGGTGCAAATTTGCTGATTTCACCAGAATTGCATTGCCACCTCCCAGCACAGAGCTCTGCCACCAGCTAGCCACGGCATTCCCTGCCAGCTGCAGTAGGCTTGGTGGGGACCAGCCTCAACCAGGTTGGAGCAGAATGAAGGTGGCAAGCAGAGATGTTTTTCTGTCACCTAACCCTGCAGCTTCCCCTCCCACAGTTATTTCGCCCTTCCTGGCACAGTACACAGTCCCAGGTAGAGCAGGCTGTGAAACCAAGAGGTGGCGCAAAGCTTGAGAGCAACCAAGATAAGGGGAGAAATGGGACAGAGGCAGCAGCAAGAGCATCCTGGAATCTGCTGGAAGCCTCAAGGTTTCAACAGTTGTTTCAGAAAGAAATAGAGAGACCCTAGAAAATTGTCACCAAGAAGCTCCAGGAGGAGCCCAGCCCCTTCCCCCCATAAGCCCAGTGACATGACTCTCCCTTGAGACACAGACACCCACATGCAGGTCCTCGCTCGGACCAAGGCACTTTCTATTAAATAAGAATGGGTCTTGAGAGAAGGAAAGGGGAACTGGAGGCTTTGCTGCATGGTGCAGCCCTTGCACAGAGTGCCCAGATGTGAGTTTAGAGGATGCTGGCTGCTCTGCGTGAACAACTTCTGCAGATACTTGAGCGCGCCCTGAACAGGATGAGTTCTGTAGGCGTTACTGCTGTACGTGTCCACATTCCTGGCAAACAGTCACAAATTCAGCCTCTGGTTTGTTGCACACTGACTCCTGCATGTGCAGTCTGTCAGTTAAAGCACACATGAAAGAGTAGCCTAAATCTTGGATCTGCCTAATCCAGACAAGGAATAACTGAGGCTGCCTGCATCTCACAGGCATCCTCAGACTTGGCTGGTATACTTGCCTTCCCCTCACCTCTGCCAAAATTACTTTCCATCAAAGCAATGCATTTTGACTTGGGCTCCATTTTTGTTTTGAGACAAAAAGTTACAATGAGAACCATTCAGTCATCTCTAACACAAGACACATGGTAAGATCCAGCTGCTCCCTTGAGGTACGTGGTTCTCTGGTCACCTGCATCTCTGCACCCCAATTGCAGTCGCTCAGCACATAACCTCTTTGTGAGGGACAGCATCCCTCTCACAGGGGCACGCAGACCCAGCTTAGCAACTTCAAGCAACAGAGGATGCAGCTTAAGTCCAGGTAAATTCTCCCAGCAGCTAATTATCCTTACTGTTGTCCAGCAGTTCTCCTCTTGCATTAATGATAGAGAAGGCATATGAGCCAGCTCTTCCTCTTATCTCTGTTTATTAGGTATCACATTTAATATTCCCTATTATTCAGTCCAGTCCCACATCTTAACAAAAGCCACTTTCAGGCTCAATCATGTTTTCCTACACTACTTCCGATCTACGTAGTAATTTAATTTCCTCAGCGGTTCCAGCGAAGCCTCAGATAGACAGATCCGAAGGTACAGCTACGTTACCAGGACAGTGTGTGGGGTACCGACTCATCTCCCCGTGCATTTGACAGGATATTAGTTTTAAAGACAATTTCTCAGGTATTCCTAAAACCAAGGTCTACGCTTTCAGACTGCACATCGATCCCTGCAATAGCACATGTAAACACAGTAAATGTACCCACGAACCAACAGCTCAGAGCTCTAAAGGCACATGCAATCAATCACCACAGTTGTGCAAACAAGCCCGGTAATCCTGCAGGTTAATTAGGCATGATACATGCAGACAATTTGTCACATGCTGTTCTCGAGTTGGGGGCAGAATCCCTGCAAGGTCCAAAAGCAGCGAGGAGCCAGCACGAGGCTCCCACTCGCTACAAAAAGGAAGTAAAGGCAACGGGATCAGTGCAGAGACATGGCACAGCACAAGCCAGCTTAGCTGCACATGTCCAGGGCAGCTTGCAGAGGCCAAACACTACGGAAGTGCAAACACCCCCCTTCATCCTCGACCTCTGACTTCCCCTTCACTGAACAGGAGGATGGGCAGAGAAAGAGAAACCCAATCACCCCTGTGTCCCCAGCAGTAAATCATCTGGGCAGGCGAGTTCTCATTTCAGCAGGAACACATATCTAATCCAGCCCCGCTTGTGAGAGTGTGAATTACGATATCAAGCTGTGATTTGGTTTTGAGTTTCCATCAAAGGTTCTGGTTTCACTAATAAGCAAAAGAATTAGTTGAATGTTGGAAGTCACACACACTTACAACTCAGGCCCCCATGGGAAGCCTAGCCTAGAAAACAAAGTCGTCTTTGACTTGGAAACCACAAGAAAACACATACGGCAAAATTCAAATATAAAAGGAAAGTGAACATACATTTGCTATTGCAAAGCAGCTCCCGTGTGTTCCAATAACAACTCCACAATTACAGCTTCTTTTTCATAATAAACAATAATAATAAAGAGAGAGCGAGGCAGTGAAAGGCACCACAGTTTTAAAAGTTAAAACCCAGGGGGAGGAGGGGTGGGCTGTGCTGACCGGGACCCTCCCCCTCCGTACCCTCCCTGCTGCCTCCCTGCCTGAAGGACCAGAAGCAAGCAGGAGCCCAGCACGCATGGCACAGCACCGGCTGTGACGGGTCCCTGCGCTGCCTCTGTCCCAGCTTTGTTGCTTTGTAGACCTGGGCTATATTTGGATGCTGTACCAAGTTCAACATTTGGGTAACACATTTTATTTTTACCATTACAATCAAGCCCATAAAGGAGGTGTAATTATGGCAGTGGGATGATAGCTCATACCAGGATTACCTCCCCACACTTGGCCTCTGAAACGAGGCCCACAGGGGACATCCATTTCCCCACAGCTGCGGGCTGTCCTGTGCCCAGCGTGCCCACTGCTGCACTGCTGGAGGTCACTGCTCCCAAACCTCCGTCAGAGGAACTCTCAGCCTCCGACATCGTGTGCCAGGAACAGAGGAGACCGAGGACCTCGCTGGTGTCCTAGACATCTGTGCTGGCAGGGCTCTTGTTAAATAAATACAGCTCCCGGGTGATTTGAGGATATTGGCAGGGGCTGAAGCCTCAGAGCGCTTGAGATTTCTCCCCGCCCCGCTCTGAGGAGGAAGTGGGGGAAGGAGGTGCCCCCGAAGCTCTGACCTGGAGGACAGATCTCCTCCCGTCTCTCGGCCTCGTTGCTCAGCTTAACCCGTCACGTTTGACTCAACACCGACCCCAGGACTTCACAGCAGTGGAAGCGCTCGCAGGGAGCTTGCTGCCTTGCCCAGAGGGGCCGAGGGCTCCAGAGGAGGCAGGAGAAAGCTGCATGGGGTGTGTGTATGAAGCCGCCGAGCCCTGCGGCGGAGCTGGGCCCAAGCGCGGGGCTGCCACTTCCTGGGGAAGCGCCCAAACCGCTGCGATGCGACTTCAAGGCGGGAGCACGGCCCCAGCACCACTCGGCCACGGCTGCTGACTGCAAAGGGCCCAGCTCTGCTCTCCCCAAACACCGAGCAGGCCCCAGTCCCAGCCCGCTGGCTGCTCCGGGCTGTGTGCCTCTGGAAATGGGGGCCCGAGAGGCAAGCGTTTTTGCAAATCGGCTGCTTTGCAAATTGGTTGTGCTGAATCGATTCAGTTATCTGACACAAGCAGCGGAAAACGACAGGTTTGTAGATGAAAAAGTGAGTTAATAATGCATTGAGAGTGCGAGAGTAAGTGAGAGATGCAAATAAGTTACCGGTTACCTCTGTGCTTGTTTTCATTCAGAAGGCTTTGAGCCTTTTGTAAAGATAAATTAGAGAAGCAATACATCAGGGAAGGCTTCACTAAGATGGCAATAAAAAACAAAATACCAGAGTTAGGCATGCTTCTTTGAGAAAATTACTACAAATTGCTGTGCAAAACACCAGCTTCCCCAGGGACTGTTTACAGCAAGACAAGTCCAAAACACACAGGCACTTGGGGGAAAAAATTAGAAACAAAGGGTTAATTAAAAAAATCTTATTTACCTCTCTGACCCCCAAGACTTAGCTGAGTTCTCAGATTATCAACAAAATACTTTGACATCTCTATAGGCCATGGCAGATACACAACTGAAATTGCTGCCCTGTGCCACTGCTCTCAATTATACGCAGCAGTAAATCACACATTTATCAGCACTGATCAACTGCAAGGACCCTGAGTACTTCAGAATGTGGGAAAATAATTATGTGAAATGGGACTGTGCCTTTTATACACATGGACTGCAACACATGTAAATGCAACCATTTCTAACAAAGCAAGTACAGATCCAGAGGATGTGCACAATTATTTGCATAAATCAACTGCTCATCTTCCTTTAAAACTTGTCCTTCCTTCAAGGCAAGTGAAAGGGAAAGGAAAAGGGCTCCACTTACAACTCCCTGAAATATCTATTTCACTATGGTGTGAAACCTAATTTCTATCTTGAAAAAAGTCTGCTTCCATGCAAAGCAACAGGATAAAAACAGAACCACCAAGCTTTCCAAATATATTCAAAACAATACTTTTATGGCTTTTAAGGGACCAGAGGCTCTGCTCAATGGGGTGAAGTTCATTCATATCCAGCCTTTGCTACTGAAAAGGTCTTTCCTTTTCAACACCATCTTAAACAGTTCAAATACAGGAGAACCTTTGCTGAAGAACCTAACATCTGTCTCCCTGAAACAGAGAGGTTTTTACTGTGACATTTTCCTGCATGCAGTAGAAACACACCTATGCCAGCATCCAGGGTTACTCAAGTGTTACCACATGCCCTGCTTCCTCTTGAAAACAGGATAGCAAGAAATGCCAACGTCATCAAACTTTTGATTTCTTCAAAGAGGTGGGAGTACCTATAATGCTGGGAGAAACCTCATGAAATTATCTAGTTTATGTCTCCTGTCCCAAGCAGAATTCAAATATATCCATGTACTTCCTACTAGATTTTTGCTTAAAAGCATGCAAAGAAGGAGACTGTACTCCTCTGAGCAGGCAGCACTACTGTGGGGTGAACTGGGACCGAGCTAGGTTTGTTTTTGCTTTGCCACCTCAATCCCTATCACATCCATAAATTCTTTACGCAGAAGCAGCCTCTACCTAGTGAACAGCCTCTTTCAGAGTCTTGATGTGAGCAGCTGATCCTCAACTTCAATGAAAAGGAGTTGAGAAGGAAGAAAACAATCATGTCTACCCCCCTCTACTATTTCAGCAACTGGATGGCCCTGCAAGAAGGTAACTGCGTGCAAACTTCAGAAAGGAAATCCCGAGTAGCAAGGACAAAGCTGTTTTCAGTGATGTGCCAGTGTGTGTCCACCAGATGTCTAAATGTTCGCATTCAACTAACATCTCTAAAATACAAGCTTAAGTTTCTCTGTAGTTAATAGCAAACTGTAGTTTCCCCCAAAGAGCAATTCAGAACACCTAAACTGGAAGCCTACACTTCTCCTTGTCTCTAGAAGGTCTCTGAAGTTAGACGGTGTGAACATTGCATGGGATGAATGGCTTCTTTCTTCCTTCCCCAGGTAAACAAAGTAAATGGCCTCTTCCGTATGGCCCAGCTAACCAGACATTTTGATTAATCAGACACTTCTCCTGCCAAACTTGGAGTGCACAACTTGGTGCAGAGCACAAACTCTCGGGGCTAGACACGTGAAAAAGAGGAAGCAGCATCAGAAAGATAAACCACAAGATAAGGCCTAGAGGATATGAGATCTGCTGGTCTGTAGCTTCAGCACACCCAAAAGAAGAAACTTGCATGCAAAATGCAGTTTTCAAAAAATAAATATTGCAGACTAACATCGTACTGGAAAAACTAGCCAACATTTCTTCCTCCGGAAGGCTCAGCTGGATAGTCACATTAAGGGTTAATTTAATGGGAAATCAGAAAAGTCATGAAAAAAATTAAGTCATTATGTTTTAGAAAAGGTAATCAAATCAAGTGGTCTATTGAAAGTGGTTCTAAAACACTGTAACATGAATGAGATGTTCAGCCTCAGTATAAATCCCACCACTTTGGTGGGGTTCTCACACTTGGGCCAAGTTTGGCTTCTCAGTGTTTAAGTCCAAATGCTTAAGAGGCAGCACTGGATTCAAGAAAGTTGGCATGGAGGGGTATCTAGTGCTCAAAAGAAAACTAAACAAACAAAAAACACAAACCAAACCGAAAAAAAAGGTGGTTGGTGTGCTCATGTCTGACATTTTGAGAGTGCAGCAAGTCCCCAGTGTAAGGTCTGCCGCCTGCAGAACTGCAGCCCCGTCATCCCTGTGTAAACATTGCCATTCCTGCTCTGGGGCTGAAAACAGATACAACTTGTTGAAAAGTAATGTAATTCAGTTTCCTTGCAACCAGTTGCCTCTAACTCAAGCACGCTTTCCTCAGCTTTAAAAATCTCTCCTGTTTCATTTTGTCTGTTGCTGTACTGTTGGAATCTGACAGGAACACAAAAGTTAAAATGCGCTGAGGGGAAAGAAGAAGAGAAGCTTGAAGCCAAATAACTTATGACATGAAAGCTTTGGATTTTACTAGCCTTCATGAGTTTCAGATGTCATAAACCATACAGGTGCAACTATCTCATTGCTCATAGTACCCACATGATCTCTGTTACGTTAAAGTGAACACAAATCCAACAAATACTTCCAGGTTTATAATAAACCTTCATAAAGAAACTGTCCATATTCCCCCCACATGCAGGCACAGCTGTGCAGAGGCACATCTGCTTGGGAGACTTTAACAAGGATCTTTGTATTTACGGTTTAAGATCTTTAAGCTGGATGGCAAATTGTGATAAAACTAGGAATATCAGCTCCTACCTCCAACAGAAAACATAAATCCCTTTTTGATGGACATTGATTACAGGAAGGAAACAAAACACTTATTTCCCCATGTGACAAGATACTCATTCACTGTAATAAACATCTGTTTGATAGGAACACATTGGGAAGGTAAATTATGTTATATGTGAGCAAACTGAGAAATGAGCAAGTGCTGATTGGACATACAGTTCATGTTCCCAACACACTGTGGTGGGTTTGTCAGATTTATGGACTAAAAAAACTGCATATATTAAGTTACGGCAAATGTGATTACTATTTATTATCCTGCACCCTTTACTCAAGTATCCAGTCCATATATGCAAGTCCAGCTCAACAGAAATAAACAAATTCATTGATTTAACAATTAATGGCTTGATTTTAAAAGGGGATGAGCCTGCAGTGTAATATTTAACCTTTGAAGTTAAACACAAATCAAACCAGTGAAATTACTGGTATTGACCACACGCTTAAAACTGAGCATAAACTTCAGCATTTTCCTTTCTCAGGCTTCCCATAGAAAGTCATGAGTGTGATAGGAACATCTGTAGGATGCACCCTGACTTTGCTTATTGAAAGCTGTAGCTGATCCAGACAGTTGCTATACATCATTACCAGCAATATTACCAGCAATATCACATTAACACCTTGCAACCCTGGCCAAAAGCTTGGCTTTCCTTCCGGAATGGCACTGTCTGAAATTAGGAGGAAATGAGTAAAAAACCTGATGTGGCCCCAAAGGGCTACCGTTAGGCTACTCAGCCATTGTTGTACCTAGGACTTTGCATGGTGAAGGAAAAGCCCCTTTACCCTCTTCAGCAGAATAATGAATCAGCTCAGAGGGCCAAATTTTGTCACTTCCAGCCTGTCAGCTTGCATTCTGTTCACTGATTTCAGTAGCGAGAGTTCCCTTCTCACAAGCATAGCTAGGACCAGAACTGAACTTCTAGTAGCAGTATAGGTGATACCTCAGAAAGATAAAATTTTGTTTCTATACTGACATCAGCCCAATTCAGGAGGGAGTTCCTGCTTAAACTCACTCACCCTTTCTCTGTAGAGTTACAGTCAGTAAACACATCCTCTCTGCAGTCACAGCCTTATAGAGGCCAAACTTTTTCTTGAACTCATCCCCACTGCTACATCATTTGTTGCCCTCCTACCTCCTTATCGCATGACAGCTACAGATAGTGCAATTTCCTATTGGTGACACACATCCAGGACAAAAAGAAGGCAGCGTTACCACAGAGGATGAGCAGAACAGCATGCAAGGTGGGACACAACATCAGCAAGTGACATAAAAACAGGAAAGGATTGAAATGGATGTGCCGAGTGCTTGGATCCCACACAGGTCAAGTTCTCTGACCTACATTTAAATGGGAAGGCCCTACAGCCAGAGGGCAGCTTTGCCTTCCTTTAAACTTCAAGGGAACTTGTATGAGTCTCATACAATTTGATTGTATGGACTGGAGAGGAGCTGAAGTTCGATACAGCCAGGAATACCAATAGCACCTCCCTGCTGCAGGGAGGGAAGAGTCTGTTCTCAAGATAAAAAGGGTTCAGGTGGAATACAGGGACACTGGAATACTGGACACCTTATGACAGAGCTGGGTCACAGGACTTTTAACATCTATCCCAGAAAAGATAGCAAATACTTTTGCTCAGTTTCTGAGCTTTCACAAGCCAATCCAAACCAACTTTCCAAACTTCTAGAAATTTATCACCATTCCACTTCAGACATTTTATGCACGCCTACTACTACAAACACATGCAGTACCGCAAGCTCCCTGTTTCAGGGGAAAAGCCCCTAGCAAGACATTCAAAAATAAAGCCAGCCCCATTTTTTTCTCCATGCAGGTAATCTCCAGACCCTTACCTGGACGACAGGATGGCCTCCGGTTGGTGCCTTGACTGCCCCTCGGCTCCCCTCTGTCTCGTAGTGCGCACGGTGGTGAGGCTTGGGCTGGACTTCGATCCGCAGCTCGTAGGAGCCAGACTGGCTGGAGAGAGGCCACTCGAGGGGTGGGAGCGACTGGACGGGCAAACTGGGCAGAGAGAGACCAGACAAGCTGAAGCCTTTCAGCACTTTATTTCCCAAAGCCCTGAGCTGTTTGTCCTCCAAGAACCCCACTGGGCTGCTCCTGCTGACACACTCGGGAGTTTGTTATTAATTTCAGTGACCGCATGCTGTCCTGCTCATGCTTGATTACAAACCTAGATGGAATTCAGGACAAACACAGTAATTTCTGTGGGCCCATCTCCTGGCAGAAGCATGACACCTCCATGATCTTAAATAGAGATATCTGTAGCAGTTGCATTATTTCAAAGATCCCCCTCTTTTACCTAACTTTGATGAGTGCCTTGAGTTTTGAACATGGGTAGTGTACATTGAAAAATTATCTCCATTTGCCATTACTTGCCAGTTGTGTAAGTTAGTAACACTGTATGATTTTCACAATTAATAAGATGCAGAAGAATAAAGTGCAAAATAGTCTTTCCTGATAATAGTTCTCCTGTTATCAAAATGCACAAGAGCTTACCACATGAGATCAATACAATCAAACATACAATTTGAGCTTGCACTGCATTTTAACCAACTCCAACTTTGTGAGTATAAACTGCTGCCAGGACTGATCTAACAAGTCACAGAAAGACACAATCTATGTGACTTCTTCTTCCTCTTGCAATTTGTGTTTCCCACGTTCGGAGCAGTACGGGGTAAACCCAGCATGGGGACAACCATGCTGACACGAGGGATGGCACAGCTGACAGGATCCCAGATGCGACTCAAAGTGGAGTAACAAATTTGGAAATTGCCATTCTGGCCGACACACAACAAACAGGGTCCAAACTGATGTCCTGCTGGGTGCTGCCAGTGCCAGATAACAGAGGGAATTGATGAGAGACATGCAAGTGACTGAGATTTTGGTTAGACGACAAATTAATTAACAAACACCAAGTCACTTGGAGTGGAATGAGTGTTCGGTCTGACTTGGAGCAGCATGCTCCATTCTGACTTGGGAAATATTTGAAGTATTTTTTATCCTTGATGGAAATTTGTAAGCAAGACATTTGCGGAATTTAGAAAAGCAACCGAACCATTCTCTTTAAAAGTAGCTGGATGGAATTAGAACATTTAACCTTTGTCAAAGGCTGTTTGGAATCTGCTCTTTATACAAAGTTTGGCAAACTGATATGAATTTTTTGCGTGACGTGGTACCAATGAAACACTTCGGCGATGTTTCTTCCAAACCCAGACCACTCACCTCACAGAGGGATTGGGCTCACATGAACCAGGGCTGTCCCCACGCACTTAGCTTTGCCCTGCAGCAGGATCTGGCCCAGGGGAACGCTCCTTAGGGATCCTCATGCACAAGATAGGGCATCATACCATGAGAAAATACCCAACCACAAGAAGCATTACATACCTGCAGATAGGAATTGCTGGCATCAGTTGTTTTGTCCAGGATGGAGGAACCAACAAAATCGATTCTGGGGCTGAGTTTCTCCTGTCCTCCTGCTCGCAAGGCCCGTGGAAGTCAACAGTCTGAAAGACGTGACATGGAATGCTGTTTTTGTGGGAAGGCATGGACGAAGGGTCAGGGCTGGTTTTCCAAATTTTCGTGGGAACACCACAGGAAGGATCTGTAGGGAGGCTGTTCATAGCATCCATGGAAATAGAAGCGGTGGGCAACTGCGTGTAAGTAACTGAAGAGCTGTCTTCCCTCAGTGGGATGCGAGGAGATGATTGTGGAGAGGGGGTCCTTGACTGTCGTGGAGAAGTAGAAGGCAGCTGAGTATTGTAGAGCTCAGTGCAAGAGTACCTCCGTTTTGCACCTGGTGACGAAGACCTTGAGTTGGGACGGGGTGATGGTGAATGTTGTCCCAAGCAGGTTTCCTCCGTGATGCTTGTTCGTGGTGACATTATTGGAGAGGTTCTAGGAGAATAATGAGTATGGATGTTTTGAAACTGCGGACAAAGGTCATCACTAGGACCATTATTTGGTGAAACACATGGTGATGTGCAAGGAGATAAATTTGTCTCTGAAATGAAACTTGCAGAGGAGCCGCTACTAGCTGGGCTCAAACACAGTGGTTCTCTGTAGCCCTCAAAGCCAGGGACAGGCAGGGTAACCCTCGGGCTAGCCGTAGCTGAGTTTGGCTGATGTTCTACCAAAAGAACATCTGTGTCTCTGCTGCGGTAGGGACCCCCTGAATGAATCAGTTCAGGATATGGAGTAATTTCAATCCTAGGGCTCGGAGCAGAGGCCCCTGCAGCGTTGGCAGGGTTTGTAGGTGTTGTCCCTATGCTATCTGGCTGTCCATATCTGCCCATGGGATCTGCAGAAAGGCTAGAAAAAGGCAGGGGGCATGGCTTGAGGCCACAGTCCAAGACATCATGAGCGTATGCAACTCCAGAGGGTGGGCTGTTGGTTTTATGTGGAGTCGGTTCTTCTGGAAAAAGAAGGGTCTCTTTAAGGCTATAAATATTATTACAGAAGCTGAGCAATCATGGATTAAAATATGCATATTTATAAACTGATTGTGATCTGATATTAGGTAAATATTTGTTTAATTATTTTAACTGCAATTAATGCTTGTGAAAAGTACTGGATTAACAGCCAGGGAAGCTCAAGTGCTCAGAGCAGATGCAGCATGGACAGAAGCACTGCAAACTCCTCCACACTGCCCTGTTGGGCTCCCACTACCTGAGCTAGAGGGGTCACCTGGAAGGGTAGGCAGCACATCAGCCTCTCTGCCCATTTAGACACGGGCCTTCCTATTCATTTTGCCAACTCCATCCATTAGCATCAACTGAAATGTTGTGATGCCAGTCAATTTTTGTCAGCTACAAGCTGGAGTGAGACCATCACATCATGAAACCACTTCCAAATAGATCTATATAAAACCAAAAGGTTAAGGAACAGCTTTTGGTGAAAAGTAAAGCCCAGCCAAAAAAGGTTTCATGAAACCAATGCTGAGTTCAAGCTCAGCATTATAAAGTCAATTCTGTGTGAAGATTTGTTTGGCTCCATACCACATCAACAAGTCTTAGTAACAGGTTTCACATAAAAAAGCACCAGATGATCAGAAAACACATTCACAAAGGTTTGTTAAAAAAGAAAGATATAGAAAGAATCCAATCCCATTTTTACAGGCAATCACTTTCTAATTCAGCTCAGAGGAGGATTATAAAGTACAGAAAAACACGTAAGTGTTCAGTGGAACCCTCACTGCTGGTACAGAAATTCTCAATTCTTAGAGATTCTCCATTTCGCAAACTGTCCCCAGACTGCAGAGCATAGGGATGCTTCTAGGCCAGAGCAGGATTCCCACCAGCATTGCTGAGCCCAGCTCAGATCTCATCCCAGCACCCCATCGGGTGCTTAATACCAGGGGCATCTGAGAGCAAGTCATGCCAGGTATCCCTGGGACAGACTCCTCGATGAACATCAGCTCCAGTAGTTTCCCTAGCCTGGGAGCTGAATAATACTTGTCATTACACAAGAACATGCAGGATATCACCAGGAATTTTATGGTTTTAAAGACTTTAATGTATCCAGCAGGAAATATTTGAAACAGCACGATTTGAGATTAATTTGCTTTATCTGTTCACCCTTGGGCACAGATCAGTATGTGTCACAGTCAAAGAGCTTTTTGGTTCCAACATTTTCTCTAAGTCCTACATGAGACAGCATTTCCTCTGAGCAATACCATTGTACATAAAGCCAGGTAGGAGCCAACCGTACTTTTTGCAAGAGCAGCAAAAGGCCGTAGCGAAATTTCTACACAGAGACTATCATTCAATTTCAGGGGTTTTCTGGTATCTTTCAGTTTTAAATCCCTCAGTGTGAAAGCAAAATCCACCACAGATTGGTCTGTAGTGAGAAGTTCAAAGCCATCTTTACTTTTTGATTATGAACCTGTTTTTCTCCTCCAAAGTGGCAGCATTTCCCTAGTCATTAGCTCCATTAGGGATTTTTTCTTAAAATTAACTCAGCTTTAAGATTGTGTAAATGAAGACAGAGTCTCAGCATGGACTGCTACTACTACTTTTTGTGCTGAAAGTTTTGCAAAACCTGGAGAAAACTCCACTTAAAGAAAAATTTAGCAGGAAATGCTGAACTTTAGTGTTTATTGGACAACACCAGCCTGCCAACCAAACAAACCAACACACAGAATTTCTATGTGACAGGATCAGAGACAACTGGAAGAGTCCAGCTTGCAGAGTCCTTAAGGTTCCCTCTGGCTTTTAATCCCAGCACGTAGCTGCTTGGGGAATAGGGAAAACAGCAATGAGTAACTGAATTTTGAGCTGAACATTTTTTAGCACCATTATCTCAGATATCAGAGCTTTGGCATTCACAGGAATTCACGTGCCACTCACATCACTCATATTCTGTCACATCATGCCTAGATATTGGTGCTATGATTCACTGTGAATTAAACTCATCCCTCCTTAGGGCTCAACAGAGCAACACGCCTTCTCGCAGTCGCACAAAACATCGCTCCCACTGCTTTCAGAAGAATCATTCAGATTCAAATTGATGCAAGCGAGCAAAATCAGCACCAAACAGAGCAAAGATTGACATCAAGAGTCGAGACAGGATTCACACAGTGATCAGTAATCGCATAAAAGCTCTCCAGGCTGAACAGCTTCACATCAAGGAACAGGCGGCCGTTTCAGTTCCCCATTCAACAGACTGCTGTAATAGCTGCCCCCACCGCACACGTTAAATCTTACTATCTGTGCCATTAGCTGCCAGGTACACATACAAGAGGGAAAGAATAACAGGTCCTCACAACGTATGTCACGCAATGAAGCCAGCATGTTCAGATTTGTGTCGAGGGGATAGGGGGACAGCAACAAGATATTTATATGTGCATGTGTAATTTTTAAGGTTTTATGAATAACAAACACATACACCCCCCATTTTGCTCATTAAAAACAGGCTTTCGATTATTTATATTATTTTTCTTTCCTTTTCCCTGAAACACTGTGTTATTAAGCACTTTCAATACAAGCACTTTCATCCTGGCTATCCACCCTCCAAGAGGATCCGTGCTCCAGATATTAATGACAATATTTCGGCACAACAGCAAGCTGCAACACGACCGTGCCTTCATGCAGCATTCTTCCCAGAGCACTCCAAAGCGCTTCACAGGCCACGCAAGCTGGGATTGCTCACCCCTCGCTAGCCGGGAGCGAGCCAGGCAGGCACCCTTTGCCAAGCAGACAACACCCACAGCCTTCCTCAGAACAAAAATATTTAGCTTCCCCCCCACTAAACACACACACACACACGTTGAATTATTGATAAAGCGGGTGGCAGCGCTGGGACGTGGGGAGTGCTACAGACGAGTGCGGCTTGGCCCGCATCAGGTCAGGGAGCCCCTGGGCTCGGGGCGGGGGCGGCTCCGTGCGGCCTGGAGACGCTGCCGGGCCCTGACGCATCGGCCTGGCTTCAGCAGGACCCAGGGCTTGAGGGTTTTTTTGGGAGATCTCCCGGGCCTGCGTAGCTTCAGAGCTACAATGAAATCACTGTCCCAGGCGCTGTTGCCCACGCCTGTGGCGTCACAGTCTGTTGCTGCAGAAACGCCTGTGATGCTACAGGGCAACACTCTGACTTCACGGGGGAGGGAGAAGGGGCGCTTGGGTGAAGCAGCGAGTGCTGCGTTCCTGAAATAAATGGCTCTTCCACTGACAGCAGCAGCAGTTTTGGCTCGTGATTCAGCAGGAGCAGGACTGGCTGCTCAGCTCACTGCCGATGTGCCCAGGATCCACTCAGGGAAGGGGAGGACGCAAGCCAACATCCCACTTCCCCATGCAAGCGCCACGGGAGTTTGTTTTTCCAAACAACATCAGGAGACAGGAGGGTCAGGGAAAGGTTGTTCCCCTCCTGCTTTCCCTCTGCATTCACAGGCACCAGCCTGAATGTGGAGCAGCCCCAGTCATGGCAGCGTATCCCATGGGTGCTTCTCCTCAGCGCAGGGAGGAAAAGCTGCCCCCATGAGCTTGGTTAGGGTGGCAGGAGCAGAGGAGAGCCCCCCGCAGGGCACCCTGAGGAGGCGAGGGGCCATTGCATCCCCATACAATAGGACCATTATGATCAATAGACCTAGCACACATGTTCTGCAAGAACTGAAGTATCTTTGCAACCTGTGTGGAACTCCAGGCAGCACGGCTTTGCTCCCAGTGTTGTGCCACCTTCAAGGATTCATCTATTCCTGCACCCCAGCACACAGACAGAGCTCTTTCTGTGAAGGACGGCCCTCTCCACTGCTTTTTCTGACCGCAGCTGGACAGACATCTCAGGGAGCGACCCAGAGCAGCACAGCTCCCCTGACACCCCTCTTTCTGCCCCTGTCACCACAGGGCTTCCCCACCTCCCTTCACTTGGGCACTGCTCAGTCTCTTAGCCTTAGCTTTCACTGCTGACTCATCCTCTGATTCACTAACAAAATATCCTTCTTGCTTGAAAGGGAGTTAAAAGAAAGAGAACTTCACATCCAAACAGCACCGGTGCCTCCCCACATCCTCAGTCAGCGTCAGCGCAGACTGTCAGCAGACCTACTCCACCACTCCCCCCTGGTACCCAAGCCTCACGGCTAGCGACGGCCTACCTCCAAGCCCTGCGGGAGGGATCGCATCCAAGCTGACAGCTCTTTATTACCCGCTTTGTTCCTCAGTCTTTATTCAGTTAAAAGTTCACAAGATGATCTTTCCTCTTCTCACAATAGGAAATGGAAGCAGAACTCTGTACACTACCACGTTATAAATAAACAGCACACCAGCTCCTATAGACACACGAATGCTGCAGGCGGCTCAACTAACCATCTGGTGGCTGGGCCACCTCCCCAGGTGCTCACATTGCAAGCAATTACCACGAAGAGCTAAAACACAGGTGAAAAAGATCAATGGATTTAAGTTTCAAAGGATTTAACTTTTCACACACCTCTGAAAGAGGAAAACGTGTACTGAGGCCTGCTGGGCCCAGGAGATTTCCCCAGTCTGGCCCGACGCACACCAGTGCGTGCACACATGTGTTTGCAGCGGCCCACCCTGTGCTGTTTGTTAAACAAGGCAGCAACTTCAAAGCCATTCAGTCAGCCAAATGTGACCTTGCCAATTAGCATGAAATTAGGGAATAACAGATCACCAGAGCAACTGCATTCCACAATGGGTTCATACAAATCATCATCTAAGAAAAGCTAAAGATAGCCGTGTGCGGGACAAGGCAGCCAAGGGAACGCAGGGAAGAAGCTTGGATTTGACCTCACACCCATTTGCTGTAATTTAAATTGAGTTACTTATTTGCATAAGTAAGACAGTCCTAAAAATTTTTAATTACTTATTATCATTTCATGACGAGTCCGGAGCTTTTTTGCATTTTTCAAAAGCTGGGTATTCTGATATTTACTCTAGCTGCCTGGAAGCTCAAAGTGAAAGTTGGTTTCCTGAGTGAAATCTGGTATTCTCTGTTACATGTGCATATTTGTTTCCTTACTGTACGGCTGCTGCTGAACACTGCGTCCTGTGTTACCGAGGCAGTTACCAGCACTGAGCTGCAAGCATTTTTCCCCTTTTAATAGCTTTGTAGTGGGGAGAAAAAGGAGGAATGAGGCAAATTATACAGCGTTTAACAACTACAAGAGGTAGCAATGTCCCTATGAGTCTATCTACCTATAAGTCAGCACTTAAAAGAATATTAATATTTACAGGTACTCCCTGTTTCCCCTCTCTATAATATATATACATAGCCATTTGCTTTAAGATTCTTATTGCAAGATGCAATGTAAAGGCTGCTGAGCTACAGCAAAGGCTTGAGTCTATGAGCAAATCCTCCTTCTGACTGCCAGGCTCACCTGTTGTCGTAGGGCAGGATTTGTCTGGAATCTTATTAAAAGATGGGTTTTGTTTGAATTTTAAGTTTCAGAACTCCACTCAGAGGATCGCTTCTCAGAAAGGTTAACCTCAAGTATCAAAAAAAAGATGTGCTAGTGCTATCTATCGGTGGAACAATCATCCCATGGTAAACACAGAACAAAAATACAAGAACTGACCTGCAAAAGCAGAGCAGAGATCTGGCTTTCCATTTTTTTGTCTCTCATAGTGGAGAGAGATTATGGAATTAGTAAGGAATAACATTCAAAACATTTGTCAGAACATGTTCATCAGGGAATCCTATTTGCAGGAGCTAGTTCAAATTCTCATTTAGAGTCTGCCATTCCTCTCGCAGAGGAGTTGTAACCTTGCTGGGAGGTTCAACAGGTGCAACTACTTTCTGTCAGTCTCCTCTGAGAAACAAAGATATTCAGCACCTTTCAAATTTGAAATTAGATAAAACTTGGGGTACCACTAGCAATGCCTCCACGTGTCTCTTTGAAGGGCATGAATCTAACACATAGTTTAAAAGGGCAGTAAGCATCTTCCACACCCAAGCGAAACCATGACTTCAGCCTAGCAGCCAGGACACCCACTTTGCACAATTCCCAAAGCCATTCACCTGGGCACTTCTTGGAGTTCAGCCTGCTAAAGGCAGACATGTCTGGTTTGAAAATACCAAGGAGAAGATAGCTAATTAAAGTCTGGCCAGTAAGGGTGAAAGTAAAAGGCACATGGAAAATGGCACTGTGTACAACACTCCTGCTTATGGAAATGGTTGGCTTAAAGAGGAATATCTAATATTAATAATATTGACCGTAGGGTTTTTATTTACCCTTTTTTCCTCTGTTGCTTTTATAGCAGTCCATGTTCCTGTTGTCTCAGGCACACATAAGCACTCCTGAATGCCAACTGCTTTCAGTAAGAATATTTCTGGCATTTCCATGGCAACAAGTTGTGATATAGATCCTACTTTTAAAACACAAGCTTAGGTAGATACTGTCAAATCACCACCTTTTAAAAAATTGTTTATCATGAATAAACTTTCATACCAATCCATTTCTAGAGCCCTGGATTTCTATTTGTTTCATTAACTATTTTTTTAATTACTTTTAGCATGTTTGCAGAGATTTGTTATTATAGGACTTGTCATGAGCAGTGGGTGGAGCTGCCCAGACTGAGGAAACCAGAGCCTCTTTCAAACAGGCTTTGAACATAGGAACCAGACTCAAATACGGGGATCCTCGCTCAGACACTCCTATGGTTTTGGTTCCATTTTGAATCCTCCACTGAAAGGGACTTGTTTTCCTAACTGCAGTTCATCTGAGGCCAGAATCTCACATGAACAACAAGCATCATTTACCACCAGCATGTGGATAAAGCCCTTCCTCAACATTTGAACATTTTCTGTTCTCGTGTAAACACGCTTTAATCTTTTGTACATTAAAGGTCACGGATGTATACTGGATTGCTTACAGACTCAAGCTGGTGCCTTTTCAAAGCAAGAGAGAATGTTCTCCAGATTACAATGCCAGTATATATGGCTGTGATTTTTTTTATGCTAATGATTTCCATCTTTGGAACAAACAAAATTACTACTAATTATGGTTTCCAGTCATTCAAATGTGGAGAAAGCAGGCTCAAGAAGGAAGTTACTTCTACTACAAGCGTACACTGCTCTGCATTTATGCGGTTGAGAAGATTAAACTTTCTACCCCCCACCTACGCACTGCTATATTCTGTGGAACTTCCCACCTAAGGCCTCACAGCAGTACTCGCTATTGCAAAGACGTGAAAAGAATAGTATCTGAAACTTTCTCTGAAAGTGAATGTATTTTCATTAAAATCACTGACCTCTTCCCATCATGGGTTTATTACAGCATGGTTTGATCTACATTAATCCTTGAAAGAAACTTCAGCTTTGGACATTGGATGGCATTAGCCACCCTAACTCAGCTGCCATGCTGGCGCACGTTTCTATATGTGCGCATGTAAACAAAGACTAAAACTCAGCAACTGCTCTCCATTTTGCTAATGATGCCACAGTTCAGGCCTATTGGGTCTCCTTCACCTGCACCATCCCCTAAGAACACAGCATCTTCTTCAAATGCCCTAACGAAATGCCACCTCTACTGTGCAGAATCAAAAACGAGCATGTCTTAGAAATGACATCCCAGCACTGCTTTCCTCGGGGTCCTGCCCCTTTCATCTGGTTTACACAGATCTGTATTTTAAGAAGCTGCAAGTATCACTTTTTAGTACCACTAACAGGCAGAATCATCATTTGGAAAGTCAGGGAGCACTTGTCACGACACTTTTAGTACCACAGACTTGCATGAAGTCGGAAAAGTAGGAGAACAACCTGTCACTTTTTTTAAAAAGACCTTTTCTTTTTTCAGTTTAACCAAAGTCTATGACATCTGAACCCAAACTGAAAACCAGCTCGGCAGAGCTCCCTGCCACGCCAGCTCCCTAACTCTCCTCCTGGGCAGGGAGCTCCCAGCGCACCCTCTGCCGCCGTGAGGACGGCCACAAGGCAACCAACCGAGCCGGGCGCTTCTCCATCTCCTTCCCGCAGCCCCAGGACTTTGTGTCACTACCAGGCGAGTCCCAGCATCGCTCCGGCCACCACCGAGGCACCTCCGCCTGCTGCAGCCCGGACGGGCGCGGCCAGAGCAGCCCCGCATCCCTCAGCGGGTGGCAGCAGGAGGCAGCAGGAGGCAGCGGGGCACCGCACCCAGCCGCCAGCCCGGCCGGGGGCTCGGCGAGGCGGGCAGGGGCCGGCAGCAGCCCCGGCCCCTTCCTTTTCCCCCCCGGGCCGGTCCCCGGGGACCGCTGGGTCCGACAGCGGCGGCCCCCGTCGGGGCGAGGCGGCGGCGCCCGGCTCCTCACCAACCTTCGATCGGCTTCAGGTAGTCGTAGTCGAAGAGGATGGAGAAGTCAAACTCCTCCTGGGGGCTGCCATCCCGGGCCGGCCCGGGGCCTTGCCCGGAGCCCCCTTCCTGCGGCTCGGGCTGCGGAGCCCGGGCAGCGGCGCTCATCGCGGCCAGAGCCCGGCGGGCGGCGGCGGCGGGGAGCCCCGGAGGTGGCCTTCAACAGCGAGCGGAGAGAATTACAGGGGATGAGAGGGGGAAGAAATAAAAGAGAAAAAAAAATAAAAAATAAAAGAGGGGGAGGAAAAAAAAAAAAAAAGTAAAGGGAAAAAAAATAAACTCTCGCAGGGGTCGCGCAGAGGCCGGCGCGGCTGCCCCCGACGGCGGGGTGCGGGCGAGGAAGCCCTGCGGCGGCCCACGAGGGGATGGCGAGATGAGCAGCGGCTGCTTCCTGCTCCCGAGCAGCCACCTGCCGCCCGGGGCCGCCCCCGCGGAGGAGGAGCCCGGCCCGGCTGCACCGCACCGGCCCCGGGGAAGGGTGGCCCCGGCCGGGGTGCCGGTGGCCGAGCGGGGCCCCGCTGGGGGAGGAGGAGGGAGAGGGAAAAGGGAAGAGCTGGGAGAGGGAAGAGCAGGGAAACGGCCTCGCACGGTGCTGGGGAGCCCCCAGTGCCCGAGCTGCTCCCTGTCCTGTTACCCCAAGGGTCCCTGCTGAGGTTGGCAGGGGCTGCGGGCGGTGCTGCCCTTGCCTCCTGCAGGCTTCACACATCCCAAGCCACGTGCTCCTTCCCCTCGCCACAGGCAGGTTTCTGGGAGCATCTCCTGCAGGAGACTGACCTCCCTTCACTAGAACACCTTTAAAAACGCAAAGCCCGTCATGCACAAGGCCTCTGTTCTTCCCTGCCTTGCTCACAAACAGCGTTTCACCCAGTGGGCCTCACCGCCTTCCCTGCTGACCACAGCACCAGTGCTGCCAGCTTCCCCAGGTACCCCTCGCCCACCCAAGCCACATTGGCTGCATTCATCGGTCTGCCCGGGGCACTTCCAGGGGCTGGTCGCCTCCTGCCAACAGCCCTCTGCCCCTCTGACGGCTGCTGCTACCAGCAGGCTTCACTTGTGGGTACCTGGAGATCCTAAATTTGTGTGTTTAGAGCATCTGTGGTCAGAAGACTCTGTTCCTTCGCTTACCTGTTTGTATGGTTCCCTTTATTACTGAACAGATTGCTGTCACTGGGTCTGTGGCTTTGAAAAGCGCTCTTAGTCTGTAGACAGGGTAGGGAGGCAAAGGCAGAGAGACCAAGATCATTAAAAAGGTATTTTAGTGTTTACTTCAACTTGTTTTTATTTGCTAAGCCTAAAAAGCCTACAAATCTGACCCTAAACTACTCGCCTAAGTCTGTTTCATAGCTCACATCAACTGGGATCTCTATGTTGAGGCTTATAACCTGCCACTGTCATCGTTAATATGGCCAGCCACATCATCACCTTCTCATCGCATTTTTTTACCATCCTTTGCCAGTTTGGAGTGCAAGAACAACTATGCTGAGCTGCTGCAGAAGCCCGCAGCAAGCCCTGTACCAGCCAGTCGCCCAGCGGCAGCTACTGGGACGTGTTTAGAGGCACCTATTGGTGACTGGGAACACTGCATCAGGCTTTCTGGTGTGAAGGGAGAGTGAGGGTAACTGCAAGGGCTCTGCTTTTGGGGCTGCATAAAGGCAGCTGGGGAGCAATCAGGCAGGATTCAGGCCTTTATGGCATTAATTCTTTACCTGAAAGTGGCAAGGGTTAGGGATAGCAGACTTCCAGAAAGGGCAGGCGATCCGGCAGACCTGATGGGCTGGGGTTTTTACTAAGGTATTTACAGGAGATGGTTAGCTGGAAATACCGGGATCCCTGCTGGTATGTTCTGTCTATACATGTACTGCTGGGGAGCAATTTCAACAGGGAAAGGAAAGCCACCAGTCCACATTCACAGCCACCAGCTTAACGAGCCATTTCACTGCAGTCAGTGCCAGGTTTTAACTCAGCAGAGACTAAAAGGACAGTATTTCTTTCTCGGGAACGCACAATATACGTAGTAATACAATAGCTTCCTAGGACCAAGCTATTTGAACTTTCTCCTGAGCTCCCTGCCAAAACAGCCAGGAACAGCAATTAGCTGGGTTTCCGCACGGTCAGCAGGCAGCTTTGTGTGTGCACACGCATGTGGACAAGCAGCGTGAAGAGCCCACAGGCTGTGTACATCTCCCCTTATGCCACACGATGCTGCTTCCTGGCCCGCTGTGGTTGCTTGCCTGGTGCGGGGACTGCTGAAGCCTGTTTTGGAAAGGATCCAGTGCTCTCTCTGTGGTCGAGCTGGAGACCACAGTTAAGTCTACCTCATCTGCTGCAGCGCTTCTTAATACTACACGAGGCGCTCGCACTCTGTAGTTTCTTACTGGTTCGGCCAGGGACAGGGCTCTGCTGCCGCCGGGCACAGACCGGGAAGCCTGCGCAGCCGGTGATTAGCGGTCTTGGCTACTGGGATTCAGAAATGAGGCCACCCCAGGAAGCTGCAGATGGGGCTGAGCTCCTACCCTCAGGAACGTGCATGGGGAACGGCAGGGTACCGGCTCCTTAGGGAACATGTGCTGCTGTGTCTGAGGGCTTGATTCCTTCTGAACTGTTTAAATTTGAAGAAAAGAATATATTGAATTGGTGTATTTATATATCTGTTCTAAAATGATGCTTACCATTTGCTGGAGCACTAGCCTTTTATCATTAGCCCTTCTATTTAAAATTCATTAGAAAAACTAAATATACTTGCTGATCTTGGCTTAGCACTAAAGAGAGCTGTCATTCTTCCAGCTAACAACACATGGAGCACGATTGGATAGCATCATTTATATTAGCCACAAAAAGAAAATATGTAAATGATAATATTGGCCTTTTTAAATAAGATATGGGTGATTGGCAGGAGAGCATGGGGAAATGACCCCAACTTCTGCTAAATCTTTATCCGATCCTTCATCCTATATTTCCTAGCTTGCCTGCAATCCGTTAAGAATGTCAAGTTTTAAAGTTATCCTTAGCTACTCCTAGAATTAGTAATATTCCACAAATGGAAAATGTACCTTCTGCTTTCCAAGAGGACCATGTCATTCGAAATAGCTTCACTGCTAATTCATCGAATCATAAATTCTGACACTGGCGAGGAATTAGGGTGACAAGACAGCAATGAGAGAAGTGTTAGAGAAACGTAGGAATTAGCTCAGCTTGTAGGATTCAACTTTTTTCTTTTTTTTCTCCCAGCAGACAACCTGACAGATGTCAAGGAGCAATAGCCACCAGGCACACAACTGACTGCGTTCCTCTGCTCCCTTCTGCAGCTCATGGGGCACATGAGGACATTGGTCCCATATGCCCACTGAGCTGTATCATACAGGAATTGCAGTTTCCACAGACTTTGAGTACGCAGAGGTGTGAGTTATAATGTTATACCCTGTGGGCTGCCTTGGAACATACCAATGTGTTATTTTGAACAGAAGTGGTCCAAATCCACAAAATAAAGACCTGGATAAATAGAAATGCATGAAAACCATTACTAGGTGCAAGCAGCTGCAGAATTCAGATCAAGTGACAGCTGTAGTTCTTGGAGACCCCCAAGGACTGAGCAAAGTTTTGCTGAGACTCAAAACATGCTCTTGAGCCAACAATGAGAATAGAACATTATAAATTGTTTAAGTTGTAGCTGTTATAGCTACATAACTTACAAATACTGCCCTCAGTCTGTCATTAATAATTAGCAACGGAGAAAATACAGGAAAACTACTAGGCTTAAGTAGTGCATGGACTCTTCTGCTCAATACATGCACTCAGAAAAGGCACCCAGCCACTCCAAATCAAAGGAAAAACCCAAACAATGTGACAAACACTTCCTAATGCTTGTTTTCCATTAAGGCTGGAGAGAAAGGCTAGAATACAGCGTCCAAGGACCGGAAATACTAGCTGCTTTCCCTAATTCTCAGTCTTTTCCATATCAGGAACACTTCCTTTCTGCAAGGCTGCTCCATGTTTTCTCCTTTCACTGCTCAGAAGGCAACACAGCCGCAAGTCTCCAGCCTCGCTCACAGCTCCGCTTGGGCCCGTAGCACCCACATGAGGGCTCTGGGACTCAGCATCAACTCCTATCTTTCTGCAAAGCCGTTTTCATCAGCCAGAAAGGTGTTTCAAGAAGTTAAGCAAAATCTGTCCTTGGCAGCATTAACAAAAATTGCAGCCACGTATACTTGCAGCAGCCTCTACACAGAGCAGAACTGGAAATACATTGTGCTGCCATTTCAGGGAACTGGAGAATGGAAGGAGTCCTTTTCCACATAGTTGGATCGGTGCTTGCCCTTGGCAGGGCTTTGCTTTAATAAACTTTAAAAGTATGTGAATACTGGACTACCTAGATACTTGGGGACGAGAAGTCCAAAAACAAAGCTAAGAGAGTATTTTCTAGTGTAATACAAACTATGATTTAAAAAGTGCTTCATGCATTTCTCAGTGTTTAAATTCACTGCAGATCTAATTTTTCATTTCCAATTTTCAGTTTCTACTTATACTGTTCCATTGTATTTCCTACACCAATAACTTCACTTATGCAAGCGAGTGGACGATGTTCCAAGCTGAAGGAAGCTTTAGACAATCTTCTCAGAAATATGGTGACTCTGCTAATTATTATGTGGACCACATGAAATGTAACTGGATCAGTAAAACTGTATTTTAAAGCCTCGTATTAAACATTTTAAAAGAAAAAGAAGTTGAGAGAAACTTATTAAAAATGCTGCACCGCTATTTAGCAGCTAAAACCCAGAGAAAATACAAGTCAATATTGTTTTAAAAAATCTGAGAGTTCTACTGGTGTATGTGGCAAGCATTAGAAATTTAACAGGCAGCTAAAACTTGTAGATGGACTTAATCCAAGGTCTTTAAAATGAGCTCAGACTCTGAGTGACTGGTTGCTCAGTCTGGAGTGTGGGGAGGGCTATTAAAGAAAAAAAAAAAAAAAAAAAAAGAGAGAGAGAGAGCAGGGAGAAATATTCTGGTACTTCCTTTAAAAGACACACATGCACACGCTACTATTCAATTTTGGGGTCAGGTTGAGTCAGAGATATTACCCCCCAATTTTAGGCTTAAAGTGGTTTGGCAAGAAAGGACAATGGAAAATTTGCTCATATCTCCGTGTTCCCATTAAGTTCTGAAGTCTGCTGTGCAAACCAAAGGAATGCACATATCATAGTTTAAAAAAATAGATTAAGCCAGTAGTGGAAAAGAAGCTCTAGGATATTATTATCCTAGGCTATTTCCAAAAAATGAATGATGAAACATTTCAGTTAGAATATCTATTGGAATGTTATAAAAGAGTGCTCCAATTATGTCAGTGTCCCATCTGTGAATGTGATTTCTGCCCTGTAAGAGACTCTGAAATGATTCACTGACTGCTAGCTGGTGTAACTGTCTCGCTGTGCATGCTTACCCACAGAAAGGGGCTACCTGGAGCGACAGAGCAGTGAGCAATGTGGAAAGACAGGATGACACAGGGACTTGGTTGCCTGATGAAAATCTCTGCTGTGTCTACTCTATCCTGCTGACAGTTGCAGAAGCACAGCACAGGGGAGCAAAGCTGCTGAAGCATCCTTTTGCTAACAGCGTTAGGCTGTGCAAAGTCTTCATCCCCCATTCCGAACCTGCTCTAATCATGAAACAGGGCTAGAGCCCGCAATTATTAACCTATATTTTACACACCCTACATTAATGAGACTCCTGCACTGTGCTGTGGGTGCAGAAATCCTCCCAAACACAGAGCCTGATAGCACCACGTGCTATTCACTCCTAGCAGTTTCATGCAGCTATTTCTCTGCGGACAGACTGGGAGCAGGACATGAAGGCGAGTCGCTGTCAGACTGCATTCCCATCACTGCTGTGCCACGGACAGAAGCAAGCATTTTGCCTAAGGGAAAAACACACGCCTGGGCCCAGGAGCATATTCTTTCTGGAGCGTCTCCAGGCTGTGTTGTGTAGCTGACTGCACTGCTTGTCTGGCTACTGTGGTCTCAAATATTTGATCTGGAAAAAAAATCAGTGCTTTTCTTTTTGGTCAGTGACTGCAGGGCTCTGGGGAACATCCGCGCCTGGGGAAAGCGGGGATGCATAATAACGGAAGAAATCCTGGTAGGTGCCATCAGAGCACTGCCCTGTGCTTTGGTACACCACCACCCTACAGGAGGTGAGAGTGTGACCTTGACAACACCCAGAAGAGCAAGAAGTCCCCTGTCTTCCCCCTTCCTGCTTTCTCTGCAGCAAAATAACTTCTCTGTGGTGTTGTGAGAGTGACTAAGAGCAGCTGAGGTGCTCAGGAGAGAGGGAGTTGTGGCTGGAGGAAGCCGAGGAGCAGGCAAGGCAATGGCCTGATCCTAAGGCGGTGCAAAGCCGGTCGGAGTCTTTCCATTGGCGCTAGCGAGTGCTCGGATGAGCCCTTTTGGGCGTACGCGTTAACGAGTGTGTTTTGGCAGGTGCCTGGGGAAGCTCGCTAAGGCAGGAGAAAATAAACCAGCCGCTGCTAAGAGCCCTTCAAACGCCTCCTACCCGGTAGCCCGAGCATCCCCTCCGCCGGCCCCGGCAGCGCCCGAGCCTGCGGCTCTGACTCAGCGGCCGGCGGCAGGGCCAGCGCTGGCGGCCAGGGGCGGGAGCGGGCCGGGAGGGACCTAAAATGGAGCGAGGCCGTGGAAAAACGGCCCCGTCCCCCCACACACACACACCTCCCACCCCCCTCTCTCTCGGCACAGCTCCGCGGGCCGGCAGCCCGCCGCTGTTTGAAAATCGCCACTCACCTGCGCTGCCCCCCCCTGCGGCTCGGTGGCTGCGGGAGCAGGGGGAGCAGCGTGGGGCCCCCCCAATCTTCATCCCCCCACCCCCCGGCCTCCCCAGCGGTGCTTTCCCCCGGGGAGGGCTTTCCCAGCGCGGAGCATCCTCCGCTTGGAGCCGCTCCCCGAGAGCCCCCCCTCCCCGCAGCCCTGTCCCATTACCCCATAACCCCATACCCCATAACCCCATTACCCCTTGCACCCTTCCGCGGGGCCGCGCCCTGCCCCAACCGCGGGGATGGGATGGGGGGGACCCCGCGGAGGATGCCGCAGCCCCTCCTAGGCGGCGCCAGGCTCTAGGAAAGGGGCAGGGGACGAGGGACAGCGGCCAGGGGCCACCTCCGCGGGCTGCCGGCTCGGCCCCGGGGCGCAGCGCAAAGTTGCGCCCCGCGCAGGGGGCGCGCACCGAGCGCTGGCGGCGGGGGCGGCTCCGCCTCTCGCCGCGCTTAACTCCTGCATCCACCGGCACCGCCACCCGCAGGGGGGCCGGGAGGAGCGGGGGCACCGAGCCCCCCACCCCCCGGCCCCGCTGCTCCCCCCCTGGGGGGCTCCGAGGCCGGGGGCAGCCGCGGGCACCCCCCGCGCAAGCCCCGCGCAAGCCCCGGCCCGAGCCCGGCGGTGCCGGGAAAGCCGCCGGCGGTGCCCGGAGCTGCGGCCGGGGGCAGGGGCGGAAGGGTTAAGCGGCCCGGGGGGATGTCAGCGAGCTCCTCGGGTGCTGGCTCGCAAGAGGAGTCCCTCTGGCTGAGGTTTAAAGGAGGGTTCTCCAGGCAGCTTTGCAGCGCCTTCACGGAGCACGCTTCGAATCAAACCCAAACCCAAACCCAAACCCAAACCCAAACCCAAACCCAAACCCAGTCCCGTCCCTGCCCCGAGGGACCTTGTCGCCCCAAGAGCCCTCCTGCCCACCCGGCCGAGTGAGCCGAAAACCCGCAGGAGGCACCTGGTCCACGGGGAGACCCCCACACGGCCCTGGGAAAGGGAAAGGCACGGGAGGGCACGCACACAGCACACAGACACGCAGCACCCGAGTAAGACCCTACCTTGATCCATAGACCTCATGATGTGGTGGTAATGTACCAGCCTGCAGGCAGTTTCTCTCTGCATCAGGAATTTAAAAATAAAAATTAAAAATAAAAAAAAATCAATAGCAGGGAAAAAAAAAAAAAAAAGAAAAAAGAAAAAAAAGTCTTCTTTAAACCATGTTCAACCAATGCCGCCCAGACAGAGGGAACCCCTCTTGCTCGCCTCCTCCGTAAGTGTTTGGAGGTGCAAAGAGGGATCCGAACTGGGCTGAGCTTGTTCCTGAAGTGAAGTCAGTTCTCTGCTCTGAGATGAGGGTTACTAGAGAGGGAAAGGCCACTTCCTTCCCTGCTCCGAGTGTTTATAGTCTTTGAATGCTGTAAAATAACGGGATTCCCTCACTGTTTCCTCCTGTTTATCCCAGTGCCATGGAAACTCCTGGATGGCCGCCATCTCCCAAACTGAGGGCTTTCCTGCAAGCTTCACACTCAGGAATCCATGACGTCTCCAGCTCCGGGCCAAGGCAGCTCTGCGGCTTTCTCAGTCTGCAGCACAAGCACTTAATTGTTGAGCAGAAAGTTAGAGAGCGAGAAAGAAAGAAATATGGATGATGTTAAAAATCCCAGTGTGTGCTTTTTAAACAAAACTTGCAGGCACTGCAAAGCCTTTCAAAGCAACAGGGCTTCTGTGCAGAAGTTTTCCTTCTTCCCAGCAGAGACAAGCTCAGGCTGCTGCTGCTTTTACCTTTGAATAAATCATTCAGAAAACTCAGGTCCCAAGCTTATATTTATGTCTTTTAAATTTGCCAGCACCCTATTAATACCCATCTTGTTACTGGCACAGGCTTTGGCTTCTAATTACCACTAGTTTGATTCTTCACGGAGAAGATGAAAAGAAAAAAAAAATCAGTTAATTTGTTTAGTGGCATTTCACAGACCTCTCTCTGTTTCTATTTTTAGATACATTTAGAAGAGAGAGGAGCAACCCCATGGATTTCCATTGATACACGTGGAGCTTAGCAAGAATGAAATAGCCAAGGAAGCCTCTGAAACCAAGACAACCCGTGTGTGTTTACACATACTATGTATAAACAGGAAAATAAAGCAAAAGAAAACAGGAAAATAAAGTCAGAGATGTGAAGCGTGTGCTGTCTCCCAACGTATAGTTTTCACTGGCGTGTTAACAAGCATCTGCCTCTTGATTCTGTACGGGTTCAGTGCCTGCATGCAACTGGACTCGCATATATTTTTTTCCAGAAGCGATCACGAGCTCACATATGTAAACTGCTGCCTCAGGGAGCGGGAGAGCTCTGCAGCTCCCCGGCATTCGTGTCTAACCCCACCGAACGCTGCGACATACCCTGCGAGCCGGGGTGGCTGCCGGGGTCAGCTGGAGCCCTGGGCAGCAGCGGGGAGTGAGTCACTGCACAGGGACTTGGCCCGGCGCTGCACGGAGGGCTGGCTGGCACCCGCACGGCGTTTCCATTTTTCACTCTCTGAGTCCCAAAATCGACTCGAAGGAGGTATCACAATCAAACTTTCTGCTTCTCTAGTTTGTTGTCTTGCAGGCTAGCAACTGCAGGCCGGCCAGGGAAACTCAGCGCACCTCACTTTCCTAGCCTTTGTCATTTTTGGACATGCAGAGGCGGAAATACCTTCCCCAGCTCCTCGCCCTGTTAATGCAATGTGCTTCCACTGAACCCTGAAGGTGCCGGGGAGCCCCCTCCCATGGCACGGCACCATCCCCCCGTGGGGCTGAGCGGGGCTCGCAGCGAGCACCAGCCCCCCCGGGCAGGGAGCATCCCTCTCACACACCCACCTGCTGCAGGGGGCTTTTAGGGAAACCTTTCCTCCTCCTCCTGCAGAGACCAAGCCCCATGACCCCACTGCTCTCTGAGCAGCAAAGCTGGTTGCAGACCTCACTTTTTGGCTGCTGTCTAGCAGAGGTTTTCCTTCACATTGCACCCGCACAGCGATGCCACCGCAGAGCCCCGGACATGCAGCGCGGTGCTGGGGGATGGAGCAGCACACAGGGAAGCACCAAAAAGCTGTGCCTCACACCTAGCCTCACCCTGGAGGATTTGTCCTTTACCAGCCCTCCCCAGGGGCTGCAGCACAGTCCTGATGTTTAGGAGCAAGATCCTGCAACCCCCCTGCACTGGCCCCAAGAGGTGGGTGCGTGCACCCCCAGATCCCCAGCTCCCCTGTGGGATGCGGCCGGTGCTCCTGCACCCAGCAGCTCTGCTCCTTTTCAGAGAGCAGAGGTTTCACACCTATAGCCAGTTTGGCACATGCTCCGAGCCAGTTCAAGCCCAGATCCACCATTTGCATCACTTGAAGCAAAGTCAGAGCCACGTGGTTTCTATTTCCAAACAGTAAGGGGGCGAAGAGATTACTGCCTTGCCTGGAGAGAAGTGCAGGATCACTATTTTTGCACAACTTGCACCCCCATGCCCCCAAACTCCTTACCACAGCACTACCCGCTGCCCCCAGCACCGACCACTATGCTTGCACTGGGAAATGCAGAGAGGGACTGGGGAGGGGGCTTCAGGTGAGGGGGAGCACTGCAGCAGGGCTGGGGTACAGGACCACGGCCGGGGCGAGCAGAGGGAGCAGCCAGGTACAGGATGGGGGGGGACAGCCTGGGGGGGGCCAAGGGCACCAGGCCCTGCCAAGGGTATCCCAGAGCGAGCGGAGAATGGGCGACCCCGATGGAAAGCTTCGCCTCATCCCACGCTGAGCTATAATCGGGGGAGCAGTCACGGCTCAGCGGTTATGGCACACAGGTTGGCTTCCCTAGTCTGGACCGTTTAAAAATACAATGTCTTTCTTTTAATAGCTCAGTTTGATCGGCTCCCGCTAGTTCACATGACAGGGTTTTCCTAAAATATCTTCTTCCACCAAGTTTTTTCCAACTTAAAAATGCTGAATCCTGCTACCCAAATTAAACTCAGTGCAAGGCGAAAAAAAAAATAAAGAAAGAAAGAAGTGAAAGAGGGCTGGCGGCTGCCTCCGGACTGCTAGCATTCCCCAAACCAGCATATGACACAACTGTAAGATTTCCAAGGCTTTTGGAGAGTTCAGCGAGAGAATCGTGTCCTCCACTGGCTGCAGCTTCCCCGCTGAGTTAAACTTTCCTGACGGAACCTTTCTCCATCTGGCTCGGGCTCGCAGCGCGTTGTGAGCGGCCGCGGAGGAGAAGGGGGATATAGTTCAAGTCTTATATAACTGTGCAGGCTGGATGCGGGGGCAGAGACTTTCCCTAGAAACGAGAGATTTTTATATATATATAGTTATTTTTAGCTTCCTTTTCAAAGGAAGGCCAAATACCTCCGACTTTCCTTTGCTTTCTTATTTTGGTATCACTAAGGGATTTTATTTTTGGAGGTAAGGAGCTATTAATAGCTAATATTTATAACTATTTATTCCCTCTTTAGGAGAATACTTCCTCTTCCTTTCAGGGGCATATTTTGGACCGCATCCCTACCCCCCAACAACAGACCCACCTCCCCACCTTGTGCATGGCAGCCCCCAGGATTTACCAAGAGGATGCCCGGCTTTGTGGGTCGGAGCAGAGGGGAGGGAGCACATCTCCCAGCCCTGGCCTGCAGGCAGGTTTGGAAGCCGCTGCTGTCCCCGGGAGCAACCCAGCCTCAGCGCCGGGCACCCAGCCGAGGAGGCTGAGCAAGGAGCTCCCTGCCCACGAGAGGAGAGCTGCGGGTGGCTGGGGGGAGCCAGGAGCTGGCCCAAGGAGCGGGGAGCTGGGTCCTGGGGGTCCCCGCTGCACCTCCTGCCAGGGAATGCTGCTGCCCTGCCAGCTCTGCGCTGTTGATTGGCAATAAAAATGAAATAGCTTTAAAAAATAACACGAATTCTCATGCTCTCCAGGAGATAAGACATCAAGGCTTCCTGAGGATGTGCTCTCTGGCCATTGGGGCAGCTGCCCGGAGAGTTTATCATAATAGACTTCATGGAGACATCTCTGTTTTCCACTTGCAAAGGTATTTCAGGCTCACAGCAACAATAAGTATTTTTGACAAAAGCTGATCACCCTTCCAAAGTAAATACAGCTCTCCCCAAATCTGCCACGACACACAATGCACACCAAGCTTGACGTGTTGCAGGCCATAGGCAGAGCGGTGCCCGAACACCAGATTTAGGCACCTGGGTGTTGTCACTACACCTAGCCCACGCTCCCAAACCAAGCCCAACAGGGACCCAACAATTCCCCAGCTGCAGCTCAGCCTGCTAAAGCAGTGCTAACTGGCATCTCCCTCCGTATTCATAACAGTCCTAGAGCATCGTGACTACAGAAAGCATGGTACCAGCTTACTTCTGACAATGCACTTGTCTGAATAACATATTCACTCACTTGATTAAGTTACAAACGGAGTGTCTGATCTTGTAACGAGCTCCACGTGGCCCGGGGAATCCACCCACATACAGCTCCGAGAGATTGGAACTAGAGCTGCTCGAATTTTTCCCATCAGAACATTTTTTCCAAATGAAAAATAGCTTTTCATCTAAAATGAAAATTGGTCAAAATTTTGTGTTGTTTTTTCTATAAAACTCAATAAACCAAAAGGCTATTTTTTGAGTTATAGTGTGTTAGGTTTTTTTCCTAAGAACTGGCTTTTAGTGAAAGGATTCTGTTTGTGAAAATTAAAAATAATTTTTATAAGTGAAGAATGATTTTTATTTTTTCCCCCTCAACAAAGGCAGTTTCAGAAAACAAAACCACAAATAAAAATGATATTGAAGAAAGTGTAGAGAGCATTCTTTCTCTTCCCCCTCCCCTCAAAAGTTTCCTGTAAAGGAAAAAATAAATGTCTTTCGACTCACTCGCAGAACAATAGGGCCCCACTCTCACTGTCTTTAGTCAGGCAGCTCTTGAATTAGTGTCCTCTTATGGGACCAGGAGGATGTAATTATTTCAGCTGGCCCAATACAATTCCATCCCAGGCTTCAGTGTTCCGCTTTACCTATTACGCTGTCTGCCTCCTAGAAGTATTTAGGATTCCAGACAGACAGCAAAGCGCATTTGCAAAGCAGTCGCACGACTTCAGAACCACTTATGGTGGTTATTATGGAAATGTCTAACACCCTCACGTCAGGCTGCTTGTGAAAGGAGTAACGGACCTGCACCTGCAGGAAAACCTGCTCTGAGCTTCAGCCTCCGAAAAAAACAATCTTGCCATTCTCCCCCCCAGGTAAAAGCCAAACCACACAGCCCAGCGGCAGCACAGGTGCTCCCGGTGCAGCCGGCCGGGACTTGTCCCCCACAGGCTGGCCTCAGGCCCCACTGGTACCCCAAAACATGCCCACCCCAACCCGGCATCACAGCCCAACTCTTACCAAAATCAGTGCTCAGATCCTGTCCCTTTCAATATGCAGAGAGCTTGTGCTGAATCTCAAACAGGGAATTTTAAAGGCAGGGAAATTCATTTGCATGAGAGAGGATACAAGGTGGAGTGACCCTAGGTAGGCCAGAAGGGAACAATTTTCTCCCCAGGAGGCTCTTTTTGACCTCGAGGAGTTTGCAGCTCTGCACCAAGCACTGAAACAGCCGGGGCTGGGGGCGCCAAGCCTGCCCCCACCACCCCCTGCACATGCCAGGGCAGGGGCAAACCCGATCATGCAGCCAAAAACCTGCGGGTTTACAAGGGTTTTCCATGTAGGGAAGATTTAGCTTGTGGCTTGTCAGCCAGGAAGAGCAAGGAACAGGGAAGGTACAGGTGGATCGTGAACTTTGCATGCAGCACCCAAACACAACAGCTTGGAAATAAAAGCAACAGATAGATTTACTGCCTTGTAAGTGGCACTAGGTCTTCTCCAAAGCTGAAATTCTCCTGGCGCCCTGATTTAGCAAACTTGTGCAGAGACGGATGTTTATGCGCCATGATTTATGCTTTTATCCAAACACCAAACATTGTTTGCAGGGAACACTTAAGCCTTCCAGATTGGCACTGCCTTACAAACCACTATCAATGATGAGGTTAGCAGCTCTGAGGCTCTTTGCAAACAAGCAGGTAGGATAAAATTGAACTATAACTTTTTTTTTTTTAGTTAAGCAAATAAGAACCTTAGACAACACCATCAAGATATTGGTTTCTTGCCAAAGGTATTTTCTCTTTAAGAAAAGAAAACCATAGGGCGTTCTTTGTTTTTGTTTTCCAAGGTTTGAAGCTGAGGTTCAGAAGAAAGAGAGGGCTGAAAGGAGCAATTACTCACTGCAATAATTAGGAAGAACATTAGTCACGTTTGGGAGTTGGAGAGGTGCTTCTCTGTGCAGGGATGGCAAGTAAACAGCACGTAACCATTTACCTCTTTCTTTTAGAGCCAGAGCCCCTGTCACAGCAGTCATCAGGCCATTTTAAGCTCTCCAGCAAACAGCCACACAGGTGAATGCCTGTTTTTGAACTCTGTAATGTTGGATTTTTAGCCCCATCAAGTTGCTACCTGGGAAACTCCCATTATTGATCATATCAGGATTAGAACTGCCTCGTGAACCTCCTGCCCTCTGCACAGCAGAGGACACACCCTCTGCACCACCGCCCTTTGCACACCTGGGGCTGAGAGCAGAGGGGCTGGTAGACCCTGGGCACCCTCCCCTGCCTGCTGTGTGGCCAAGATCCTGCAAGGACCTGCCTGCAAGAGCCACGCTGCAGCAGCAGCAGCTCTCCTATGGGGCTGGCATGAGGGCCTGCAGAGCTTTCAGAAAAGGAAAGCATTCACGGCTTAAAGCTAGCCCAGGAAGGACTCCACTCAGCAAACCTAGACAACAAAACCCACCATGCTCACAGAATCCCTGGGCTCCAACACCCGCACCTCTCAGCCACAGCATACAGCTGTGCTGGTGGATAACTCAAACCAACATCATGCTGCTGTCTCACTACAGAGAGTGATTCTTTCACGCAAGGTAAGAGTGAACTGTAGATTAAAGTGATATTCTTGTATCTAAATACAAACTACCTCTTGCTATCAGGGCACTGGCAAAAATACAGGTATGAATAGATGGCATTAGTTTTAGTTACATTAAGTCTGAAGTTGGCTTATTAATAACAACAACAATGAACTAATCCAATTAGACACCTGCACAGTAAGTTTAGGATGGAAACACTGATGCAATCAGCTACTATATCATATGATGGCTAAACTAAATTATGATAATAAAGAAAGGTTATGACTGTTTTTGAAAAGGTGGTTCTATGCCTTTAATATTGCCGCCAGGGCAAGGGAATCTGATATTACATCCTAAACACAATTTACGATTCATTACTGGGGCTCTGGCCACACCCGGCAGCTAATCTAGAATTTCACACATTTAATGAACTTCATACTTGAAATATGTGGTCTGTAAAATCTGATTTACACTGTTGTTAAAATGGTTGGTGTTTGAAAGAAAATATATTTTAAAGTATGTATTTGTGCACAAAGTTTTTTTTTTTCCTAAAAAAATCCAAATCCAGTCATTAATTTACCCCAAAGCATATAAAATGTTCCCTACAGAGTAATTTCTAGTGCAGTATTTCTTTCAGCACCTCAGATTTACTCCCTATGTTTCTTCGGGAGCAACTGCATTCAGTTATAGAAAGAAGTAGAGAGCCTTCACAATATAATTGTAGGTGCTTTGGACAGTAAGTTAACTTGACAAGTCAGCTCATGATGGAGTCCAGGGTCTATAATTAGTGCTTACCTGCCACCATCATAAAAATGCTGCATTTGGTCAGTTCTTACTTGAGCCATACAAGCCTTGCAATCCTAGTTCATTCAAGCGTGTTAGCTTTTTATTGGATGTTAACACCTGATATTTCCTTCAGGCTCTGGTTTTACTGAAGGCTTTGTCGCATTATGTTCTTCGAAGCCAGAATGGCAACAGGAGCTGAAAGAAAGAAGAGCAGGAACATTCATAAATCACTGCCCTGTATGCATCCTTATGGTGAAAGATCACAAAAGACACGAGGGCTGCTGAAGGAAATAGCTGTCACTCAGATGTGAAATACAAGATGTTTCTTTCTGTTGAAGACTATTTATGGTGAGTGCTGCACCTGTAAAAATTAGTTCCACACTTCAGTAACAAGGACTCAAAAGAATTAAACTTAAACAAAACCAGCCAGATTCCCTGGAGGTGCCAAGGAGCACGACCCCCTCAGTGCACACCAGCCAGGGATCTTCCACCAAAATACCAACATGATGCATCTGTTGATGCATCTGATTTTGGAAGGATTTTCTCCCTAAGGGATTAGTGTTGCAAACAGCAATTTTACTTTGCAAATTTGTTTTCTGGATCATTTCTCCTTGTATATAGAAAAGATCAGATGTCAAAAATGTGATCAGCAAGAGCCTGAGGCTGCCTAGAAGCAAAACTGGGAAGCTTTGAATCAAACTTTAGCCCATAGACATTTGCCTGAGAAATTCTGGCACTGGTTTCAACCTAAAATGTAAACTGTCACTAGGGTTAATTTATCTGGATCCAGCTAAAAGGCAGTGATACGTTCAGATAAACAAAAAGGAGGATGCTAAAGACTGGAAAGGGGTGTATCTGGGGAAAGAAAAATATATGAGGGTTGAGAACATCTAAACTTTGTCTTTTAGAAACTTCATTTTACAGCCTAGCCATCAGGGTGGAGAAGGCCCAAGTTTCTATGCCACTCTGTGCGTCACTGATAAATGCTTCTTTGGAGTAGCTCTCAGCAGAAAATAATGGCATGGAACCTATTTAAAACTTGTCTTCTCTTTCTCCTTCTCCAGGGATTTTACTTACCTTGGACACGGACAAATAGAGATGAAGGGAAGAATTGGTTATTAGTTTCCAGCTCACACTTCAGGCGGAAAGATTGCTTGCCCTTGTTTTATTTTATTCACCTTCAAACATTGAAATCACTCTTCTGTTTGTCATTGGGCTCGAAGTAATTGCTGCATGCTAGAAAGAAGCCAAGATGGCCTATTAAATATTTAAAGCTACATTAATAAACAACAGGATGCGACTGCTCCAGTTACTCTCAAAAATTAAATTAAGGATCCCGAGTGCAGACCGAGTGACTTGTAAATATGTCTCGGTGCCCAGGCAGGAGCCCTGTGAGCACTGATGCCCACACCACAGCCCAGGGCAGCCGTGGAGCTGAGCCCTGGCTGGGCAGGGTGGGTGCTGGTGTTTCCTGGGGCTTGCTAACCACAAGAGCAGCTCCAGCAGCACGCACTCTCCTCGCTCATGTTGCAGGCTCATGCCAAGGAAGCCTTGGCAAGAGAGTGGTTAAAACACTGGCTGCTCTTCACTGGGCCTCCGAAACTTTACAGCTCAGGGTGTGCTGGTTGTCAAACATAAGGAGAACAGGATGGAGCCTAATAGAGGTGCAGCTGGAGAGAGCAATAAACATTTCCAGCAACATCTCCAGGGCGAAGAAAGATCCTACCTCCTAAGGGCCTGGAGGCCTGCTGGCAGCACCGCCGGCCCTCGGTGAACAACGACGAGCTGCCTCACTGCCCACCGCAGCCCAGGCCTCTCCTCAAGGGTCCGATCTTGTCAACTCTTGGAACGAGACCGAAGGGAATAAAACACAGTCAGAGCAACCCACTCGAGCTCCCAGATGCAAGTCAGCACCCTGAGATGCCCAGGGGAGCAGACTGAGACGCGGAGCTCGCTGTGTGACAGGCTCTGTGGCGCTCGCCTCAGGTGCAGCAGCGGCTGCAGGGTGTGGTGAGGCGCTGGGTACCGCCGTGTGAGGAGAGAGATGCCGTCTGACAGAGTCAATGCTGATCCATATAAAAGTGCCTTTAGTCATATTGAACTTAGAAATGGTACAGAGGAATTCCACCTCTGCAGACAGCGTCCCTTGGCCTTTTCGATAGGCTCAGCACCAGACGGCGTTTCTTCTCATGGCCGTTGGAACGGGTTAACATGCTCCATCGAGACCATTCTGTGGCATTTCATGTAATAGTCACACCAAGTCTCATTTTAAATAGGAAATCTGATCAATAGCGATTTGTATCACTTTTTGACAAGTGACACAATGGTGAAGTCTGCCACTGTGCAAAATAAATCAGAAGTGACATGTCTTAAAAGTGTAAGAGCCAGCACAAGACAGATCCATGTCTAAAGGCAGAGAAATACAATGCCTACAGCAGAGCTGCAACACAACTTTTTTGGAGCAGATGCGCAACACATGACTAAATATACTGTCTGATGAAATCACGAGCACGGGAGATGCCCCCGTCCCACGTGCCCACCAAGGTGCGTGCCCCAGGAGTGCTTTTGAGCTGACTAAGCAGAATCACGCAGCACCATCAATCCACCTCTATTCAATACTCTTAATTTATATTGTGGGTAATTCTACTTTTACCCTGGTAAACAAGTCTCTGGACATGGTTAAACTACTCAGAGTGTACATTTAAAATAAAATCTGTTTCACATAAAAGGACAAATGAGAATGACTATTACCCCCATCTTTAATGCGCTAAATTCTTTCGCACAGATTGTTCTTGTTACTACTTCTTTCTGTGAGAGAATCTGAACAGCACACAATATTCCTCCTTACGTGCACAATTACAGCAAGCCAAGAAAAGGAGACTTTAAAGTGGGAATGCTATGATTTTAAAGCCTTTTTTTGTAACCCGCTCAGTCAATAACAGTTAGGTCCTAGGCCACAAAGGGATCAAAAGCAGAAGAGGGAAGGACATTCTACTGAAGGCCAAATCCTGCAAGTTGCTGATCATCTATAACTTTAATTACATGAAGCAGAAACTCAAGAGATTTACTGCATAACCTAGAGAGCCCTATACTACCCAGAGTTTTAGGGCAAGGAGATGCTCGCTTGTGGCCCCAGGAAGCCACAGCAGCCAAGCAGGCATTAGGCTGATGGTAGTTTTGTTATCGAATTTACGTAAATGCAGGACTTAGTGCTGCTAATCGCTGCTGCCATGTGCAGCAAACTTCTTCCTTGCACTACCTTTTTGCAGTTACAGCAAAGCCATTTCTGTGATCAACTGCTGCTCGCATTCTCAAACTCACCACTTTACCATGGAGTTGCACAACACTAGCCCTGATCCGCAGTCCCAATTTCAAGACAGGGCAAGCCAGCAAAATTGTTAAATTGAGGTTCATCAAAACTCCAAATAATAGCAGTAGTTTTGTGTGTGCCTTTTTTTTTTTTTTTTTTTAAGCTTCCAATCACATTCCTAATTTAAAAACAAACATTTGGATACACCACGGAGCAAGTATCTTTCCTATATGATTGACTCTAAGGTGGGGAGAAAGTCCAATAATCAAACAGGAAAATAATTTTGTACACCACGCTTTGCCGTGGGTTTGGGGTTCAGACCAGAGACCCCAGGTTCTCTGTCCCCATTTCCTATGTGTGAAACAGGAACAGCAGCAGCTACCTTCCTCTAGTAAACAATTATGACAATGATATTTAACGCCATGCTAATGCAACGGAGAAGCAGCAGAATACAGAAGTACAGCTGTCATTAACTGGAGCCATTGGAAGGAAAAGACAGAGGGCACATCAACAGGATTTTCTTCTTTATGAATGGCTTAAGGTGAGGTTCTGTATGTCTTCATGCCACACGTAAGGCTCAGGGCCATAGTATGAAACCCAATTACCAGCCAGCACCTTTTTTTTTTTCCCCTCCTCCCCTCCCTTTAAAGAAAAAAGACACTAGTATATAATACAACCACAATTTGAAAAATAAGGCCACTGGCATTCTTTGGTAAAGCTTAAGCTGAAAACTTATCCCAGGATGCGTGATCTTCCAAAAATCTGCCAACCCCTGCAGTGTTCAAACTTCTTGTATGACCACAGCCACATGAAGAATGAAATTAAACCCATGGAAATCTTTGACATTTCTACTATTATGCAATGTTTGGGTGAAAAAAAAAAAATTGCAGAAATTCTCCTTCCCTTTCCAGAGTGAGTTTAGAAAAACTATTTCTAGCTTTTTTTAATTACACATTTCACCATTAAAAAGAAACCATCCATAAATTAAAAGAACCACTAACTAGGGCTTATGTAACCCATTTAGAGTGGGAAATTGGTAACACTTGGGAGTGAAGTCTGTTACTGTAATTTCTGGAGTCCACAGCGTTCATTTGATGTGTGCAAACATCACAAAAAAAAATGCGTATTTAACATTTGCATTAACTATTTTACACAAAAGAATGTTAATCATGAGAGAGGTTAATATGCTGGCATCTGTCTCCTATAGAACCTAAAAGAAAAGCTTTTTAATATATATTTAGGAGTCTGAGGGAATAGTTTTTAATGACTGCTTGAGTTAAATAATCTCCCAAGTTATGGATTTACTTTATCTAATTCTATTTTTCTTTCTTTTTATTTGAGGGTGTTTATAGCTCTATTACATTTTAGTAGAAAAACACAGCATTGTGTCCTTAAAGTTACTGCAGTTTCCTCTGCAGAGAATATTCGGCATTAAATTCCTTCCTCTCCCTCCATTTCTGACACAAACACGGCAGCCAGCTCTATCTGTGTGACTGCTGTGTGCAGAGCGAGTTCTTAATCAAACGTTCGAGTGAGGAGAACATGCCAAAAATAGCTGCTCCTACTGCTGTTGCGTCACTGCTTTTCCAAGAGCAGCACATCCATGTTTCGAATGAAAGGCCTGTGCCTCCTAATTCACACCAGTGGGAATCACCAGTACCAACCATCTTCTCCCTCACTGGGGTTACACCGGCTTAAAAAAACCCCAAGGCTAACTCAGCCAGAATCTTCCTGAACGAGCTGGGTCTCCTGAAACTGGCTTTTCAAACAGGCAGGCACCTGGGCCAGCCGGGAGCGCGGTGGCACCTGAATCTCCACCTTGTGGCAACACAGATGCCACCTGCAGCTGCTCCTATGCTGCTCCCCAGGGCTGATGAATACCTTTACATTACGATACAAAGCTCAGATGGCTTGGAGAACGCAATCCTGCATGAAGCTGCAGTCTTGCAAGAAGCCACCGATAAAGCGAAGGACGGCAGAAGTTGCCATCTCCTATACACTTTAAGCTTCCCGCGAAGACAGCTAGCAAACTGCTTATAGCAAAGTCTAACGAAGCAGGTCCACACTGATCAGCAGGGAGCACTGATCATTTCTCACACGTGCATTTCCCATTTAGCCACATTAAAGGGCCACAATGCAGCTTGACCTCTACACTTAATTCTGTCAGAACACATCTTGGACTGATCAAGGCAGGACTAACTCAGGTGCATCACACCTGGCATATATGGATGAAATAGAGAAGTTGCATAAAATTTATTTTTCCACCTTGTTTTACAACATTCCCTTTTAAGTTCTTACACATCTGCAACATATAACTCCACAGAACAATAAATAATTGGCATTCATATTTCTCTTGAATCAAGAGTATTTACATGTTGTTTAAGTAGATGACAAGTACAAAACATCAGCATCACAGTAAATATCCTTTTGACAACAGAATCCATTTCCCCAATTAAAAATTAAATTAAATTAACATTAATTTTTAACAAATTTAAACAATTAAAAATGTTCTCAAAGGCATATAAGTACACAAGTTGTAGTAGGCAGTAGTAATGGACCATATTGGCAAAGCTGTAGAACCCAGGATTTCGTGCAAATCAGAGTTTATTAACTTTGAAATAACTAATAATAAATAAAAATGAAAAGAGCCCATCCAGCTCACACTGACGATTCTAGAGGGCACTCAGCTGGCCCTAGCTATGCAGCTGTGGAGACAAGTCAATCCCCATCTGAACAGCTGTACACAAAGGATGTGTGACGGTGAGCTGCATGCAATATAGATCACATACCTGGTTCAGAGCACTGCTTGTGCAAACTAAGGATTTATTATCTGAAGATGCAGCAGCTCTCTTTAAAAGATAAAGCCAGAACACAAGCTTTAGGGATTCACACATCTAATTCACCAGGGCTCCCTGACAAACAGCCCATCTACAGCAAAATTTCCATCAAGAGTTGCAGTGAGCAAGATAGTTTGTCACAGTATTTAATTGTGATAGTTCAGCAGACTGCAGAAAAATGCCTCTGATACTGCTCAGTTTGGTCCAACCACAGCTGTAGCCCTCAGCATGTAGCTCTCAACTCTGAGGGGACACCAGGGATGTCACTCATCACTCCCCAGCCCAGTTCTGATAAGACCCTGCCCAGATTTGAGCTGCTGAAAACAGGATGTTGCATTTCAATTGCAGTATGAGCTGAACAAGTGTTTGCAAAGAGAAATGGGGCAAACCCTACAGAGGAAACATATCCAAGAGTTAAAGAAAAGAAAAGAAAAAAAAAAAAAAGAGGTTGTTAAGCACCTGGAATTACTGCAGTGATGCAAGAAGAGAACAGTGCATATCACAAAATCTGCACGTAACTAACCACCAAAGCAGCACATCACAGAGCACAGGCTTCCCTACAGCAGCCAGAAGAAACAAGAACACACCAAGACACACACTGCTATCCTACAGCATCACTTGTAGCGCAGTCCCAAAGCTCACAAGTTATACGAACTGCTGCAGTACGTAAACCAGAACAACAACAAAAAAAAAGGAACAAAAAGAACACTAAATCTAAGATACTACATACAAGAAAACAATGCTTTCACTCTCAATAAGCACAAATGATGAGCATACTAGATGAAAAAGATTAATTTAAATTTCCAGCAGAGAATACATTTATTCAGATGTACAGTAAGTATGAACATATGTATTAAACTTTGCTTTTAAAAACATTTTTAAATAACTTAAGAGAAATATATTTCAGACAAAGTGCTAAACTTGAAAAATACAACAATCATTCCTCTCTCCGGCTGTTTGTTAGATGGCAGTTTTAATTTTCTGATTGATTTAAAAAATGCAGAGAGAAATTACTTCCTGGATTTACAACCTTGTGCAAAAAAACTAGCTGTAAAGGAACATAATCCCCACCCCAGGACACAGCTACAGATTAGTCTCAATGCCACTAAATATGCATTCATTATTAAAGTTATGATTCAATAAATATTACTGAAATCACAATTCACTCCCTTTCTTGGTGTAGGCTAATATTTTGCAAATATGGTCCACTCAGTGTAAACTGTATTGACTTCAGGAAACAGTGAATTCTACCATACATACGTCACAAATATTTACATACAGTAGCATGGCACTGTTATTTTTGCAGGACATTGAACTACTAATACACGCTAGATAGGGACAGGGATTTTACAAAGATGTGTATCATGATGTATTTTCCAAAGAACAAGAGGTACTTGACTTCTCAGTCACAAGAAGCTGACAAAAAAAAAAAAAATGATTCTTGTCTTTAAATCTATTTAAATCAAATGCTGACTGGGGACTCCAGAACAGCTGCATGTCTGACAGTATCCAGGAACTGTAGCAAGTCACAATAAAGACAACATGAGGTACCTTTTGGCAATAATTCACAGACAGCTGCTAGCCCAATTGTTCCGATATAGAGCTGTTCGGGCACTGTTTTTCTTCTTTGAGACAAATCAATGAGAAGTATAGGACTTTGAAGCCCCTACCCAATGCATGTCAAAATAGTAGGAATATATATTATTATTCTTTTTAGGAAAAAAATTAGAAGAGAATGAAAGGCAAATTTACAAATTATTAAAAGGTGGCTGCTAAGAATTAGCTACATTTCCTTGGTCAGCAGGTTGTTTCTAAAGGTGGTTGCCATGTATTAGGATTTCAGACAAGTGCCTAATCAGAAGACTGGCACAAAAGAAAAAACCTTGTCTTAGATTAAAGGGTGTTGGCTGTTCTTATTCCTGAAGGATTTTGAAACATAACTTCCTAAATTACAAGGGTTTCCCCCACATGAACTAATGACAAGGCCATATGGACTTGCACCTTCCTCTCACCCCAAGCTACACGCATTATGAATTTCTCTATATAGCTTTTGGAACTTGCTTCCTCTCTTTCATATTTCCTCTCAGTAACTGAGAACAAGGAAGGCAGGTCAGGTTGTCCAAAGCATTCCTCAGAGAAATTACCAAAAATCAACCACGTAAGTCATGGCAATCTTAGATCTAAAAATTCAAGACGTGCTGCTATAGATCAACGCAGATCAACGCTCTCCCTTTAAAACAACACTCGGATTTTCCACTGATTTTCACACCAGAGCTTTTCATGCAGCACTGTGCTGCTTGCGACAGCGTCTGTAGCAATGGCAACAGAAGTTGGCAGTCCATTAAAGGGGTTCAGCATGGCACAGAGGCAACCAGGGAGCTTCTGCTCCTCACACCAGTGCTGTTGCCTGGACCTGGAGGGGCTGCCTCAAGAGACAAGCGGGAGTTCAGGCTCTGGGCTCTGCCGTTCCCTGTCCCTCCGTGCAGCCGACCAGCGACGGCGCCAGGCTGTGCCCGCCACGACAGTGGTTTTTGTGATGTGGGAACAAGACAGCAAGCAACTAATTTATCACAGACTAAACAGCCATTAGATGAGGATGGCTGCCACTATAAAAGCTCAGCCATGCTTGATGCACAGATCCAATGGTGAATGGTTCCTGCAACCCTGTCACTCTCCTGAACAGCCTGTGCACGTGTTGCCCTCCTCACTGTGTTATAAGGGGAACAATGCTTATTATGAAAACAAAACTAATTGAGTTTTTGAAAATTAAAAACAAGTATACTGCTCTGCACATGAGCCTAATACCTTTGTACAGACCCTGCTCCTGCCTCCCATTCAAGTTTTGGTTTTAGACCAACACAAGCGCAAGGTTCTCAAAAACTCCCTTTGCAGGGAGGGCGTCAAGAATGACATCCACCTAGGAGTGCCTCAGCTTATTTGCAGCTCATCTTCACTGTTTCACCCTAACAGGAAACAGATTTTGTGTAGTTGTGAGGAGTAGCAGCTCTGTGACCTTTCCTTTCAGTCTCCGAGGATTCAAGACATGTCTGCCACATTGTCTGCGGAACACTACAAGTCTCTTCTCACGTTGTCAACACATTTCAAGTCTGATCAAGTGCAAATTTCTTTTCCAAAGAGGATTTGCTTTAGTTTAGATAATTTTGTCCTATACAAATAAATACAGAGTAAAGTTATTATGTCACCAGCTCCTTTTAACAGGAAGCACAAGAACTAAACAAAACTGAATTTCTTCATTTTAGATTACATTTCTCTGTATTTATCGATGGCTGGATACCACCAAAATCACCAGGGTGACCACATTTCAACTGAAGGAAAATCTCAGACATGCTCAGATTCTCCAGCGTGTGTAGATTCAACGTGCTGGAGCCCCATTATGGGAACAGCATGCCATAAATCAGGAATCGGCTGTCAACAGTATAGTGCATCACCTACGTTAAGGGATTTCCAAGATGTAAAAAGAATGTACCTACTTGAATCAAAAAAATAAATAATAAAACTACGTTACACAATGCAAGGAACACCACAGATATTTTTAAAATGTAACTTAAAAATTGTCGAACATATACTCCAAGGTCAGTTAGCAGCTTTTGGTACTTTTAACCACGCATGAGGAATCAATCATCATTGCAGTTGCATGCATTCGACCCCAGTTAAGTTGAACAAAAGTGACAAAAAGTGGATGAACTAACAAGTGCCTCCACCCTCAAAAAATCCTTCCCTTGTATCGTTAGGTTTCCGTTTGTAGTAGTTGTGAAGTCTTTTTCAATAAAGCAGCATGTAATAGAGATTACTACATGATCCTTATGCAAATATCAGACGTATTCATTATAGTAACAACTACATGATTTTTGTCTCTCAGCCATGTGCAATATTCATCTCTGGTGTGCAAGAAAAGCAGCCCTAAGATGTGAGCTTTGAATAGCTTGGGGGAGAAAACCTTCGCCTCAGGTACTTCAGGACGTAGAGGGGAAGGCAGCTCACCAGAGTGATGACGGTGACTTTCCACAAGAATGACAAAGTTGCAATGAAGTAAACATCTGTAAAAAGAGAAAAGCAGAGTCAAGAAAGAAGGGAAGCACATTCTGGGAAGAGGTACAGAAAAGCCATACAATCTAACAATGCAGCTTAAACAGCCTCACCTTCTCCACACACACAGAATTTCAAAGCTCATGCAGTCCCTGGTCCTCACTTTTCTGCCTTTCTCTTTCACAGAAGATTCAGCTTTCTGCATAACTCATTCCCTGTAGGATTCCAGCAGGGCACATAACCCATCACAGACAAGCACACAGATATTCCTCATCTGAAACTGGGATATCCATCTGCTGGCAATACTGAGCTTCCTTTAAATGGACTACTTGTACTCTGGGACTTGTCCTCTGCTACGTGGCTGGTAGTCCAGCAAATACATCTCTTAACTCAGTCATGGTATCTCAGAAGTGTTACAAAAATAGCCGAAGTATTGTTCAAAATAGGGCTGGTATACCCGTATTCGTGAGATCTAGCCCACTGGGAAGTTATCTTCATTGTCTTCAGAGGATACAAAGAGTTTATGGAAGTAGTAGTGACATCTTGTGGCTTCCTGAACAAACCCTGGATCAAACTGTATGGACCTGATACTTGCAAACAGACAACTACCAGAGTAAATCTGGAAATTTAGAATTCCTCGCCTTTTTCCCTTTAGCCAGGGAAACTAAAATGATTAGCTGTCTTCCAGGTAAATTAAAAAAAAAAAAAGCAAATGAACAAAACAACAACAAAAAACACAAGAGAAGAGTCCCCATTGAAGCAGATAGAATTGGGTAACTTTACTTCATCCAGTTAGAAGATGGCATCTTTCAAATCAACAACAGAGGATAACATTTTTAGTTTCAAGTTCAGTTCCCACATGGAAATAAAAGACCACTATTCCACACGACAGGTGATATGCAGTGGAGCTCTGAAAGCAAGGATGAGATTCACTGATCAGCACAAAGCTTACTGACTACCTTACCTTTATCTCCTCTAGTGTTTGCTACGAGAAGGAACCATAAAATATCCTTCAGAATTAAAGAGTTTGCTCTGGTCAGAACCACTGTCATTATAATCATGTTAACTTCCTCAACAGCCTTTGAGTTCATGTCCTTACAGTCCAGGTCATGAAGCAACTGGTTGGTGAAAAAAGGCATTTAACCTTACCGATAAACTCATGTAAGAAGACCAGGGAAGCTATGTAGCAGGAGAGACTAAGCAGCTCAGCCACTATCATGAGCCAGTGCCATGTCTGGATTGTCAATGCTACCATCAGCAACTCGGTGAGAATCAAAGATGTGAAGGAAATGGCGACAATGTGGACAAATTCAGATTCAAAGAGGAGGAGTGCTCCATACATAATGATGCTACCTGCAAAAGAGTAGACCAATTTGGATATTTTTTTAAAAAACAGCTGAAGCTCTAAAACCCACTGCTAAGTCTTGGAAAGGCTGAAACATAGTCATGAAGCCTGTTAAATGTAATGACAATGACCTAGTTACTATTTAGGAGACAACTGATAAGACAAGGAAAAGTTACTGCAGAGGTACCCAGACTTTTATGATAATCTATTATGTTCATAGACACATGGAAATAGGAAATTAACACACACTATTTTGGCAGCTGGTGACTTCTAGCATCATGAAACTCTATCCTTCCAGAAAAGCAGCTGGTCACTACTCAGAAGCTTAAAGATATCAAATACTTCTAAATCCCACTGCACTGCCTCAGTGCCCAGATAGAAGTAAGGTGTTATGAAGCTCAGTTGATACAAGTTAGTTTCTTTTTTGTACTACTTTGGCCAAGTTCTCTCCCCTTGACACTTTCCCCTAAAAGAAGGGCACACTAAAGCACACCATTAATGATGTATTGTTGTGCGCTTCTATTCTAGCTATAAGCCAGGGAATGCTCAAAACACCCTGCACAGCCACCTGCATAAATAACTCATGTTAGCAGCATGAGTAATCTGCACCAACATCCATCACACTAGGCTAGTTTCAGAAGGGAAAACCTGCAAGTGACTAGAGCTTGAGCCACAGAGTTCAAATCCAGCTGTGAACTTTCCAAAATTTAGGGCTGCTCAAGTTTTTGGTTAGGCTCATCTCTGCTAGCAACTAGTCCAATTGTTTGGCCTGATGTTTTTTAGTTATTTAGCACATCAGAAGTGAAGTCACTTTAACCAAATATTGTAACGAGATAGTGGTCTCAGCTCAAGGATAAATCTTTCCCTCAATGCATCACCCTCTGGCTGTAGCTTTCCACCACTTGTGAGTTTTCTATAAATGCCTTGGCTTTGCCATCATATTTATACAGCAACAGAAGACCGTTAGCCCTGTCGAAGGGTTCTACTGTATTAGATTTCAGAAGATAATGCTAAGAGAGCTTTTGTACTCTTGGCTTCACTCCCTACGGAGGATGGTAACATCATTTAAATCAGTAAGAACTAGCTGCTTATTTTGGCACATTTATGTTGACTGTTGTTGATAAAGGAGTTTTGGAAAACAAGAAATTTTGTCACAGGATCATGTTACCATTTTTAGCTTTATAGCTCAGCGTTATGTATACTTTTTCCATGATACCCTGATTAACCGTTAAAGTATTAGAGTTTGAGGTTACTTAATTAAAAAAAAAAAAAAAGACAAAATGAAATAAAAAGACTTTGTAGAGTCATATATCCCTATCCCCACATCCACTTTTGTAAAATGGATGCATTGTAATTAAGGTATTTGCTCAACTATCCTAGCAGGCTACATAGAGTACATGTATATGTGATATGATCAAGACCTTGAGCTCTACTCTAATCCTTAATTACAAATGGCTATGAAGTAACCAGAGCTATTGCCACTGCTAATAAACAGGGTTTAGATAAAATACACTAATCCACAGATTCTGTTTTGCATACTGACTAACCAGCATAACCCATACATTTGGAAACCTTTTTCAAAACAAAGGAAGAGTCTCCAGCTCTACTATACAGATGGAACAATTACAGCACCAAAAGGAACTTGCACAAAATCACAAAGAGTTGTCCCGATGGAAAAAGGCAAAATGTTTTGAACTTTGACATCACACCACTGTGACACTGTTGACCAGTTGCTGCCAATATTTAGCTTTAAATTGTTTCTTGCTTTGGGAATGCTACCAAAATTTTCTGAGACAAAAAACAAACAAACAAAAAAAGAAATATTGATTCAATAACCTAAGGATCCATTGCTAAATTCACTTCCTTAGCTTCTCACAGTATAAATAGATATTCTGTACTCATCAAAACATGTAAAGGCATAAGCAGAAGCTGATTTCTTACCCTGATAGATGCTTATTAAGACCCATATCAAAAATGTTTTGTATGACAATGGTCGTCCCTAAAAGAGGGAATAAAAAAAAAACAGCTCTGTTAGGGTTTTCTTTTATGAACATTCACTTACAGGTCAACCCACCAATTAATAAAAGGGAATTTGAAGGTGATTTGGAAAGAAACCAAACCAAACCAACCAACCCTGAAGTACTGTCTCTTTATTCTCATTTTTCATGATGTGCAGAGGACGCCTGGGACTGTGGAAGCTCACTGCTTGCACAGTACCTCTTCCTTACTGCACACACAATTAATTCAATGCAACGATGTCTCATGAGTTTAGTCACTGTACTGTGAAATATAAGATGTGTGTATACACAAATATATGTATATATTAATATTATATTTCTATACACACACAAATCACATCATATTGAAGGCAGATAGGTTTTAAAAAAAAGCTTCTTCAGCCAACACAGCTATACCAGTACAAAAAAACCTATGTTTAGACCAGGCCTAAGGATGGTTGGAGAATTAGTGGTTTATGACATCAGAGACAACATACAAGTGAAACCAGATGGAGACTTATTCAGACTGTTGGAAAAACAGGCTTTGCTTCTGAGAGTATCTGTTTAACAGAAATCCTTGAGGGAAAGGATCTGTTGAAGACTCAGTCCATCCTTTCCTTCAATTAAGAAAGATGTTCCCAGTCCACATACCCAGTTATTCAAAAAATTTTCCAGAAAAGAAAAAAAGAGAACCAAAGACAAGATTTACCTTCCCGATATTTCTATGGTAAGTATCAAATAAAGTTTCCTTTGTCTAAGGAGAAGGAACTCTGTCTTTCATGCTTAGGCAACAACAAAAGGCACAGCAACCAAACTTTTAGACGATCCCCTTAGATGATCCTTAAGGCAAATTTCCATTCAAGAAATTATGTGATAACCTCCTTCCCTCATGAAATTAATAGATCCCTTACCCCTATGACCCCCACCCCCCTTTTCTGGCTTCAGGAGAGTGCAAATTCCCTGACAATTTCTCTTCTCCCTTTATTTTGGAACAAATCAGTAATATTAAATACTTTGAATTTCCTGCAGAATACAACTATTATTTCCCAGCCATTTTTAATAAGTTGTATTTTATGCAGCATTCAATAGCAAACTGCACTAAAATCTGGTTATATCCGTTAATTCAAATTTGCCTTTAAAATAATTTTGCTTGAAAATATATGATATGGCCAACAATGAGTTCTGTATCTACTGAAAATACATTTGATTTAAAACATTTAGAGAGTTTCTAATCAAAACAAGGATTTTGCCTGAAACCAAAACATACAAGAGTCTCCCACACCTTAAGAAGATCTTTGTAGAGTTCTGGGTACAACATTGCAACTTCAGATTTAACATCCTTGTCCAGGACTAGGGAAAACACTGGAAACATTGTGTAAATTGTGGAGTACCTGCGAAGAAGGTTAAAGACCAAAAATTAGCTAAGATCTAGATGAGCAAACAAAAACGCTAATCTTCAGAAAGAAAATACAGTACAGTAAACTCAAAGTACTAAATAACGTCCGTATTATAAAAACTTCCAAAGGGAACACACTAGAGTTTTGCATGTAGGAAAAACCTGCAGGATTTGCTTTCTGAATAGCTTTTGATTAGAAACATTCACAGCTACATGACTGTTTCAAGTACTGCAACTGGTGTTATAGGTTTATTAATGGAGCCAAGGACAGACCTGTCCCCACCCTAAATTCCACTCCACAGTTTGGGCTGAGTCCTGTTCGCACCAGAAGGGAGTGGGGATGAATTTGCTGTTTGTTTTTTAATCACATAATGGATAGCTTATAGAGTAATGGGATTGCAAGTGCAATACCAGTATATTTTACTGCTATCTCTCAGTTTACTGTATCAGCTGATTCCTCCCATTGAAGATTTTGTGTTGTCCCCTTAAAATGACACTGTCAGGAGCTGGGCACTGGCTCTCATTGCTGCACAGCCACCAGAGCACCAGGACTGTCTTTCTACTTTTGCCAGGATTGAAGGAGCTCTTTCTGGAAGATGCACTGCTGTAACCTTCCAATATTCTGAATTTGAGACATTCTCCTTCTGGAAAGGATTCTAGACGTGACTGCACTGCCTCGGTGGCTTTGTTCAACACAGAGGGACACAGATCACACCTGCCTTCTGAAGCAGTGCTGTGAAATATGCAGAGCAGAGATGTGCATGCCTTGCATGTTAATTAGCCCAAATCTATCATTACACATATGTTTTCCACACTATTAATAAAAAAGTGAGCTCTTACCCAATGATGAGAAAGCCTTGGTAGAGGGGAACTGAAGCAAAGTAAAATACGGATGAGAAAACAGCCTAGAAAAGAAAATAGAAACTTTTCAGGCATTAAATAATGCAGTTAATGTAACAGCTTAAAAATATGGCCTGTTCAAGCTGGAAAGTACTTTCAGTGGGTTCTCCAAATTCCCGAAACTAAGAAGAATGTAATATCAACCCTTTTATTCCTACGCAAACCTTGGATGAAAACTATGTTTAAGAGCAAACACTGAAGAACTGGACTTGGAAAATTTTTTGTAATATAATTCCACAGAAAAGAGCATAAAGAGTTTCCTTCGAAGCCCATTCTTTTGATCCAAATGTTGTGAAGGACAGGTGCATACTTATTTATGTCTCATTCCCTAGATTATGCCTGCACTATGTAAAAATAATTTTTGTCAGTTACAGAAATCATGGGTTTGTTTTCTGATCTTGTTTTTAGCTTGGGATGTCTCTTAGGTTGCCTCTGCTGAAGGGGAAGCTAGATCATCCTCTCGAGTTTGAGCCTTTTGTCTCTAGTTATCCCTCTTTAACACATTTATTCTAAAAAGGTAGAAAGGAAGAATGAACCTTCTGAAAAATATCAAGTGCTTTACTAAAAAGCTTTAGTATTTTTTATGCATGCAATTATACTCTACAGTGTGGAAATAAAAGTCCCAAAGAGCAACCTTCATCCTTAACGGCAACTTTCACTCCAGTCACCACAGCTAAGAACAGAATATGGATTACAAACTCTTAAAATCTCTTTCAGCTCTCCCTGTCAACTGGCAATTGCATTTTTGTTATACTGGGGCTCTGCACACACGAGCAACATAAATTTCAAGACTACTAAATCTGTTTCTAAGGTTCTCTTTGGAACGAAGAGGAACAGACTGCCTCCACGTTGCTGTTAGCAAGCTGCTGAGCACTTGGGGAGGTTAAAATGTGCTTCAACAGCCTCCTGGGAACACTCTGCACCACATCAGACCAAGCTTTCGGGAACCTCATCAGGTTCTGAGCCAGGTCTTCAGCCAGATGCTTAACTACAGTCCCACTATTTGAAGTCCTTACCTAAAACACACCTGAAATTAAGTGCACTTAGCAGAATATTGTTCTCCTTCAGATTTTCAGTACTTTTTGGCATTACTAAAATCAGCAATGCCATACTGTATCACAGCAATGTTTCCTAGGGCAGAATATTGTTTGTCCAGTTTTGGAGAACTTGCTGATCTTCATCCAATACCAAGAGCTTGTGTGTTTTCATAACAAAGTAACAGTCTGAAGTTCCCAACCCAAGAAAATTTTCAGAAGAAAAAATAACTGCATGCAAACTGAAAAGCAGAACCTTTGCTTTTTGCTTTTTTTTCTACCTCTTCAATGGAAAAGCCCACACGACAGCCCACTGACCTGCATTGTACTGATGCACAAGCTCCTGTGGATTACAAACTGACTGAGAGCTGCTGACCGCTTGTAGCTGTTCCGTCCATGCACCATCAGCAAACGACCCAGATGTTTAAACTGAGTGATAGAGAAATCTGCTGCAAGTGATGCTTGTTTGCCTTCCTGTGTACAATAGCAAGCAAAATTATAGGGAAATCATTTTATTATTGGGGAAAACTATATATATATATATATTATTTACTAGTTATCACAACAGAATTTCCAAGAAAAATTGCAATTCATTAGGTGGAGGAGAGTATTACCTCAGCATTTCTGCCTTCCACCACAGCCTTTACTTAAAGAGCAAAAATATGAAAAGAATTCCCATTTGAACCCTGGCCTCTGATTCTAATCAACCCTCTGGACTATGATTCACAACATGGATGTTAACATGACACTCATTTTATACCAGGTCAGTTTTGAACACAAATGTTCAGTCTCAACAGTTCACTCAATTTTAATGTTTTGGCATACTGCAAGCAGAGTCTTTCACCCCCATTAAATTCAGTCCTTTTGCTCAAAACAACTCCACATGCATGAACTAGAACTCTACCCTAGAGTTTGCTTTCTAAAATAATACACACTCTACAGATAAAATATAACCCATTTTTAATTCTAAGAGCAATCATAACCCCAGCATTTGGAGCACCAACACACGATTAAAAACCCCAAATTAACCATGGTGGTTCAAGTTCAAGGAATCTCCCAAGAATCAAATTAGAAACTTCAACTCTACTAAAACTATTTGTCACTTCATTTTTGGTTGGATGATTATTCTTGTGGAAGCTTCTCACTTTCCTGCACAAATTTCTGAGGATTTACTTAAGAGATACTTGCTAACTAGTTTCTGAATTGCCATTAGAAGTCTTATTAAGCATGAGAATCTCACCTTTCCTTCAACTCCGACACCACAGTCAGCCTCTTGAATCATGCTAACATCATTCCCTCCATCACCTGCAGGTCACAGCACAGATGAATGACATTGGTAGTTAAGCAACAGATCCAACTTGCAACCTAACCAAAGGCATCTGGGCCAGGCTGTAACATTAGAAGAAACACTGAACCTTATTAACAAAAGCAGGAATTTAAACAGAACTTGAGAATTTGAATTCTTAAAGAAGTGGTTTGATTTTTTTGTGTGTTTTTGTTTTGTTTTTAATAGACCTGTATGAATTCAAGGCCACTGATCAGTTAAACTGACTAGTAGGTGTACTATTTTACATACAATGATGAAATAAAGCTCCTGTTAACAATAACACTGTATCTGACAAAGTTCAAATTCTGTTCTGCAAAGGTATCACCCCAAATATTTATGAGTTTCCATATGCAAAACTTGATTTTACCAATCATCCTTCCCCCAGAAAAAAACAAAGAACCTGTTCCTTAGCTCAGCATTTCCAGGTGTTATGGGATGACACGGGACTGTTCACATTAAAAAATAAAAATAAAAAGACTCCATCCTACACGGCCACTCAACTCTAACTAGAGCGGTGCTGTTTCTGAAACACTTATAACAGATTTCTTATTGCACAGCTGCATAGCCAAAACACGCTTTTCTGACTTCAACCTCTGGCTGCTTGCAGCCTGAAGCTGACATAAGTCAGGCTTTTAAAGAAAAACAACAGTTCACATGCTTAAAACACTTTTCAGTCTTTTCATACCAGCCACAGATGTCCCCACAGACACAAAATCTTAGACTCTGCCTAATGTATGAACAAGAGGTTGAGCAGACTAAAAAGGAGGCAAAACTGTTTTTCAAGTTTCTCTCAAGTCCATTACCTACGGCACAGGTGAGCTTGCCAGTCCTTTCCTGCAGCAAACGCACGATCTGGGCTTTCTGTGTTGGAGCACATCTACAGCAGACGACGGCAGGGCACTGGCACGCCAGCTCCATGAACTCATACTCGTAGTATTTCAGACACACCTAATTTACAGAGATCACAAGCATCAATCACTACGTTTGTGCTATGTTTCTTTACAAATCAGAAATCAGCGACAGGGTGTTGGGGCTGCTCCTGAACAGTCTGGGGAGCTCTCAGCCTACCTCCAGTGAGTCGCCAGAAATAACAAGTGCGCAGTCATGTTTCCGGCGGAAGGCATTCAGCTCGAGATGGGCTTCTCCACGGTTAGTCACCTGGAGAAAAACATGGCAGGGAGGAAGAGTTTGTTTGTTTTCACCCCAACAAAGCAAACAAGTCTCAAGGAGAGCAAAAGCAATATGGACAGGCAGCACACTGATAAACAAAACCTCAAGGGGATAAAAAGCTGGGTCAAAAAAACATAAATAGTCTGGGTCTGCTGCTGGAACAGAGCTCTGATCTCAGCACCCCTCCTGTCCTGGCATTTGGTGACCTGAACAGGTCTTGAGAGCAGTACACGGGTATTACTCACTAGTCTGAATATATGGATGTCCTGTGTCCTTGTCACCAAATGAGCGTTCTTCGCTGTACACGTGGCTGTCTCTAGCTTATCCCCAGTCAGCATCCACACCTAAAATCCAAGTATTTAATATATTAAACACAAAACTTAACAGCCACGTCTGCAAGACATCTAAAATTACCACCTACCAGTTCAGGCATGGAAGAGAACTATTAGGAAATATACATACAAATTATTTCTCTAAAAAAGGCCTATTTTAATATGTACAGAAAATTCTCATGGATGAAAAAAAAAAAGCAAAGCTTTTAAAGAAGCTGAATTGCAAAAGAGGTTACAAGCTGAATAGCATTTTTCCACCTGCAATATTTCAAGATTCTGCTGATAAAACCCACTAAATGCAAGCTAAAGAATGTGTATGCGTGTGTTAATGTGTCCCACCCCAGCTATTTCTTGTACGCTGAAATAAGCAGGCCTTGCTGCAGAAATATCCCTCATGGCCCTGCCTCAAATGTGGATGATGCAACTGGGGTTAGCTCACTGCTGATGTGTGCGTCTGGAACAGACTGAGTTGGTTTTGTGTTAGTCTTTTTTTTTTTTTTTTTTTTTTTTTTTTTTAAATATATATACACACACACTGCTCTTTTTATTTTCTGCTGGTGGGGGGCATTTGAAAGCAATGTCAGCCGCAATATTCAGCAGCAATAATATATTATAATCTGGCAGGGAATTCCCTCAATACTGTAAATATATGTTTTCTATTCTTTTCTTTTCTTTTTTTTTTTTCTCTATTTCCCCCCCCCCCCGGTTTTTCAGTGTTTTTATTCTTTCAAGACAACGCCCAAGAATATTCAACTATTTAACTAAACTTTTTTAAAAATGCACAGGGACTCATTTATTTAATAATCTGAGGTTGGAAAATGATTTGATCTTAACAAGATGGTCCCTGTAATGAATTACAAGACTGCCTTCAGTTCTGATTTGCTTTTTGCATGCTATACCCTAATCAACACACCACCATAACAAGCACAGCCCCACACAACCCACGCTGCACCACAATGCCCACTGCAGCCAAGGTGAGAAAACAATATTAAACTGCTCCAGAGTTACTGGCCAGATCTATATCAGATAAAGCCACAGCACTGCTGAGTAACTGTTTTATCCTGCTCATCTCACTTTGTAGCTCGAGATCATGTTGCTTAAAGGGATTGCTCCAAACAGAAAACACTTCTGGAAGACTGTCTTAAGCCTGGAATTCCAATTCCTATCTAAATTCCAACACACAGCCCTCCCTGCTTTTGTATTTACAGCACAGCTCAATATCTTGCTCGCTTTTATATTTCAAGCAGAAAAGCCACAAGCAGAACATTTTATCTACTTTTACTGCCTGAATCTGAATGTTTAGTCTTTTATTTTTTCCCTTTTTCAAAACCAGAATCTGAATGACAAGTTCTCAGAGAGGAAAACTGAGCAAGAATCCTTCTCTGCCAAGCACAGCTGGGGCCATAAGTGCCTGCGTCTCAGATGCAGGAGCCCAAAAAAATGGGTTTCCAGCCTCTCATTCTCTTGGCTCAGGCACCCTCTAGTGGCTGCTGCAAAGCATTGACCTCCACAGCCGAGCGCTTCACCCCAGCTCCACCGTGTGCCAGAGTCATTGAATCATAAAGGTTGGAAAAGACCTTCAAGATCATCTGGTCCAACCATCACCCTACTTCCAATATCACCCACTAAACCCCACAACAGCCCTGTTGTTTCATGTAACCCCAAAGTCTCCTGCAGCTCCCCTCCTGCACATGCACCCGGTTTCTCAGCGGAAGGAGCCAGAACAGGCCGAGGGAAGAAAAGCACAGAAGATGACGCACTCTCACGTGTTAACTTTTAACATTTCCCACATGTTCTGTACCCAAAGTCGTGCTCAAATGCATCTGCCAGCCTCACTGTTCCTGCTCCCAAAGGGCACTTGCTAGAACATTTCATCAACAGGGCCCCAAACTGTCAGCTTCTGTCTGCAGGACAGTAAACTCCTGAGAGCCTAGGTATTTCTGCCGGGGTAATATTAAATTAGGCAAACCTTAATGCCAGCATTTCTCAGGGTCTCCAGAGTGGGCCTGACATCCGCCTGCAGCTGATCCTCCACGCCGGTGAGACACAGCAGCTCCATCTCCATCTCCAGGCTCTCGATGACCGTGGCCACCTTCAGGGAGCGGTCATGCACACTCAGCTTCGCCTGCACGTAGCGTGCCTGAGGACAGACCAGAGGTAGCCACAGCCACATGAACGGTCAGCTTGCATTTTTGTGCAACACAGGGGTTAGCCAGCATGAAGCCCCAAAACTATCTGCTGACTGTCATTCAGAGGTGTCACCTGTAATGGCCCATGAGCACAAGGTGCTGTTACAGAATGGGCCAGAAAATGTTTCAGGAAGTTTTTGTCACTCTGCCCCTATCCCATGCCAGCCAAGTGGCACGGCACACAGCGTGGCACACACACACACAAACCTGGGAACAATGCCATCACACCACAGGTCCAACCACTGCTTTTCTGACTAACACTTCTCCAAACGAGGACAGCAGAGAATCCTGAAGCTTCCCACCATCTCACTTCTGCATTTAACCAGTTTTACTTCACATTTTGCCTGCTTGGGGTACAGAAGTTAGCACCGTGTGCAGAGACCCATCTAACATACCCCACGCATGAAGCTTGTGTTTCCATGAAGCATGGCTGTGTTATATGTGGGATGTTTGTAGTTTCCCTGGATGCCAGAATGCAACAATGAAAATTAAAAGCCAACACATTGCCTCAAACAAACACAACTTGTCTAATGAATGATGGATATTTGCAGAATTTATAACCGTAGAAGATTAGAAGGCAGGATTCAGGAACTGTTTTGGAGAGTCCTGGACGGGATCCAGTTTCCTACATATCACTTTAAAAGGCACTTTGATTAAAAGAACAGAAAGACACTGAAAAATGGCAATTCTAACAGAAGGAGTACGGAGATGAGAGGCGGCATTATCATTAGAGGTCTGTGAGAATCACTTCAGTGATTATTTGTTTAAAAACAAAGAGAAAAAAAAACAAACAAAGAACTTACTTCAAAGTCTTGATATTGCTCTTCTGTCAGAGACTTCTTGGCTACAACGAGAACCCTCAGGCCTTCCCTAGCCATGTTACCACACTGGAAAGAAGTATCACATTGTAAACCATAAACTGCATCTCAAGTAAGATGATTTATGCACAGCATTTCAGAGATTGCAATGCAAGATAGCAGGTTAAGAAAATAACCGTCCCATTTGAGCAACCCCAGCAGGTCTATAACATCTGATAAAGTGCATGATAAACTCGAGAGGAAAAAAGGAGATCTGCAATGGTTTGTAATCTATCCCAGTGATCAGAAACAAAACTGTCCCCTCTGCCATATCAACATGGCAAAAACAGCCCCATTGATTTCATTTTCTCCATTTCTAAGTAAAAGGACACAAACCTTTGATTTAAAGACTTGGAATCTTTGGCCACAAACTCTTTAAAATAAGACCAATCCATTATTTCTATGAACTCTGGGGTGTGGGGCTGAGGAATACCAGTAAATGATGCTACTGCTATGAACTCTGTGTCAACATTACTGCTAACCTGACAAACACATCCAAGTACAAATCTGCCAAATGGAGTTTTGAAATCAGACCTTTCAGTCTAAAATAAATCCAGACACAGGATCAAGCCCATGACAAATTAGGTGATCTTGAATAGCAACCCGTCTGGAGCAAAATCCATTTTATTTTTAGAAATTATTCTGCACTAAATATGCTGAACTTGCCACCTGACTTCCTTGTTACTGCTGAAGAAGTAACAAGGCTGAAGATTAACAGTGGATTGCCATAATGCATGATCTTTTGGCCTGCAGGTGTTTTAGCACTTGTGCCCATTTTGGCACACTGACAGCAGAAGCTTTGTCAGGTGTTGCCCTGGAAGGGGAAAAGCACTCTCGGGAGGAACCCTCAGGACCAAGAGAGACCTCCCCATACCTCTTCTTCCAGCCAGTCGTTGTACTGCACAATGCCAGCCATCACCACATCAGCGCCCTTCATATAGAAGGTGATCTCTCCTGTTGATTCATCCTGAAGTTGAGAAGCAGAAGAGTCAAAGTTGGGCCATTATTAGCACATTTGGAGTGGTCTCAGCAAGCTAAGTGATGAGGTTTTTTACACAACAGTCACAAAAATGTCTGTGCAGGGTCAGGCTGAAGGTCCATCTGGCCCAGCATCTTGTCTCAGGGCCAGAACGAGATGCCTATTCAATTACAGTTCAGTTACTTGCAGCAGGAATTTAGACAAGTATGATCAGCTTCTTAATCAGCAACATGTGATCCCCGTGCAGCCACTTCTCAATCCCAACAGCGTGTGCCTTTGGAGTAACCTCTAGCCCTCACCCTGAAAACCTGCTTCATACTTACCAGGAACAATAAAACAGATGCACAAAAATTAACAGAGTAAAAGTCACTTTAATTTACCCTGTTACATTATACAACATAAGCATAATTAAAGTTTATGCTTGCCGTGGAAAGGTTAGATTGCTGCTTGCCTTATCTGATAGAAGTAATTTGTAGGCTGCAAGCAAAGCATATTTACATTACCACAAATTAAAAAATCCCTTCTAACCAGGCAGATACCTAAGGAGGTCACAGCTATTAGTATTACAAGCTAATGGAAACCCTGGCAATTTCCTCAAAGGAGACAAAACAATGAGTAAGGAACAAACTGCTCTGTAAACGAAGATAGCCACCAGGGATAGGAAGAAAATAAACTTAACACGCAAGAGCAGAAAGTCTAGAAAGGTCTGGAAATAGACAGCCATGAACAAAGGGGAAGAAATACTTTAGGTAAAATGAGAAATTAAAGAAAAGCACAATGAACACTGCTTTGTTTTTACACTGTTTAATATAGGCGTCAATCTGTTCTGCCATTACAGAAACTCGTGGTGATGGCTCTCACACACGAGGAGTACAAGTCGATAGATTAAAAGCCTGACGTCTTGTGGCAAAACAGTTCACTTGCACAGCAAGGCAAAGCAGCACCTGATGCAGATACTAAAAACCCAAGGAAGAGAAATAAGTGACTTGGCTAGGGCAATTAAGAAGTGGCCAAGGATAATTAAGATACTCTACCAAAGACTTCTGCCAAGCTCAAAGAGCTTTGCAGGTAAGATTCTTATGATTAAGCCTAAGAATGTTTTTCAAAGCCCTGAAAGGTTTAGCCTTCACATACCGATACCCATACATCCCACCTCCCCCAAAGCAGAATACGTGCAACTACCAAAACAAACAAAATCTGCTTAAATAAAACATAACACTTTTGGCGCTGGCAAAAGGTAAGGGTTTATCTATTAAATTATTTGATTAAAAAGTGTCTAACAACATCTCTGTAGGAAACTGCATGAGGACTCTACTTCCCGTGCTGCAGAACCGGCTTAAGATAGTTTAGAGTTTTTGTCCAATATAAATACTGTATCAGCTATCTCCTTGCATTAGTCATTTCCTCTCACCGAGTTCAGTAGGAGGTTAGTGCGTTCTCATATTATGGTAAGATCACACTATAAATCTACACAAAGATTTGCCAGTTATATTGTTTTGGAGAAGCATCTTTTTCCACCGTGGTCTGATTCTGGCCACAGTTCAAAGGCTTCTTTCAATTCCAGATATGACAATAGCACTATCTTCACTTCGCAACAAAGACCATTCCACATGGGTAAGGGGAAAAAAGCAGAGAGAAAGAAGAATGGAAAATGTTGTGGTCAAACAAACAGGCCTCTTTTCAAGAAGATAAGTAAGTAAACAGTACTGTAAAGAGTGGCTGCTTTGTTAAAACGGGACTTCTTAGAACTGAAATAATCAGCTACAGAGATGACAGTTTGATCACATATAGAAGATACTGCAAAAATATCCCAAATGAGGCACATCTGCTACTTGTTTTCAATATTAACTACTATTTTATTTACTAAATGTTGTGTGTTGAAGGAGATCTTTTTATGAGAGCCAGAGAGGACTGGACCAGCAGGGGAGACGGGCGTCCCTGCCAAAGAGTTTGGTAACGGCATTGCTGAGCTTGATGCATGAATCACTTGCTGAAATTCTATACCCAGATTATGCTGGCAAGACAATCGCAGTGGCTCCTGCTAGCTGGAAAAATGGCATTTTCTAAGAATGGGCAATATCTGTATGGCTTAGCAGAAAATATTACCATCTTAATTCTACTCGCTGCATTCCTGAGTGTGGTTTCATTCTACAGCTGCTCTCTTCTCCCCTCCTGCACAATGCTTCTGGTGTCTTCTGGACTCTTTATGCTACTTTCTTCTGATCCTTAGACAAGTAGCACAGATTTAGAAGATCTGCTGAAGAGGTAACTAACCACCTTTGCAAGTTGTGTATCAAAACCAACATGACTGCCTATACCTGCATACATGCACATTCAATAAAAACATTTTATTTGACAGTTAGTGATTTTTAAACTGTTTTTAACGCAAATGTAAACCCTGATAGTATTTTGGAGTATACAGGAACATGCTAAGGTAACACTCAAGCAGCCAGCAGCTGCTACTCCAAACCTGGCTCCACACAGGGTGCATAGGAGGCTGTACAGTGACTTAGCAGCAGCTCACAGCTGCAAAATGAAGACACTTCGCTACCAAGCATGATGGAGGAGGCAGTGCGTACTTCTATTAGCAATACAAACCTGTCTTACAGGCTTGGGATCTGGGCCTGACATTGCTCCCACTGACCACAAGTGGGAGTTTTGCCATTTTCTTCAGCAGTACTACATTAAATACAGAAATGCACAATAGGAAACGTTTTCTTCCTAAATGGGAGGAATGTATCTCATGGTTGTTTTAAAAGGCACAAGCTTCAGATCACTGACTTGCATCTTGTCATTTTATCATACATAAAGGGGGGAAAAAAGATCTCCTTTCTACTTAGATACTTTTCTACTTTTTGTTAGATGAGAAAGCATTTCAGAGCATCCGTTTCTCTGCTGAGCACGCAATCACAATTTAAAAGAAGTGTTTTCTTGTTCTGATGGTTAGCCCACTTCTTAAACTTTTGATAAAACAGTTCCTCAAAAAAAAAAAAAAAAGTACTTATCATAAGTAATGGTAGGGAAAGGTTTTTTATTCCTCCATCTTTTATTGCTCATCTTTTTCTTTTAGGACTCAAAAAGGTTGCCTGAAGGCACCACATCACTTTTACCATTAAAAAAAATAGTCCAGCTGAAGAAATTATGCTTGCTGTATTTAGAGGTACATATGCTATCCTTGCTGCAGCTATCATCCCATGCAGCAGGACACATTTGTGGGACTCTGTGTTCAAACACATTCAGTCAGGTCTCTAGACTCACAGATTTAACACACTGATTACTTTGTACAAGCTCAGCCTATCAGCCCATTTCAACCAGCATTCCTGCCCTCAGGCATGTTTTAATATTCCAAAGCCTGGAACAACTTGAAATACGTATTTGTGCCGCTGTACTGAGGCCTGCAATCCAGCACTTAAAAGCAGTTCCTTGAGTAACGGGAGACCCAGGTCCAAAATACTCAGGTGGAATAATGCAAATACAGCCATTTGCGTGAGCTTTAATGAATTTCAATCTGTATGAAACACAGATTGTCATGCATGGGTTTGCAAAAGCTATTGTGTGCACGTTACAGTTCTATCTTTATAACCAATATTGCTGTTACTGAGAGATTTCAAGTTCTCCGTGACATTATTCCTCCATGATGTTGTTTCTGACAGAGGCTGTGTTCTGCCAGACAGCCAGAGAAGTTCATATTTGTGAAGCCTCCAAACGTTAGCCAATGAAGCAGACCAAATAAATCTGCTGTGGAAGCGGCTCACATACACTACCCTGGTCCCAGCTGCTTCTAATGACAACAAGGACTATTCCACCCACTGTTTTATAACTTAAAATACGAGACAGAAGATAATCTTACACTCTCTTTCCAGATACCCCCAAATAACTATGCAGCAACCTAGTTTTAGCACAAAGCAAAAGGAGGCAAGGATCAACCTTACCCATTCTCCCCACCCTAAATAACAAGGCTGCAGATCCTATGCAATGATACAGCAAATCATATCTTGCCCTGGATTATAGGTTTCCTATTCGTGTTTTAAATTCCTGGCACCAATTATATGTCTGTACTTTCAGTAAAAAAAAATAACAGCAATGTTTTAATTATCTCCAAAAGAAATATTCAAACTGCTTCACCTTGTTTGCTTTGCAGGAAAATGGAAGTGCCTTGCTTCAGCTGGATTGATTTATTTTTCTAACATTGATTTCCTAGCAGTATCTGGAAAACTAATGATGATAATGGTGATAACTCGTTTCTACTGTTTTTAAAACATCCATGCTTTCTTATTCTTTCTTTTTCAAGGTAATTAACTTCTGGAAGTGTGATCTTCTATTGCATTTGCAGACAGAATCACAAAGGTACATGCACAATTTCAGCTGGGCACATATTTAGCCTGTGCAGTGCCTGCCCCTGCTGATAAAATTATCTGCATGTACAGATGTACCCTTTTACCTTAACTCAGCTATTTTTGAACTCTGCTCATGATACAACACTCTCAGCATGGCTTTGAGATGTTAAACAGCTCAGAAAGACCTCCACCATTCTCTGCAGCTACAGCAAGTGCCATCTCCAGCAGTCTTGTACTTCCACAATGTCTGACAGAGTTTCAGCACCTGGCAGAGATCAGGGCAGTACCACACTACCACTACCAATCTGCTGAAGTTGTTTGCTGTGGCATCAGTCCACAATCCCCTCACTCCTTCTCAGTTGTTGCTGTCTCTATCTCCCCCTGTTGTACCACCACAACTGCTGTGGAGACTGAGCACAAGCTGGACCCACGGCTGAAATCCAGGACAGAAATTAAAAACATGAGCAGGAAGGAGAAGCCAGAGGCAGACGGAGCCGTGGAGGACACACGCACACAGTGCCTGAAGCTTCAGCTCACTCCTCCCTTTTCCTGTCAGCTTGAATGAGGGACTAAAGTTCAAAAATTGAAGATGAAGGAAAGGATACATCACGAAACTAACCCAGCAGCGAGATGCTATTAGCTCAAAACACAGAACCAGTTTATAGCCTGAGGAAGTACACCACTCCTGAGAGCAAATGTTTTGTACCTTCCACATTATATTCGCAGGAGAATCACAGACAGAAGCGTGTAACTGAAGCCACTCACCCGGACGATTATCCCCATGCGCTTGCTCTCATAAGTGAAGGGGAAGATCTGGAGGATGGTGAAGTTCAGGATGTGGCCGCCTGGTGTCCTCAGCTGCATGGAGGACTGGTCTCTGCCCACCAGCGTTAAGCCCACGCTCTCGGTCCACTGTACCAGGGCCACCTGAGAGGAAAGGCACAGCAGGTTGTAATCTGCTCTGAAACTTATGCTGTATCATGAATTAAAACTGTTCACGGAGGCACAAAGGGAAATGCCAGCCCAGGCCTAGCACCCTAACCATGGTTGTGGGTCTGGCATTTAAGTGGAGCCCAAGCTTTCCAGAAAAACTGGTGGGCTGTGGATCATCAGGCTGCTGAAATCTCCACCTAATGTTAATGATACATTTTTTACACAGGTGCTCTGGTACAGCTGGATATAACGGGCTTTTCCTGACACTGAGCATTCACTAAGAGTAATTCTGTGGTTTGGGCAGGCCAGCTCCTGAATCAGCTGCAAAGCTTTCCTAGGCCCTTAGCAGGAGGTGGCCGCTGGCTCCCTGCCTCTGGCTGCAGTGTCCAGAAGGAAAACATACAGCAAATGGAGGCACCGGTACCCTCTGCCCAGCTCCAGGGCGCCCAAACCTCTGTAGGGGCCCATTAGTAAAATCTATTTACAAACACCTAACTTGTTGAATGTGCTGTTTCAAAACTTGCTGTTTATGAAATCAAGAATTCAAAGTGATGCTTTCACCCTGGATTTACAGTATCAAAGCCTGAAATGCTAACGCAGAGATCATTAAAAATTCACATGGAAAAACAAAGGAAAACAAGCTCCCTGTTGTACTCGGTTTGGTAGTTACAGTTCATCAGCAATTTGCAATCTCTGTACTGAGCAGCAAAACAGCTGAAGGCTGGCTCGCAGGCACTTTTTAGCAGAGCTCCTCTGCCCCACACATTAAAACAAACAAATTAATAATAATAATTAAAAAAAACCTGATTTTTCAACACACAGAAGTACTCAGTTGAGCTTATACAACTATCATTTTGACTGCCGCTTTCCGTATTTGAGGACCTGCAACATTGCTTTCCTTATAAGCATTCACTAAATTACAACCAAGTCACAACAGAAGACCAAAGACTTCATTTTGCTCCCCCAGCGCTGCCCCCGTCTCCCCACCTCAGCTGACATAGCCACCTAGGAATGATCCTGCTGAGATACAGGCATTTCACTCTACAAGCTGTCCTGGCAGTAACGGATGGGAGCAGCAGCTGACATAAGCCCATATATCACGTGCCTCCAGGAAGGATCAAGGGATACTTTCCCCAAACAAATACAAAATACTAGAAGTATTTTACAGTGACGTTCTCAAGAATGTGAGAATGTGCGGCACATGGTTGCTGCTGACTTGAAGATTAATTACTTCTTGGGCATTTCAGGTTCTGCTTTTACTGCCTATTCCCACAAATACCTTACATAAAAGTGAGATTTATTTTGGGAAATCACATACACTAGAATACAGATAGAAATGAAATCTATAAATACTTGCGTCGACTCAAGGTTTTACTAGGAAAGTTGATACAATTGGTCTAATCAGACAATCTTTTATATCTCGGCTCCCTTTCATCCACAATTAGGTTTAAAAAACAACCTAAAATAAATCCTTTTCTTTCTTAAGGTAGTCTTAAATCATCAGATGAAAAAAAAAAAAAAATTAGCTGAGTTGGCTTTGTCTTTAAAGGCCTTTAAATCAATATTTGTTTTAATACTAGCAAGTTTTTGCAGGCTTATTCACAAAGGTTACAACAAATCAAAGGACCTTTCAAGATTCTTTTTCAAAAGTTTCTTCAAGACATCCTTAGTGCATTAAAGGATGCAGTTGGATAATCCTCCTAACTACCTCCCAGAGCAGAGATTGAGCTCAGGTTTCTAATACTCTGGTTAATAATGATTGAGAATTTTTCACAGTGAGATGTTAACACAAGGACCTGCTTGGTGTACATAGCACTAGATGCTCATCTGCCCGTGTTGGTGAGCTGCAAATGTCTGAAGACATAAAGCTCTGCTCCCACCTCAGGCTGTTAAAGCATCTCCATTGCTACTTTCTTCCACAGATTCCTCCTTCCCTGCCAGCATCTCACTTCAATTCTATGTCAGGAAGCATTCAAACCTCCTGGAAGAAAAGCCCAGCGCACAGTAGCAACTGAAGAGCAGCAGAGGATACCTGCTATGCTGCACACATCATACTGCAAACTAACTGCATTTCATTGTGTGCCACCACTCATTTCGGATGGCCCTGAGACCACAAAAAGGCATGTCGGCAGAAGGGGAAGAGTAATGAAGGAAATCCCCCCCCTCCCTTGCTGCTGAGCCCAGGAGCACTACTTCTTTCAGCCCTCAATGGCCCTCCAGGTGAAGCCCATTCAGCACGGGGAAGTGGGGCTGACCCCTTTTAACTTGCCACCTCCCAGCCTCTGCAGTGCTTCGCGAATTACCAGAGAGGAAAAGTGATATCATTTTGAAGTGTTCCCATCAGAGCCACTGCAAGCACTGAAATTACCGTCCCCGTTCACCACAAAGCACAACGTGCTCAGCCCTGAACACTGCAGGATGACACCAAGGACAACAGGCCACCAGTTCTCCTGCAGGGCCGGGGCATCTGGCCAGGCAACGTGCTTCCAGAGTGGCATGGGCCAGAAAAACTTTACTCCGCACCCCATAAATCGCTAACTGGAAGGCTCCTGGTCACAGCAAAAAGATGCGAAACATGGAAGATGCAAAGATACGTTGACAGCTTTAACCAGCATGGAAACCACTCATACATCTTTTCATGAGCCCATGCTGACTGATGAGGAGAAGTCAGCAAGGTTCCTGAGAGCTCTCTGGGAGTTCGTAGCTCTGTCCTGGCCAAGTCAGACAAAGATCCGCGCATTACAGAGCAGAGCAGCTACGGGAGCCCGCCGTACCATCCCCTCAACTTTGCTCTTTCTGACAATTAAATTACCCAAGCCACCACCGAAGTGGATATCGACTAATAAATTTCATTCCAAAGGGACAAATTGATCCTTCTGTGCTATGAGTTGCTCTACAAACGTCCCATTTAGGGTTGCCTAGGCACACAGACAACAGGCAGAAACCCATTGATTGGAGCACCCTTTCATGTCCTGGCAGCTGTGGTGGGCTGTCAGGGTTAAAGACTGTTTGCCCAGGAATCCCAGGCACTCTTATCTCTGATCAGATTATATCTATTTCATTTCCCCTGTTAGTTACTGTATGGCTACAACTGACACGCTTGCAGAGCCCCAAGGCTGTAACTGATACCTGAATAAAGATACTTCAAGTCTTCTAAATAGCAGTGTGCACAGGAAACAAATTTAGGAAATCCTGCTTTCTGTTACAGGAAATGAATCCTATGCCAACTGGTAGAAATTACCCTTGCTGTTAAAGTAAAGAGAATACAAGTTTTTGTACTCATTTCATAAACTGACCTTCCCTGCCATGGTAATATTTTATTGATATAGAATTTCAAAGGCTGGCTTTAACAGGAGTCCAAAGCCATTCCCCTACAGGGAATGTTATTTAACAGCATCACTCTCTTCTCAAGGACTTGACTTGTGCTGATCCTGCATATTGTAGCATCTAGTATGACATACACAGAGCACGTCTAAACAATATTTGTATATTTAAGACTTACAGACGAGATTTCCTCAATGCAGCAAAGCATATCTGATTTCTGAACCCACTGTAATTCTCTACTTAAAACACCACAAGAAAGAAAAAAGAACTTAAACAATAATGTTGGTAGGATTAGTTATCATGCTACAGTAAAATAAACAAACAAACAATAATCCCTTAGGTATTTGAGACAAATTGCTCCATAAATATTTTAAAGACAGAATAATATAAAGCAAAAAAAGGAAAAGAAAAATCACTGACTTCACTATATACCACAGCACACATGTAAATAAACAGAGGATTGCACAAAAATAGCCAGTAAATGCTTTAGGGGAAAAAAGGAAAGAAAAAACTTAAATACAGATCACAAAAATTACCATCTGGAAATCATTCAGATCTCATTTCAATCCAAAGGCAGTTGCTTTCTGTAAAGCTGCCTTCATGGGGGAAAGCAACACATTAGAGGAGAAAAGCAGGTAAGCAAAACACAAGACTTGGGTCATGGTGTGGGATCTGCTCACCAGCTCAAAGCAGGGAGGGGTAAGCATTTGTTGTCACTGTAGGCATACCAACGGAGTGGGGGGAAAAAAAAGCAAAGATAGTGGTTTTGCGTAATACAGAGAAGACCACATTCTATGAAATTAATGAATTGCATGCTTGGGTAGAAGAACACCACAAAGAATATTCTGAATGGCACAAAATGTGGAGCCTAACTCTGTATGCCAGTCTTTCAGTAATACATGCACTACAATCTCAGAAACCTGTCCATTTGAAGATTTTTACCTATACATTGATTTTTATGCAAACAATTTCTCATCTTTAACTATAAGGAAAGCTACTTTCTCTTCTGATGTCAAGGGTGAGAAGTTTATTTCCAGAGGGAATTTTGTTTTATTTGAGGCAATACATGGAAGAATCCTCCAAATGTAGTCCAATGGCCAATAGGACCTCAGTAGGATATTATGAAAAGTTTAAAACTTCTGTCTTTCAATGGCATAAACCAAATGTACAAGTTAATAGATAAATTGTTTTAGCATAGTTGCACTCAAGAAGATGCATCACAATAATCATACTATTTTTTCAAATATTGCAGAGTATGGCAGAGAGCACTGTATCATCCATTATGTACTCAGTCTGCTCTGTAGAGTGCCCAGTAAGAGTCTCCATCAATCCTCTGCAAATTTCCCCTCTGCTGTACCACTACACATAGCCCAGGCTGGACTAGGTGCTGATGGAGAAATGGCACAGCACAGATTTGCTCCAAGACCAACTCTGCTTCACTTTGGTTATCCTGCAGAGCTAACTCAGGCTCCAGGTCTGTCCCATCTGCACGGCAAGGGATGCCTCCCGGGTAAGACATGAGACCCAGCAAGACTTCCAACTTTGAACTCTGTCTGGAAGTTTGAACACACTGCCAATGAGGGACAAGCTGGCTGATGAGAGTGGTCCAACCACCTTCCACAAGTTCCCAAGACACCATTGCCAATAATTTGCTAAGCGTTGTCAGAGGAACTTAAAATACTGACCTACAAAATACATCCTGGACAAATCACGAGTGCAGAAACATGAACCAAACTCCGCAAACTGACCTCATCAGGACTAGAGGCCTGGTACACCCTGCAGGAGTCCTCGTAGTGTCTTTCGGCTTCAGCCTGGTCTGTCACCCCATTGGACTCATACACCGGCGTCACGTTGTGGCACAGCGCAATTGCCTTCACGGCCTCGTGCACTCGGCTGCTCATGGTTTTACGCACCTTGGTGGCTAAGGTAAGGCCTTTCACAGCAGGTGGGTCCTGAGATTGCTTTAAAAAAAAAAAAAAAAAAAAAAAAGAATAAAGAATAAAGTCTTATTGGAGAGAAAAAGATTCAAACTGAAACTTTACTTCAGTGAAGAGTATATATGTACTATAGTAGTTTTGCAGACTCTTCTGTCCCTTGGAATGAGATGTGCTCACTGTACTCTAACTCTGACCAGGAATACACTAATTCAATTTATGTATCACAATTAGTGGTGGAGGAAGGTGCCCACAAAAAATTCACCTAAATTTTTAGAATGGTATGTGGAGTAAATGGGCCATAGTTGCAGATGTATCAAACACCAATGGATGCAAGATCAAAGTCAGAAGACTTGATGAAACCACTCTTTGCTCCACAAAAGACCAATGGCTCTGAAAGTTTTGCCTCAGCTAGGTTTCATGCGCGAGAGCATATAATTGCTGAAAACAGAAAACAGATGACTTGTATGGACCTAGAAAATCTTAATTACATTCATTTAATTTTTAATACTATTTTTAGTATCAGAATGGGACTCTTCAGATAATTGCACAATTACTAAATTATCCTGGTTGAAGAGGGGACACACAGTGATCTAGTTTCCTGGTCTGTTAACCTTTAGTGTCAAGAGGACAAAAGTTTCGCTTCCAGGTCAAAGGGCACAACGTGGTAAAAATAAGAGCACAGAATAAGAACTACAGTTCAAAATGAATCATTGCCTGCAAATGCTTCTCATTATAAGAAATCTGACTTTGTAATGATAAACGTTTTATGAGACACGTCCTTTACCAGTGTAATTCCACATGCTACTTTCCACATTCTAGTGATTAGGACACACAAGATTTTCAAATTTACTGTTGCAGCTCATCAGCACTGTTGCAACAGGCTTTAAACAAACCAAACAATAGCAAACCCTCAGCTCAAGTACATTTAGATTGATGTACAACTATTCACATACTGGACTACTCACAGTCATCACAACATTCTTAACAAATATTGAATAGTTTGGCAAATAATTAACCAGTAGTCAAGTTTTCTCTGGAGATTGAATACAAAATGATGGCAAATAAATCTGAAGTCTGTTTTTGTTTTTTTATTACGTTTTTGTTGTTGTTGTTGTTGTTTGTTTTGTATTTAGCAAAAAATGTACAGTTCAGTCATTTAAGGGTCTCAACAACAAGAGAAGAAGCAGATGCTATTAAGGGCTGTGAAAGCAGAGGAGGGAAAGAGAGAGATGGCTACAGGAGTTAAAAGCTACCTGAGACACATGTCAGTGAAAAAGATAATTGCTCAAAATACCAAGTATTTAGCAATCATAATATGCATGGTTAAAAGGATACAGTAGCCTGACAGTCTGCCCAGAAAAAAAGTTAGGCCACCAGACAGATTACTGAGGTCAAGGAAAAATGCTGTATATCTTTACCACCTTGAACAAAATCAAAAAATAAAAATCCTATTTATGGTAGTGCCCTTTTCCAGGCAAGAATGTTGGCTTCATGTTTCAGTTTGTTGGGTTACAGAAAATGCACTTGAGTCTAAAATCTCTAGAACGAAACAAGAACAATGTGACATGAAAAATCCAGTTCACAGGTACCTTGAAAACCACTTCTGTGGTTTCTGTAGGAACGAAGCAATACCACAACTATTGAGAAATGAAAATGCTTGAGACACAATGCAGGACTAGCAACCCATCACTAACCTCCACAGATTGCATCTGTTGAATCACATTTTACAAAAGAAAATTCAATTGTCATTAAGTCACAAAAAAGTTAGAAATAACTGCAGTTGCAAAACCAGCTATTAGCAGAAAATGAAAAATAATGCTTCCATGATTACATTATTAACGACAATTCTTAAATCTTAAATAAGTACTGCTCAGAGGGGTGGCTGGAACACCAGCTGTTGACAGCTGATCCCTCCCCAGCCAACGGTATTACAATCTTTTTAAGTAAAAGTTCATCTATAAGAAAGAACAGCATGCATCTATATGAAATTTCAGCTGATAAGTGTCCACTGTAACATGCTAAGGAAATACAGCTTGCTGATCCAGACAGATCTCATGGCACTATCTGGTTATCAGGTAAAACTGAAATAAATTCTAATAAGTTATTCTTAAAATAATTCTGAAATAAATTCTAAGAATAAATTTAATTATTTCAGAATAAATTCTTTATTCTGAAATTAATTCTAAGAATTTATTCTTAGAATTTCATCCAAAGATGAAGACTTCTTGGATGCTCACTCATCCAGTTACACTGAAAGAGGAATGCACGGGAAAGATTTCCAAACCAGGATTTTCCTGTTCTATGCTTTATATCTTGACTTTCCTGTCTTCTTTAGCTATAGCTATTTCTCAAAGCACACATCAGTTATGTGCCATATGAGACTTCTAGAAGCCACTGGTGCACTGTTGAAAGAATCCCACTTTCACCATTTTCTTTTTTAACCACCTGGCCTAGAGCAGCAGCAATGGCCCACTGTTCTCTGTTACTGCTTATTGAATACTGATGGCTCCTCTTCCTTTACACAGCCTTTCAAACAGCAACTTAATCCACTATCCATCACCCTATCAATTTTCCCGTGAAGCAAATGGTGTGGCTGCTGTAAGTGGTAAATGTCTAAATAAAAGTATGCTATCTTATGATCAGACCTCAGTAACAAGACACAGGCACCTATGTGTGCTTACACTTACAGGCCCATGCAAGTGCTGTGGCAATTGGACTTAGAAAACTGGTGGATGTGAAATAACCAAAAAATGTAGCATGCAATCAGGCTAATATGTTTGGATTAAGCACCCAATGGTCTTCAGACTTCTCCAAAAAAATAACATTTAATAGGCAGGTCCCTGACATGTTAATTCACCGTTAGCCCAGCAATCTGGAAAACTTTAACAAAGAGTTAAAAAATCCAATTTAATTTTACCTGGGTGTATATACTGAATATGTGGCTCTGCACTTCATCCATGGAGTCCAGGCCATAAGCCACCGTGCCCAGATGAAGTCTCTTGAAGACCATCTCATTCTGCGTAAGCGTTCCTGTAACAGAAGCAGCACCAACATGGAACATGAACCAACGTGTCTATCCCCAGGGCACGTTCTTGTCCTTGCTGTATCCCAACTCCAAGAGGAAATGGTCCAGAAGCTGAGTCAGTCACTTCACAAGGCTCTCAGCACAGACTGAGACCAAAGGTGAAGGTATTAAAAATCTCAGGGCACAATCTCCTGGGAAGTTGTGGTGCACATCACTGTCCCAGTAAGAAATAATGAGATCATTCACCCAAAACTTGATGCCAGAAAGAGTGGCAGCTGTAGCTCTGGTCCTGCTGGAACCAAAGAAAATTTCTGGGAACACCTTCAACAGAACCAGGAGTTTATGTCAGACAAAGCTTTTTTTTTTTTTTTTTTTTACAGATTAGTCCTTTGTAATCAACTTAACTGTAAAAAGTGAGGATAGCAGCAGGCAGACTGATCGTATGTTTCTGCCCAAATGTGTAACTTATCTTCATCCAGCTTTAAAAATTAACTCTAAAAGTTGATTTTGATTTTAAGTCTAACCTCTACTTTTGGTTTAATATCACACTTGAACCATTTTTTCAAGTAGCATAGTACTCGTGTCCTCTCTTATTTATGACATGTTCAGAACAACAACAAAAATTCAAAAAATATTTTAAACTGATGAAATCATATTGTCAAAGTGGCAGAAAGTGCGTATTTCTCCCAACCCAAAGAAATCCTACATTATGATCGGTGGCTAGTCAAAAACATAACAAAAAAGAACAACTCAACCACAACTCAAAACTGTATTTTCTACATAGATACCTGTTTTGTCTGTGAGCAAATAGGATATCCTCCCCAGCTGCTCAGGTATAGTGCTGGATCGAACCACAGTCCCAGGGATTTTGGAATCTCTGCGGATCACCCAGCTATAGACAATTTTCCCCATGTCCAGATTCACACGCAAACTATGCAGGAGGAATGGGAAAAAGAAAAAGGAAGTGTATCTGCATTAAAACTTTGGAAAAAATCACTGTGAATTGTGACAATGCAATAGAAGGCCAGGCCTTCCATACTGAGCTTGAGCAGCCAAAGAGGGAATTTAGGGAGAAGTATATTCAAAATGAGTGGTTGGGTGGCAGATGGGGAGAACTGCGCACTGCTGCAGTGGTACTGTGATTCAAAAGGATATATGACAAAATTACATTGAGGACAGACAATTTGAGAGGATGATGGACTCAGACGCATAAGGACAGTGTGATTGATAAGCAGACAGCAGGTTAAAAATGGAAGTGAAACAAATCCCTGACCTACACTGGAAATAACAATCTGCTTATTAATATAGCACAATTAAATATTAAAATTTCAGCCCCTTTTTAAAGGCAGTTGGATCCTATTATGCTACATGCTATATAAATCTCTCTCCTCTATTTTTGCTCTTATCAGAGTAACCAGGCAGCCTGAACACAGAAACAGGTGCCTTAAATGACTAATCTGCCGCCTAAATTAGAGAGCACAGACAGCAAACAGGCTAAAACACTAAACAAATTCAGCAGAAACAACAAAACAACTTTTAACAGTAATTCGATTTCTATTTCTAAATTTATTTAGTTGTCAAATGAGGAACACACATGACTTTACATGACTGTTCACATCAGAAGTGTGGAGGAGGATGCAGAGGAAGCTGTATCTTGCTGGAAGAACTAGCAATTGACTCACCTAATAGGAATAATGTTTGAGAACAGGAGGAGAAATCTTATGATCTGAAGATACCAACGGCCAGCAAAATGCTGAAGGGCCACCATGACAAGCGAGACCACGACAAGAGCCCCAAACAGGATCTTCGTAAGACAGTTCACTTCCAAATCAAAGAGACCGATCTAAAGAATGAAATTGAGACATTTCAATCACACTAGCGAAGGTGTTAGTTCAATTTAGTATTCACAAAGAGAATGAGCTGCTATATCCAACGAGCTGTCTCTCAACAGTCATTAACTTTTTTCACATAAAACACTACAAACATATTTAAATTTATAAACGATACTGTTCCAGCTTACTAAATAAGAGCTCCATCCTTTGGAAGCTGAGGAGTGCATGAAGAGGTGTGAAAGACTCATGCTGTCAAAAGCTGCAGACTATATAAATATCCCCACACCTTGTCTTAACTTTGCTATAATGTAAAAAATGCAGCAAAATCAGCCTTCCCATTCTGTCTGGGTCTATTTTATTATAACCATAGAAAATAGAAGTGTTACCATTGTCAAAAAGTGAGCAGATACTTGTAGTTAGGATCAAAAAAATAAAATATGTCTCTGATAATGGTAACTATCTAAATCATAGGTTGGAAGATATAAATCATTTGTAGGATGTTGTTCCTACAGTCTGTACACATAGCCTTTGGATTTATATATATATTTTTTTTAATTATAAATTTCTGCCCCCTTTTATTGTAAGATAATAATTAGTTATTATCCTTACCCTACCTTACTTCTTGGGTTTGAAGTATTCATCACACTTCGCAATTCCCTTCCAGTGTAGAGGACAACTCCCACAACAGTACCTGAACAAAACATGCATTAGCCTAAGAAAAACAATCTCCACTTGTTTTATCTGCAAAATGCTTGTTAAATACAGAGGCTTGGCAGTTGAAATGGACTTTTAGCAGGTTAATTTCTAACGCAATAACAATCAGACTAGAAAGGCCAGTACTTGAAATATAAAATCCATGAAAACAGATGCTGAACTGAAGACATCCTACTAGAAGTCAGCAAGTCTTCAACCACACTGCCCTTATGGTTGGGCTTGTTCCAGCTGGGTTGGACAGACTGCAGCAACTAAAGAGCATGGAAAGAGAAATCAAGAGTTTTGCTTTCTTGGCTCCTCAGTAACCCCTTCTGATGTAAGCTGTTGTTCCTCAATATCAATAAAAGCTGCTGAGGAAGGAGGATTTCTTGTGTTTTCTCCCACTATTTTGAACCTCACTCAGGTGCTAAGTTTGCCTTACTTCAGATAGTGGTCCTCCATTGTAAGCGCATCTAAATTAGTGCTCTGGACTGTAGTTGTTCTTTATTGGTGCAGTCTTCCACAATCTTTTGGTAATTTTATCTTTAAGGTAATTCTATCTGTAAAAGCTTTTAAAAATCTACGTTTTAGTTTAAATTAAGTATTTGTTTAATAGCAGAAAGGCAAATCATACCAACTCCCACCTTACTGCAACAGATGGAGCTGCTGGGAGCCCATCTATGTATTTTAATGCTATGTCCCACAGTTTCTAAAGAGCTCTCTTTTCTTCCTGCAGAAATACAATACAGTTTAGTACCATAAACCACTGTTTTTCTACAGGTTTCTCTTAAAGCCTTTGCAAAAAGCCATCGAGAAAAAGCTAGCTACAGTCAAGAGTTTAAAAGCTGCTATTGTGCTATTGCCAAAGTCAAAGTTTCTAGCAGAAAATTTTAGGAGTCTATAAAAATGGATAAAAACAACAGTGGGGAAACAAAAAAAAAGAAGCACTGTTGTTCTGTTGTTAATACATTGCCATTTTATACTCCACTATTCCCCTGCTCCCATTAGCAACAGAAGTTTTAGCAAGCTGCAAGTGAATTATTATCAAATAAGAATAATTCAAAAGAGGTGGTTTCTAAAAATGCTGGGAAACATTCCTTTGGAAAAAAAAAACAACAACAACAACAACAAAAAAAAAAAACCAGCACAACAAGAAGTCACTGGAACCAGATGGCAGGAGGTGGTAAGATCATCACAATTCAAATCAGCAGATGGCACAGCTACTCCAAATCAACTGCAAACAGTCAGAGTCAGACCCGCTCCTACTACAGCAGCAGATGGAGAAAGTCACATAGCTCTGCTTTATCTTACAAGCAAAGGCTGCCCCAGTGAGATGGCATCACTATGACTTGACAGCTTTTGCTTACAGAAGAAGAAAAATGATATCCACACTTTCTCCAAACCAATAGGTTTTCCTTACAGAAATGACCTCCACCACGCTATTTATTATTGCCACAGGAAAAACACAACTGAATTTAAATTGATCAAGTCAGCTGAAATAAGGGGAGAAACCTACCAGGGCTAGAAAACAGCTTGAAGACATGCTGGTATGTGTATAAATAGTGTTTCTAATCATTTTATGGCTATCCAAAACAGACTTCATTGTACAAACCAGCTGAAATTACAAGAACATCTGCAAACATTATTCTTACTAGCTGAACTCCAAAAGATATCTATCTACAAATAACTTTGTTCATACTCAGAAAGGAGGGTTAGATTTCACCCTCAGCAGGCTGGCTGGGAGCTTGGCTCAGGGCAGGACAGCATCTCCCTCCCATCAGCCGCACTGCTCGTGGCAGCACACACATGCGCTATGCTCAGCTGTGGCATCAGCACAAAAGCTTCCAAGGAAGAGGTAAGAAAGTCCATGTGGGAAAGGGGGCTGCAGGAAAAATTGCCATTCAAGTCAGAATTACAAGGAAAGTGTCTTTCCTTTCAAATGTATTTGTTCCAAAGCAGGATGGACTGAGGCTCATGAGTTAAGCAGCCTGTTCGGTATGTGAAACTTCCAGTCCCAATGCATCTGAGTGGTTTTACACTCAGAAGGGAGGAAGGCAGGTTACCTACTGCATAACAATTACTCATCCCTAAATATAATTTACTTGACTAAATAACACTTGGCCAACTAGATTTTTATGACCCTTTGGTCACATCCTGTGACAATACTGAGATGTGTTTCAACTAGGAGTCTAGGTAGGGGTAGATAGAAACATACAGGTATAAAATCTATTTATTATATTCTGGTTTTAAAAAAGAGCAAATCAAAATCTTTTCGATGCTTCATGAAGCCTTTTGAAGTTCCTTCTCATTGTTATTAATTCCATATACACCTTGGTACAGCACTCTTAAGTCCCTCCATTCAACAGCTTCAAATCCAGCACTGCATTACAGAATTCCACTCTTCTCCAGCTACTGTCCTGTAAATCTTGCAGGCATGCTAGGCAGGAGAAGAGCAAGTCTTTTACTTTGACAGGCCTCTGCAAGAGAGCATTGATTAATCTCAGGCCTTGTGAGCGTATTGTATACATATACAAAAATGTGTCAAAGATTTTATTTTTTTCTTTTTAAAAATACGTAAGACAAACTCAATGGAAGCAGTTACCTGGAAATCTTTCATCTTAGCTTCTGTTACCAGAATCTATTTGACACCATTTCTGTTACAGATTAGGATGTCAATGCAGAGAGCAATTAAGTGCTATTCTGGTCCTAGATGCTAAAGAAGTGCCCAAAGGCCACTCCAATTCTTTCTCATCTAGGAATGTCCAAGAGGCAATTAGACGTCAGTCTTGCTCCCCAGAGGTGTTAGGACAAGTGGGAAACCTCACTCTGACTGCTAATTTCTCCAACTGACAGAGATTATTCCATTACAAAAAGACCTTTAAAAATTGTTAACATATTCCCTTAAAAAAAAAAAAAAAAAAAAAAAAAGACACATGCCTCCATCTTACCTGATGCAATCACTGTGCTGGCCCATAGAGTGTTTTCTATGCTTAAACTTTCATTCACGGAAGGGTCACTGTCCTCCTACAACAAAAATAAAAAAATGTCAGTAATTGAAAAGACTATTGGATGACAGAGTTACACAGGGGTGTTTGGAGAGGGATGCTGGGGGAATTGATAGAGAGCTCCTAGATAAGATGGAGGATTTTCAAAAACAGTTAAACCTATGTCTAGGTTAAAAACCAACTTGATTTTAGTGGAGAAAGGAAGGGGTGGAAAAAAAAATCTATTAAGAAACATGTTCCTGCTGAAGGACCCTGGGAATCAGAAATGAGAAAGGGATTTGTCAGGAGCTCACCAGGGACTACAGGGAAATGTATTCCTCACTTGGTCCATGCAGATTAATAGCATTTTGCCTTCTGCTGTGAGATCTCACTGAGATCCAATTTGGACTGCTCAGTGATGCCTGGAAACTTGTCTGATGCATGCCAGAGAACAGTTTCAAGAAAATCTGATTCCTCTTAGGCACCAAAAGACTAATTCTATGGGACTGTACTTTTGCATAAGAAAGTAAATTAATATATGCCCAGGGTTTATACAACATATATACAACCTCACTAAGCCACTCAAACTTCTAATCCATACTACCGCCATTAATCAGATTAAACCATGCCTCAAAGTTAAAAAACTTACAATTTTGAACTGAAATACTAGCAAACAACTTCTAAAAGCTGTAACTGTCTCCCATTTGTTACAAAAACATTTGTCCTCTGAAAATTCCCCAAGGGTACTAGATGTATTTCTTAATGTTTTCATAATCCCAGTGAGAGGGGAGGGGAGGAGAGAGGGAAAAAAACAAAAACACCACAACCTTTTGCCTCAAATAGGCACCACATCTTCAAGTCAAAAGATAGATATTCTCTGATATTTCACAGAGAGTTTGAGCCACTGCCCTCTGAGGGCAGATATAACTAAGTTCACACAGGTTGCATGCAACAACTGAAGGCAAAAGAAAAAAACAATTGACTCACAATTAAGACTGATCTATCTAAGAACCTCTGCTTTTTCACCAGTAAACAATTTTAACCCTGCAGTGATTGTGGTGGTCCAGATTTCATTCTGAACACCATGCATGTGTAACTACCAATCTTAGTCCAAATGTTCAGACCTAATACTTTAAGAGTAAGAACCCTAATCTTAAACAGTCTATTATGTTGTTTCCAAGTCAAAGCTTCAATAAGCATATTTTTATGTCAGATTTATTACATGTATTTTATGGAGGGTGCAAAAACAAAAACACAGAAAGGGTACAAGGAATGACAAGACTTCACCACTTCTCCAAAAAAAGTCTGGCATCCTGTGATTCAGCAGGTTTGCACAGAAAACACTACATACATTATTTCAAGCATATCTAAGTAGGACTTACCCTTGTGAAGGTCCCCACAAAATTATGTATATCAATATTGGGCTCTTCTGCATATACATAGGATCGGATTTGCAGTAGGTCCTAAAAACAGACATGTTTTAGCAGGCAGTTAGATAACCACATTTTAATAATGTACCAATGTTTCTAAAAAAATACTTTGAGCAAGAGTTACTTAATCAAGTTAAGATAATAATTAAATTATACTCCTTACTTGAGTTCAACTGAGAGAAAATACAACTGTTATACCAGCTTTACTGAAAAGTACTTATCCGAGAGTATTTATTGCAATGATAACAAAGGCTCCTGGGAACTACTTAGTTGTTGGTGCCCCATACAAGCAATTTCAGCCTGAATAATGAAGCTAGCCTAAAACACTTACTACTATTTATCAAAAAAAGATTTGGATTACTTTTCCAAGGCAACCAAGGAACATCCTACCACTAGGTATTTAGTTTGAGATGCTAGTGTCACTGGGAACAGTTCTATGGTGACAAGGAGATATGCCAGTTCTGAAAAGAACATTCACTGCTGACTCCTACACTCATGAACTATTCACTCCATGGAGAGAATGTTTCTCTTCAAAGCCTTAGTATAAAATAAACTTCTTGTACTTTTTACAGACAGAACATCAATAAAACAGGTACACAGATCCCCCCCCCCCCCTTTTTTTTTTCAACACAAACTTCTTTAACTACAGAGTAGTCAGAGTAAACCACTTTAGCTAGAGAGTAGTTTAGTTAGGGAACAGAATGTTTAATGGAGGTTGTACACTCATTTCAAATCATGCAGTGGAGCATCCATAGTGACAATTCCGCCTTTTTTGATGGAGAGTAATTAAAGCTTTATTTCTGAATCCATTTCATTAAATCGGATGACTTGTGTCTCAGTATACTGCACTCCAGTGAATGAAAGGGGGACTTTAAGAAGAACAAGGATACGTATGCCGCAGTAAGACCTACCCTGTAGTAAGTTACTGCAATGGTGTCTGGAAAGGAAAAAGAAAACAGGAGCACCCTGCCATGAGTCACCTGCTGCTGCAAAGCCACTCCCTAGCTGCCAGCCCCAGCGCCCTTCTGTCCATGCAGCTTTGCAGTGACAGCTGCGTGGCACCCAGACACCCTGCTTCACCTTACCTGACATCTTGCCTGCAGCTCAGGAAGAGCTGGTTTACCCTTAGTTTCAGTACCAGACACTCTTTACTGCCAGAGCTAACCTGGAACATGCACTGAGCCCTGTGCAAAGGAATGCTAAATTAACCCGCTTCTCGAAGCAGCCCATTAACTGAAGCACCTGAACACTTTGCAGGAAAATCAGACATGCATATTTAACAACTAGAGTATTTTTAATAAAGCAGCTTACAGAAGCAGTTGGCAATCTCTGAGTACAGGTAACTGGCAGCCGCAGTTTCCAGTCTGTCTCACCATCCAGTTGGTCAGTGCGGAGGAAGCAAGACCCTGGGGAATTTCAACAACAGTTGGTGCTCTTTCTAGAGCTTTCTTATGTACACCTATAGCTCATGAAATGGTTTTGTTTCTAGCACACTTATTTCTTTGGTATCTGATTTAAAGTAGTACTTATTAATAAGGTAAGAATCAAGGAATTATATTCTTGCATCTCACATCCGTTTCCTTCCACTAGTCCAAAATGCAGTGAGATTCTGCACTGTATCTTTAAGACATTTTAAATATTCTTATTAGTCATTATGTTTTGTAAACCTTCCAATCAAGCATTTCCTTATCCCACACTTGACAAAACAAACCTGAACAGCAAGTAAAATGATTTACATCTATAATGCACAGCATTTTGCAATCCCATTCATTTACTCTGGGTTCAAATAACTACATTCTTGGATTAGCAAACAAGACCAGAGTGTAACATCCTGAAAACTGGCGGTCCATCAAAGCCTTTGAATTCCCGGTCGCTCCAAAATTTTACTATTATCTATTTCTTTCACATTTCCAAAAGATAATTTTCTCTAAACAACCAGTGAAAGGTTAATGGCTATTTTGACAATTGGTTCCAGATGTTTACCATTCTTCTCCGACGTCCTCAGGAAGATCATGTCAGCAGGGACCCGCTGGTTCTGTTACAAGAAGAAAGGCCATTATTGTGCATAGACCCTGCACGCATGTGCAGCCTTCTTCCACAGCCCCAGTGACAAGCAAAGGGGCTACGGAGGAGAAAGTATTTCTTTGTCAGACTGAAGGTTGGTATTCATTTTGCTTTGAATCCTAAATTTGCTTCCCTGCAGAATAATAACTGGTGCCAGCTCCCACTGACCAGACTGGCCAATGTCTAGGTTTACAAAAGAGCTAGTGAGTAATTCTAGAAGAAGAAATTTTAAACTAATGCCGGCTTCCTTCCGAGAAGCCCTATGCCAGAAGAAAGCAAGTATCTGAAATCTACAGGTACCAGCTCTTTTTTTTTTTTTGGACTGAATATGTTCATCCTTCATCAGTTTTAGAGAACACGGATATTTGCACGGAGCGTGCGTGTAAAGAAAATAAATTGAGGAAAAAAACACAAACTTGTACAAAAGGGAGAATATACTTGTACACTCCAGTGCCTGCAAATGGATCCCTCTCCCCGTACTTGTGTTGGTTACACCAAACAACATCTTGATGTTGCATTTGTATCAGGCATTTAACCCCTGTCCAACAGTCAAAGGTAAGGGCCAGAGAGTCTTCATCTTGCTATAGTGCAATTGGAAAACACAGCTTATGCACAGATTTGCTCTCATTTTTAAGGACAACGATGCTGTTTCCAGGGCCAGGGGGAAAAAGGGAGAGACCTTGAAAAGTGATTAAATATCATAACGAACGTTCAACACTCAATATTCTGAGCCTACCATAAAACAAATATGACTTCAATATATCTCATTTTCAAAGGTCTTGCAAGAAACATACTTTACAAAAAAGATAGACACGTAGAGGCTAACCTTTTCAACAATGATGAGATCGCCTACTTGTATATTAGAGCTCTTCACCTTCACAGTCCCTGCAGAGGAAAGACACCAGTACATCACAGCCACGCCTCGCAGCAGCAGGACAGGACTCGGGGTGCTGCCTGTCACCCTCTAGTGACAACTCTGACACAAGCCATCAAACCCAGGAATTTGAAAACACTTCCAGCATGCGCCAGGCAGACAATAGTGCAAACCCAGGAAAGCTACAATAGGGAACCATGAGCTCATGACCTCTCTTCCCCAAGTGGATGAAAATTTAAAGCTTAACTCTCTGAAGCAAGACCTGGAAGCCACAATTAAAAGGGGCACATCTTAAAAACCAGGCTCATTTCCTCCTGAGCCACTGCTCTCATGTCTGGCTCAGCTCGACCTCCTCTCCTTGGCCTCTGTGCAGACACAGCCTGAACAAACCCGCAGAGCACGAGTCCCCCAGAAAACACCTACATATTTATTTCCTTGCAGCTCTCAAGCATTTCCCAGTTGCTTTAAAACAGGGGATTAATTTCACAATTGGCTAGTAATTTCAAATCATTAGCCAGCTCTAGATTTGACTTCTCAGACTAACTAGTGATTTATAATCAGTTAATTTGAACCCTGCCTCTAAGTGTCTGTCTGTTATATTTCAACAAAAGCCTCTTTAATCTGCTGTGATTTGAGTGGAAGTGGGGGAGGCACGTGGGAGCTCACCCCGGCACGGACAACACTCCTACTGTACCTCCAAATTCAGGGGCTAACTGGCCAGATAGCAGCTCAGGGGGAAAGGAGAAGGGGAAAGGGAGGGGAGCAGAAATTAGCACAAAGCACAAAGGTCACTAGGATTTTACTACTGGCAGTCCCTTCATTAGCATCCTTCTCAGGATATGCTTCAGTGTTTCTGCTCCAAATTAACAATGAAAGCCTTTCTGGGCTCCCGGCAGCCTGCTGCTTTGGTGACACACTGCGGGCTTAACAACATGCTTCATCACTGCTGCTAATAAATGCAGACTTCCTTACATGCTGTAATTATTCCTACAAATTATAAGCAGTCATGGCCCATTTCACAAATATCTCATAGGTCTTTTGCAGATTCTGGGTTTTGCCTTCTGAGAGTTTTAGCTGAAAAAAAGTAAACAAAACGAATGCCGGGCTAAAGACATCTCTGCTAGGGCAGGAAGCATACGGGGGATTAAGAGTCCATTACGCAGGGGCTTGAAAAGAAAAGCCGCACTCCGAGAGGATCCCAAAAAGCATCCCTGGCAGTCCTCTGTATGGGCTATACAAAGTTAGGTACTCTGACACTGAAAGGGTCTGACAGATAACATCTCTTCCTCCCCTTTTAATACGGTTATTCATGAAACAACAAAAAGTGCTTTTGAATATTCTTCTGGGCAAAGGAGGGCACGAACCGAGCCCTCTGCACACAGGCACAGCAACTCCTGCGCCACTGCACTAAAAAAAGTTCTTGGCAGTACAGGTGGACTTGTTCAGCCATATTTTATGTATTTCTCTTAAAAATCACAAGGATTGAGCTGGTGACTGCCAGTATAGGCAGCACTACCTGCAGAGCTCAGGAATGGAAAATTTTGTGTCACTTAATGAAATAAATTCATGCCAGAAAATAAAATTGGGCAAAGTTACAATGCCATTATTTCCTATTGTTATGCACGTAAAGGGCTTTGTGAATCACTATTCTGAAAACAATGTTAGCTGCTCCAAACTTTTTTCCATTAAAAAAAAAAAAAAAAAAAAGCAACCGGAGGAGATCTGCCTTGTATCGATAACCCTCAATTATCCTCCCAACCTCAGCTAGTTTTAGGTAGAGGAAAGAGAGGACCATTTGAACCAATATGCATTTTTATAACTCTTGTACACACGAGATGCCCTTTTCAGGCAGCAAATCTAGTTCTACTTTTCCAGCCCTACTCCTGGACTCTCGTGGATGACATCTCTGCAGCATGTACCATATGTCCCACTAAGAAGGCTCAGGACCAGATGTTTCCTTTGACTCAGGACTCTCATAAAGCAACTTACTTGAATTAGTTTTATTTTGATCTTGGGAATTCTGTAATTCCTTTTTCTTTCTGTGGGGAAACTAGCTCCTAAACATTAGATGTTTTCTCACACATGTTTAAGAAACTAGCTAATAACACAACTGCTTCATTTCCCAATATTGCTCTACTATTAAAATATTTTTGTAATAATAAATTACTGCTTTTATAAATGCATCTAGAAGTGCTTTCTTCCACACACACCTAGGTGTATTTAGCATTTACATTGTTTCCAGTTTGTATTTTCAGAAGCTAATCAGAATAAAGTCAGTGGTTAACAATTATTTTTTTTTTAAATAAAAGTTTTTATCTCTTATGTTAAATAAAATCAGTTCGTAAAATTTGCTTGGCACTTGTTTCATTCTTTGCTATGTTCTGAAGATTTATTTTGTTTTATTTGGGTAATGGACAGAAAGGGAGACAATATAGTGTAAGTACTTTGTTCCAACTTCATCTATGGCCTTTGGAATTACCACAAAATTTGCAGTGTGAGGGATATAATAAAGCAGATTATTTAAAGTATTAAATGTATTAGCCAGGAGAGAAACCTTCTTCTACCGTGTGAGTACTAAAGTCAAGCTCTCACAATAAATATGCGCAGCTTCTAAGGCATGGTTCAAAATACTTCATTTGGAATTAAAGATTAAGCCACCAGCTTATTAAAACAAGTCAAATACATATGAAAAAACAAAAGGGTGTTCTGGATGTGCTGCAACAAACTTTTGGCTTTTGCAGCTTTATGCTGTATAAACTGTGGAGCAGGACTCAGAGGGTTTGGGAAAATATTGTTTTTATATGGCCGGTAAATGCCAATGATCTGTATCTTAAGTAGCACCCCTCAGTAGGAGGTCTCTTCCCATTGCTTTCTGTAGAGTTTCTCTCTATTATGCAGTGTTACCCGGGGAGGGGGAGTGAGAGAGAAGAAAAACAAACCAAGAATTTGCAAGCACAGTTCTAGCTTTCTATCAAGCAGAAAGTCAGCACACAGACTTTTGAACACAAGGAGGCTTGTAGGTTTATGAATAGGGGATTGAAATTTGATTATTTTTTATTACAATCCAAACAGCTGTCTTTTAAATAAAGAGCTTTCTATTAAAAAAACCTTCTGGTTTCAACATTTTGGAACATAAATGGATCATAATGGTAGAAAGAGAAGAAAGGTTCAGGGTGCTTTTTTTTTTTTTTTTTTATTTCTCCTTATGATGTTATGTAAAATAAATGAACACAGAAAATACCTGCTGGCTCTACATCACACTGGACTCCAAAAACACTAGAGTCACTGGAATTTCGCAACTATATTCAAAATAAAATGTTATCCAAAGAGGATTCTTCCTTCTCTACAAAGAAAGCAGCTGAGTGAAGCTTACAAAGCTGAGCAGGAATTGTGCATCACAAAGCCCCATGCACAGGAGCGATGCTGTGCACCAGAGGCAGCTCCAAGCAGTGGGGTGCAGGTTGGCAGCAGGGCTGGAGGGCCCTGCCCCAGGGCTCGGCATGGGCAAGCACACCCAGGGGAAACTGAGGATCCCGATCCAGGAAGGCACTCATATCTGTGTTTACCTCCGGCCTTATTCAAAACAGCCTATAAGCTTGTGCTTAAGTCCCCCTGCCTTCATTTAGAGCAGAGAATGTATTTACAGCCCTGAGGTTGCGGTGGGAGGCTGAGGTTGAGGACTGGAAAACTATTCTCCAGTCACCTTAATAGCAGCTTAGTGCAATTACTCAGGGGAAATAAAAATAGCTTGGAGAAAGCTACAGCGATCCATTAGATCCATTATAGCCAATCTCCAAGAACAGCAGTGCTCAGCATCAAGCCTCACCTAATCTCTCCCCTCCTAAGCACTGGCTTTAGAGGTGAAACTATTGTGAGGCTTAGCCCAGCCAGCAACATTTCAGAGAGCTTTTGTGCACCCTTCTGCACTGCCCCTTTTCAGTACAGGGCTGTGCCAACCTCCTGAAGCATGAACTGTGCCATGCAAAAAAAAAGGGGACTGAGTCCTACCTGGAGTTTTGTCAGCTGCACTGAAAATTAATGGTTACATTCAGCTGCTCTCAACTTACCCTAACTTTGGTACTAACTGCTTTTACTTCTGACCCAATGAAGCTCTTGCTCCAAAGCTTGCCTATATTTTCATCTGTTCTAATAGGCACAAGCACACAAAAATTAACCACCTATCCACCGCTCAACCATGCTACTCCCTTGTTCATAGATGATTCTCAGAGGTGCTAAGGTTTTAATCAGTGAAAAAGTGGAGGCTCAGATCTGAAAAGCTTGACTACTGGCAGACACTGGATTCTGTGAGAGACAGAAAGTGGCTTTGCTCCCCAAGCCACTAAGCAATCAGAAATAATTTTATGTATTTTTCCTACTCTAGGCTATACTGCTAGCGTCTCATTACTGTTTCTACACCGAATGTGTGTTAAAAACAAAGTGGCTTAAGATTTTCAGCCAGTGCCCAGCTGCCAATCCTCCTTGGTTTCTTTCACAAAATTAGAGAAGTTAAAGGACTGGGGGGAGGGAAATCATTCATGGGAAACGTAATAGCAATATGAAAAGAACTAAAGGAGAGGTCAGGCCCCTTATAGATCACTGAATAGAATCCAGAAGGCAACTCTTTTATATTTTCAAATAGACATAGTACACCCCTCTTGGATGGGGCTTTTGTTGGTTGCCAAGCATTTTAAGTGTTGTAGTAAGAACATGTTATTAAAGGGGGATTTAATATTCAGAAACTCAAATTCCCTAGTTTGGAGTTGTCTCATAATTCCTGGCATGTGAAATATATACAGCCTTAAGCAATTATGCTTAAAAAGTAGACTTATTCTTAAACACGCAAGTGTTGAAAGCAGCATAGTTTTAATACACCTAGTTCACTGCATCTTAATTCAGGGTTATAAACTTCTATAACAAAGAAACCAGAAATGAAAAAAAAAAAAAAGTTGCTTAAATTCAGTTCATTCCCTTTTTAAAAACAAAACCCTGGCCTCACTGACATTGTCATGGTATTAGCAGCAACTCCATAGTGAGGCAGCATTCAATTTTTCAAATGAGAATTTAAATGTCTTTGTTAGGTGCTACCAAGTTGTAAACAATGGCCAGAGCCAGTGAGCAGATACAGCTGATCTGCAGTCTGGGGACTCTGAATTCCTCACTGCTGGAGGAAGTGGCTAAAGAAGATGCATACAAAAATACCTGAGAAGATATTACCAATACTAAGGAGCTACCTCAGTTGCTGCTAACAGAAACACACAGAAGATGTAGTAACAGTACACATGCACAAACTCTTTTAGCATTATGCAAGTCCCTCTTTAGGTACAGCCCAGAAAGAACTATGAAACTCAACTGGTATTGCATGTTCAGTAAGGGACATAACATGTCAGCATGTCAAGTAAGTCGCCCTAAATATAACACATGCACTTACAAGCTCCATTCCAAGCATCCTCAGTATGGAGTACTTGTACTTAACTATGGTTTGCAGTACCTGTGCTGAAAGGGCTTCCCACATAAGACACTGGGACACAGCTCACTTTCACCCCTCATTAGCTGAATCTTCTTTTGCATAAGCATCTTCTGACAATTTCACAGTTCAATTTTTTAGTAAAGTACTTTTGCAAGTAATCTGACGATGTAGATCCTTCTCTCATTTTTAGGCATAAATTTGTTGTTTCCCTTAAGGAATATGAAGTGCTACTTTATAGGAATCCTCTGTATATCTGTTTCTCTTCCCCACATGGTGACCAAGCAAAAACACGAGAGGAAAGACATTGATACCAAAACAGAAAGGAAAACAGAAAAAAAAAAGTCCAAACAACATATCTATTATAGCCCCACTTGTTTTCTTCCTACTGTGGTGTTTGCCTCTCCTGCCTTCACCCCTGCACCCTTATGGAGTGCTTCCCTCATGTCACAGCTCTACAGAAGGGAAAACATCAGCTGCTTGGCAATCCTCCCTGCCCAGGGCTGGCTGCGGTGAGCCCCCCACATTGCAAGATGATGCTGGGCAGTTACCTGAAACAAGTAAGCAGTGCAGCAGCCCTGTGCCTCCCCAGGAAAGCCCCCAAAGCCCAGCGCCCGCTGCCACCCAGCCCCGGCCAGCCCCAGCAGCATGCGACCAAGCAGCAAGCCCCGGCCGTGCTGGAGCCACAGAGCCGACCTCTCGCTGTGAGCTTGCTGTAGATCTGCGAGTTCACTTCCTTGTCGCGCATGTAACATCTGATCTCCTCTGCGGCCTCTCGGATGACGGTAACAGCAAGCACAAATCCCTGAAAAGCGCACGGGGGGGAAGAGAATGGATGAAAGGGCCAGGAAAACACACATCTGCCTCTAATAAGAGCAATGCATGATATTTATCAGCACCAATGTCAACAATCTGCATTTCCTTATCCTATTTTCTCTTGCTAAATCATTACAGTGATAGGTGGTGCTGTCTAGGACTCCTAACAGCAAATGCACGCTAGACCTGCCACTTAAGAAAAACGCAGCTGTGCTTTTCACCTTTACCGTGATGACCTGCCAGCATTTCCCAAGCCAATCTTTGTGCTTCTTTTTAAGCGTGAAAATATTTCATTTCACTTCACAGGTGAGTAACCACAACTGAAGGAGGTTACACAAGTCCAGTATAAGACTGAATCCCTCAAATCTCAGTTCTCTTTCCAAAATAGAACAATTATAGTTAATTTACCTAATTTGGCAAGTTTTTCATATGCTTATATAATCTACATAAATATTTAACATATCCCAGATTTTTACATATATATAAACATATATACACACATGCACATATATAATGTGTCTGTACATTCCTGTGTATGTATTCATACTGGTAAACTGCGTGCGTGTATAAGCACCTTAAACACACCGAGATGAAACACTCATTGTATAATTACCTATTTAGCTGATTAGGGATTTAGTCCTAGTTTTCTGTGGATGACTTCTGCGGAAGTCATTTCCTCATGTCACAAGGAAAATGCACACATCACTCCCTTCACTATAAAAAAATCAACTTAATGCAAAATAATTCTTTATGAGACTAGTAGCATTAAGTTATTTTTATTAGATACTGTTCAGCTTGGACTCACTAAAAAGTGAAAACACATCTGTACAGAAGAAATATAAACTTTTTACAGCCTGTATTATACAAAATTGCAACCATGAACTCATTATCTGTCAATAGCATGTGTGTTGCTCTTTTAATAATATTTGAGAAAATGTTTGTAAACATCAAACTATGCAAACAGAATATTTGGCCAATGGGTTGGAATTTCCAACTTTAACTTCATTTTTAGAAAGAACAGCTGTGCACACACCTCCAAAAAAAGTTGTGTATAGGTTTTTAAGTCAGGCACAAAGAACTTGTGACCCTGAACACCACAACCATTTCAGGAAAGCCTCGCTGCATATCGTTGCTAACAACACTACCCAAAACAGTAAGAATTCAAATTCTCACTTTTTTTTATTTTTAAATAAAAGAGAACAATGAAGAATGACCTGAAAGCTACTGAGAGTTCAAGAGAGCAGTTTCTGTAATTAATAAAGGGGCTGAGACACACTTCACCTGCTCGTACAGTCCTATAATAAAACTAAACTTCATTAGTTTTAGTATATTCATAGTGTCAAAATCCTTTTTTTTTTTTTCTGACCAAGATCAGAGAAAAATACAGTTAATTGTGAAACGTGATGCTGTATTTTTTGGCACTTTTTAAAAATGCAGAAACAAATAAGGAAGATCTAAGCATGCAAATGACCCTTCAAAAAGGCTTTATATTTGTCTTAACTATATCTCTTTCCCTAATGGTCTTAAAATGAAATTTAAATATTATTCCCCTAGCCTTTCAGCTTCATCCATAGCCTTTGAAGAGCATGTATGCGTTTGGGAACAGACAATATTTATCAACTGGGAGGGAAAGTTCCTACAACAAATATAAGACAACATTTCTGCCATACAAAGAACAATAAGGATCACATGTGTAATAAGTCAGATTTTTCTGCAAACCTGCCTGGTTTCCTTAACAAGAACTGCATGTGGAGAGTCACAAGGAAGGCATTTAATTATTTTTTTTTAATGCAGGTATTCAGTGCTGCTTTCACAAACACTGAAACTCAGAAGCCAAGAATTCAGTCTTTTCAAAGAAGCATTTCACCCTACAGTTCAGTAGCACCAGCATGTCAGTTGCACCACCATAGTAGTTCTCTCATTATGGTAAGCAACAAATTGAGAAAATGAGCATTTCTCTTCCACGTGTAAACTGCATTTGTGTGCTTACCTAGAAATTCCTATTTTTTTAATTATTTTTTTATTTAAAAAAAAAAAAAAAGCATTGGCTATTTTCAGCTTATGTTTTAGCTACTTAAAGAGTCTTCGAATAATAACCTCAAAATATTCCCACATGTTCAGTCTCACTATGCCATCACATATGTCATCCTATCCCCAGAACTCATACTAGCAGCCAGTAATGAACAAAGACCTTTCTTATGCTGCTTTCTGGCAACTCATATGCCAAACCCTAATTGCTCACCTGGCACAGACAATTTGCAGCTGCCTATACAAAACCCAGAAAGGGAGCTCCTGTGTACTTTATTTATAGGACAGGATCTTGGGAAAGTCGTGTTGAATTCATACTGCAAATAAAATTCTAAGCACATGCTTGAGAGAGAATTCAGTGAGCTCCAGGCCTTGATACAAACAGTTCTAGAAGCAATGTCCTGAAGTTGCCCTTTTACTTCTTTCTGACTTGTGCCAGGGATTTCAATCTATTGGAAGTCTGAAAGGCAAGAAAATTTTTCTTTGCCCCTCCTCACCCTGACTCAGTTGAGCCATGGATTTTTACCACCACCATTTCACAAAAGAGCAAACAAGTAGTGCCTTAAAACACTCTGCTTTTATAATCAACTTCCAGTTGATTTTATATCATTTCTTTAAAGTAAAAAAGATGCCTATCCTTGGAGGTTTTCAAAACTCAGCTAGATGAGTTAAGCCAACTTAAGTTTAAAGATAGCCCTGCTTTGAGCAGGCAGTTGGACTAGACGTCTCTGAATCAAAATTGTTCTATAACACTATAAGGCTGAAGTGCAGCAAAAAGATATTTACATAAAGAAACAAATAGTAGTTTAACTAGAATAAAAGCTGAAGAAAAAAAAACACAGCTACCTATACTTAAGCATTTACACAGTTTTCATTGGCTCATACAGTACATTTTAGAAATCTAACAAGCCCACAGAACTATTCCTCATTACATCCTTTGACAGCACTGGAGTTTGTGCTTTAAAGCTGATTATTACTGATTTCCTCTGAACGCAAGTGAAACATATAGCTATCAAAAGAAAAGGGTAAATGGTTGCAGGAAGGAAAGAGTATCTGCACCTTGAGGAAGTATGAGGCTGTACAAGTATGTTTATATATATATTTTTATATGGCTTTTATATGAAAGAGACAACAAACAAGGTGAAGGCATAGTCCTCTCTCAACCTGGTCCTACCTTTACAAAATGAAGTTTAAAGCCAAAACAGGCATCTATCCTACAATATGTACAAGAAAATCCTGGAAGAGTAAGCTCACAACATGATTTGAAGTGTAGACTTACACCCTAGAAAAAATGCAGCAAAAGAAATTGAGTCAAACACTGAAACTTTCTGGAATAAATAAACCTTAAATTACCTACCAGAGGAACCCAGTATGTGTAAAGCGCACCAAGCCTCATTTCAACGACAAATTGAGAGCAGGCCAACAGCAAGAAGTAAAGGTTGAAGAAGTATTTGAACTGGTTAAATAACACCTTAAAAAAAAAAAAAAAAGGAGGAAATAAGACATTAATGGAGTTCAGAAGTTACCCAAATTGAACCAACAATCTGAAACATTTTTGCTTGCTCCTCTAGTGTCTAAATGCTCACTTACAGTAGTCTGAAAATTCATTGCTAAAGGTCAACTTACTCTGCCTGTTGGATAACAGTTCCACATAACTGGGCCTAAACCTTTAACACAAATAAATCATTTTGCTTTGAATTTAAACTTTTAACAATCCCCACTCTGCAAAGGGATGCTCACAATAAACAGGAACATAACCAGCTACAGGATTTTGTTTGCAAAATCACACTGTAGACATTAGAGGAACCCAGATAACTCAGAAGACTTGACAGTGGTTCATTTTCTTACCCAACCAGTCAGTGACTGACTTCTGATTATAAAATCAGAGGGCACCTGACTTGTTTCTCCTGCTGCCCCCAGAAGAATGCATAGGATGGATAATTCAGCCGCTCCTCCCAGGAAGAGTGGACACCAAGGAGCTGCTGCCCATCCCATGAACCCAGGCCCCTCTCTCAGCAGCAGCAGGGCCTTGTTGCAGGGATAGAAGTGAAGTCCTCCTCACCACTTCATCCCACCAGGCGTGGGTCTGTCCTGCTGCAGCTGCCTGCAGCCTTTGCAGGAGGCCCACCAAATGCAACGTGAACATTGTTCATTTCCTCCAGCTCCAGGTTCTGCACTTCCCTTCTGCAGAAGCGCTGAAATCGGGCACTGCATTGGGGTGGGATGAGAAGCAACTTTCTTCACACTTACCCCAGGGAGAAACGTAAAAAAGTTGTATTTCTGATTGTTGATAACATTGCGAGGGTATCGCTGGTCTCTCTTCTCTGGATGGCCAAGCCAAACCGTACGAGGCCTTGGGTCTCTTCTCCCGCAGCATCTTAGGCATTCGCAACACCTATGGGAGGAACGTCTAACTTTAAATCAAGAAGTAAATCTTTAATCCTGACTTGCACACACACACCCCAGACCCCCTCCACCAGCTGGGAAGAACATCTGAGGATTGCTCCTTGATCCACCACCAGCCACCTCTCATCTGCCAGGTATCCACCATGTTACGAGCATCTTCAAACCAAGAGCTTGACTCCTTGCCAGCCGGAGGCCTTGCAGACCTGCCTCACAGCTCACTGGGCCACGAGCCAACACCTCAGGCAGGGCTGGTGCCGGTACAGAAACAAAACACGGCCACAGAGCCACACAGGTCCCAGCGCCATGCTCACTGTTCAAAATGGCAGCACTACAACCTCCCAAACCCCGAAAGAGTCATTGTTCTGTTGTCACTGTTTCACACTGAAAGCCAATCTCTTCCTGATCCCTCTTGTTTTTTTTTTCCTGTCTATTTAAAAGTAGTCCTGTTGGATTTCATAGACATTTGGAAAGGCTACTACCAGCCAAACTGCGAACTAATTGCTTCAGAGCTCTTGCAAAAAGTCTTTCCAGAAAACACTGCTAAGATCTGTCTTGGTTCACGGCACTCTAATACAGAATTTTAGCTAAATACACATCTAACTAAATGAAAAAGTAAAGAACTATTTAAGCAAGAACACAAAGTATTCAGCTCTTGAAGTTATTGTCTTGCCAGATAGATGCACGCAGCATGAGGAACAGTTTACAATTTACCACACAGAATGTGGTTTTCTACGAGAATAGCTTTTTGTTTGTTTGTCCATAACTGCTGGATACAAATAGAGAAAGAAATGTTATCAGTTAAATAATTTCCTTCAGTCTATAGGGTAATAAAAGTCAACTTTGCTTCCAGATGTAAAGAACATGTTCCCTCATGTGTTTCATACACGGGTATTAACCTCACAAGGCTGACTTGCAGGAGAATTTCCTCGCAAGCTTTTAAAACCATACAAAAGATGTATTTTTTTCCATAATCAAAGTCCATTAACATTTTTCCGTTTCAGGAAGAGTAGCAGACGAGCCCTGAAGAGGTGGGCTCTCTAGCCTGGCCAACCTAGGCCATCTGCATAGAGCTGCCAGCAGACATAGGAAGGACACTTTTCTCACTCAAGCAGCTCTCAGACACATGCAGATAGGACTGCAGAGCACTACATAGCATGCATACTGGTGCTGGGAAATCACAAATTTTGGATGGTGCTGAATAGTTGCTTACCAGCTCCAGGTAAGCGAAACCCTCAATACCTGAGGACTTCACAAACTGTTCATTTGTTGAAGAGAAAATGCAGGAAAATCTGACAAAAATAAACAAACAGCTCAAAAAACTAATAGTAACGATCACCTAGATCAAATTACTGGAATAAAATAATTGGAGATGCTTTGATGTTTGAGTATCTAGAAGAGGCATCTGACTTCCTATGGACTTGCAGCACCATTGCTGCCATCTCTGCTTACCTTTAGCAGGGACATTGCCTAGAATTTGTAATATTTCTCTGTGGACTTCCACCCCTGACAATCTGTAGTACCATAACAGGTAGTACCATAAAAAAGTAAGAAACACCAGTAGCCTAAATATAGCCCACTTCTGAAAGTTACACTTGCTCCTGAAGCTATTGATTTTTGTCAAATCCACAAACTTTTTCCTTGTTAAGAAAACTAAAGAGAAAATCCTTCTTCCCCACATGACTGTGTATAATACCCACACCAGAAAAGCTGTCACCAACACAGGACAAACAGTAAAGCTGATGTTAAACACTCCAATTCACAAACTCTACGCCAGCAATATATTTTAGTAGCTTGGTAACTTTTAATTGCAGTTCCCTTTTGTGTTTGCAAATAAAGAGCTAAAACAAACAGTCGCTTTAAGAGTAACTTGTATTCCAATTTTAAATGAAAATAGTGAAAATGGTTGTGTTTGGATTGCAATAGAAAATTGATATGCTCTATAGAAAAAACTTATTTTGCCTTTTTTCATGATGGAGAAAACCACAGAAGATTAGCCTTGATTTCATGTTTTAACTACTGTGAATTTAGAATGACCCCTATGATAAAGCTCCAAACAAGGGGCTTTGCCCAAGGGAGCAAACCTGGTGTTCACACACCCGGTTTCATCAGACGTGCTTCCCAGCTACAGAGGGAGTTGCTCAGCCCTTCCAGTCAGACATCTGAAACCAGTTACCTTTGTTTATTTTTTAGGTTGGGCCTCTTGTCAGGATCCTACTGAACAGCAGAAAGAGCTAGGTACCTATATTGTAATATTCACTATAGGATAAGGCTTTGGCAGGGTACTTCTATAGTTTAACAGATAATTTACTTGTGCTGTTAATTTCTACAATGTAACATTCATCTGTAAACTCAAAAAAAAAAATCTAAATATTAGGGCAGATTTTCAAGCCAGTATCTAAGACTCCAAAGCAGACTTCCAGACATTTTAAAAAGTTCTATGACTTATCAGCCTATTTCATCATGAATGTAAAATAAAACGGCAAATGAACCCACAAACTAAACAGAACGTTTTACCTTTAAAAGAATGTGCTCCACACAGCTGTTTACATACAATTCCAATGCTCCTAATCTTTTCCAAATAACTATGGATTCAATACTTTGAGAACTAACACCTAGCACTGCAAAACTGCTTACAGTTGTGCTTTCCCAAATGAGATGGCAGCCAAGACTGACAGCACCTGTGAAGGTATGGAAGTACAAAGCAATTTCACAGAAGTGAAATAACCCAAAATTTAGCACATGTTCTGCAATCAAAGCCATGACCTCTCACAGCATTCCCACCACAGAAAAACCTGTTGCTGGAGGAATTTTAATTTCCAAATGATGTGTTACTATAAGGTTTGAGAATCAGTCTAAAAATAACGCAGTTCTAAGTGTAAACAAGAAAGGGCATGGGAGAATCTGCTGTGTAAAGTAACAGTTTTGTGAAATTACTCTCTGGCTAGAGTCACAGTTTTCACAACCTCCTGAATTACAGGGAAAGCAAACCGAAAACATAATTAGACAAACAAAAGAAAAACTTCCTGCCTAACAAGTTTCTGAAGGCGATTATCAGTAGTATCAATGCTCCAGCAAAGAATATCCAGCATTTCTACCACAAAATCTTCTTTGTAGCCTTTTAACACATGGTTTCTTTGCAACATAAAGTAATTTGTCAAAAAAAAAAAAAAAATCCAGCCAATGGAACACAATACTACAACCAGCAATAACAAAGTCGCATGTTGCAACAACTGCAGGGAGGTTTATCAGCAAGCCCAGGAATCCCGCTACGTCACTGCCTCACAGCCTCTTCCAGGGCACGCAGTGCTGAGCTGGGAACTCGCGCACCCGCAGCTGAAAACCCTGGCAGTACAAATGCTGATCTTTATCTCATATATTAAAGAAGATCCCCAAAGATAAATATGTTTTCATTTTTTTTAAATGAAAGCATGTTGTCAACCCCAGTGCTGGCATTTAACTTTTGCCTATTCCCTGACCTTGTTTTCCCCTCTTGTCCCACCAACCGCCTGCATTTTGCCCGTGTTTTGCTGAGCGGGCAGAGCAGAAAGTCACAGCCCGAAGCTGGGGCTGGCAGGACCGCTGGTGGTGCCAGCTATCTGCACACTAATTGTGCAAGTGCCAGCCTACAGCCTGTTGCAATGTTAGAAATGGAGCTCTTGGCGAGGATACAGGCGTCTCAAGAACAGAACAAGGTGCTCATTCTTACAGACCGATGCTTATCTCCCCAGCCTAAAAGATATTCAAGGGTCATCATTTTATTTATTTTTAACTCTTCGATGATGTCTTAAACTTCATTAATGAAGAATACATATTTAAGCTCATTAGTTCTGACTGAAAACCCTCCATACACCATCTGTGTTCCTTACAAACTGCATTATGCAAACAGGAGTGGCTGCACTGGCAGTTTGTGTTTTAACAGACTAATGGCAGGTTTCATCAACGCACCTAATGTCACATGCAGGCAGGACAATTTCACCCCCCAAACCCTTTTTGTAACATCAGCACGTGTAAAACAAAGTGAATAAACACCAGTTTTCATGGGCACTTTTATTACTGCACTGGGCTGTGTTGGCAGAGCACGTGGGGTGACAGCATAGTGCTCACCCCTGCTGCACCGCTGCTGCGCGTGCACAGCCACCCAAGCAAAAACCCCAAAGCTGCTGAGGGCTTGCACCAGGGAAAAGATGGCCATGCTACGGGTGCACAGTCCTCAATATGAAACTTGGGATACCCACGTGCTTGGATGACAGAACAGGGTTCCTATCCACGAAGCAACTCATACCAAGTGAAAAATGGAAAAAAGATGCAGAAGACTGATGGTGAACTTCCTAACAAACATTTCAGGCAGTCTACTCATACCCCTAAGGAGAAGAAGGGGAAGAGTAAACTTAACCTCAAAAAACAAACAAACAAACAAAAAAGAACACATTGTTTCTGGTGTCCAACTGAATGGATTTGTTAATCAAGTACTCTGGGCACACACAAACAAATACACAAAGGTACTTTCAGATTATCTTGGTACCCCTTTAAATTGGGGCTGTCAGCTTTTCTACCTGGCTTACGTGTTCTTCCTTTTAATAATTTTATTGTCCATGCATAGCTCTGTGATCTGCCATTTCTCTGGACACCATCCCTATTTTGGGGTATCAAGCTTAAGGCCCTATCCTATGAGGGAAGGGGCTGCTCAGGCCATCACGTTACTCCCCAGTTTGTGTTCAGGGCAACATCAGTGTCACCGCAGGAAGCTGGCTGTTTCTCGTAGGAGACAATTATCTGCATTATTAGGAATAATAAAATATTTTTCCAGCAGGAAGTCAAGGGACTATATCCTTGAAAAGAGAGAAAGATTTTATTAAAGAACAGCTTACATCATTCCCTCACTGCTGCTCAGAGATGCTGATAAAATTAACATGCACTTTCCAGGAATAGGAATCACAAAGTTACAGAAATGTGAGCAATTTCCTATAACAGTTTAGGAATATGCATTTCTAAACATTTCTCCTACTCTGGTTTGCAACTGAGGTATGGGAGAACAGTATTGTAAGAGCTCCCAAAGTGTGGCAAATTAACAAACCACTGCATACCATGAACTTTATAAATGGGTATCTTACAGAAATAACATGAAAAAGTGTATGAAGGCAGCTTATATGGGGAAGTTTATACAGCATCGTGCCATTCACATTCTAAATCACAACTTGAGAAACAGCAAAACACTCTAAAGTCACCAAAATCATTCAAAAGCATCTATTTTTTGATGTGAGCTGCATCCTGAACTTTGAGTCCTATAGGTGATACGGCTTTTAATCTGCACAGGGATCTGAATGAACGTGAGCTGGTAAAGATCAGAAAGGTTTACTGTGTGTTGTACATGGCAGTATATTTGGTTACAAGAATGTATTCTTAGCAATGATGTAAGAAACAGTAATATGACAGATTGACTGTCAGCTGCCCGACTAAAAGCAACTACCAAGAGGCAGTTTGTATTTATAAATGTAGCACGTCTGATAAAGAAATATATTAGGGAAAACATGAAAAATGCTTATGAAAGAAAAAAATAATGAAAAAAAGTGCCACATTTTCTTAATACAGTGATTGTTTTGATCAAATTACTGCTGAAGTTTCTCCATGCATTCAGTCATTCCTACAACAACATTCACATTTCTCAGATGATGCTTCTACGTTTCCCACAGGCAGTGCTGTTAATCCCCTGGCACCTTTAATCCACAAACCCATCTCCTACATTTCATTATTGTAAAAGCATATGAAGAATTATCCATTAATTTAAAAGACAAAAAAAATCAGAGCAGTGCATGAGCACCTTGGCTCTTTACACACCTCCACATTACCCAAGGGGCGGGTGCCCTGTCTCGGGGCATCTCTGCAGCTCCCCCCGACTGCAGGCAGCCAGCCTGGCCCTGCCCTGGCACACCCACACGCAGGCAGGTGGCTGCCAGGAGCTCCCGTCTCTCTCTGTTGACTTTGAAATGGAATTTGCCATTTTAAACAGACCAGGAGAGCCCACAGGCACGTACTGGAAAGCTCCTCCTTCCCCGTCCTTCCCCCCGTGTTTCTGGATCGAGGCCTTTTTCCATTGCAGAGGCAGCGTGAGCACAGCAGTTTGCTGGTTTCAAAAAAAAGCCTCGCAGGATTGTGGACTGAGACCATAAGCTATTTAGGGAAAAACTTGTGTCATGCACTGAACGGAGCATCTGGGGTGCTTCAGGAACTTGCAGCTCACTTCCCGTCAGAGTGCAGCCCCTGAGAAGCTCGGGCTCCCATGCCACAGCACCAGCAGTCCCATTAGTTAATGCTATCCTTCCTTCCTAATTGGCACACACTTCAGAGTGGTTTTCAGAGTGCTGCAAAGCATTTGGATGAATACAGCTGAATTCAAGGAGAACACAGAGCACACAGGCTTTGATTGCGGCCAGGAAGACCCACATTAAAGTTATGCTCAGGAACAGATAACCACTACTCCCTCTGGTTTATAAAGCACATGCTTTCTCTCTTTGACACAGATCTCAGCTGTCTGGACCATTATTCATCTCTGCAAGGCTACTGTGGGAGTTCCTCTCTGGCTTCTCTTCAAAGTACGCTAGAGACTGAGGCTGTAATCAAAGCTGTGCTTGGATGACACCTGCCCCTGGCTGCCTATGGGAGAATTAGGCATTTATTTCTGTTTTGCTAACATACACAAGGATTTCTATGAAGCCATTCAGTACAGGAAGAGAAATCTGTTTCCCACTCCAGAAGACCAAGCTGACAAAATCTGCCCAAGAACTTGTCCCCATTGGGGGAAAAATAGACACTCTACAAACTGCAGTTGGGGCTATGTAAAGGTGAAGCCTTTCTAGGCTTGGTTACCACTGGGTTTTCATACGTATAAACGAAGGTGACTTTCAAGTGTCTTTGTGTTTTCCTCAGAGGAAACGGAAGTAAGAAGGTCTTGATTATGGCTTACGGCTCCCAGAACTCCATCCTGGATCTGACCCCAGGACCTTTTCCAGCTTGCTGGCTGATTCCTCCTTCAGTTGCTAACAGTATTTTGGATTTGCCTCACCTCAATGCAATCCACTCTATCATCCAGTGGAATTACGGACCTATCACAGCCTACTGATCAGTAAAACAAGACAGCAGTTCTCAGGATGCAATCACATCCCCAAACAGTTACAGCACCAAATAGAAAACCAAATCCCAGTTACTCAGACTGCTAGTAAGAAAAATCCCACGTTCATCTTCCTTCACAACTTCATGCTGCCAAGATTTCTCACTAGCACAGGAAGCATCACCTCTGTGACTGCTCACCAGGTAAGGTCCATAACCAGTGAACTGCAGCTTAGATCAGATGAGGGTTATTTCGGTCAGACACTGCTAACAGGGGCTTGCTGGAGCTTGGAGCACTTTCTGAAACCAATGATTCAAGAACCTTTGAGAAATTTCTCTGGCGGCTGCCTCCTCTCGCTGATCCCTTTCAATCACATCGCCAAATTGAATGCCACGGTGGCTGCACCTTGTGGAACCTGTCCAGCCGTGCATGCTACACAGCAGCTGGGGAATTATTTGCTGCATCACACATACCTCCCAGCTCAGCCTAGGCTGATGTGGCAACATCCGTGCCAGCTAATAGAAACAACGTTGATAACAAGGAATAATTCAAATAATTCAAATAAACTACAGAGAACAACTTCAATTAAAGGAACCCCAATAAAAACCACCAACCAACAAAAAATAAACAATGGAAAAAGTAACAATTTCCTCTTGTTCTGACAGGCGTGATTTCCCTGGAGATTTTGCTTTATTTTCCCATCACTCACATTTAGAAGCACACACGTCCGAGGCCTGCACAGCAATTCCTGACAGCCAGGTAACTCGGCACCCCGCACGCCCTGCTGCGTACAAACCAACCTGTCTGGCAGAGGGGCCATTTCCTACGCAAACAGTGTTCGAGGCTCATTCCTCCTATTTAGCTTCCTGGCTGGAAATATCAGTACCAACACCCTAGGAAGGTGCTGGGAAGGAAATATCAGTACCAACACCCAGAGGCATCTCCAGGAACACATCCCACATGCAGAACGCTGCAACACCGCCGAGCAGGCACATTGTATTGCTGTCACGGATACAGTTAAAGCCCGTTTAGCCCCAGACCTTTGTCACAGATCTGCAAACACTGTTGCTGGGCCAACATTATCCCCAGGCAGAGGCCGCGGGCTGGGGCAGCAGCACCATTCCCTCCCCAGCCTCAATTCCCCACCCGGCGGGGATGCAGCGGGGGGACACGGGGACCCCCGGGGGCTCTCGCTGCCGCCCAGCACCGCTTTGTGTCCGGGCTCTGGTTGCTGCAGCAGCTCGGGGATGGGGATGGGGATAGGGATGGGGATGGGATGGGGCTGGGGGCAGGCCGGGCTGCTGCCTCCCCACCCAGGGACCGGCCGCGCTCCCCCGGCCCCAGCAGGAGCCTTCCCTCCGCCGGGCGTGCCGCGGCAATGGCGTCAGGAGCAACCTGTCAGCGCCTCCTCCTCATCCTCCTCATCTTCCTCATCCTCACCTCCTCCTCCGGGCTCGGACCGGGGCGCGGCGCCCCCCAACCCACACCCCGAGCACAGGCTGCGGGCAGAGGGGGGGGGAGGATGAAGGCAGCGGGCAGGAGGAGGATGAGGGCGGGGAGGATGAAGGCAGCGGGCAGGGAGGGATGAAGGCGGGGGGGGGGGGATGAAGGCAGCCCAGCAGCCGCCCCCGGGGTGCGCTCACCCGCCGCGGTGCTTGCTGTCCATCCGCTTCTTCTGCCGGACGGGCTGCAGCGGGATGTTGTCGGTCATGGCCGCGGCCGGCGGGGCGGAGCGGGGCGGGATGCGCTTCCCAGCAGCGCCTCGCTCGGCTCGGCACGGCTCGGCCGGGCTCGGCTCGGCTCGCCGAGGGGCCGGGCTCGCAGCACGCAGGTGCCGCGCCCGCTCCGCCCGCCCCGGTTCGCCCCGCCTCGCCCCCGGCGTCCCCCAGGCCCGGTTCGGCCCGCTCCGGGCCCGGCCTATGCCCGCTGCTTTACGCCGCCCCCCGCCTCGCCCCCTCGGGGTCCCGACCCCCGGCACCGCCGTGCCCGCAGCCGAGGCCCCCCCAGCGGGCAGGGGTGTGGGGGTGTGGGGGCGCCCCGAGCCTGCGCCCACCTCGCACCCCACTCGTGCAGGGCCCGGGGACTGTCACCCACGCGTAGCAGCGCTCGCTTCTGGGTCCTGACACGGATTTTCTCCGCAAATCCAGGCAGAAATTGTTCCAACGTGTCCGCGCTGTTTGTGACATTTTTTTTTTTTTTTTCTGTAAAATCACCTAAATAAACTCTCCATCATAACTGGGTGTACAAACCAGATTCCAATAAAGCGCTGGACAGCAGCAGCTGAGACTGAAGAGATTTGTGTCTGCTTGGCCTGTGTGGGTTTTGTCAGACAGGGACACAGCCACAGGCCTTCCCACAGCTGCTTCGTGTCCCTGCCCCAGCCCAATGGGTCATCTGCCAGCTGCTCCGTCCTCTCCATCTATCTCACTTCACTCCACCTCTCCCATTTCCACTGCATTTTCTGCCTGCCGTCTCCATATCTTCACCTTCTTCTTTGCCATAAACAAGGAAGCAAAGGAACCCTTCAAGACCCACACACCTTTCTTGCTGCTGACCTTGTTCTTCATTCAAACGTGAAAAACAAAATTCCCAGTGGCAAAGATGTACTTCATAACGAAGACTGTGAAGTGGTACTGTCGTGGTCCCAGTTAAATGATGTATGCATTGCTAGTGATGTTGTTGCAAAAAAAAATGGGCAAGACAAATGCTCCTATACAACATCCTTTTTAAATGTTAAAAATATCTAGAAAGCCGCAAATAGGGAAGTCTAACAGGGCTAATGGTATCTGGTCAGCCACCAGAAATAGCCATGATAGCCTGGTGGAAGCTTGGTGAAAGTCAGCGGAGAAAACCAACAAGTGATTGAGAAAAATCTCAGTAATCAAAACAAAGGGAAAAAAAAACCTCCAAATTCTGTAACCAGCGAGGCAATGGCTCTGTGTCCCAGTGTGACATCTGGTTGGTGCGGATCCAGCCTGTAGCCCTTACACATCACTTCCTCCTGCTTCCTTGTGCCCCTGCACCACGTACCTCGCTGTGTGGCTGCACTCTAAATCAGCTTGGCAAAGTGACTGCTTTTACAAAAAACATCTGTCTGGGAGAGTGCCGTTATGTCTTTATTTCACATCCCATGGGAAGTTGGATGAGAGCACAGCCTGTGGGCAGCCGGGCAGCTCAGGGAGCATGCCGCTGCACCAGGACCTCACCTCCTGGGGAATCACAGCCTGGGTGTTGAATGCTGGCTATAACCAAAACCTTGCCTGCACTGAGCACTGGTTGTGCCCTAGGTGCTGACTGCAGCCAGCTGACGACAAGGTTATTGCCGGGTAATAGCGCTCCAGCTGCCCTGGCCATTGCCCGAAGTTTGCTCCTGCCGCCTGCACAGCAAATGTGCTGGAGGCTGTTGTTTGTGTCAGTGTAGCTCCTTCCTGTTTGAAACCACAAAGATTTACACCGGTGCACCTCTACAGATGGAGGAAATGCCCAGCGCAGATAAGGATCGTATAAAACAGAGCTACGTATCCATCACAGCCTCTCACACTGCAGTCCTGGTCACCACAAAATGTGAACCTCTTTCTAGAGCAAGGGCGGCTTTTCCTCTTCCATTGGCAGGCTGGTGGCAAAATCTTTCCCTTAACGAGTAACCTTCCTGGAAATGCTCACAGGGCAAAAACTCAGTGCCTACGCATGCAGCTGTGCCATGAACGCATGTGGTGCCACTCTGCTGCCCAGGCTGCCGGCACGCATCTGCCTGCACGGCCACTCCAAGCTGCTCGCTGTGCTGCCCAGCTAAAATGCCACAAGGACAGTGACCAAGAGCAGAGTGTGAGTAACCCACATGTCAGTTCAAAGTGTACGTTAGTTACAGAGTGTACTTTGCTACCATGTTTCATCTCGGGATCCTGGGCAAGAAAAATACATGTACATGATAAAAAATGATGAGTCTCATAATTAAGCAGCACTATGCAAGCATGTTGTGTACAGTAATATAAAAATTATGGCATTTAAATGACAGTCTTTAAAATACCTGTTAGAGACAAAATGTATGTATTCTGAAGGATGCAGCGCCTGTCCCCAAAGCTAACAACATGCATCCTAATCCTTCAGCACCACGTTCACTTCCTACAGTGTGGTAAGTCCTCTTTTCAATGTGAAATATTTGAGAAAATCATGTGATCTGCCAGTTTTGTTGTTCAAAAATATTTAATGACTTCTTTATAATACTAATATTTATTTTTTTTTTAATAATTTACTAGTCTTTAATGAATACTTATTTGAAAAAAATATGAGCGATTCTTCTCCTATAGAAGGAACAGAATTGCTTTGCAAGAACGCAGAGGAAAAACATGAGTAGAAGACATGCGTAGTGGTATCACAAGTGCTAACTCTTAGATCTTGTGCTTTTTTTTTTTTTTTTTGGTGGAAAGTGCCTAACATCAGAATGATGTAGACTAATAACACTTAAATGAAAACTCTGATTAGCATCTCACTAATGGTGTAATTTCATCTACCAAAAAAAATTCGTTAGCATAGCCAAATAGATGGATTTATTTTATTTTATTTTTTATTTTTTTTTACAATGAGAAGTTCTCATGCAAGAGAAAAAGAAAAAGGAAAATAAAAAGAGAAGAAAAAGAAAAAAATGTTTTTTTTTTTTTTAAAAAAAGGAAAAGAAGAACAAAGAATAGTGAACCCCATCAGCGTTTCTGGGTAGCTCTGTTTGATTTCCTGTCCTTGCTGAGCTCTAGCTCAGGTCATACTACGGATTACAACAGCACAAAAACTGCAGTTGTCATTTAATTTTTTTTCTGTACAGTTGCAGCAGTCATCCGGACATTTTGTAATGAGGACATTTCAGCAACGTAATTAATAGTTACACCAGTTTCAGGCACCACCACTGAGACTGTTTAGGTAGATATTTTCAGTGCTATTTGAGCTAGTGCAGTCTTATGCCAAGAAGACTATACTGTATTTCAATATAGTAATATCATGTTTTAATTTCTTCTCGATCTATCATTTCTATCCCCTCATGGGGGCAATAGAAATAGAAGTAGAAATCCCTTCTCCTCCTACAAACATTTCAGCTCATAAAACCCATTTATTCCATTTTTCTCATATTCAACTTCAGGAATAAAAAGCAAAAACAATATACATTATATATATTTAATGAGAGAAAATATACAATAATAGAATTCACTTCAAATGATAATGTAATAAAAGGAGCAACAGCAGCACCTAAACAGGATGTTTTATGTAACCAAAACTGTCACGAGTGTTATCACCATTGCCACAAAACCACTGGCCCTATGCTGTGACTGGCTGAAATGATAACCATAGCCTCAAGGCCTTTAGTCTCAGTCTGTATAATAAATAGAACTTCTCAAATATCAGTGTTACTTCTTTTGAGGTGAAAGTGGCACTGAATTTTAACGTTGCCAGCATTCTTTTTAGCACCACATTTTGGCCCTTGACGTCTGTGTGATTCAGGACAGAAATGAATGCCATCACTCCTTTATATGGAGTAGATAAAGGGATGCATAGCCAGGTTTACACATACCTGCATAATCAGCTAGTATGAATGTGGCAAACAGTGCCAGAAATCAAGCAATTGTGATTGTGCAGTCTACAGACTTGCTTCCACAGCATCTCAGGATTCAAACAAGCTTTCAGAGCCTTCCTTGAGGGGACTCTCATTTTCTGCCCTGTGTTGTAATGTGTTTGATTTTAGCTAGAAAATCACAGTGAACAATCTAGACTAGCCTGTAGCACAGCAGACTAAACCCACTTCTTGATATATTTCTTCTGTAGCATTAGCCTTGCTGTAAAGCTTTTGCATCAGATCTCACCATTCATGGCAGGTACGTGCTCCCCTGATTCCCAAACCTTTCATTTGCCTGTTGAGAAGGAATGCCCAAAGGAAAGCCTCCAGTCTAACTTCTCAAGGCTTGTTAAATCAAGTGAAATAAAGCCTGTTTTGGTTTCTCTGACGCCACTGGCTTGTTCTGTTGATGCTCTATTTTTGCAAGCAGAGAATTTGACAATTGCTAACTAAAATAAGCTAATTTGTTTTTCATATTTTAAATCATTATTATTTATTTTCCTTTTTACCCAGATAATTAAATGAAGACCATAGCAAACTGTTTTTTTTTTGTTTGTTTGTTTTCCCTGCATTCTTTTCATAGAGCAAATCTGGAGCACTTGATCTCCTCTGGGTCTGTCCTGTAGGCAGAATTTATCTAATGGTGCCAGCGTTTTTGTCACTGCACATTACATACCCTGTTTCAAAATCAGAAATCGGAAAGTCCAAGGTTGAGCCCCCATTTGTAATGCAAAGGGCTGTACAGATCTGCCAGGTGGTTGATTAGAATGATTTAGCATCTTTTCCCAGAGCAGGCAGTGCAAGCACACTTGTTTTGCAAGTGGGATTATATTTTATGCCCTGAATAGTCATGAGTCTCTTGTGGTCTGCCATTCAAGTTTGTGAAGACAAGTGAAAGTTCAGTCTTGCAAAGAACAGCCTGTGTACGTGACTGACTGCCCAGGGATGCCTGGACCATAAAAGGAATAAAGTTAAAATAATCTGATAATTTCAGTCCCCTTTCCTAACCACAAATGCAAACCAGCACTGAAAAATCAACATAATTTGTATTAAAAATTATTTTATACAAATAATTTAGATGCCAAATGCTTTGAATCACCTGTACATCAAGAAAAAATCAAGAACCATACTTACTGTAGTGGTTCTCCGTTCTTGGAAGAGAGCCTTCACACCCCATCCCTTTGCCCTTCTCCCCCACCCCATTATGCAGCACTGCCACCTCCTCTTCCTCGCAGCTCTGCATCCAGCTGCTCACCTGCAAGTGATACCTTCCCTGAGTGTTTCATCAGTCCTCATATAGAACCAGGTCTCTACCCTCCACCAACTAAAGAACATGTGAATAATAAGCTATTACAGGGCGGTGCCTAAATTCCTCCAAAGAGCAAGCCCTAGTGCCAGTTCCCCACTCAAACTGTGGATGTTAGCTTTGACGGTACGTTTGCAAATTGTACTCACTACCTATTTAGATGCTGTGATGCCATAGATTTATTCAGTTTTGGTTGCATTACTAAATAAATGATGGAGTCTTTTATGTATAGGACTCCTGTGTTTTCACCTGATGAACCCTGTAGAAGGTCACGATAGTAATATTCTACTTGACCTTTTATACGCTGGAAGAGCATTAGAGATTTGGGACTACATTAGCTTTTGCTTGTTTTGTTTATTGCTTCCCTGCCCACACCCCCACCCAACTATCCAATTAAAGGTAATTCTGACATCTAAAGAGACGGCTCACGTGTAACTGGTTGCACAAAATGCCAATGATTCCACAGGCAACTCAAATTGTGACACTAAGCTTTGTACCTATTATTACCTGATTTCACAACTGTGTGTTTTACAAATACCAGGATGCACCTTCTGAGTCTGAAAACATAACCGAGTGCAGATGGTATTTTCAGCTTCATTACGGAGCTGTGCATGCAGTGGCAGCATATGCAAGGCAGGCAGGTGTGCAGGAGCAGGGACTGGGTTGCCAGGGACTTGCAAACTCGCCGGCGTGCAGAAGCTGTGCAGCAGGCAGGCGGACGCTGCGTGCTTTCCCCATGCTACTGACTCATAGATGAGAAGGAAACAGGCAGCTCTGGTGAGGTGAAACGTCACCCTTGCGAGGCAGCACTGGGACAGACACGGGCTATTGCCTTCACTCAAAATAAGAGCAAACATGCAGAAGCTGCCTGCTCCTGGGGGGCACCGGCTGCACACGCACACCGTCATTGCCAGGAAGGAGCGTTTCTGTAAGAGAAATGCAAACATGAACAGGGATGCCAAAGCAGGAATCATTAGCAATATGGTATGCGTGTACATGTGCCCTAAGCCTACATGAGATGCATTCATCTTTTAAATTTATCTGTCAAGTGTCTGAACTCAGACAAGACTACTGCAATTAATTGGCAAGTTAAACACTACCAGATTATAATGCACTGTTAACACCTGCATCTCTGATCTGCACGGATGGCTTTGATATTATTTTTTCTTTTGACAAGTGGGCGATAGCGGATATCCTTTAAGCCTATATTTAATGAAGGCCTCCATAAATCCATCAACACTTGCTAAGGGAAACTACAATAAAGCTCATACTGCCATAGGCTCTGTTATCGAGGGAACATTTGGCATTCTCATAATGAAGCTGCAGAGCAGATACTTTTCATGTTGAGCTGAGGAAGTGCAGTATTTGTATAGGATCTTTTTCTTCCCTGCACAATTTTATGTTGCAGATCAAGAGGAAAACCCCTCAGTACCTAATTTTCAAAACGAGAATATTGTCAAACTGCCATTCACACAGGATGGCTGCTGAATATAAGAAACAAAGAGAGAAAAAGGTGCTGATTTTTAGAAAAATAAACACACATTTCATTTTGTTAGCTCTTGAAAAGATCTTAGTATTAACTTAATCTGTCGTATAAGCTGTCATCACACTGATTTTTATTTGTTACACATCCTGTGGGTGTGATTAAAAAAAAAAAAAAAAAAAAAGTAAAGCTTTAAACTGAGAATAACTCAGTATTTGTTTTACATTTTATGTTTGGAAATTTTACAAAAATATCTACCAAAAGTGATTATTATGACAGTTTGAAAGAACTGATAGGAGGAACAGAAGAATTGGTCATGAGGAAATCGGATTTTTTTCCAAATCTGGACATTGTGAGCTCAGAATATGTACCAAGATTTAGGTGCCCCAACCCTGCAAATTATTTGAATGTCTGCTTAACTTTAAGAACCTAAGAAATCAAACTGGCTTCCCTGAAACAACTAGTGTGGCCAAAAAAAAAATATGCATTTGGTATTCTGAACATACAGACCATGTAGGGACATTTTTTTCTGAAACAAATTTGCAAAATGGATCTCCAGGAGTGTAAGAGACTGTTAACCCAATTCAGTTAACTTGATTAAAAAGCATCCTCTGTCATCACGTCCATGGGATTGCAAAGCCATTGAAGATCTGGGAAGGTAATATCCATGAAAGGATTCCAGATAGATAGATTCTGCCTTACTGCACTAAGAATGCGAGTTATTTATCAGGCAGTTATCAGCCCCATGCATTCCTCCTGCACCTCCTTTCTGTTCAGCACGCACCACGTTTTGTGCAGCTGGCCCTCAGCTTCCCATAGTTTCATAAACCAGGTGCTTTGACTTTTGGTCAGCTCACAGCATTAATTTCATTTTGAAAGCTCAAATGAGCTTACTGAGGTACAGACAAATGTCTGAGACCAGTTGTAATAAAAACAGTATCTTATTTATGCTCTGCATAATATTTGCCCTTAAATCTATCTAAGCAAAAGCATAGAATCACCTTTACACAACAGTTACCAGTTTTCCAAAAAGGCTTTTTTTGTGCTGTTCAGTGTGTCTAGCTCAGCCAGACTGGGAGGGAATACAGAAGCATCCTGACCCACCACCAGTGCTCCCTGCGGTATCTACCTACCGAAGCCAGCCCCTGGCATCTGTGAGCAGCCGAGGAACATCTCCCTGAAGGCAGGCAGGCAGGCTTCAGCTTGCTCACTTTCCCTCCTCCAGCAGTCCCTGAGCGAGCATCAGTTTGACAGCAAACTTTCAGCAAAGATGGTTTTCACGCTTCCAAGTGCACAGAAGCAGCGACTGTGCTCCCTGCTCAGAGACACAAACACTGCCAGGGTGCGTTTGTATTCCTCGCCCTGCTTGAGGCTGTGGTCTTCAGATTTCACCCCATTTGTCCCTTTTGCTTTTGTAGTTCTAGGCATTGCATTGACATCACAGACAGTACCCCTGATTTTCCCTCACAAGTTTATATTCTACATTAGGGGAAGAAAAAAAAAAAAAGGTGTTTTCTAAGCAGAGGTACTTTTCAAGTTCCTCTGGCTATTTGAATGAGGATGGACTGCAACAACCCCTTAAAGACAAAAAAATGCATGAGGTGGCAGGAAGTTTCATTACATATAAGGATCCTTGCTTAACACAAATAGCTCAATATATGTAATAGGCAATGTACGTAACACTCATGGTAGTGCTCCTCACACAGTGGTTTCAAATGGGTACTTTTAATTATATAAACTACTGCTAGGTGCTCTGAGTTTTACTTGGTTTGTTTTTCAGTTTTCTTTAAAGAGACACTTTTATACAAGCTTTTAATAATGTCTGGATTTTGCCTCAACAAAGTATTGGAAAATAAGGCACACAGTGAAATCCACCTGTTCTCGTCCTGAATTGAGACATTTTCTGCACAAAGTAATTTAATCAAAGAAGTTAAGCTTTGGGCTGCAAGATGTGACAGACAGAGAGGCTAATAAAGAACTGTGAAAGCAGAGGGATGCTGCATTGGATTGGCTGCGATAGCCAGCACATAGTCCAGTTACAATAGGCTTCAAAAAGTATGGTTGCCAATAGAGCAGCATCTGTCAGACACCTTCTCAAGTAGCAGTGGCATTAACAAAGTCAGAATGCTACCAAAAAATACTACCCTTGATAGTAATTAACTAAAAGTTCATAAAATAAAAAACACGATAACAAAATGGATTATATTATAACACACAGGAGTGTGGAATTGACAGTTCCATTTTCTGCTTCTGAGTTATGTTTCCTGTCCTGCTGGGTGTGCAGAGAGAGACACTTTTCTAGGTCAGTGATGAATGTGAGATGGAGCCAAACGTGTGTCCAGCGCTCACCCACGCAGTGCCAAAGCAGAGCACTCGCGGCGAGGCTGCAGGCAGCATGCACAGGAGCCCTCGGAGCCCAACACAAGAGACTAAGAAAGCCTCAGCACTAGAGCAGGAATTGGATCACAAACGGTAATAAAGCCTCCTACCTAAATTGTTATTTTGCTAACACAGGACATTGTTTTTCCTAACTCCAAATGTACTACCAACTCTGCAATAAGCACAACAGCTTTCAACAGGAAAACATTACAAATGAATGCAATACTCGTCCCCTTTCCTTCATTTCAGCTTCTCTGCCCTCCCAGTGGCTCAAACACCTCAGCCAGGTCCTCTCCCTCTGTGGATGGATCAAAGCTCCTTGGCCATTTGTGCCTTGCTCCAGGTTGTACTTATCAGCCCTGAGGAGGCTCCCGCCTCCCCACTGCCAGCTGTTGGATCAGCTGTTGCTGAGTTCAGCCTGAAGAGACACTTATTTACGTGGTTTTAAGACAGTCTTGCACCTTGAAGCATACACTGACTTTTTGGAAACTTTTGGACAAAAGGGATAGGTTAAGGGAAACATTCCTCTTGAGGAACAGAGTCCATATATTACAAACCTAGCGCACTCTACTTCTTTTAAATCTATGCAACCTGCAAGTTCAAATTTAACCTTTTAAATAAGCCAATTTTACCTTATCTCAAATGAATAAGTATGCTGCTTTCAACAGCTCTGCCAAATCCTCTATGCAATGAGCTAAGTAAGCACTAACAAATAAGAACAGGAGAATCCTTCAGGCAAGAAGAGAGGCTGATTAGCAGAGACAGCACACATACCATGCTTGGTCTGCTCTCACACCAGTGCGGCTTTATTAGCTTCAGTAAACTTGTCCCTCATTTACAACAACATAGTGAAGAAAAGAATCAGCTATTTTAATTGTGAAGATGAAGTGTTGCTGTAAAGCATGCCCACTGGCCAGTGGGTGAGCTCCAGCATGCTGAGTGGTTAGCGTTGGTTCAGCTCTTGTGGGTAGGACAGCAGTTAACTCCCAGCCCTGTGTGCTCCAGAAACGCAGCCTCTGGTGCCACTACATGCAGCAGAAATACCCCAAGTACCCTGTGGCACGAACTGCTTTCTTCATGGTGACAGTCATTGGATGGGTCCCAGCCTTTCTTCAGGTCCTGTGCTAAGAGCCAGTGCAAGTGCTCCAGCCCCAAGCACCTTTGTCACCCAGCTGTGAGATCCAGCCGCAGGCACAGCAAGAGCTCGACACCATGGCCTGGAGGGTAAGCCCCCACAGCAGCACTTGCCAGGCCTCCTTGTTCATTCTCACAGCCATCCGCCTGGCTGCAGCACGTCCCAGCCACATCCACCCTAAACCCTGAGCAACCACAGGCTAGGAAGAACTATTTGACAAAAATCTCACCTTGGTTTCTCAAAGTACCCTGTTAGTTCATCTAGAGCAGAGCTTATACTTTAACTCCTACTTTATTCACTTCTCACCTCCACTTCCCACCTGTTCACCAACATAATTGTAAACAGCACACACCCAAATACACACTTATAGAGGGTAACAAAAAGGCAGTCAGAGCCCGCCTTGAGGTTAAACTTCAATGACAGCTTGCTGGCATGGGATGTGCTCAGAATCTACATTGAAAAAACCCCACACCTCAGGATCTGCAAGAATGAGGAGAGCAGAAGCTACTAACAGTGCAAACCCCCAGATGGCAGGTCTTCCTGCTAGCACAACTGTTTGTTTTCTCCTGCTACTGTCACATTTCCATTACATCATGACACCATTTAGTATTAAGTCTTTATTAGAGGCCGGCCTTGTTAGTACAGCCTGTCCTGAAATGAGGCCCCCTCTTCACCCTACCCCTGGTTGGCCCCTGCTAGCAATCAGATTTCCTGGTTAGGTTACAGTCAGAGACCTGCCCTACCAGTCCCAAAAACCCACTGCCTCCTCTTTCACACCACATTGTTCCCTGTGTGGCTGAAATCAGCCCCAAATGTGGTGCCCAGCCCAAGGTGCTTGAGGAATCAGGCACAACTGGAACATCAGCTCTGGCCACAAGCACATAAAGGGAGCCTGAGCACCACTGCTCTGTGCTTGGCAACAGTACCCATGCTAGTATGAATGCATGCGGACTACAGTTTGGTTTTACTTATCACCGCTTAAAGATCTCTTGCTATACTCCTCAACAGCAGTGGTTCAGGCTGTAATCACCTAGTTTCCCTTGAGCAGAAAGATTGTCTTCTCTTGCCCCCACCTATTTTGTCTTCTGGAGCTGTAGATCATTTGTATGTTTTATGTTTTCTACCTTCCAGCACACCTACCCTTTATTATCACCTTTAAATTGAACCCCAGTATTCCCAAATAATTGATCTAGGGCTTTAAGTAACAAAACAACAACAACAACAAAATCACAACCCAGGACTGCAACAGGGTACTGCATACTAACGTTGCTCTTCAGGAGACAAATGCATTACCAGAAGGAGTGTGAAAAAGCCATCCCAAAATTTATTCTCAAAATGTCAACAGAAACGCATCAGTAGATACTCAAAAACTACAGAGTTCTTAAAAGTCATACATTCACAATGCAGAAAACTTGACAATTGGGATGCCTTTTGCATGTTCTATGTAACAATATCCATATTACAGTGTAAACAGGTACTGGTATGTTCTTACTTACAAGTCCAGCAGGAAAGGCACAACTCGGCATACAGAGATCATAAGCAAGAATCAGGTGCAACAACATTACACAAACTTTTGGTAATCTGCATTTTTGGGGCCTTCCACAACAGAGACTGGACTTGATTTCCTGCAGTCAAAAGACTTCTTTCCATTGTTCAGTCCTTCCATACCAAATGCTCAGTTTCCAGTCTGGTTTAGATCCCATTACACATAGTTCCAGCAGACATTAGAGGAATAGTGAAAGGTCAGTCCAGTAAAGTCTTCAGGTGCTTCCACTAATACATCAGGTTTTGGTTTCAGATAGTGCATGGAAGCATCTGTTTGAATCTCAGTTCATTACAGTGGTCATTAATAGAAAAATAGACACTACATCTACAAAAGGAAAAAAATGAGGTAGATAACTTAGAATCCAGATGACCATCCCAGCAACCTTCATACAATACACATGGATCATTAATTACCATTTTGGCAGAATGCAAGTTCACAGACCACCAAGAAACTTAATGACCAGAGTAGGAATGCCATCCAAAAAACCCACAAAACATTTAACCTAAGCATGAATACTTCATATTTAAATACAGGTTTACACAGACTGATCTTCTAAATTACCCAAATTAAAAAAAAATTAAAAAAAAAAAATCTCTTGCTAAGGAAACCAGTTCCCATGCCTAATTGCAACAGTCACCTGAGATTCCTTGCAGAGCTTTTAGACCTGACTTCCCAAGGCAAGTCTTCCCTTTCAAGAGAGGAAAAAAAAAAAGTATATACATACCCACCCATGTTTGTTTGGGGCTCTTGGTATTGAAATAAAACATCTAGGAAAAACTGCACATCTTTGGAAGTAGGAGTTTTGGCACTACACTTGGAGAACTGTCCTAGTAGTAGTATTAAATAAGCAGCAGTCAACAATACAGAGAATCAATTCCTTAGAAGCAGTGATTAAAGAAAAACAGCAACTTCCTTTCATAGAACTTCTGAGGCAAAAAAAGGAATTAAAAAAAAGACTTTGTAGTTCTTATAGCTATTATAGTAAAAAGTACATTCAGAAACCACACAGAGCCAAAAATCCAAACAGAAAAACTACTTCTAAGAGGGTGGCAGACATTCTAGGATATTTACCCGCATTAATAGTTTTCATTTCTCATCAGTAAATATAAGCTTTTCCATCAACAGTAGGTTGTTTCCACTCTATTCAAAACCCCCAAGTATTCCACTCTAAACAAAGAGGTAAATATTCTAACCTTTGGAATTTCAAGTTGTAGAAACTTCTGTAAGGCTGTACACATTAAAGTCACACATAAGAACTACTTTGCAAGACCCGCATCTTTCCAAATAGAAGGAAATCCTATTCTTTATTATTTACTATTTGCAAAGCAATATCATGATTGTACTCTGGGCAACTCTTACAAAGACAACCATAAAATCATTTGCACATCAATAGGAAAATAGGAGGCTGAAGTGGAATCTCTTAAAAATATATGTTTGTGTATATATATCTTTGTTCTTTCTGTACGTCAACTTCACTAGAGTTTCTAGCTAACAGCAATTTTGTTCTCCTCCATGAAATGAGGGAACTGATGTTTTGGCACGTTGTCTGCAGCAGCACCACTGGCCTTCTCCGTATCAGAACCAGTCCCAGACTGGGTCCCATCTATTTTGGAAACCGTAGCAGTATTTATTGCCGAACCACCCCCAATGGTGACTGGAAGGGTAGGTAAGCCACCGCTCTGGATCACCGAGATCTCGTTAGTCTTCATTGCTATGCCATTGCTGAGTACCGCTGCATACTGATTCCATACTGTGGGGTCAATGCTCACTGAAGGAGGCATTATATCCTTTGGAAACATTTCAGATACCTTCTTGGGATCATTCCCCAGCAGAGCCATGGGGTTATCAATTGAAAGCCTTCTTCCCCGCCTGGCAGAGTTATTCCACATGTGAGTTCCTACATGGACCTTTCAGAGGGAGGAAATAAGTAAAGAGAATCATTAACATAGCAGTTCTTTTATGAAAAACCCGAGTTCTACTTTGCTTGCAGCTAAGCTGCTCAGAAGATACACATACTCAGTGCACAAAGGTAAGTATTTAGGCTGGTTAGTTCTTGTATTTGTCCTCAGCCTTCCATGTGTAAGAGAGCCTCATCAGCTTTATATCACCATGGCTCTTTAGAGTTTGCTACTGAAATATTTGGAGGACTGGTTTCTTACGCTTACTTTAAGTGACATTGGCATTCTAGCCACCCAAGAAGAGCCACACTTGCTGTGAACAGACTGCACTGAAAAAATACTAGTTGATGAAAAAAACACCAAGGAATATGGAAGAAGCATTACACCTAGACTAAAAGCTTCGGTGCCACAACACAAACCGCTACTGCTTCCTGCAAGCAATTGCTCACAAACTGTAAAGCTGGATGTCCTCCATCCCCATCAGCTTTTATGCAAGAAAACCGAAGAGCTTTAAAAGGTTTCTCACAGGAACAGAAAAGCCACTGTATGACAGGGAGTTGCAACTTGGAGTAAATAGATTTGCAGTACTTCTCTAACTTGTCCTGCATGATGTTCCAAACCATGCAGTGAAACACATGTATTCTGTAAACATCATTTTGTATCATTTAAACTACAAAAAGACTGTCTTGACAACTCCAAATCCAAACAGAAATCAAGTTATTGGCTTAGTAAAGGCTAAACCTCTCCTTCCATCATAGGAAGAAATCAAAGGCTGCAGCAGACTTATGGACAGTTTAGCAAGCCAGCTGTGTGAACAAACTCAGGAAGGGAGCAGAAGTTAAAGATGACCATTTGAAGAACTACAAGAAAAAAATCTAAGATGTCCCCAAAGGCAGGACAAATGTTATCAACAGTCTTTTCCACTCCTGTAAGACTTTCCCCAACAAAAGGGAATCCCAACCCAGGAGATGGCTTACTTTCAGGTTTCCTTTCGTTGTGAAGGCTCTCCCACAGATGGTGCAGGCAAATGGCTTCTCACCGGTATGGGTCCGTTCGTGAATCTGCAGGGCACTGGCAGAGGAGAAGTTCTTCCCACACGTAGTGCAGATATGCTGTTTGGCTGGACGGCAGAATTTCGGTCGTGGCACGAGGAGAGGGGCAACACCAGGGGAGAGAGCTGGTGGGCCAATGAAATGGCTAGTGCTAATGGGACGCTCGCTCGGCATTTCCATTTTTATGAGGGCTGGTGGGGCCCTAACAAAAGCAGCTGGAATACTAGTTCGGCCTGGAGAGAAAGAACAGATAGATAACACTTATCCTATCTCCTATGGCCAAGCTTAAATCTGGCTGAGATACCGAAGTCCTTGCCTTTGGAGCTGCACATACCCGAGCAGCACACTTGCTGAGCCCTGTAAAGCGATGCAGTAGGGCTGCTACTAGGCTCAGGAAGAAGTTGACTTATCCCTGGTTTTGTTAGTGAGCTTAAGAGTTCGGAAGCCTCACTTTCTGATCAAATTTAGGTCAACATCAGCTTCAATGCTAAAGAGCTCAAAACCCCCTCAAAATATTCCAGCAACATGCCACTTTTTTGTTAAATGCTTTTCAAGAAACACCAACATGTATCTTTAGAGAGCTACAGGGAGCTACCAGGCAAGTCCATGAAAGGCAGTAAGCGCATAGCCTGTCTACTTTTAGGACCTCTGTACTTCCCCTTGCAGGAGAGGACAGCACTTAAGTCTTTTAATTTTGAGTCTGAGTCACAAAAATTCCCCAGGGCATGCACTCCTTTGCTAACAGAGAAGGAAGAGGAAAACCAAGGTGGTTTTGACTCCTGTTGATCCTTTTAGAGAAGGACTTCCTCCAGTACTATTCCCCCACCCCAAGTTATTGCCAGCATCTCGAATTACTCACCATATTCTCCATTTGCAAAGTGTAAGCCAGGTTCTTCTTTAATGACCTTCCGACCAATATTGCCGTAAGTTAAATCCAGAGCAACAACTCCTTCCATTTCTCCTGAAGCATTCTCATGACCCTCTGATTTATTTCCTGTGCCTGCGTCTTCCTGACTGTTGAAACTAGGTGACTTCGACCTCACACTCTCAGCTTGGCTGTTGGCTGGGGACAAAGCCTGGATGGATGCAGACTCAGAGGCAGCAGGACTCCTGCCATTCTGGTAATCTGGATCTCCTGCCACAGAAGATGAATCATTTGTCATGCCATCACTTTCTGCAGAACCATTGTCGCTGGACTTCACACTGCTTTGCCGTTGCAAGTTCAAAGCAGAGCTGACAATCTTCATTTGATTCTCCAGTGCTGCAATACCAGAGAAGCCAGATGCCGTGGCTGGAGATTCTGATTGTGCATCATATGGAGTAGGAGGTTTTGAGGAACTCCTAGGGCCATCCTGAGACTCCAGGTCTTCTTCCATCTCTATGTTCTCCACGTTCTCATCTGGGCGGCTGATGTCTCCGTTCTTCTCAGCTGCAGCAGGATCCACATCAGTGTTGTCAGAGGTGTTTTCGGGTATGGGTGTATTAGGTATCTGTCCCCCCATATGCATGCGGATGTGCTGCTGCAGCACAACTGCATTTGTAAACTTCTTCTGGCAAATAGGACACGAATGCTGCATCTTCAGAGGAGTATTGGCTCGGTGGACACCATAGTGAGTTTTAAGGTTCCCTTTAGTGGAGAAGGCACGACCACAGATCTTACACTTGAACGGCCTCTCTCCAGTGTGAGTACGATAATGCATTTTGAGGGAGCTCTGACAGCTCAGCACTCTGTGACAGATCAGACACTCATTGGGGTCAGCAGTGGATTTGTCTATGTTTTCAACCAGCTGCTGAAGCTTTGACGTTTCAGAGCCTTGCTCGTTGGACCCACCAGCGTTGAAGATGCTCGCGCTGCAGGCAGCTTGTGGTGAACTCAAGCTCTGCTCTGTTCCTGATTCGTGACTGACTGCCCCTGATGAGGAAGAGCCACCTTCACTTTCTGGAGAAGGCCTTGACTGCAGGTCACCGGAGAATGTACTGGGCAGGGACTCCTTGATGCCTGCTAGGTTGGACACATTCTGAGGTGTGCTGGTGGCCGCAGAGGTAGGCAGGGTTGTTAGGAGAGGTTTGCTATCCACGATTAGGTTGGACTCATCCAGTGGCACAGACATCCCGTAAGGGATTCCGCTGCTAGTGGGAACATTGTCCAGGTGCTCAGGAACCGGGTACGGATTCATCTTTATATGGGGATATTTGTCTTTGTGACGCTGAAAATGCACTTTAAGGTTTCCTTTGGTTGTAAAGCGGTTGCCACAAATGTTACACTTGTAGGGTCTCTCACCGGTGTGGGAACGGAGGTGAATCTGCAGGGCACTGTCATTGCCAAAGACCTTGCCGCAGAATTTACACTTGTGTTTGAAGAACGGCTCTTCTGCATTCGATTTGCTTTCGGAAACGCAAATATTGGGAGGTTTCCCCTTCACCCTCTTTGAGGAGTCTATTACAGAAGAAACAGCCGAAAGTGGATTTTGGAAGATGACGGAGTGGGAGGACTGAGGTAGCAAAGGATTCGGGAACCGAGAAATAGAGCCAGGGAAGCTTCTGCTTGCCTCCGGCTTCAAGGGGAAGGAGGAGGAAAGCCCGGCAGCTAGCGAACCAGCAGCCGCAACGCCAGTGTTAGAATGAGGTAGTTTTCCTTGCTTCAAGGATTCCAGTGATAGGCTCTGGCTTCCAGCTTTTTGTCCGATTAAAGCAACAGCAGCCGACAGCTGCTGAGACATGTGAGCACCCAGAGCTTTCAGTGGATCAGCAGCAGCGGCTATAGAAGGATGCAGGGCATGGGGAGCCATCATGGCAATCTGAATGCGAATTTGCTCCGTCAGCTGGATTTGCTGGAGCTGCTGCTGCTGCAAACACACAAGCTGCTCCAGGATCATCGGAATAGCATTAAAACTGGCTGCTGAAGAAGAGATGGCATCGGAGGTACGCTGGTTCACAGCCACTTTAGTGCCACGTATCGTCTGCAAAGTCACATTAGTGTTTGGTACTTTGGATTTTGGTAGATAGCTTAGCCCAGGAGTCGCAGGCGCAGCAGGGGGTTCTATTTTAAGGTACATTCCTCCTACCGATTCAGCATCCATTTTTCCTTCTCTCTTTTCCGTAGAGCCAGTGCAGCCCTTTGCCTGAGTGTCTTTGCGTGTCCTGCTATCCATTCGGTCACTTGGGAAGCTCCCTACAGAAGCTTCAGAGAAGCTTTCAGGAGGTACTGCTCCCTCACTGTCATTCATGATTAGGACAGGTGGATTTTTAGTGCAATTTTTCTTATGCTCAAGGAATTCAGAGAGATCAAAGAATTCTGCACAGCATTTCTCACAGATTTTAGTTTCCTCTGTTCGGCACCTTTTGGAACTCATTTCACCATCTCCGTCACCTGGGACGTCTTGTGGACTCCCTTAAAATAAAAAGAAAGTCACATCGTTAATAGCTCAGTTTAGACTGACTTTATCAGAATTTCAAGTTAAGATACACGACACTTTTCAAGTGTCAAAAATCAAGTTTGCAGATTGACCAGAAGTCCTATGCTGTTTTGCTACTATTTCATTGGCAGCCCCCAAGGAAATCTACACCGCAGTTCTGTTTCCCATAAAAACAATAAAAAAGTCTCAAGGCTTGAGGGAAATAAGTTTGTTGAAAATCCTTTTTATGTCCTTTAAATCCCTTTTTCTACCTTTACAGGTAGAAATGGAACAGTGGAACAAGTCAGCTAGTCCCTACAATACAGCTAAATGGAATATGACCTAATCAAGACAGAAGGCATCATTACACAGGAAAAAAATGATTCTCATAAGCTTAGTTCATGTGTTTGGTTTTCTTTTTTTTTTTTTTTTGAACATCACCTCAGAATTCATAGTTAACGGTCTCAGAAGCTCATATGGTTGTTAAAAAAAAAGAACTTCAGAGCAGTTCTTAATGATACACTGATACATTGAATGACATTCACTCCTCCGTTACGGAGGTAATTGCTACCAAAGAGGGCTGACAGAAACAAAATTTGAGCCCAATATTAGCTTTTAAACACTTCAAAAGCCAACTCACGTGGAAAAAAAATCCTCTATGAAGTCACAGAAGTAAAGAAAAGATGATTAACTTACAAGAACCCCACATGCAAGAATAAGCTTATGTTGATACTGACAATTACTAGCAAACTAGTAGGCCTGCTTGCAACACTCACGAAGCAGTTCCAGACACAGTAAGGATGCTGGATTTAGTTGTGTTTTTAACTTGCCCCCCCCGCTTTTAGGGAGGGGGAAGGAGAGCAAAGCCAGCCTGCAAGTCCACTCCTGCCCTCCCTCCGCCAGTGCCCCACCGACTGAGCACAACTTGCACGCAGACATGCAGAAAACATGATTCAGGGAAATATAAGAATGGGAAGAAAGGTTAAGAGAAATTCTAAACCAAAACAGGATGTTTTTGCTCAATCTAGCCATCTTTCAAACAAACACACAGAGCTCGAGGCGGGTGGGTGTTTGGGAGCATGCAGGAGGTAAAGCCTGAGGCTTGTAGAGCTGAGGGGGGAGCACGGAAGACCTCAGATAATTCACAGCCCACACCAGGTGAAACGTCCTGTAACTCACAGTAATTGGTCCCATTTTAATGGGTGTCAAGGGTGTAGTAACCAAGTGCCTCACTGCCCCTGCTCGCCTCCCACACGCACACACAGTCAGGGGCACTCTGCAGGCCTCAGTCAACAGAAAATTCGTACTACAGGGCCTCGCATTTGGGGCCTGCACCTCCAGTAGTTCACCCCAGGGCTTAGCTCTGATTCCACGCTGCTAGCCCACACTGTCTCAAAAATGGAACCAAAGACTCTGCAAGCAGAGGAGCTATTTGCGGCTTTCATTTTAAAGGTGTAACTGAACCGCACATCTGATACATGTGTATATCCTGTACATGGCAGGGTGGAGGACGAGCATGTCCAAGCAACAACCTGAGCACGTTCACTTACTGTTTCAGGGAAGTGTAAAAGCTCTGTGGAGGAGGATATTGTAAACTTTGACATTTGTAAGGGTAACGAGAATATTACATACTTTATAAAGATGGATAGATATAGCCAACTAATCAAAACTTCAACTGCTTGATGTGTTGACTGGTGGAAAGTACGTGTTAGTTTTCTTTTAAAAAATAAATCAACTACAAAACACAAATAGAGGCCCCCTTATGCTACAGTCTGCAGAGCAATACATCCAAATCTGTACGTATGTAACCTTGAAATTTGTGGTTAACAGAGTTACAAGTCAAAACTGCCTTCGAGTGAGGAGAAGAAATGTTCTTGGTACGTCCATGATCATAACCATTCAGATCACTCATATCCAAACAGTCCTACAGGGAGACCGAAACACTTTTTTCCCCTCCCTCCTTCAGCCAAAACAACCCTCATAAATGAAGGTAATGAGAAGAAAAGCGTGTTTTTTGCATACATTTCCCACTCCAAATATTAAATTGATGCCTCTGAAGTTAATTTAACTATGGACAAAATCTACTCTGCTATTTAAGTACAAGAAGTACATGATGCAGAACTTAGTCAATAAATAGGGTCGACTGAGGTCAAGACTGAATGTGTTTAAATTCCCATCTTCGCAAAAGTGTGAGCAGATAAAATGGGAAAAAAAGTACTAAACAGTGAAAAAAAAGACAGTAAGTTTTCATAAGTATGCTGCACACCGACTCCAGGTCTTCACTTGACTATTTTCATAACTATTCCCATACAATAGGTACTTTACAGACCACAGCCTAAAACACCAAAACATCTTTTCCAAATCCTTTATCATTTAAGGTTTTAACTTTCTCTGTGTTGCACAGTAACGTTAGGTTTTACTTTAGAAAACACAAAGCTTTCTTCCAGTCTCTCTCATCTGCAAACACACGCATTTCACACTGCAGTTTGCACCTCCGTGGTAGCAATGCAAAACGCTTCAAGTGGAACAGAAACGGCTGCATGAAAGACTGTAGCCCACCCCAAGGAGATATTCCAGGATAACTATGTCTAGACAAGTCCTCAAACTTTAACTGCTTCAAAACACATGATCGTTATTTATCCCCTTCCATTGGGAGTACCTTATTTTTCCACTGATAAGACCATACTAAATTCAAAGCCCTTTCCTCCCTCTCCACACAACAGTCCACCTTCCCCATTTTTCTTACACTGAGGAGCTCCAAAAGTGACTTTTTTGGTTTTATAAGCAAGCTGCCACCTCAGAGGGCATCTGCAGTAAGCTGCAGGTACGCATGTTGGGAAAGCAGCCTGCCTGCAGCCACCAGCGCTGTCACTGCCACATTTTAGTTTCCAGTTCCCCTGTTTGACAGTGAGGCACTAAGGGAGGACTCCAAACAAATTCAATTCCCAGCTTGTAGTGACTTGCTGCATGACAAGCAGGGAAGCATTATGCCTTATTTTCCCTTCCACCTCAGCAAAATTGAGCATAATGCTTCCCCTACCTTAAACATTTTGTTTTTAAAAGACGTAGTAGAAACAAGGTGCTTGCTTATTGTGCCGTAGCTGTAATAACAAAGCAGCAATCAACTGTTTAAAGAAACAAAACCTATCTCTATAAACTCTTCATCTCAATTTATCATAGAATATCCAAGTTGGAAGGGACCCACAAGGATCATCAAGTCCTTTGGGGACCACTTTCCCCCCAAACAAAAAAAAATGAGGTTATGTGTCTGAGAGCGTTGTCCCAGTGCTTCCTGAACTCCAGCAGGCTCAGTGCTGTGACCACTGCCCTGGGGAGCCTGTTCCAGTCCACCCAGCCCTGCAGGAGTGCTAGGCAGCCAGCAGTGCACCCCACTCACCCCAGCTATCACACACGGGTGTAGTGGGCTTAATCCCAGGCTCCCTCCCTGCCCAGAAGCCTCCCCGTGCATCTGCTGCCAGCTCAGCCCAAATACTGTAAGAGCACCGGTGGAGGAGCGAGAGCCCTGCCAGAACAATTGCTCGTGCACTCAAGTTAACCCTCTCCAAAGGCTTCCCAGGGATAGGACTTCTTTTTTTTTTTTTTTTTTTTTTATCTCCCCACCCCCGAATTTCAGGAATGTTATCTCTCAGCATCTAGTTATCCAATAAGTTAGAAGAATGCAGTAAACCCAGCAGGGGGGTTAGATTGAATCACTGGCAAATGGATGGAAAAAATCCACTATTGTGTAGGACAAGGCGGTCATCGACAAGGAGGGCTGATAAAATCCACACAGCTCAAATTAATTTATTTTTTTTGAGGGAATGAGTAAAAGAGTGAAGTAAGCCTTATCTGGTTTGATTTGATTTCAAAAGGGTGCTGCTGGTCTACCACTCATCTGAGCAATTAGTGACCTAATTTTTTTCTACTGTGAGAAGATTATTTCACCTGAATGAGGTGGAAAACCCGTTGTTTTTTCCCCCCCCCTTTCTTTTCCCCCTTTTTTTTAAAGTTTAATACCTCTGGTGAGTTTACTTTTTCCCCCCTACAGGCTAGGGGGGATCAATTTCTAATGCTTTACAGTAACCACGTACTTCCACGTATTATTTCGCGAAGGATCAGTAAGCATCCACTGCAGCCCCAGTTCTGCCATCAGCTCCCCTCAGGCATGGTGCTTCCCGTACTTCCCCCCTGCCCTGTTCCCAGCTGAAAAGCTGGGGCATTTCAAGAACATTAAACTGTCCCAAATTTCCTTTCTTCCCCTACTCCACTTCAAGTTTTAACCAATAAACGTTTGTTTGAGTTAGCAAATACGTGGCTAATGACTTACAGAATTATTTCAAAGGCCTCGATGTTTTCTATCCTGAATTTATCAGCAGCACTTTTGCACCCAAGAACAAGCAGAGCTGCCCCTAACCATTAGGGCTTCCCGTGTTTTCAGGTTTTGGCCAGGCATTTCATTACCTACCTCCCGAGTCACCCATCTGAGCTCTGCTCACCCACCTACCCAAGAGGAACACCCGGCAGAGGACAGAATAATGGTGCACAGCCCCATGTGAGCGAGCGGCCCTAAAACCCCGAGGAAAGCTCCAGGCGAGCAGCACTGCCCCCAGCCCCGGGCACAGCCTCCAGTGCAAGCCCCCAGCCCCACTCCACCTTCCAAGGCCGCTTTTAAAAGCTTTAAACCCCCAAATTCCTGGACAAACCCCTTGGAAAACGTCCACGGGTTACCTGCCGGGGCACAACCGCGGCCCCAGCGGCGGGGCCGGCCGGCGGGGGGCACTCCCGTCCCGTCCCGTCCCGCAGCCTCCCCCCGGGACCCCCGCCTCAGCCTCCCCGGAGCTCAGCCTCCGCCGCCGCGCACCCACCTGCGCTTCGCATCCCCGAGCATCACCCCCCTTCTTGGGGCTTTTAAGGAAAAGGTGGGGGGGCTCCTCCAGAGGCTGCGGGCAGCCCAGCAGCCTCCCCCCCGGAGGCAGCGGTAGAGGCCGCCCTCGGCCCTACCTGCTCGGCGGCGGAGCCTCCGCGGCTCTCGGTCCTCCCAGCGGCGCGGCCGCAGCTGGAAGCAGGGCGGCCCCGGAGCACACTTAACACTAGTACAGTGTTTAAGACCCGGCTAAACGGCGCAAACCCCGCTGCCAAGGTCAATTGCATGAGAGTCCTAATTGTGAGCCTGACATCAACTTACCACCCACGGCAAGCGGGAGGAGGCAAAGGTTAGAGCAGCAGCTCTGTCAAAACGTCACATGCCGCCGAGCCCAGCCGGGCTCCGGCACTACAACCACTCTAATGTTTCACTTACGTAAAAGGAAAAACAAGCGGGCATCGCCCACCCCCGGGCACCCTCACCCTTCACACCGCTCCCGGGTCCCCCCTGTCCCGGCCCGACTCAACCTTATCCCGCTCCCAGCCCGGCCAACGGGCGAGTTCCGAGAAATAATAATAATAATAATTAATAAAAATCAGAGCAGCACTACCGAGCAACTTCGCTCTCCTCCTCGCTCAACACCTCCCTCGCGGCATCAACACGGCTCGACCTGAGATTGGAATTAAGGGAGAATCTCCAATTTTTTTTGTCCGGAAAAAAAGTTGCCGGTTCATACTGTATTTTTAAGAACGAACCCGATTATTTTTTTTTTTTAATGGCAGCAATCCAACACAATGGGCATTTTCAAGCCCTTTGTGAAAATGCTAATTTTCGCTGTGTAGTATTATTCTCCGGTGACCACCTGCTGATTTTTTTGACCTGTTAATTGATCCTCAGGTTAGCAGAACCGTTTCTCAACGTGCCGCATTGTTCGCAGAGGTGGGTCCCAAATCGCTTTGCACAAAAAAAAGGAGCACTTGCGAAGGAGATAAGGGCTTGATTTTATTATTACGATTGTGTATATACCCGATAATGTCCCAGACAAATCCCTGGGCTATTTCGACTTTGTTATGCAGCTTCATCACTTGGTATTTACGGACACACCTGGAGCGGGGAGGACGGGGCCGGGCAGGGAGATTTGCGGGCGATAAGAGCCGCGGGTGTCGCAGCCGCGAGGTGGCTCTCCGAGAGCGGCCACCGACACCGGGGGTGGCACCGGGGGGCCCCCGGTAGCGCCGCTCCCCTTGCGGCGAGCGCCGCGACCCCAAAAAGGAGCCCCTACCTCCACCCCCCGGGGCCCATGCAATCGCTGCTCCGGCTCCTGGAGAACGGGGGGGTAGTTTTCATCCAGAGTTTTGTTGTTAAAAAGAGAAAAAATAAATAAAAAAGCCCCCCCACCAAGCGCACAGCAGCTGCCCGCTGCCCAGAGGAGCGGTGCGGAGCGACCCTCCCTCCCCTCCCCGCACGCCCCCCCGCCCCAAGCGGGCCGCATCAGGAGTTATTAACCCTTTTGTTTCAGCGCAGCCCCGGAGGTGCCTTTCCAGCAGTGGGCAGAGATTTACATGTGGAAACATCACCTCCATCCCCCAACCTAACCATATGCACAAAGGAAAACAGTCATGCATTAAACATGGGATTTATTGCCTTCTGGCCAGCTTGCCGATTCTTAAGTCACCATTAACCGGACCCAACAATCGCACATTTCGAATCAAAGAAGAGAGGGGGGAGGAGGAAAAAAAAAATTTAAGAGCCCGAACCTCCTGCGGTTTGGGAATCAGCAGCTCCTGTAACGTGCGCTGGTATCGATCAACTCCAGGCACGGAAAAACCCCACACGAAACCAGCCCTTTAAAAAGGCAGAAACCCCCCAAAAGTTCGGGGGGGGCACCTACAGAAGTACTCGGTCTGCTAAGACCCAGCCTCAGCCTCCCCTTCCCCACCCGCGACGCGCCCCCACGCGCCCCCCGGGGGTCGCAGCGCCTGTGGGGGCCGAGCAACCTCCCCCCGCGGGGAAGTGCCCCTGAAACTTGCCCCCCACCCCCGGCCACAAGGGTGTTAACAGAAGGGTGAGAGCCCCTGCCCGAGCCCAGGGTGCCGGGACGATGCTGCGGGGCACGACCGCCCCGACCCTTCCCCGCTCCCATGGGGAACAGGGGCAAACAACTGCTCCCCCTCCACCCCTTCCCCTGCACGCCCACCCAGCGCTCCGGGATAATTTTGAGTACAAATCGAGACTTTTCCTCTTCCCTTCGCAAGAGAGTGCTGCGAGCTCCCCGAAAAGGAGGCACCGTGATTTGCGGGAGCACAAATTCCCCCCCGCCACCCAAATACAAAGCGCTCACGCACACCCCACATTAGCTCACCGGAGTTATTTTAGGAAGTCGGAAATCAAAGATGGCTGGAGGTCAAGCTACAAAAGGTCCAGGGCGATTGTGATCTCCAACAAAAATAGTCCGAACGCTTTTTTTTTTTTCTCGAAAAACCCCACAAAAAAAATCTTCATAGAACTACCGAGAAAGTCTTAAATAGAGAAATCGGGGAAACCTACCTCGAGTCATTTCCTACCCCTGAGAAGACGGTTCGCAATTCCTTCTCCTCTTCCCCCCCTTACTCTCCCCCCCCCCCCAAAAAAAAAAATCCTTTCCGCCCCAGGCAATTTGGGGTTCGCCTCCCGTGGGGCTGCGCCCCGAGCGCGCACCCCACGCGGGGACCCGCGCGAGTTCCGCGGGACCAGGGTGCCCCCGTGAGGGGGGTTGGAGAGGGGGGGGGGACATTGGGGGACCCCCTCGGGCAGCGCTGCAGGGCAGTCCCAAGCCGACACCCCCCCCCCCCCCCAGGGAAACACCGAGCCCCCCCAGCCCCGCGGAACAACTCCACAGAGATGTAAGCGCCCCAAAAAGCCAGCGAGGAGCCTGTGGGACCCAGGGTGGGGGTGAAACACGAGGGTTGAAAAATTCCCCCCCCCCCAGCAAGAGCCCCTCTGCCTCCTCCGCGCATCAGCAGGGCTGGGGGGCGCCGGGGCTGCGCGCCTTACCACTTGCAGCATCTGGGGGCTGCTCCTCGGAGTTGATGTGCTGGGGCTTCGCCTGCTTCCGTCGCGACATGGTGCACCAGCATCGGGAGCAAAATAGTAGCAATTATTTTTCCTCTTCACAACAAATTCCTAGAGTTGGGAAATTACCCCCATTGGGCGGAATGCGCATGTCAGAGTAATTATGATTATCAATAATGCATTGCGATTTATCATGGGTCCCTGACAGCTGATTGGCCTGAGTCCAAGGGCTCACAGATTATTCAAATAAGGTCCATTGATCAGGGCGCAGCGGGGCACGCTGGGCGATGTAGTCCCGGCACGGCTCGGCTCGGCTCGGCCCGGCCCGGCTGACAAAGGCGTGCGCCCTGCCGGGGGCCGGGGCAGCCCCCCCCGAGCTGCGGGGAAGGGGCAGGATCCGGCCCCCCGAGTAAACAAGCGAGCCGGCGGGCTGCCGAGGGACAATACCTTTGTTATCTCACCTGCACTTTTTATAGTGTGCTTTGGGAGATTTGGGGTTTCTCCCTAAAGCGAGCAGAAACCCGGGACAATGCTAATCCCAAAGCGGGAGATAAGGTGGGAAAGGAAAGAGCCCCGATTGTCCCGGGGGGGGGCGAAGCCGGGCTCCCGACGTGGCAAGTTAGGGGCTTTACAGACGGCTGCAGCCGGCGTTTGTGCAAAACCTGCTCTTAAGTCTCACTTTCTGGGAAGCCGACAAAAGTGAGCCGATAGTATTTTGAAAAGCAAATAAAAAACGTTAGTCATGGAAAAGATTCACGCGAAAAAAAACTTGATGCAAGTGAGAAAATTGTGCTTTGAAAGTGACGACGGGAGCCAAATTGGTTGGGTCAGCACACGGTGGGTCATTTCCAACTTGTCTGATTCCACGTAAAAATGCCCGATTAAATGCTCCCCACGAGAGCCATCTGGGTGGCCCCTGGCGTTTGGTGGCACGCTGGGGGCACAGTCCCTGTGGTTCCGTCGGCTTGCTGCACCCCACTTTGCTGAGCCTCAGATTTACTTTGCTGCAAAGCCCCAGAGAGTTACAGAGCAGTCACCTCCACCCCTCCGATTCCCACTGAAGCCAGCTGGACATTGCACAAGCAAAAGTGTGAGGCTCCTTAAGCATTTGGAGATGGGGATTGCAAAACCGGGAGGGGGGGAGACTTGATTTCTTTTGTTTTCCTATTGAATCCTCTACAGGGATTTTTTGGTGAGATTGGTTTGGCTGAGAGGTGATTTTGTGGTGAATTCAGATTTAGGTTCAAAGTCGGACTCGACCTGCACTTGCCGGTGTGCTCACATTTTGCTAGGGTCTGTGCCTCAGTTTCCCTCTTGTAAAATGAGGATGGTATTTCTGCAGCTGTAGAGCTGTTATGAGGGCAAACATCCACGCATGGATCTATAGATTATTTTGTGTGTGTGTCAGGAGGGTGATTTAGGGTGGAAAACCTGAATCTGGGTAGACAGCACAAAGGTTGGGAGGAAACAATAGTACATAACAAGGCCATGCAGTTGCCACAGACACGATTGCACAATACTACAGTCTCATTTTACTGGTTAATTCATCAGCATTTTTAACTTTAAAAAACCTGCATTTTGTACATTTATTATATCATGAAGTTTGTGCCTGTGAACGCAGTCATGCCAAGTGCCTGTGGTATAGTTCAGGTTTGACTTTTTTTGGTGATGCTTCAGGAGGGGGGAGCTGTAGTTTGTACATGACAGCCATGAAAAGATCTTAGCGTTGTAGAGCAAGGTAAACAGTGCATCATGATCTCATTAGTTATATATCCTCTTGGGGTTTTGTTTTTATAGTGTGTCTTAAGGGGTTCTATTTAGCCAAGGATAATACAAATCTTAGAAAAATTCTTGCAGAGCAGAAGATATTGCCCTCCTCCTTGGACAATTACTGAACATGGAGGTCAGGGAACAAATTTTGGTTTTTAGGCTGCTTTTCTTGCCATTTCCTCTGCAAGCAGATCATTGACTCAGAAACCCCTACTCTTGATGGGGTACTCTGAATGGACATGTTCCATCAGAAACTTTGTGTTTACTAATATAAAATAGAAGAGATTAACAGGTATTTAAAATTACTCCGACCATTTTTATCTGATGATTACTCCACCCTCATGTTTCCCAAAGAGCTTCTATATATTTGTTTGTTTAACCAGCAGTTTGAAATGCTCTTTGTTTCCAAAGTGTGTCCTGAGGAAATAGACTGTTAAACAAGATTGATAGCAATTGATCCACAGATAGGTATTTACATTGATGAATTTTCTCCTTTTACACTTGATATGCTCAGTATAACCAACAGATTTTCATTTATTACACATAATGCTGCCAGCCCACACCAGCGAATTTATTAAACATGCTGTTTTATGTATCAAGCTGAGACAGACAGCCCTGTACAGTAGATCCATATTTAAAATAAGCATCTCATGTGGAGAATTTGTACTGAATTTAAAAGAATATATTATATGAAATCAATGGAAGTTTTGGTATTGATTTCAGAGTACTGGGATTTCAGTTGGTATGGCTCTATCACACTGAGAGCAGAAGGCGTGTTGGAAAGCATTAACATGAAAAATAAAGAAGCAATGCACATTGCTGTATTTAAGTAGGAGAAAGCATAACTGACTGGAAAATACAGGAAGAGGGGAAATGTGACCAAAAAACTTTTCTCAGAAGGTACCTCCAGCTAGCAGTGATTATAAATAGGCTGTTCTGCATGATTACATCATATGCAAAAGGCATGTAACTTGGCTTTAGTACGATCATATGGATTAGCATGATTACAGCTTCTGGATTTGAAAAATAGCAGGCTTCCTTTTCTGGCTTGACATTTATTTATTTTTTTAAGAAAAGTCCAGAGGAACAATCTTCTACCACCAACAGAGCTGAGGCATCATCTGTGATAGGCATACTTCCAACAGCAGCCCAGCCCCACCCTCGAGGCTGATAAAAGGAATCTTTTTTAATGCTGTGCATTATGAGCACGTGGAATTCATTGCCACAAGAAACTGCTTCCAGCGGCAGCAACCACGGCTCTGCCCAGCCCTGGAAATTCCTCTCTTCAGGAATGTCACTGCCAAATGATTAGGACTGTGGCAGATCTGACAAGTGGTGATACATACATTTATGTATACATGTTGGCATATATACGTGTGTATATATCTCCATACACACACACTAACTCCCACCAAGGTAAAAAGTATTTTCTTAAATCCTGTGCTGATCCTATTCTGATCAGTTCAATTTATTTCTGGGAAGGATGTACACATTTACAATGTAATCTTTCTTTCTAAATTTAGAATTTAAATACAAATATGTCCTTTTCTAAAAAGCTGTGCTGCTACAGGTTACTTACTTTTTTTTTTTTTTTTTTTTTTTTTTAATAGCTTTGAGAGGTAGGGAAAACAAGCCTTGACATACTCTGAGGCACACCAGTTCACTTTCCTCCTGTATTCTTCCCACCACACCTTACTGCAGGCTTTCAGGGCTTATCTCTACTACATGGAAGGTGAGTTGAATGTTACCTGTTAGACGTGTTTAGGAAGCCTCAAGTTTGCTGATATGAAGTTGACCATAGCTCTGTAACTAATGTAGATCAGGGTAATTAATGTTCATTGTTGTGCCAGTTAATCAGGATTGAATGTTGAGTCCCAGGCATTCGAATTCAGAACTGGTTAATAAGTATGTTAAATTCCATGTTGGTAACTATTTTTGACTCCCAAACTAGACTTCACTTGAATCCAAAGTCAGGAGACACACTCCTGAGACAGTTTTTATACCGCAATAACTCTGATAATTAAAGGACTTTTTTTTTTTTTTTTCTTCTCCTGCTTTATAACAAAATAAGCATTAAGTCTTTCCACGGTCAGTCTATCCATCCATCTTTCAAATGAGTCTTGAGCCTGCTGCCTGTTTCTGTCCAACCTGACAGCAGGATAGCAGTTTCAAAAAACACGAGTTCTTGGAAACCATGTGACGATCAGCATCTAAACAGGGAGGAAAGATGCACATTATGTCTTCACTGAAAGAGAGGGCTGTGGTTCAACCCTTACCTGCATGGCAGCCAGCAACGAGGCAGCATGTTAGCACTGCTGACCCACCACCCAATTTGTAGCTCCAAGTCTGCACACATGTGCTGGCACCAGCCACCCAAACACATCACAGACTGAGCAGGTGAAACACCAAGGAACAGGAGAATGATGGAGGAGAAAGCTTTAGAAAGAGGCTTCCTTAGCCTGCTGCACAGGGACAGCTTACGTATTGACCTATCAGGCCAATTAGCATGGCTCTTATTAATACAGGCACTGTACACAGCTTAAGTACTTTCTGCACAGGAATTAATACAACTACCCTCACTAGAGCAATACCTTATATGTATTTGCAGGGCAGAATAATTAAAGGGTACACCTGTTAATGAAGAAACTTTAAGCTAAATTTAGGAACTCCTGAATTTGCTTCCAGTTTCTCAAGCACAGGGCTAAAATCTGTGAGGCCAAATCTTTTGAATATCCTAAAAGGATCCAGGCACTGACGTTACTGACATTTAAGAGCTAAAACACTAAGTAAAAGTCATGAAAGCTGCTACCAGGGTATTAAGAGAGATTCATATTTTCTGTACACTAAATGTAGCCTCCAGGTAACAGCATCAGAGAACACTTATTCACTAATAACAAGTTGTTAAATGTGAGCCAATGTTCACACTATTTTAATGCTCATGTTAAAGATGGGAACAAACCCTGTTGTTTTAGTTGTTGTGATTCTGCGTAACCATCTGATTGCCCCCATTCCCAGTGTCTACTCCAGCTCCATTAGCTGGGATTTCCCTGAAGATATTACATTATTTTGCATTATGTTTTAGGAACAATATTTAGACACGGATGATGGGGCTGAAGAGGGGATGAGGAGTTTGGAGGTGGTGAAATCTTCACACCTCCATTAGAGCGTGGGAAGGTAAAGGAGAAAGAAGCACAATGGTGTGTGTGTAAGATGTATTCATAGTTACCCTCCCTCCTTACTTGTAAACAGTTTCTCCTACTCAGGCTTACCATGCTGACAATTCTAAAACATTTTATAAACACAACAGAAGTACCACCTTCATAATAGTCCTCCTAATGCAGCTAATGGACTGCTGATTCCCATGGGTTCTGTGCTGTTACATCTAAAACGAGTTTTATGAAAGATGTGTCTCACTGAAGATGCAGGAAGCAGCTTGATTGGAAGTTATGTGTCCCAAGTAAGCTGAGGAATGACGTAGGAATTGTAACTTCTTGAAAGAGTCACCAACTGGCTCCCCAGCCCGGAGGAATGAAAGGCATGTGGGATAGGCAGGTAAACAAACAAATCTGTGGATGTTTGTTAAAATGCCCAAGCGTTTCATCTAGGCAAGAGTAAACACTATCAGCTCTATTTCTCACAGCATGAGAAGCATCCTAGTGTAATATCTTGTATTAGACGGCAGATGCAATCTGGAGAGTGAGGGATACACCTCTGCCCAAGAATACAAACCAAATATTTTAAGGAATGGATTAGCTGTGTGTTAAGTGAATAGCAGTCCCCCACTCTGCAATATTTATTAATTTGCAAACACCTAGTTGTTTCTGAATAAACACTAAGATCAGAGGTAAGCGTAACTTGTCATTGTGGTGCTGCCTTCATTGAATTTCATGACCCAATGATACATCCCAGATAGTAACAGGAATCCTGTGAGATCATTTCCTTCCAGACAAGGTACACAAACTTTTTTTTTTTTTTTTTTTTAACACTAAGCTGTAATGGAGCCATCAGAAATGTCTAATTATTGTCCCTTTTACAGGCGAGAATGCAGGCAGCACTGTAAGGGGGCCCCAGATTAACCGCGTGTCCAGGCCATCACAGCTGCCTCAGGGCTGGCATTTTTTAGTGGTAAGTCTCCTTCAGAATTACAAATTGAGCCCCATAGGGTTTGATCATGAGGTATATTTTTTTGAATGAACAGCAAACCATGTCCAAATGTGATTGTAAAATATTTAATCTGTCAGCAATGCTAAATACTATTCAGTAAGTAACTAATAAGGATGACTTCCCCTGTACACTTACATGTACCATCTTGAATAACTGTGTGAGATTTGCATGTGGTATCGCTTCATAATTTGTCAATACATTGTGCCATGCCATTATGTTAATGGTTGGACTTGATCTTAAAGGTCTTTTCCAACCTAAATGATTCTATGATTCCCAAAAAGTAGCTCCCTGCACTCTATGAAAGGCTCATGAAACACATTGTCTGTCTTGGCAAAGGGTTGACCTTGTTTCAAGAGATCCCTTAGCGGGTTGCCAAGAAAGTCTGCTGGGCATCTGAGAGTTTATGCAGGGTAGGGTTGAAACAACAGCTCAGAGAATTATGCATTTCCTGTTCGTGTCAGTGAAGCACCAAGATCGAAATTGAATTATTTTCAGATGTCAAAATACCACTTAGCAGGGATCTTCTACATCTTCTACTTAGTAAAATTACCTCTCACTTTCTGCTTTTATGACTATGATTAGTAATGTATGTATTTGATGTTGTAGACCTAATTCCATTTCTACAGCAGTTTTTTTTCCATTACTTTCATCAGTTATATCCTAGTCCTAAATTTGGCTGGTTTCCATGTGGGTGACTTTGGTTCATGCCATTCCTAATGAAGGGCTGACAACCAATTGTTAGTGGAGATTCAGAGCATTAGCAGGTTCCGAAGGTACTATCTGGTCTTTGATAACTCAGCTTTTATTAAAAAAAAAAAAGTGACAAAAAAAACAAGCACCCTGGTTTTGGTTGTTATGGTTGGAAGACAAGGTGAAGAAAAAAAAAAACAACAGCTAAACATTAACACTTAAAACAATGAATAGAATGAAGTCAACACCAAGCTATCTGAATGACAGCCTAAAAGAAAATGGGACAGAAATCTATGAATTGCACCTCTTGTGAAGTGTTAGCTTATATGTAGAATGATGAATTAAATATCTAACACAATTAGGCTTAGTACTCTACTTCTTACACTATGAATATAAGGTGGAAAATGGAGGGGATATAACAGTGTGATCACTCTTGAACATCTGAATAATTTACTGTTTTCACAATTTATGGATTGTGTGCTGAGCGTAAACTTTGGAAGAATGTCACCCTTTTGCCTCATTCTAACTTTCTTATAGATTGATTCTTGGGCAAGTCTTGAAGATGGCAGTGAGTTCTGCCTGCTGCAAGTAACACTCTTTCAAGCAACTCTTTGGTTTTGATCTGGCTATTATGCAGATGTTGAAGTGCACGGCAGTGAACCATGAGCCCACTGAAGATAAGACTCAACATTTGATATTATTCAGTATCTCTGCTTAGATAGGACAAATAAAAATTGCATTGGAATTTCCTTACACAAGAAAATAAATCAGCAAGATTTAAAGCCCAGAGTGAATATTCCGTTTAGATGCTGTGTAGCCATGTGTCTATATTACTGTATTTTAGAATTACAGCATATGTATTTTCTTAAGTCAGATCAGAAAACTCAGGCCAAAGTATTATAAACTGCCACTTTCTGCAAAGCATTTCTTCTGTCAAACACTACTTTAAGAAAAAAACAAAAACAAAACAACAACCACCACCACCACCAGTATAGCTATTCAGTTCTCTCTTCAAACAAAGGAAATTACTTTTTAGTGTTAGGTCATACATGGTTCATGCATCATCTCCCAAAATGGCTGAAACAGACTTTATTCATCATCAAGGCAGTTTAAGTACAACCCTTAGAAATGAAAGAAGGGAACTGGAATTGGTAGATAAATACACTGAAAGTGAGCAACTGAGATTTGGGACAGAACTAATTAAGTTTAATAGCTGTCCCCAAGTATGATTAAACACAATAGGATATCTTTGCTCTTTTGCTGGCCAAGGTCACTTCAGCCAGCCAATTCTGGTATAAATTACAAATAAACAAACTCTAATATTTTTCTGCCTAGGAAGCTCGGTTGTTTCATTGTAACCTCGTTCACACTGGCTGATCAGACTGGTTTAGGACCTGCTGTTTTCAACACTGGTTAATTAACTAGGGATGTATTTTCTGAAGTTATACCAATATAGCAGGACTAGCCAGCAGAGCCACGTTCCTGTGTGAAGCTCCCCTTTCAGCTCTTGTACAGTGTCTCTTCCTGTATCTACAAGCCCCTTAGTGCTGACTTTTCCCTCTCCTAGTGTAAATGCTGCACCATCACCATGTGTGTCCATATATGTCAGGTCAGCTGCTGTCCCTCAGGTTGTACTGCACAGAGGATTTTCGGGTCAGGCTTTTCAATGGAGGTGTGCAGAGGAGGGTGGATTTATTTGAGACCTGGGTGTCTGCCCAATTGTTCCAGGCATGCTGTGGCCTCACAGTAAGCAGGTAAGATACCAAGCAACTGATAAGCCACTTGCTCCAGAGAGTTGCAAGGTGATGCACTTGTGAAAGTGGTGCTGCATTACCTCCTTGGCCCACTATTGGGGAGCTAGGATGCAGCTTTGTGGAGGAAGAAAACTAGGCAAAGCTAAAATATTTGTTGTATCTGTCTCCATCCAAAAGTGCTTCTCACAGTCCTTCATAATTAGCAGCTAGCTCTCAGCCAAGCTTCAAGTTAAATTGATGCAATGTTTGGACATTAAATTATAATAGCCCTTCTTCCTTGCAAGCCTCCCACTTTTCAGCTAGTTCCAGCTGTAACTTGGTTATCCCTGATTACAAGTGTTCAACAGCTTGAATTTTAATTTTGTTATGCTAGCTAAGGTGTAGTCTACTCTACAGACTTTAACTAGATTAAAAGACAGATCAGCTATAATTGGAGTCTCTGATTGAATTAGATTGGGATTACAAATATAATTGGATACTACCCTATTTGAGACACTTCAAAGGAAATATATCTTCAGAGCATGGAAGCTGAAAAATCAACAGACTTATGGAAAACCTTGATCCTGTTTCCTGTGTAGATGTAGCTAGTCCTGTACCATTGCAGAGCCTTCAGCAGTAAGATATTATTTAAAAGACAATTGTGTTGGTGGAAACTATAAACCAGACTTTTGACATACATTCGCAAGTCAAAGGCAACATAACCTTGCAGTTTCGTAATCTTGCCCGTGCTAGTGATCCAGCCAGATTAGGCTAAAACTGTGCCTGAAAGGAGCTTTAAAACCTAGTAACAAGTTCTAAGTATGGACTAATACGCCACAGGTTTTATTGTAGGATATAAGCTAGGAGGCACAGTTTAAGCAACGAATTCCTTTTGCTGACATGGCTTTTGCAGACATTTCCATTTGAAAAGAGCAGTTGGTTGAACAATGGTTTCTGCACTGGTTCAGTGCTTGACACCTTGCAGCATGTAAAGGACAAAGGCTTGAAAACTTTTTTTTTCATATGATATCTTTTCCTGTTTGGGGCCTTTAGTCTTTGCGCTACTGTGAACCTTGAGCCACCAGAGCTCTGGTTAAGTAGGTCACACCATAAACAGGCTTATCAGAATAACAGCAGGCTCACAATTCAAATAGGAAAAACGTAGAGAATTTATTTTGCAAGAGAAACAAAACAAATCTGCAGCCTCTTAACTGACTGGCCATTTCTCAAAACTGAAATTAAAATTCGACCCTCAAAGTATCTAGTCCTATTTCTATACAAGTCTCCATAAAGATATTAACATTATTCAGAGGGTGGCTATGGTGCTCCATTGTTGTCCAGACTTAAGGTCTCTCGAGCCTTCTACATCTTAGCCTCAATCTCCTTATCCAGGCTCCTCAAAAGCCTCGAAATATTCAAGCTCATACAGAAATAAATTGTTATGCAAGAGGTATTCTTGGGTGAAAACACCCAGCTTGGGTTGCTTTCTTGTTGGTTTTTGGATGCTTCCTTTTATACTTTCTCCTTTAGGTTTCATCAAAAAGTTGCCACACATGTAAAGACTGCTGACCCAGTGTCATATGCTGCTCACCCTAGGAGTTTCAAAGTGCCTTTCCACACATGAAATATTGTTTAGAAGATAAAGTAGCCTCAGCAAATCTATAATCCCTTCAACCATTCCCTGTAACACTCAATCCTGGCTCCCTCCACAAATATGCAAAAGCAGCAGAGCACCTTTGCAGGATGCTCAAAGAAGCTGGAATTACATTTAATAAATTATAGCACACATGCCTGTATTTCCCCATACTTTTGCTGATTAACTGTTAGCAGCAACCGTGTTTAGAGGTACTCCAAGACAAATTGGTTGCTGATTTACTTATTTTTTGACACTCCACAATTAGGTATTTTCAGGGAAGATGACAAATGCATTAAAGCAATTCCATATCCAAAAATAAGACCTATAACCATGAAAAAAAGAGCTATGGTACTCTTGGCTCTTTTGTGACAGATCATGAATAGCTAGGAGAGGTTTTATTTATGTCACATGTATACACAAGATTTATGCTTGCAATTAAGTTTCAGTGTAAATTAGACTAGCCTGTGTGTCTGTTTAATTGCAGGTGCAAATCAACTCGTTAAAACATCTTTTTCTCCCCCGCTTGGGTTTGTAAGCAGTTCACATCTGAGCTCCAAAAACTCTGCATATATTTTGCAGGTGACAGTTTTGCCTAGAAAAAGCAACATAGACCCCAGCTTGCAAATGTTCAGCTAGTAAGTGCTTCCTTCTACATTTTAATTAATATGTTTTTTCACTGAAAAGTCCTTTTTGTTAGGTTTCACTACATAAATTCCCTCAATTTTGCACATCAAGAGAGTAAACCAAATCCAAATATTGATATATGCTGAAACTACAGATACAGCTGAAAAGGTATCTTTCTTTTACTTAAGATTTTCCAATTTCTAAGCCTGGTGTTATGTGACAACTTTAGCATGAACAATCTTTATCTCTGTGCTAGTTAATTGAGAGAGGTCAGATTACTTCAAGGAGCCAATCACTTCGGTGGGGGTTGCTGTAATTTAGGACATCAGGAATTTTGACTCCAAGAACAATTCTTTTCAAACTTTTCTTTTCATCTCCAAGATTAACTTTTAAATTTGCAGGGAGGAACAAACCCGAAACACAGAAGAGATTGACAGTCACCTTGAATGTACTAAAGGCTGACCAAAGAGAGGGAAAAAATTGCAATTTCCTTTATTTACTAAGCTTGCTCCATTCCTGATTGTGTATGACTTGGCAACGATATATTGATTTTTCAGGAGTTTCTTTTTACAATTACAAAAGAAAACAAAATTACTGATTGGGAAGGAAAACTTCTTTGTTCTGTTTTGTAAAGGAAACAGTTTTTTGTGTTTGGGAGAAATAGAAATGCATTAAGAGAATAAAAAGAAAAAGATGATGCTACAGGAATCAATACAGAATTAGGTGAAAGAACATTTTGTATGTTTTTAAGAAAATCATTTTTCATATACTAAATACATTTGCAGACTTGTTTCCTTACAGTCCTTCTCAAGTTGCAATTTTGAGTCTGAAGCAATAGACCTCCTGGTAGGTTTTAAGATGGAGATAATCCTTTATGTAGTATTATTTTGAGAAAAGCAAAAGATTAGAAAACTTGGACTTTCAGAGACCTGAAATAATCTTAAGAAATGCATGTATATTTATCATCCTTACAGCTGTCAAAGAAAGTATAAAGTTGTAACTGCCCAAGGGTTGAAAGACTTGATCAGGCACCATCAACTTGCAGGGCTTTCTCTCAAAATGAGGCAATGAAGGGAACTGCATGTGGCATGGCACATCAGGTCTCAGAAATGGCACAGCTATCTACAATAAGCAGCGAGCAGTCTATCACCTGCATTTCCTCTGCTATGTTGTGCAGTCAGTATGCTCAGGACTGTATAAACACAGAAGAGGACAAAGATGCAGTCAGGAGACCTGGTGTTTTCTCTCAGGGTGAAGCTACAGAGTAAAGATGGGAGAAGACTAAAGCCTTCTCCCTTGGGTGGCAACAAGATTTTAGATGGGTTTTCTTGTTCACCGAGCCAAAACCTCCCAGTTTAGCTTGGTAACATTTAGTATCAGCCCTAAATAGCAGCATAGCTAAGTGCTCCCACCTCTTTTGTTCTTTTTATGCTGCATTGGCTGAAAAATAGCCAGTAAGGAGTTCATAACTCAGCTGGATTATTTCCTCAGACCACAACCACCAAAACAAACAAAAAAAAATCTCATGGGTCCAGCAGCTGAGGAGGAGAAGCATGTGGGGCTAGAGTAGGCTAGGTATGAGCTGCAGCATCCTGCCACATCTCTGGGACAGATCTGGTGTAGCAAGGCAGGAAGCATCAACAAGCACAGAAAGGACCCAGCCACAAAAACTCCCATCAGATTCTCTCGCTTTTAGCAGGTTCTCACCAGCATGGCTGCAGTCAGGACAGGATTGGGTCTCGTATCCAGGAGTACTTCTGAGGAAGCCGTGCAGGATTTTATTTTATTGCTACTAATGTAATTTCACCTCTAGGAAAGGGAAATTAGTCAGCAATTATAAGCCATTCTGAAGCTCAATTAATGCATTCTGTAACCCTCTGAGAAAGGAGAGAGGTCTGTTGGATGCCCAGGGTGTATATAAGTGCTGAGAATTTCTCTCTATTTTCAATTCCATTGATAAGGCTGTGTCTGACTGCAGTCAGATCAGTTGGGATGCAAATCTGCAGCTCCCCCGAGCAGGATCAGCTGTGCGTTAGCCCTGGTGCACATTATTTCAGGCCCTGCCTGTATGAATGGAGTTGCTTCAGCACAAGGAATTTTGCTGCAATAGCCTGGGGCAGCCATACACAAACAACCAGCCTCTCAGGAAGAAATACTCTGAGTGAGTAACCCAGGATACAGTTTCCTGGGCTAGGGTGGATTTACCTCAAGTCATGGAATTGTATAGTATGGGCGCTACCCCCTCCCCCCCACGCATTTTTTTTTTAATAGCCTGCTCTATCTTTTCGCAGTGAAGTACTGAGGGTGTTCCTGGGGTTAAACAGCTTTTTGAATATTTAGATATCTACAGAGATTTATCTGCAGTGACATCAAAATAAGGTGTTATGTAAAAACTCACAAGGAATTTGAAAATTAGTGAAACAAAGAAAGGATCGACAGCATCTGAAGCCCACGTACATGCCATAGTGCAGCCCCCAGGTTTGCTTTTCCCAGGGGTGTTATAGCCCCCCCCCGAGTCTCTGCACAGCTCTGGGCTGAATTTGCACCACTGAAAACCAGAAGCATACTTTGTTTCTTGCTAGTTCACCTAGCAAAAGCACATTACTAATACAAGAGGGGAAAACAAAAAAAACACCCATAAAATCACCTGTGTAGTCTTCACAAATCCCTAAGGAAGGTGATCTCCAGACCTTTTGGGACACATCTGCAGCGACAGAAAAGCACCTTCACCCACCCTTCAGCATAGTCCCTAGTAAGGAACCCTCTAGGGCCTGAGTGTGGGTATAAATGGGCTCCAAAATAAGTGGCATGATGCATAACAGCTGAGCTCTGGCCCTAGCACCAACAGACATCAGCTGCTCTCTCACCTTGCTCCTTACTTTCAACATTCATTCAAGAAACACTGATTTTATTAAATCAAGCCTTATGTGGAATTCTATGTTATCTATAAAATGTTGTGGAAACTCCATCCATGCATTCACAAGAAAAGAGGGAAAAAGTTTGAATATACTTGAGGGTATATTTCTGAACATTTCTGTAATTTGGGGACTTGACTTTTACATGGCACTTCAGCTGATGGCACTTCTGAAAATGAATGACTGCTATTCAGAGCACTCAATGTTGTATCAAGCAGTTTCTTGATAGGAGCTGTTCGGTTTCAGGTTACTAACTCCCACGATATTTGATGTTTCATTTAGAACTGGAGTTCCTAGAGAAACAAATGGTTGTATGAGAAGCCTTTATTCTGTGGATCTGTAAAGTAATCTTAAAACACATGATAACAAAGAAAATCTTGAAAATGTGGGGTCTCTGTGGGGTCACCCTTAGGTCACAACCCCCAGAAAGTAAAAAGAACATTTCATATATTTTTATAAATCTCAGAGGGCTTATTGTGGAGTTTTTTGGGAAATTGAAGCTAATACCTGCACATTTTTTTCTTCAAATACCTATGAAGCAGAATGCTATGTTTATCTCACCATTATGTGAGATGTATTCATTCAAATCCAGTGCATATTCAGTTTTCCAGATACTATCAATGATATATGAATAAAAAAGGCACAGGAAATCAGATTTCGGGCTGATGGCAATAGGAGCTTCAGCCTCTTTCTGCTTTTAGTCTGATGATCACAGTGGGCAAATAGATGGTGGCAATACAATTTGGAACAGGTATTAAAAATAAGGAAAAGAAAGCTCCGGGGAGCCAGATGGCAGGAAGTGAAGTAATGGGTAAATAAAAAGAAACAAGTGCCCTGACACGGGGGAAGAACAGCACGTCATCATGATCGATTGGCTCAAAGTGACAGACTCGTCGGACATAGAAAGATGCCTCAGCAAGACGGAGTTTAACTAAGTGGGCAGATCCAAGGTCCCTAGCTATAAAGCAGATTTGCCAAATTGCCTTTGATTTATAATATTTATGAGCTTAAAAAGGATGTAAAATATTTGTTTGTTTGTTTTTTCTTTTTCTTTTTTTTTTTTTTCTTCTTCCCCCAAACAGAATAACCATAAATAATGCAGGAAAAGCTGAGTTCACCAGTGTGGGAAGCGGCACCCACCTGAACGTGAGATGATGAATGTGAGATTTGGGCATGTGGCATCGGGTCTGTGTGGAGTGAGACTTTAAGGACAAATCACAGCATGCAGGGCAGAAAACTTTTATCTAAGTAGCCCGATATTGCTGTGCTCATCATCTCTTGTCTCCTACAGACAGAATCCTTCTGCAGGGCATTTGCACAGTACCTTCCCTGCTGTGTCTGAACACCAACACTTGATTTGAGACCAGCAGAAATTGCTGTGTGGGACTAAAAGGGGGGAGGTCCCTATCTAGTTCAATAACCACTCTTGATACTGGACAGCAGTGGATGCTCAGAGCAGACAGTGTAAAAGACCTTGCATTAAGTTGATGCAAGATAATCAGCCACCACATTAGGTTTCATCTTGACCTGAAAATCAGAGTATAGATTAGGCTGTGAAGCCTGAGGTTAAACAACCCTTGCAGAAATGCTATTAGCAATTACAGTTAAACAAAGATAGTTCTGTCATCCAGTCTGCACATGAAACTTTTAAAATCCTTGTCTCTGTGGCCATGAGTCCCACAGTACTATAAATCACTTCACAGAAAAAAGCATTTCCTATGAATTTGCTGTCTAACATAATAAAATATCTCTTGAATGTCATGTCCCCTTTTTATGTGTCTCTCTTGAAATTTTAAATTATTTTCCTTCCTGCTGGAGTCAGGCTATTGTTTCATCTTTAAAAGCTTCTTGCCTGATTTTCAGAAGTGCTGAGCACCCACAAATGGAGTCAATCGGTTTTGTAAACGTTCACAATCTTTTTCAGACCAAGGCATATTCTTTATGTTTAGCCAGTTCAATGATGCTGTTGATTTGAGGATCACACCTAGGGAATACATGCTTCACGAAAGGATATGGGATCTGCTCTGAAGAAGCCTTTAAAGAATTAAAACCAAAAATGGATCCAAAATCTAGTTGCTGGTTCTCCAGCTAACAACTTACCTTCTGCAGCCCTAAGCAGTATTTAATCTTCTGAAGAATAATTACTGCTTGTAAACGTGTTAGCGAGAACAAAACAAGATTGGCCGAGAATCCATATGTTACAATTATTGGGTCTTGCTGTGGTAATGTGGGTGGGCTGAAGGCTGAATTTTCAAAGAAAAGATGCACGGGGAGAGAGAGAGCAGGAGTGCAGTTGAACCAGGCGCAGCACTGAGGCTGTTCTGTATCTGAACTTACTCAATGGAAGTAAAATATTTTGCTTATAAAGAATTTTCATAAACATGTCTTAGGATGTGTATTAGAGGTACGTCTTAGGATGTGCATTAGGAGTAAGCTAAACAAGATGGTATAAACACAGGAATGGCCTGTAATAGGAGAATGAATGGCCTGCCTCTGCTTCCTCCAGCAGCCAGCGCCCAGGCTGCTGCACGACCACCTCCACCTCCTCCTTGCCAAGGGCACCAACCTGCACAGATCTGGCCCCTTGGCCAGTGTTTAAACCCAGGAGATGCCTAAATACAGGAGTACGTGGCCAATTTGAGGGTCCCATTTTTAAAAATGTCTTAAACTTGCTATAGCATGAAGTTCTCTTCAGCTAAAATGAAAAAGGGCAGAGCTACCTCAAGGGATGTCTCGATGCCAAAAATGTCTAAAAGTTTCTCAGCCATGGAAAGACGAAATCAAATGAGCAAGGAGATTTTTAATGGGTTTACTGTTATGTGGGTATCCAAAGCATCCTGCCAAGATTTTAAAGGCATTTGAGCATTGGCAGGTACAGATAAGCAGGTAACGTGGCATTCGCAATAGTCCAGGCAGGGCAGGTGCCTAATTCCCATCAAAATTCAGAAACACCTCAAAATTTGTTTCCCTTTAATTTTATCTTCCAGTCTCAATACCCATTAAACCCCGACTTTGGCAAACCTCAGCTAGGAAAATCAGATGGTCAGCATTTAAAATCTGATAGATGCCTAAATATAGACTCTAATGCCTAATTTGAGACTTCCACTAAACTTGTTTTAAAACTACTACCACATCTAACCTATATAAAGGCACAAATGCATGCAGAATAATAATAATTGAATTCAAATGCTTTCATCCAGATAAAGTGCAGCAATTGAATTAAAATCTGCAAGGATTTTTGGAGCCAGGGTGGACAGTGTAAGTTATAATCAAGTTTACTGTATAAAGCACTAATTATACATCCATGGTATTCATCAGGCTAAAATGTTTCCTGTATGATGCAAAATAGTATGGTAAAGATTAAATTAATCACGCATTTTATAGATGAAACTATGTTTCTAATATTTTGTAACTAACAATAACTTTAAAGAGTGACTGTAAATATATAGTGTTTTGGAACCTTAAGAGATTAAAATAAATAACATATGGACCCAAATCATCTGTGAGGCCTGTATTACGGTTTTGCTAACATCGCTTTTAGAAGTACGATACTTTACTGACAAGTAAGGCTAGCAAAAAAGCCAGTTCAATATAAGCTCAGTAATATTGGCTAGAAAAGGACTTTTTACTAGTGAAACTGGGAATGGATTTAAGCAAAATTGACAACAAGCCAATACAGCCTGTGCTAGCAAGGCTCGATGGTACTGAAGCAGTACGGTGTCTAGCGTTGCTGCTATTAGCAAAAGTGCAAGGAATAAATAGCTGTGCACCCTCAGCTGTCAGCATTATCCATCGAAACGATACAAAATAGGTGAGAAAAAAACTTGTTTTATCTAACTCCCACTTTCGTACTTGCACCTCCATCCCTGTGCTTTCAAGCAGGTTGCATGGCTGGGAAACTCAGCAGCCTGCCTGGCGCAGGCAGATGGGCTCCCTTCACAGGGTGGGCTCCCGTGGCAGGGTGGGCTCCTGCAGCCAAGGCAGGTCCCCTTGCCCCATAGAAAGGCAAGTCGTGAACTTCAGCACAGTCCTAGCGAGGACAGACACGGTGCTCACTTTCCCTGCCTCATCCTCAGCTGTGTGCTAATGTCATTTCCTCATCATGGGCAGCTTCTGGGCAACATGTGACAAACACATTAGAAGAGGGGGCTAGTAAATGAAACAACACAAAGGTTGTTTTCTCGACAGAGTAATTAATTTCGACTATTATTTTTTGAAAGGGTGGCTCCACTCTGTTCTATGCCTGTGGAGAAAGCTGATGAAGGGTAACAGCAGCTGTGGAAAGCATTCACACTCCAATAGCATGGCTGTGGCATCCCCAGTGAAAGCACCACCATGTAATGAGCAGGGAATTTCCATGTGATAGTAAACAAATAATATCTATGTGAAGATACTCTATGTGAAGTCATTCTTGTACTATTTTTCTTTTTCTTTTTTTTACCCGTTCCCCTGTTTATTTTGTGGCCTCAGACTCATTAAGCTCCCCTTTTTGTCTTTCGGCTTGTTCTCATAGGCTGAATCACTAACAACTTGGTGCTATTTAGTTTTATTTGCTCTTAAAATGAACAAGGCATTCTTAGGATGTGTTATGTGATACTACTGTTTTGTTACTTCCCCTGGATAATAAACAGTCTGGAAATTAATGATTTATAAAGGGTTAGTGTTTGTGTGACAGAAACTAGGACAAGTGGCTTGACTCTGATCCCGTTTGTGCCTGTAACTCCAAATATTTTAATGAGTCACTTCTAATTTACATTTATTCAGAATCCTGTCCAATGCACTTCTTTTAACCCAAACAAGTCACACAAACATTTAGCATTAATGCAATGGCCACTGATGAAGAAACCCAGTGGAAGTCATCACTATATTTTCTTTGCTATGAAATATACACACAGCTGAACTGTGTTACAGAGGCACAATTCTGCACGGTAAACTCCAGTCAAGCCTTGTTTGTTGTACAAATAAGCTTCAGCCCTCCAAGATTTAGGAGGATGCGGTATCAGCCCCTTGCACAATGCTGCTGGGAGGCTCTTCTCCCATGGGCTCAGCCGTCAGCTGCACGTCACGGGCTATGACCAACCTTATCTGCAGTTTCATGTTACAGAGACTTTTGAGGCTGTTGTGGTTTCCAATAATCCAGGAATCCCTCTGACTTTTTTTTTTTTTTTTTTTTTTTTTTTTTTTTTTTAACTTCTCTTCTCTGTACCACAGTCCTTTTTGTGTTGGTCCATCTTCTTGGGTGACCAGTCTGTGATCCAGTTCAGGGATGTGATCCAACTTAAACAGTAAAAAAAAAAAAAAAAAAAAAAAAGAAGGTGGAGAGCCAGCTTGGGAAGGGTACTGGGGAAAACTGGGGAAGGTGTAACTGGGCAAGAAGAGTTTAGGCCAGTCATGTCACCAACCCCTTTCTGTCACGAAAGCTTGAATCATAGAACCATTAAGGTTGTAAAAGACCTCGAAGATCATCTAGGCCAACCATCCCCTAACCTCCCACTCACGGATGCCACAGATATCCCTCTGAGCAGTTATCAAGCTGTGTCAAACACAGCCAGGAATATACTACATAACACAGAAGGTTTGATCTTGCAATAAAACTTAATCACCTATTACTGTAAAACAGCATTACACTGAAAAGATAAGCTTATTCACATCTGCTTGTGTCCTTGAGTACAATTGCCTGGTCTTGATTTAGCTTTTGTCGAACTGGACAAGCCCTCCCCTGGCTGTATATAGAATATTCTCTATTTAATGGGAAGGTAGTCAAGCACACCCTTAATAAATAAAAATGAGTAATTCTAAGTGATGCAGCAAAAATTTTGGAGGTCACCACTAAAAATCAAGCTTTGCTAAGAATGCCTGTTGCTCCAGCTGAATTGTGGAACAACTCCATGGACTAAGAAAAGATTCCTTTTATAAGCTGTGCACCTGCACAAATGTCATTAAAAATCCAAACAGAAATACTAGAAAGCAGTTCTCATGCGAGCTCACCAACACTTTCATGACACACGTATAAGTCCCAGGCTAAGCACATGGGATATATAACACCCTCACACAATGGGCTTTTGTTAATGAGCTCAGGAGAGGCTCCAATGTAATTTACCATACAATGGCGTAGTGTGAGAGATGTGCAAATCTGTAAACACCCCCCCAGTGTTTTCTGGGTTTAAAACAGCACAGTAAGATCACATAACCTAAACTGCAGATGTAGGAGCAGAATGGGCATTTCAGCCACCCCCAGCTCCATTACTGAGACTCTGGGTCAATGTCTTTAAAATACTTCCAGCGTCATGGATCAGTGGCTACGTGAAAAGGAATAACATGAGTATTACGTGTGGGGTTTTGCTCGCATGCACCTATAAAGCATGCTGTAAGGCTCATGTCTCTCATGGACTTCCTGAGAATAGCACATGAATGAGGGTCCCTCTCTCATTGCCCTTTTCTGCGGGAAACTCACCGTAGGGAGACCTGAACAAACGTAGGAGTTCTGGAAGCAAAATGCCTGGAAACTGAAAGAAAGAAAGGTGTTATGAAAATTGTAAATCATTACTGTATTTTTCTAGAAGATTAATGTCAGATCCTCAAGAAAAAGGCATGTCTACAGGCTGCTAATTTATTACCAGTAAAGCTTGATTTAATAAACTTGTGGTAAATATTTTCTGCTTTTAAGATCCTTTAAGGCTTCAAAGCCTCCCATTTGCTTTAGGTCCCTAGGGATGTTGGTGCCAATGAGACATGTTTCATTAATTATGTTGCACAAATAAGCCAAATATTGCACAAATGTGTGTAGCAACATCGTGAGGAATGCAGCAAGGACTCTGCCCAGCTTCACACAGAGCAGAGCCGCCCAGCTGGGTGCTCTTTTGAAGAGCCACGGCCTGAAGCACATGCCTGGGACCTGTCCACACCCCAACGTTTTATTTTACTATTTGGGCCAGCACAGAACTGCCAATAGATTTCTCTCTGGAATCCCCAACACGCCTTTCCCTGTGCATGGCCCTATTAAAATAGGAATAGAAAGAAAAAAGCATGCTGCAGAGACATCACAGATCCCTCAAGTCTCATTCAGTTGGGAATTACACAAACATTGTGAGGTACCAGAGGATGTTGAAGCCTAAGGTTACATCCTCATAGCTGTCTTTTCCTGGCGCAGACTGGAGCAGGGCTTCTTGCTGCGAGGAGCCTGGAGGGGAGATGTGCTTGGGTCAGGTTCACAGCCACAGCTCTTCAGTGCTGGGAAATGAAAATAACAGTGATGTGAGTGAGTCTGCTGCAAGAAAACTGAATATACCAGGGAAAGGGAAGAACCAGAGATGTTTCACAGCTATTAGTAAAAGGTGACTGAAGCCACATGGCAACTGCACCTTTCAGAATGAGGACTGTCACAAGAGCTACCAGTAAGATGATTTTCCCAGAAGGGTACACTGGATAGAAATTCTTATTTTGATTCTCACCTTACCTTTTTCCTTGCATAACTCACACACAGACCAGCAAGGAGACATGTCTTGTCTGGGCAGGTGAAAGCCCCCTGTTAAACAGGCAGTCAATAAACTTTAAAGCTGAAGATAAACTTTGACCAGTCTCTCTCTAAACCACCTATCCTCACAGCCTGTGTTTTCTTGGTAGCTGAGAGGGAAAATTAGCAAAAACTCTACAGTAATTGGAAAATGGGAAGATGCTGTTTGACTGGCTGGACACGAGCAATTACAAGAGCACACTGAAGTACTTACAGCTGAGGGAGGCCTTAAGAGCACACGTTGACAGTGTGCCATATGTCAGGGCGCGTGCTGCTTTATATTACTTGGTGCAGCTTTGTGAAGGAACTGTACTTGGCTTGTATATGAATTTTAAATGAATTGTTAACACATTTTATGAATCTGGTAAAGGGGTGCTGAGGTGGGAGAGCGCACATGTCTATTCTGCAAGATGGAGTAAATAAATCATGACTTTCACAAGATAAAACTTTATTGAGCAGCAATAAACAACAGAAATACTTCTAGCAGCATTTAAAGCCACGTAAAAGAGAGCACAAAGGGCTGACTGCCTCGAGTACATATGCTTGTAACAGCTTACATAGCACTGATGAGAGAGAAGGTGCTTTGCTGGAGGAGGGGGGCACAGACCTGTCTGGGGGGATTGCACACTGGCTGCTGTGTTGTAACTTCCCGAGCCTTTGGTCCCCAACACCTTTCAGCCTCTGCATTTGTTGCTTGCAGCACCTACAACATTTTGGTACCTTTCCCTAGACATAACCCTTCTCTCACTTTGCCTTTCCCCACAATAAATTCCCCTGCTCCTTGTCCCAAGTATGGGGACAAGGACACTTTGTGCCCACTGTGCTGCCGTCCTGCCTGGATACACACTGAGCATGTGGAGAATGCATCCTCCAGAGTAACACACTCAAAGCCAGTAAGCTGACATTTGACCAAAAAATGAGGAAAATTCCTAACTTTTTATCTTAAAGTTCTTCATACAAGTACCTCTATGCTTGTTACTGTATTTGGCCATTCATAGTAGAGGGGGGTAAGAACCATCTTCTGGGTCCTCTGCACTAAGGGATGGGCCCAGGAACATCTTGGGCAACATGTATAGAAATGGCATCCCAAATTTTTCTTAACGTGCAGGTGACTGACGTGTTGCTGCACATGAAGCATTAGAGAACCAGAGGAGAAAACTGCCTGAATTGGTATCAACACATTCTGGCAGCTACCTCACTTGTGTGGTGTGGACCAATGTCCTACCATAAAGAAGAAAGACACATTTTTAGAAGTATTTGCTCTGCTTTAAAAAATATCAGTAGGGAAGTCAGACTCTGAAAAGAGCTTCTTCTGCTATTCCCACAAGGTAATTTATGCCAAATCCTCTCAGACAGCAACAGCTTCCTTCTTTCTGCAGAAAGTGACCAAATAATTTACCTGGACTCTCCAAACTGGAAAACAGTAGTTCTGCATTATTGGCATCAGTGCTGTAGATTTACTTTACCATTTTATTCACGAAAACCTCCAAGTCTAAATGATCACTTACCAGATTGCTTGCAAGACTACTGAATGCTGTTTGTATCTCAGGCACTCTTTCAGCCTCTCTCTGTTCACAGTGCATTGGTTTATGCTGCTGGAAGCCCCCTGGGCTTGGCCTGCCCTGTCACGGTGGCTTTTAGTATTTGCTTTTGTCTACAACTATCACTACCTATTTGTTAAATAAAACAGCTACGTAAAAAGGCACCTTCTTCTCTGCTTGTATGTTCCTCTGTCATTTAGAGAAGAAAGGAAGGGGGCTGTGGAGTGGTATTTTGGGAAATGTGTAACATGGTACCTGCCTGAACATCTTCCCCTTCTTCACCCAGCCCTGTGTCAGAGTTGCTCTGGGTTTCTCTTGGAAGTGCACTGATTGAGCGCCCAGCTTCTACAGGCTCCTCACCTGAGTGTGCTGCTGAGACTCGTGCCCTGCAGACACACAAAGCTTGTAGGATCAGCCACAAAACCCATGCTGTCTGGGTTGTCCCCAGAGCCCTACCTTTCCTCAGGTCAGCTCCTCCGCTGCACTCTGGCCTGTGCACTTCTCCATCTGTCCCCTGTAAATTCGGCTCTTCGCATGCTTCGGACGTTCAGCAGGTTTGTTCTGCCCTAGGTGGAAGATTGAGATCCAAATGCAGCTTGAACTGGGGCCACTGTGGTCTTCCTGCATGGCTGCGAGAGGAATTACAAGGCAGACAGGCAATGCAATGCTTGGAAGTTTTAAAGAGCTAGGGCTGATCTCCACTCATTGTGAGTATGGGCAGCTGGGGTCAAAATTTATACCAGAGCATTTTCTGTCATTTCTCTGGAATGCAGCTTGTACTAGGAGATAATGAAGAGCCTGTACAGTACACTTGGTGGGTGGAGCAGGCTTTGTACAGGCCTTGTGTGATCGTCAGAAGTAATTTCATTTGACCACCAGGAACATCAACTTTTACTGGGGGGAATTAAGCCAAGTATGAGTATATGCAAAAACACCTCCACTTCAGACATATTGTACCAGTCAAGCCTGGCTGCCCTGCCTTCTTAAAGAGCTTAACTCCAAATACAACTACAGTGAGGGTATTCAAGTTAAGATATTACAATGAGAGAGAACAGATCTCCTTAATCAGGGGATTACTGCACAGAAGGATCCCCCCTCCCCCCAATATTAAGGCAAAGTACAAAAGATACTTATCTAAACTTACCCAAACAGCTTTCAGTTCAAAATCTTACGTAAACAGGTCTTTATAAAGTGACAAATATCATCGTGCTTCCCCCAGCACTCTCAGATTTATCAATAAGTAGTTCACTAAATTTGTATGTCCAACTGTGACCCAATGGAATCAATGGCAACATTTCCACCAAACTTGATGGGACCAGGATTTCAGTATGCAATTTATGAAATTAAGAACATCAAGCTGTAGGGCTCTGTTTTGGTTTTGCTCCAGAACTACATTCTGTTCCAATATTTTTCTTTTCATAGATACAAGGATGATTATAGCTGATCAAAACTGGCAAATGAAACAAAACAAAACATATTTCTCTTATACAAAGACAATACTTTGTGTTCCCAGGAAAATTTAATGTTTAATGCTATTACTCCCCTATCCCAGCTCAGGCACTCGGTAAAGACAAGAGTAACTTTCTTCATCCCAAAAGATTCTGGGTTCCCAGAGGAATTCCCTTAAACCTCAGTCTTCCAGAGATAACCACAGAAGAGGAGCAATGAATCACTCCTCTCAGGAAAAAAGTTTTTCAGAGTAATAAAGTTTTTTTTTTTTTTTTTTTTTTTTAAAAAGGGAAAAAAAAGTCACTTGCCTGATTGATCCCTTTTGGTTCAAGTGGAACAAAACCTCTTACAATGGGACAGCCTTACTTTTCCTCTAGTGTGCTCACTGCAGCCCAATAAATCTGTTCTTTGGTGTGCCCATAATACCACCAGCTGATCAAGGCTCAGCTGAGTGTTGTATGCTCAGTGACAATGTAACAGGGATCCATGCTAAGTAATATCCTATATACATGACAGTAATCCTCCCTCCATACTGGCATTTTTAAACCATCTTGATATAGAATTAAAAGAGAGATGCAAAAAGAGGTGAAATTATTCAGGATATACAATGGAGGAATTTTATTACCAAACTGACTGCATTATAAATCAAGTGCTCTGTAAATGCAATAAAACAATTGTTTAGTCTGCATGATTCATACCACAAACCTCAGTATTCTGTGTTTTGATCTTATTGCAGCAATAAACTGTCTAGACAGCAATTAACAAACTGTTTTTTCTTCAGATGTTTGGAGTGCCTTTGCAGCCTGATCGGCACTCAGAAATACAGGGCTTTTTCTTCTATTCCTATTAATTATCAGGTTGATCAAGAAGCACGGTTAGCCATTCTCTGTAATTGTACAACATTTCTCTTTAAGTGAATTGCTATAGGAAAAATACCGATAATATTGTTTTTCATTAGTACTAAGTAGCTAAGATAAAGATTTATTTTGCCATGGTGGTCTAGAATGAGCTTTAAACTATAATTTATACTGAGAAATAGCATGCCATTTTAGGCCCTGATTCAACAAACTACTTACTCATGTGCCCAACTTGAAGCATGTGAGTAATCCCAGCAAAACATGTGTGTTCAAATTTTGGTGCGTGACTCAGTATGTTCCTAACTTACAGCCAAATAATTGATCCAACCTATATAGTTACCCCTTATCTTTCACAGGACAAGTGGAACAGTCACATTGCTTTTTGGTCTTCAGCTTAATGGTTTACCAGTTGGAGGTGAAATATGAAGGGTCCTAAAACCTAGTTGGGAGAAAAGATACTCAAGAAAACCCTACAGAAAAGGATTAAAGATAGCTCCTTCAGATATTCCTTTAACATATGTGATACAATGAAGCCTTTGAAAAATGATAATGAAATTACAGAGGGTTTTACAGAAGGCTAAACAGAACTGTATTTTCCACAGTGGCCATGCAGGTGAACGTTTCCCTTTCAGGAATGATTTAGGGTGTGAGAAGAGGCTAAATGAGGATGAGCAGGGGCTGCAGGACGTTTGTTCAGCACAAACACCGACGCTGTAAACACGCAATGCCTGTGCATTTATGCTCGCAGAGACAGCTCACACCCCACATCGTCTCCCTCGCTTTGCAAAGCTGATGCAACTCTATAAAATTTAAGGCAGATGATCAGAGACAGTCCCTGACGTTTGCCTGGTATAAAGCAGCCAAGCAGTGTGCTGGTGGCTTCCAGGAGCAGCTGAAAGCTCGACAGCCACCCGGGCCTTGCTGGACAGCTCCTGCCTGGCGCCCGGGAAGCTGGGCTGTGCCGTGCCGTACCAGCCCATCACGCGTTCCACTGGCAGCTGCAAGAGAATCCAGATAGAGGGAAAGGTAGCGAGGGTGCTCTGCTTCTGTGAATTTACTGAAAGAATTCCATAGGATTGGCAGTACTTGGAATGCAAAGAATAAATGTGAGGTCTCAAAAGCAAAATGAAGAAATTTGCTTCGAAGCTTATTTTCAGAAGTTACTTGAATAGTAGTACTTCTTTCAAGAAAAAAGTGCAGGTCTTTTAAAAGTGTTTTCTTTTACTCCCTATCTTCACTGCAGAAGGGGGAAATGAGAAAAAAAAAAAAAAAAAAGAAAAGAAAGGAAAGAGAAGAAAGGAAAAACTAGAGTCTGATCTAATTTGATCATCCTTTTCATGGAAAAATAACGAATTTCCACTTGAAAGGGAACTTTTAAATGAAATTCACAGAGGTTCACAGTTTTCATTTGCAGTGTTTCTAACACTTCTGGAGTACTGTTTTGTACCTGCAGAAGCAGAATATTTTATCTCCATGTAAGAGAAAATACTGCGGGTCTGCTCCTGGTAAACAGTGCATAAAAGATGCTTGCTGAGCTGACAAGCGGGAGCAATGCGAGTGGTATTTTTTTTTTTTTTTTAAGAGAAACAGGGTGTGTACCTGAGAAATGAGATGAAACTTGGGAAACAATTCTTAGAGCATTGTAAGAAGTACTACAAGGCATTGAATTTGTTAATAATATCTATACTCCGCAGAGTTTAAAAAGGAGTAACAAACCTGTCATCCATATTACAAGGAGACAGTTCTAGTGCAGATGCTAAGGGCTCAAAATGCCTCAGCGGGTGCCTCAGTTATGTACCTACCTGTTGTTGGCCCTTATTTTATTCAACAAAACAACAACAACAAAACATACCACCAGCACCACCACAAACTAGATACTGGAAATGGCTGGAAAAGCTGTGAGAAAGCGTTATAGAAAAATGGCTTTTACTGGTTTTAGAAAAAATCAGAACTCACAGACGTAAGATTACATCTTTAATTGAACTCCATGGATGTAATTTGGTTACTTTCCATTCTGAAATGATGCCCTAGGAATAGATGTGTTTACCTTGGAGATGATGTTATTTGTAGCTGATTCTATGGTAGATCACAGTTCAAGAGCAGATCACCCTATATTTAGGAAGTTTCCATGGCTTGCCCTGTCATTTCAAGTAGGCCATTTCTGCAATCAATTGGCTGGCACAACTGTGCCACTAGTAAAATATTTAGATGGTGTATTCTTCCAGGGAAAAAAAAAAGCTAAAAGTGACACATAATGAAGTTTGAGTACACACTGAGGGTGAGGCCAACAAGGAACCCCAGAGCTTCACCATCTTGTTTCATCAAGCAACGTCACAGTAGCTGGGGAAAATAAGTTTCTGCAACTACATATAGGAGGACACACATCTTACAAGTTATTGATTGAATAATTGATAAGTCCTGCAAGCAGCAGTTGCAGTGGAGAAATATGGATGTCAGGATTTGTCTGCTATATCTGGAAGGGCTGAAGCAGATGGGAGACTGAGTGTGACCCTGGGAAGTGTGGGAACTGCTATAGGAGTCAATAAGTGCCCCATAATCCACTGACAAATACTTGCTATGTTTGTTTGGTTTTTAAATTTCAAAGAGTTTTGCTTAAAGAGTTGTACACCATTTATAAAATCCAACTCTTGGTTCAGCTCCTTTTTTTCTTGAAAATAAAATCACTCCTTTGGAAGGCTTGAAAAGGAAGCTTGCTTTCATTCTAATTTGGTTTCTGTCTATTATATATGAACACTGGGCAGATTTACCAGGGTTGCCCATGAAGACAGACAGACCTGCAGCTTTGATATATTTTCCCTGGAGAAATATCTTTGTCTTGAGAGGGAAGAAAAAAAAAAAAAAAAGGCACATATAAAGATCTGTGCAGACTTTTCAAAGTTATTAGGAAACATGCCCAGTTGGTCAAATCAAATTCTGAGGATGCTAACCTTGGCAGTGTCCCTTTAAATTAATTTTGCAGTCTGGAAACACAAAAAAAAGATGTTTTAACAGATTTGTTATCTGAACAAGAAATAGTGGCAAGGCTGGAGTTTGCTGCTCTGCATGGCCCGTGTTGTGCTAGGGAAGGAAGTCCCTGAGGGCTCTGTACAGGGCCTGCCAACTGTGCCCTCTGCCACCCGCCCATGTCACCCGGCCTGGGCAAGGAGGACAAAAGCAGAGCGGCTGGGAGGCTGGTGGTGAAAACTCCTTTGCTTTATGACATTTGCTGGCAGCAGTGGCACATGAAACACAAACAAGAGGTTCATTTCACCATGCTGGTGGGGTCCCCTCCAGTAGGGCAGACTGGGAGGGTGCTGAGGCTCTGCCACCAGTCCCCTCTCACAGGATGCCCCTCGGCCTCCATCCAACAGCCCAAGAGTTGATGCTGATGCCATGCTGAGCAGCCTTTGCACTGGAAAGGATCAGAAACTCAAGACCCTTCAGTTCTGGGGTGGTGATTTGCAGTTGGGGGCTGCCTGAGAGGGGCTCTCAGTGGGGAGATGGACAACAGAGAGGCAAGGGCAGGCTGCAGAGGCCCAGCCAGGTGGCCACTCATCCTCTTCCTTGAGGGCATGAATCTGCCCATGGATTCTATCCACACCAATGTGCTCCTAAAAGGTGAATCTCTGTCAGGCTTCAGGACATTAGCTCATCTAACTGTGCAACCCAACGAGGCACTACATAATATTCATGAGGATATGCTAGCACTTTCAGAATATATTTTTAAAGACAAATCAATATTTTAAATCTGATTTTCAGGTTCTCAGAAAAAAAATCTCAGCAACACATTCCCCCCCCCTCTCTTTTTTTTTTTTTTTTTTTTTTTTTTAAATCTTGGGCATGAAAACACATTTTCTCTGTCCTCTTGTAAATTTTGCTTTGGCTTTAAAAAATGTACAGAGAGTAAAGGCTGATGAGTCTTAGGAAGGTGGGCGGAAGGCAGGGGAAGAAAAAAAAAAAAGTGATTTGTCTTTTGTGCTACAGCACTGAAACTGCTGCCTGTAATACTGCAGCCAGGCATGCTTTGTATGGCCAAACAGCAAAATAGTGGCATTGTTAAGCTGGATTGCTGAATTTCATTAGTGTTTTCCTCCCCCCCCCCCCCTTTTTTTTTTTTACTCAGTGGTAAAATCATGTTTTTACAGGAAGATGAAAAAATAGCCTTGTTTAACTATTTTTCAAGATTTTTTGTTTGTTTGTTTTGTAGAAGCACAGAACAGCTTCTGCAAGAGGGAGATGCTGATTCCTCTTTGCTTGCTGTAACTCTTCGACAAACTACATGCAGCTGTTGCATGTTTATTTTTTTCTCTTTTAAATTATTTATTGTTAACTAATACTGGGTCTTTGAAATAAATAGCACTTCTGGCACTAGTTGTGCAACCCAGGAAATATTTAGGAAAATAGGAAAAAGATGACCAAAAAAAAATAATGAAAAACAAAAGCACTCCACAGTCATTTCTTCACGGAAAAAATACCAGGACCACAGAAGTTGTTTAAAACAGAAATGTGACATTCCACAAGACTCACCTGCTTTACTGTTTTACTCCAGACTCTGAATTCAGATCAATTTCTTCCAAATGTTCCAACTATTTTCCAAAGCGAGCCTGAACTCACTGAAAAGCAAAACTTGAGACCAGAAAGTCCCCTCTAACTCATGGCATTGCTCACACTTTTGCAGGCAAATCAAGGAAAAAAATAGTTTCACCTGGTTTTGATTGTGAAATCAGGTGATCATCATCTATTTTGGATAACTATAACTTTGAGGATTAGCTTTCCTTTAGACTTCGGGGATTTAAGTGGTTAAAAGTCCACGTTAATCAGCCCCTGGCAGAAGGCTGTAATGAATGCCAATCTCCCCAAATCAAGTTTTACATAGCTCTCAATATAGCCTTCGAGAAAGAAAGGCAAAACAAAAGCTTAAAATTTAAATATTCCAAATACGTTTTGTTACATTTTCTTCAAGCTAATGCTGCCAAACAGTGAATCTAATTAACTGGACACAGGAGGGCCTTTATGAATGGAATGTAACATAACCATACAAAGTAATCTCGTTACATTGCAACAAGAGGTTAAATACCACTTCCTGCTATGTAGTAGCTGTTAAGTATAGTATTGATGAAAAATATGCTAATAACGCCTCCTGAAAAGAATAGCTTAGTTCTTGTTAGCTAATCTCTGCAAGCTGTTTGGTAAGCTTCTTTTGTGCTATGGTTATATCACATGCACATCAAGCACAACTATTCTGTTATGTCTATCACCCTGTTTTAAACTGCGTGATTGTTTTTTTTTTTTTTTTTTTTTTTTTTTTTTTTTCCCTCTCTCTCTCTCTCTTTTTTTTTTTTTTCCTCCATAGGGAAGGTTTATATCTGTATACATATAAATATAGATGCACACAAATAGCCAGCGTACTGACCTGCTCCACAACACCCTTCCTACCCCCTTCTCTGCCTTCCTCTGCAGGAGCTCAGTATGCAAGGAGCTGCCAGATGCACTGGTACCAGCTGTAGCACAGAGGAAAGATAGTTTGAAACAATGGCTTGTGTTCGGAACATATTTTTTGCTGAAAATCCCCCAAATTTCACTTAGGGCTATGCTGGGATTTATTTATTTATTTATTTATTTTATTTTTCAGATTTATACAGAATCTGTCCTTTCACCTGCAAGGCAACAGAAATCTGCTTATAAATTATTGCTGTTTGCATCTGGGGGATAATTATTAGTCAAAGCTCACAGTTAAACCCGAAATTTTAACTTAGGAATAATGTCAGAAATGCTAACTGTTTTAACTCAGAGCAGCTGGATTGGATTTTCACAGTCACTGAACTGATTTGCAGCTGTATTAGTCTATCAGAATCTTTCATTAGGTGTCTCTCACACAGGCAGGGACATCACGCTAAGCCCCTGTGTTCCTTCTGTGCATGGGCCCATCTTTATCTGGAGAGTAATGTTCTGTTTTCTTTTCTCCCTCTTCATTTCCATAAACAATATGCACAATTCTCTGAGCCATTCAGTCTGCAAATAAAGGCAGAGGGCTAAGTAAATTTGCTTCACACCAATTATTTTTGTGAGGTCACTGAGTTAAGCATTAAAGAATACTGCTGTGGATGAGCACTCGGGAACAGTATGATTTGTGCTATGAACTGGACAAAAGCACTCAGTGCACAGCAGAATACGACATTTATTGGGAAGCTTTGTTCCACGAGCTAACAGAAGAATAATCCTTCTCTTTTTAACAACTCCGAATTACTCATTTTACCACATAACCCAGCTGCACTGTAAGTCACTTTTGTAAGTCACAGCATAGAAAAGAAAGTGAAAGATGTGTGAATTCAGAAAAAAAATAAAAATTGATTGCTCGGTTCAGTCGTAAGCTGTTTTGCTTCTATGCACAGCGTGAGGGTGAGTAGTCGTCAAATTATTGTGTTGTGTTTTTATGCAAATAAAATTACAGAAGGAAAGAACATTTTTAAATAATCAGAAGCCAAGTGAGGAGCCAAGAATCCAGCTGTTGCAAATTTGCATAGCTTTATTGTCACACTTCTTACAGCCGCTTGCACCAGCAAGAGTCTGGCCCTGGGTCTGACTGTTTACTATGTACGGCTGGCTTGTGAGCAGTAAGTAACTGTGACAAAATGCTCTGCACATGGGTAATTGCTGATGATTACATTTCAGACAAAGGACTCCAGCGTTAACAAAACAGCAAGGCAGTATTTCCCTGATGGAAGAAAAATTATACTGCAGTTATATCGCTATTAATGGAAGAAGTGAGTCAAAGTCACTCTACTGATTTTAAGACGTGAGGCCAGAATCAGACCTTGACATTTCAGAGGATTTCAAAAATCAAAGAGAAAAATATGATTGTGTCTGAAAAAAAAAAAAAATAGATATTGGGCACAGGCAAGAATCAATTGAAATTTGATCTGGAGTCACTGCAGGACCTCATACTTTATCAGCCCCCCTAGCAGACAGGAGTAAAAAGTAGTACCCATGCTGGCACCTTTAGTAAGAGTAAGTTACTTTATTTTTGGAAACTTTGTTCTCTTACAGTAGAACATAAGTGACTATTATGTGTACCAATAAAAGGAAGGCAATCAAATTACACACGTTTGATTATTTAGTCAAAAATAGCTTGTAAATTATACATCCAAATCCAAATCAAGCATGTGGCATGCCCTTTGAAACCAGATGAAAAGCTGAATGTAACAATGGCCTGAAATCTCATTGCCCGGCCCTCGTTGTGCCTTAATTCCTGCCCAGATGGTACCCAAAGCCATGGTCTGCAGAGAGGAGATGGCACTGCCTGGAAGGAGTAGAGGGAAGGCATGGATCTGATCCATCTCACATTGCTCCTGCTTCCTGGGGCTCTTCCTATCATGCTGCATTGTAAGTGTCCCAGAGGGTGCAGAGCCACATGCTAAAATCAGGCCGTGAGCCACCTCCTTTTGGGCTGGGGGGCTTGGAGCTGGCTACAAATCCCCCTTATAGCAGCTTTGGGTTCATTCTGCTCTCTCTTTCTCTTTTTTACTGTTGCCAACTCAGCATCTGGGGGTGGCATGCAGATATCCTCACCTGGCTGATTAGAGTAGAGAATTTCTTGTCAGAGGCAGAACAGTGTTTGGAGCCTTTTCTCTTTTTTCCTTTCTTTCCTGGTAATTTGTTTATTCACCTATTGGCCAGTCACTGTATCAAGCTCACCTGAGTGCTTTAGTTAACCATCTAAATGACTTTTCCCTCTCCTTAAATATCATGCTTAAACTCTGTGTTCATTGTACACCTGAGGTGTGCTGAGATCGTATGGTAAGGCATGCAATGGAAATACCACAGTGGAGGATACTGTTCATTTTTTTCTTTTAAAATATTGTATTGAAAGAGAATATATTGCAAATAAAAGCTGTCTTAAAGACAGTTTTTAATCTTGCACTAGTTTAATGCTTTCCTTGTTTTTATTAGCAAGGAAAGTGATTATTGCTCTTTCAAAACAGGAAAAATTGCACTACCTTAAGGCCTTATTGGGTCATCCTTTTGTTCAGACAGTGAGAGTATCACTTAATTAAAGCCAAACAGACAAACCTATCCCCTCACCCATTTACAGTATTTAAGTTAGTAAGGGCTGAAGCAGATCAATACACATGAGTCTGGTAAAAGATGTCATTTTGCCATTTACAGGAAGAGACAGTACAATGAATGCAATATTTGCTCTTTTCTTGAGATGTCTGGGTGTCAACGATAACATCCAAGGTCTTTGCCTTTGTCACAAATATTTGATTGTCTTTTCAGCACCCTCAGTCAATAACAAACACCTCTGACACTCACTGGCTGCTGTCCATTTTCAAAGAGAAAACAATGCCAACAACCACACATCCATCTGCTGCAGAAACTTGTGAAACTCTTTGTTTCATTTTTTCCCACTGTGCTGAATAACCCTCTTGTCCCATATGTCAGTGAATTTTAGTTCCTTTACACTTTCCAGATCTGTGTGGACCAGGCTAATACAACTAGCGCTGACAAATGGACCACTGCCTCCAGATATTAAGCATGAACAGTGTCTGGAAAAAAAATAATATTAAGAATTCTGTAAGTTGATTAGTGCCTGTTTGGAATTTTGTGCTATTTATTCAGTCCTGGGAATGAATGGTGAATTTTACTTGCGTCATCTTCCTAATCTCCAGTGCTGCAGATCTGAATGACCATGCAGTGCACGCATGACGTTGCTGCTTTTAGGGAACACAGAGTGTAAACAGGTCTGAAATTAAAATAGCAAATTCCACAGTTATGACTCCAGTAAAAGTTATTCAGGCATTTAAATAATGGGACTTCCTACTCCCCAGATATCTTCCTTTCTGAAGAATTGTCTCAGGAAGGGATAGCATCAGGGATCATAAATTGTCTTTTGGCTTTTCAACACTTTACAGGCTCCCATGCATCGCCAACAATAGGACTGGGGAATGACTCTTAACAGCTCATTAAGGCTGTTTTTGCCAAATGCAAATAATAAAAAGGCCTCTTAAGAGGCTGTCTCATTTTTATTCAGAAAAGCCTACTACAGAATATAAAAAGATGCCATAAAATGGAAATGCAATAGAAGACCCAGTGTAGTTATCTTTGGTGTCCTTTGAAAGATTTCCAGGCTAACTTCAAATCTCATGGGCATTTCTGGATGGATAGCTGAATGATTTTGCTATGTGAATAAGACGGTTAATTCAGTAGGGTACTTTAAAAATAAAAATAAAAAGAATAAGGTACTGTGCTGGGAACACATGGGTTTCTGAAGAGTAAGGGAGAGTGAACTAAACAGGAATGAGAATTTAGTGGACTTGCACCACATTTGCCACATTTTTTTATTTTTTTATTTTTTTAATATTAGTTCCCAATTCACTTCCCCTACTTTGGTCTTACTGTAGGTCTGACTCTTGAGTGCTTTTGACCTTCCCACAGACAAAGGAAACATATCTTTCTTGGCTACGCCTGAAATGCAATTTGGTTTCCTCAGACAAGAAATTTTCTTCCCATTTATAAGTGCTGGACTAGATTAATGCAAGCAATGGTGAGAGCAGAACTTCAGAGTACTGCTGGAGTGTCAAGGCCATTGCCCCCTCCAGTCACACCACCTCAGTGCCCCCGCTGTATTGATATTTATTGATATTGCTGGGGAGGCTCATTCTCAGGTATCTCCCATAGCCTTCAGCATCACTGCGTCAGATATGACCCCCACAATCCTGTCCCAGGGGTTTACTGATTCCCAAGTTGGCAGTGGAAAGAGAAACATGTGCTGAGACCTGACAATTTCAGCTCTGCTGTTTCTTCCTTTTCCTTCCCAGGCAGAAGCAGAATTCTGGCTTGATTAATCTATCATGATAGCACCCAATTTCACAGGTTTTAAACACCTAAAGGATTCCTCAATTTTGCTGGGAGTCTGGGGGGGCTTGAAAGCTCGATAATTTTTAAAAGTCAGATCTGCAGGTAGTCTATGGTAGGAATCACAATGATATCTGAAGATTGCACTGGAGACTGCTTTACTGTCTAGTTTGTATGGACAGAAGTTTGGGATTCTTATAGATAAATCCCAGTCCACATAGGCACCAAAGTCACAGATTTAATATGTCCACTGACTTCGACTGACTGAGAAAATTACTCCAGCACAGCTCTAGAATAACTCAATGAAAAACTAACAGAATTATGACAATTTATATCAGCTGATGTTGAGTCCAATTGACTTACATGAGTGTCCAATATTGATGTATTCATAAAAGATTTGGGTTTACTCCTTTCCCTCCAAAAATATTTTTCTTATAAAGTGGGTTGGAAAAAAATGTTTCTCATAAGCTGAGCATTTGCTTAAATCTGCTTTATTTGAATACCACTAGGTATTCCTTATTTTATTATCATCATTGTTATTTATTATGTAACAACACTAGAAATTCCTCCAGTGAGAATCGAGCTGTCCATGTGGGAAACAAGTCTGTTATGAGAAGTCCCCCAGAAACATACTGGAGATTGCCATGTGGAGCCTGAAGTCTGCGGAATTAAGACTCTTAATAAATTTGTGGTACTCTCTTAAATCAAGGTTATGAATAACATGAAGATCACACTCAGTAACTTCCCTTGAGGAAGGATTGGAAAAAAAAAAAATAAAATAAAATCCAAGAAACAAAATAAATAAAATCCCCTGGGTCTGCAAAGCTGTGTGATCCATCTCTGGGCATCACTTCAGCCAGTGCTGACCCATATTATTTCCTACATCAGTTTCCTCAGTGCTTACCTTCATACAGCCTGAGCTAGTAGGATCAAATCTCCTGGTCTGAGGTTCCTGATAAGTACTGGGAAGAAAAAATAAAAAATAAAAGAATAAGAAAGAGAAAGAATATCATTGGCTTTGGTCTTTTTTCCTCTGCTGTAAAACTAGAGGGGTCATTTCTGGCTCTGATGCAGTTGCTGATGTTATGCCACACGCAAGCTTACATTATGATTTATTGCAGTTTTCACTACCTTGGCCTTTCAGAGTAGAAGGAACGGGCAGACTTGAGTTTTTTTAAAATGCAAATGAACCAGAACCTTGAGGGGCCTTGGACTATTTTCCTAGCTTCCTGATAGCCCATAAAAATGTGCCTCTAATATTTTGTTATGATGTGAGACCCCCAAGAAGCAGCATAATGAAAAATGGTGCTGAGTTCCTAAACACAGGAATCAAAAACATCTTCATGGTCTCAGGAAGCCCGCTTCCCGATAAGTTAACTTTTCCTGAGACTGCAGTCTGCTCCCCAGGTCCCCCGCCCTCCCACATTTAAAGATCGCATTGATTTGATAGTGGTTCATTGGCACTATGCCCTATAAGAAAAAAGACAGTAGGGTTAAATTCTGAATAGCCCTTAGTTTTGAAAAACTGCTGAGCTCCACCATATGGACTGCTATATGGCAAGGAATATGCTTTATTGGCATTGCTTGGAGGTTTACAAGCAATCTTCTTGAAGTTTTAATGGTTGCTTGGGTGATTTATCCTGTCTTGAGAGTCAGTGTTGTTAGGAGGCACCCAATTCTTGAGCTCTTGCTTTCCTTTATTATGAAAACCTTTAATCTTTCCTACATGTACCATAAATAACCTCATTATGGCCACACAGAGAAAATGTAACAGTTCCCATGTAAGTTTTGACTTTTTACTTAACACTTTTATGAGCTACTTTAACTTCACAAGGGGGATACTTAATATACAGCAGCAGAAATTTGAGGGGTGAAGAGGAAGACCAAGAATGAAAGTGTCACGTACAATTTTAACTCCAGCATCATTTTTCTCAGACAGGATTATTGGCATGAAGACAGGTGGTCTTTGCTTCCTTGAAGTTCTCAAGGACATCTCATACTGCTTCTTCCAGTTAGTGATTCACAGCATTTGGCAACCCAATACCAGGTATCCCAACCTAATTTTCTCCACCAACACACTACTTAAATCTATTCTGCTCCAAGGTGTTCTCATGGAAAGAAATATTGGATATCTTTGGAGAGTGGGATGGGTAGCACTGATGGAGTTAAACTGGACAGAAATTTTGAGGTTCACACTATGAATAACAATTACTTCAAGTTATCAGATGCATGTATTTAAGACCAAAAAAAAAAAAAATCACAAAAAATGATGAGCATACAGGAGAAAGGAAAATCATGATAACCATGGTAGCTCTCCCCAGCTATATCACTCTTATCATAAGTATAATCATTTAAAGTGTCCTCAAACCCAATGAATATCCCAAACCTTTATGACTCTGTATCAGATTTGTTTTGGTCCAAATGTACTCTTCCCCTCTTTGTGTACCTGTAAAATGCAAATGGAAATGTTTACTTCTTCTCTTTGTGAAGTTTTGTGAGATCTATAGAGAGAAAAGGACTGTATTAATGGTCAGCACTAATACTTCTATTTCTTTTTTAGCTTTAGCAGTTCTGCCTAAAGGGATTTTCTTTAACAAAACCTAGTTTTGGGTGAAGGAGTTAGCCTTTGCATCTATGGGGGATGTAGATCACCACACCCATGGGTGGAAAGCACGAGACAAATCTCAGATAAGGAGGGAACAATCAGAGAATTCAGACTGGTGTTTCATGCAAAATGACATTCAAATTAGCATAAAACAGCCAAGCATATAACTTGAGATGGAAGCATCTGTAATTGAAGCAAAGCTCTAAGTGCTTCTCTTAAGCTAATTGTCATCTCAAAGATTGTTTTAAAAGAGAGAGGGAGAGAGAGAGAAAAGGACTGGAGGGCAAATTACAACTTTGGAGTAGGGATGGACTAAAGTTAGAGGATGCATGTGAGAGTTATGCAGGGAATTTGCAAAGGGTTGGGCAGTGTTTTATGGAACATTTGCCCTTAAGTTTTAAATATGTCCTTGGTTGTGTAAGGGGGATGGGGAGTGCAGAGTAGGAAATACCTCTCTTTTTTTTTGGATAAAGGACATTCAATTTGAATTTAAATAGAATGTAAAAAGTAGAATAATAAGAGACCATCGTTTACTTACACTCACAGTAATCCTTATGCCACAGGTGAGGACTAAAGCCAACTCCCCAGTTCCACATTCAACATTACACATTTACCTGGGAGATATTCACTATTGTCCAGAGTTCAGCTGTTGCTCTCAGCCAGAAGCAGGAGCCCATACCTGACAGACCAGTGGCAAACTGGTACAAATTACATTACTGTAAAAACACTTCAGATAATCAGAACTAGATTAATTAGCAGCAACTCATATGTTCTGGAAACATTTTAGTACAGAATGTAAATACTTTATCACCAATAAAATGTCCAGTTAAAACCTAATAATAAGTGTATATATATTGCTAAAGCTTCCAGAGGTTCAAACTATTAGCCCAATCCATCAGTTTTTAGTCCTACTGTGTTATCCTATGCAAGGATTGCAACTAATTGGAAAATGAAACACTTTTTTGCTATAATTATTTCCATCATCTAATACAATTTAAATGTGTGATGAGAATGCCCGTGTGCTGTTATAGTATAGAATAAACACTGGAATTAAACTGGGATTTTAGTTGCAATTTACAATATCAAGAAAAGTGTAAGTAACTGTTTTTCATCTCTGTAAGGTCTATGGATGTAAAAGGGACGTGATGTCAGTAGTAATTTTACTATTTTGTCTTCTTGTTCAGCAATTCCAGTAAATGAACTTCCATTAACAACATAAATGCACTGACAAGATAGCAAGACTATGTGCATTTAGCAAAGCTGGAAAGAGTTTCCCTTGGAAGAAGTACGAGTGTACACAATCCCTTCCAGTGAAGCTCAGAAGTGAAACACAACTAGAATTTATTCCCCACATTAATTTTGACTTCTTTGTGTATTCATAGAGAAGAAATAGTCCTCCAACACGGTGCAGAAAAACAAACTTAATTTGTACTTACAGAGAAATAATTTCTGTTGGGGGGGAAGAAAAAAAAAAAAAAAAAGAAGGCTTCCATAGATCTAGGACTGCCTGCTATATCTATAGAAAAAACTTTGCAGAGAAGCAACATTGGTCCTGCAGGGCACACTGAACCCTTACACTCTGGCAGGCTTCAGAAACAGCCACAGGGACTGAGGAGGCAGGGATGGCTCTGTGGGTACCATGGTGGCTGGTTTTAGGGGCCAACCCCCAGGTGCTCTGCATCTGCTGTAGTGGGAGGTGGGGACTTGGCCCTGGTTGTGCCGTTAGCAGTACCAGGGGAGCAGCTGGGTCTCTCCCTGCTTCCAGCTGCTTCTGGGTCATGCATGAGAAACACAATCTGATCTCCATTGTGGGACACCACTCAAAGACATCCAAACATGTCTTCTTCCCCCGTCCATGTGCTGCGCAGATGGGTGCACAGTGTCGATGAGGCAGTTTCAATTCTCCTGGCTAAAATTCTTCCTGAAAACAGCATGCATTCTCTGTCAGAACGTAGTCTGCAGAGCTCATTTGCTCAAATAAACACAGATTAAACAAATTAGGACTATATAATCAGATATTTTCAGATATTATCAACACAGTTATCAATTTTAACAAGCTGATCTGACAGACAAATTGGTGATATCTCTCCTACAGTCAGTTTTCTCTTTTTGGGTCTCATCATCAGGTCCACCCATGGGTACTGGTTGAGGCTGCACAATCCTGAAGAGCTGTTTCTTTTAGCTCAGCACAACATTCCCATAAGTCTCTGGCTATTTCCCAATTTTGAAGGTGGTGTGGGGAGGGGATTGGGAGCTGATGATAACGGGATGGAGGAGATTAGGCAGCTAAGCCATCCATTTTAGTTCCAGTGATCAAATTTCACAGCCTTTATCTGAAGCACTGACTAGCTAACTTTTCAAGTGAGGGTAAAATGAGGGAGTGCAGCTATAACCAATAACTTAATGCATGTTGATTGCCATCAAAGAATTGTCATCTATCCAAAGGTGCCTGTGTCTCTGTGCTGGTATATGTGCTTGAGCTTGAGAGTTTGATCTTGTAAATGCTTATTCGTGTTATCTGTAGAATTACTTATAGCAGAAGGTTCTGCTCCCAGTTGTGATTGCAATCTTGGTACTCACAACAAATATCACAGCACAAAGATGAGGTTTATAAAGATCAGCATAGATATCAGGGAGCAGATTCTGCTGCTAGGCAAAAAAAATGCTTAAGGATCGAATAGCAAATGCTAGATTGGACCATTAGGTAGAAATTTCTTATCAAGAGGGGAAAAAAAAATAATCAAGAGAATTAAAAGTCAGTGTTGCCCAGACATTTTACAAGGAATTGTAAATGCTTAATACCATGGGTGCCAAATGCTATGAAATACAATTAACTGTTATTAAGCTTTTTATGATAAAAGAGAACTTTCTCTCACAAATAGTTTTTAACTAGCAGTTTTACTTGTTTATCCTCAGAAAGAAAAACCTTCACATGTTTTATTTAAAACTAAAAATGCAGTGTTATACATATTAACATTCTGTGAAAGCTCCCAAGAGTTTTCCAGACCTCCCATAGGTACCCTGAGGGGAAAATCAGAACCACATATGGGGAAGTGTGGGGGTGAGAAGAGAAAGAAAAGTTAGTTCCACATGGATTTTAATGCATCAGATCTCAGGAGGCATGAAAGAAAACACAAAAATTGGGCATTTTACAGGGGGAACACTGTATTGATTTGCGATCTTTATATCAGAAGGAGCTCAATTAATCTGATTTTAGTTGACTGATAATACATCCCCACCTTTCAAAACCAGTAGCAACTACCATAGCAACAAAGTATAAATAAATGTACATAGCAAAATCCACCGTAACAAAAGATAATGATGTATATTGTTAAAAATGGAAAATACTGTAGTTTAGGCCCCAAAAGCTTCAGAAGTGCTCACAGCAGTATTTCTGTTACAGGAAAGACTTGAGGTCACTTTTAAATACAGATGGTGATTTAAGAGTTTTGATCTTTGTTGTTATTTTACTCTAATGATTACATGCTCTATAAACAGAACTAGACAAGTCATGTTTCTTGTGAACTGCTGAAGTAATAAATGTGTTATTTAAATTAACCCTGTAGGACTGGCTATATGAAGATGAAATGAAAAGACGGAGAGGAAAGGTGAGAATTTTGTAATAGACATATGAAAACTACAAGTCTCTCTGACTTTGCTACCATGGGATCAGAAACTCAGGTGTACAGACAGTATTGGAGCTGCTGATTCCTCGACTCCACAGAAGTAGCACTAATGGTTTTTCTCCAAGACTTTGAATGGTCACTGTCATGATGTTTGCCTAGCTGAGAATCCTCCAGTGTTGCCATTGGTATTTGTAACCTGGAAACCTCCTTTTGTTTGCACATACAGTAATATATGTGAGTGTTCTGGAATTCTTTTGGCTAGTTTGACACCAGAGGATAAATAATAGGGCACCATATTAGAGTTAAGAGTCAGCTGTCAGCCCATAACGAACAAAGACATTCAAAGGGTTATAGATGTATTGCATTGGGCTAAAACTTGGTGCAAAATTACCACAACTAGAGCAAATGTAATAAAAATAGTTTCATTAAAAAGCAGGTAAAATCAAGACCATTTATACATATTTAAATACAGAAAAAAATAGTTTTCAAGTGGGATTATGATAATTAATTTCCATTGTTTTGCTATTTCAGAAAAAAAAAAAAAAAAAAAAAAACACAACAAACCAAACCAACCAACCAAAACAAACAAACAAAACAAATAATTAAAAAAAAGAGAACAGTTCCTTAAAATTTCTGCAGTTTGTTGTAAAGAAATGATGCAACGGTTTGGGCTCCAAGGCCACCTCAGCCCTGCAGAAGGGCAGCAGAAGATGCCTCTCCAATAACTTCCCCTTCTCCAGCGTCAGCAGCGCACATGTACAGAGACTTTCACCCAGCAAAGTGTGGGACAGCACACAGCATGTGACCATTATGTTGCCGCAGCAAAGGCACCTGCTCACCAGAACATGACTGAGACCTTCCTTACTCTTTTATCAAAAAGGAATTTCAAGAGCAGGAATGTTTTCTTATCAACAGCAGCCACTTTCAGACAGGCAGCCTCATGACTGCTGGATCAGATAAAGTAGCTATGGAATTTATAGCGTCCCCATTACACAGTATCTGAGTATGATGTGTCACAACATCACACTGACATTGGGAAACAATATAATCTGTGCATTTCCCTGTATAAAGGGTGAAACTGGGGCAAGCAAGAAGAGAACAGGTAGTTTGCTCCATGTTGCCCAGGAAATTGTCAGTCCTCAGCCAACATCCCACTTGCTGCACAGCTCTTCCTCTCTAAACTGATGTCTATGAAATTTTCATTAATGATGGTGTCTAGTGAGCTGTGTAGAGTACATGGAGATGTTATATCTGATGGACGAATTGCTGCCAGAAGTCTACAGAAGGCTCCCATTGCCCCTTAAGCACACCATTCGTGTTCCATACAGAACCTGTGCTCAATGACTCCTCCCGTGCAGCGGTGAGCAAATCATGGATTTTAACAGCACATTTGGTATATTCCCATAAAGACTGAAAGGTAGACTATGCCTTCCTGCTCAGCTGCCAGTACTGGGCTGTTTGTGTTTTATACAGCTGGAAGAGTCAGTCACAGGCTGGACCTGCCCATCATCACTGATGAAAACATCGCACTGGGAGATGCAGTGTAGGATTTCAAAAATGTGTGGTGGATAAAGAGACAAAAGGCATGAGGTGGGGTAAAGGCAGCCGTACTGCTGTAACTGATAGAAAATACTGCTCTTATATGAATCTTATATGTCTCCTTTTAAAGAAGTAATCAATAAATCTTTCTTCAGGGATTGATGTAACTCATAGACACAAACTGGCATGCTGATGATGGAGAGGCCTCCTGACCTAACTGAACTTCCTTGCTTTTGCTAGCAAGAATTATAATGGTCCCCCTGTGCTCCTTTGTACACTGGTCCTACCTGCAGTGTTGTATCTGTGATTTGTTGCAGATAGGTTTCTACCAGTTCCTTTTTCAGGGTTCACAGAGCACTTTCTCTTTCTGGTTATTGCATGACCACAATAACGGCCTACAGTACGCTGACGAGCAGTTGAGCCTGAGAAGAGTGAGGAACTCTTTGAATTAACCCCAGCGCTTTGTGCTCAGAGAGAGATGTTATCTGTTGCTCAGCAAAAGTCATTTTTGTGCAAGACGAAGAGATAAGACATGAAAAACATTAGACATTTATTTCCATTTCTTGTTTTCATGTGTACATTGGTTTAAACAGCATTATAGTGCAATTTCTTAAGATGCATTATGAAAGACACTTTTATACATTTCCAGCTTAATCAAAGTCTAAGAAACAGTCATACTCAGGTACTAAATTAGAAATTAATAGGCTCTTCCAACTAAACTGAAATATTTTTTATTCTAGCAAAAAACATTCAGATAAGTATATGTGGGCATCCAAAGAAAATATAACTATTGAATCAATATACCTGTCATTTTTTAGTAGTCTAAGCCAAACCATAGAGAGAAGGAAACACATGTAATATGGAATATATGATAATTTGGCTTTTGTAATGCAGATATAAATTTGGACCCTGCCATTTGTAGCCTCCTGGTTTTTGTTCAAGTTCAGGAGCCTACCGTAACCAGCCAGTCAAAAACAAGTTTCATAAGCTTTCCTCAACAATAAAAAAATAAATAATCCCAATTTATTCTCTCTGTGAACAAGCAAACAAAAAAAGGGCTTTTAATTCAACAGGGTTGCTTCTGACATAAAGCTGTATTCAATGCAAGGGTATCAAAGCCCAACATTTGGTTATTTCAAGGCAAACACAGTGTTGGTGACTTTCAGCTAAGACTATTGAGAAACAGTGAAACCAAACCCAAACCTACCTGCTGGCAAATGATCCATGAGCACATTTCCCACTTCCTCATTCTGTCTGCATTTCCAATGTACTTAACAACTGCAAACCATGTACCAGGCCTGAAGTTCATGTACAAATTTTTAAGTTACAAGCTGTAATCTAAATGATACATAATATAGTATAAAAATTACATTAAAATAATTTTATGGCAGTCTGCTCTTGATACCACATGGGGAAACAGAGAAAAAGCACCACATGTTAAGCTGATGTAACTGTGCTAACTTCACAGAACACCCCTTCAAGTGAGCAGCAGACAGATGAAGTCCAAGGGAAGCTTCACTTCCAGTGCAACAGAAGCACTTTCTGATCATTGGTCAGGATGATGTGCTTGGGTTAGTACCAATTCACCAAGGTTCTTAAGCTAAGAAATTACTTACATGCTTTAAATGAAGGGCATTGAGCTGAAGCACAAATGCTATATTAGAATATATTGTCCTTTCAGTCAGGAGACGTCTTGGCACTGGATTAACACCAAGAGCACAGATTCAAAAAAAAATGTGAAGAATTTCACAGAATTCTAGATGGGGCAGAGATTTCACACAGGTTTTTAGCTGCACTAATACCTGAAATTTCTCTCGCTCTCTCTCTTTTTTTTTTTTTTTTTTAGATTAAAAATAGTATTTATTTAATATGGAAAATGTATTGCAGGAGGCATGTGTTGATACACACTTAAAATGCTGTGTTACTGTGACACTTTATGAGCTTTGAATATTGAGATTTTCAGGCCACATTAAATCTGAAGCTGACATGCTTTGCAACAATTTGTGTAACTTCACCACAGATCTTTTCTTCAGAAGGAGTCAGAAGCAAGCAGCCCCCCCAAATTATTATTATTATTTTTTCCATTTCATCTTTTTTTTTTTTTTTTTTTTAACCACGGATTATGTTTATTTGATTAAAAAAAATATATAACCCCCTATAAAACTTATGAATTCTCTCTTTGTTCCAGATGATTGTAACACTTCTGAATTAGGCAAACCATTTGGTGTGTGCGTGCGAGACCATAGAATGAATTTTATTACAGCTACAAAACAGATTTTCAGAAGTCGCTTAGTAACTGAGAGCAGATGAAAGGGGAACCAGCTGAGATCTGTGCACTGCAAATTGTTTCCCCATGATTAAACTATTTCATCCTCCGGGCTAACATCTCTGTACTTGTTTGGCAACAAGTGATAATGTTAGTGATAAAAGTCTCTCCTGGATGATCAGGGAAGGATGATAACAGTTATTATTACCTTTCTTGTGGTTAGTACATACTTCTTTTACAGAGATTTTGCCAAATGCAATGAAATACGAGGGGTTCAAATAAAATAATAATTAAAAAGAGTAACATTGTCATATTGCAGACTATTGTGATGTGTTGCTAGAGTTTTGCCTTGGGAAGAATGCAGAGAACACTCTATTAGCACATAAACAGCACAGTATGTGGCTGTGTTCCACTTCGGCCAAACTCTTTTTGGTTTAATAATTGCTTTTTTTATTCAGTTGTGAATAACGGATATGGATTATTGCTATGTATTACTAGTTATGATAAACTTAACTGTACTATTCACAGAAAAACATATAGATAGCCACTGAATTTATAACTGACTTCTTTTCAAAGAGAGAAAAAATATTATTTATCCTCCAAGCTTTTCTTTTTTTATTAAAAAAATTTGAGCAAATTATGTCCATTCCTTTGCTTATCTGTTGTTTTTTTTTTTTTTTTTTTTTTTTTGGACAAAATATTTCTAACTTGTGGACACCAGTTTCAAAGGTGAATCAAACACAAGTTATGCACTTATATTCTTTTCAGGTCAGTGGGAATGCTGAGCATTCAGTGTCTTTGAGAACCAAGTCACATTTTTAGGTATTGTAAGCCTGAGTTCTGAATAGTGCTTAAAAATAAACTTTGAGCTGATGTTTACAAGCATTCCTGAATAAAGGCTTAATTATCAATTCAGATGCTAGTTTCCAGACATCTGAATTTACAGTTTTGGCTTAATTTGTGTGTGTGTGTGTAAGAGAAAACTTCTGGAAACATTTGAAATCATGAGTTTAAAGAAATACAGATAAACCAAAAGAAATGTTTCTGAGCCATTTAAATCTGGATGGAGATTTAAAAGAAATATATCACAGGAAACTGATACCAACATACAATCATTACTACAGGAATCCGAGCACTTGGACTCTCAAATGCAGCGGCGCTGCTTCACATAAAGACACCCATTATTTCAGCATGCATCTGTAAATGCGTGCTAGTGTGTGCCGAGGCACCTAGGAAGCCGCTTCCTAGGTAGGGAAGATTTATATGCAGCCTATTCAATACCAGAACTTTTGCTACTAAATGGTTTTCAAATACAGTTCATTTTCATGCCATGATCTCTAATGAAAAGTGCCTGCTGAGTGCAGTACAAACCATTTGGTGCCCCAGTGTCAGGGGAGGAAAAGAACAACATTCAGTAAAACTGAAGGTTTTTATTATCACGTCGTAAATGAACAAATGGCATCTGTCAATACAAAGGGACTCATAGGGGGTATAGAAAGGAAGCTTAGTTATTACACTCAGGGTGTGCTGCTGAAGTGACAAACTGGAGTTTTATTAACATGCCAGTTATAGATCTCCTCTTCCTCCCCCACCACCCCGACCATTTTCTTTTACCTCCTTCAATTTGGTACATACCAGAACCGCTGTAAAATGAGCTTTGGTCAGACAGTGCTCGCCATTTAATGCTGGAAGTTGCAATCAACGCTACCAGTAATTAAAAAGTGGGGGCCTTTGTATTCACAATGAAAACCCGGTCCCAAAGTCGCCCCTCCTTTGGAGAACATCACCATACAGAATCAGGCGGCGAGCCTCTTTAAGCACTAATCCTATCACAGTTTTCATATTTAGGCAATAAACATCTTTCACTGCACTGATAAATGACAAAGGTGTTTATGAGCTTCAGGAAATGTTTATACCAAATGTATAAAAACCAGAGATGGGATTGTTCACGCTCACAGGGAATTAGGTTTGCACCAAGCCTGCAGGAGAGGCAGGGGTAAAAGGAAAAGGAGGCTCAGGGGGACGGAACCTCCAAAATGATTTTTACTGGAAGATATTAAGCTGCTTTTCTCATAAAACAGTTTAGTGGCCCTGAGCAGGTGTGGCTGCAAGCTGGCAACTGTCAGAGAGGCAGAGCCCCAAGGAGAGCTGGGGAAGCCCTGGGGACCCCTGCTCCCTGCCTGGTGGAGGAAATGGGGCTGGAAGTGCCCCCCCGTGCCCCGCTGGGGAGCACAGCCCTGCTGCAGGTTCACAGCGGGAGCATTTCTGTCACAGAAAGGGGAAAAGCTGGCGTTCCTCTTTGGGAAAATTGTACAATTAGACCTACAGTATGCTGAAAAGAGCTTAGCAGGCCAGATCTAAATCATGTTAGCAACCATGCAAATACAGGACATTGGGCATTTTTAATGGAAACAAGAAAATCCCAGAATTGCTTATGTGCTTTACCAACTTTTGCAACTGCAAAGATGAGTTTGTATTTTATTATTTGTGAACATCAGAGCTGCATTTAAAATGAAACATGAAAGGAAGTGCTTTTCGGTTATGACGATAAACAACAATTTCAGTTAAACTTCTTTTGCAAAACACCCAGAATACAAAGTGATTCTTTCTTGCTAACGCAGAAAAAGAAAACAGAAGTTTTATACTGTCCCAAACATGAAAGGATTTAACACAACGAAACATAAGGATCAAAACTATGAAACTAGGAAATTCAAAAGAAGCAGGTCTCGTTCAATTTGCAACTCAGACTGAGCTCGTAAATTCAAGGCTTGCTGGTGCTTGGCAATGCGTGGGAATGCTGGAGTAGTTACCCACAGTCTGTGCTCACCAGTTGAATTCCCTCCCTACACAAAGGAGCATGCTTTAGCTCCATTTTCAAAGGGTAGTAGGGTGGATGTGGTCCCCCAAGTTTTTGGGGAACATACAGTTAGGGAAGGGTACGCTGTCTTCTGCAGCTCCCACTGGGGATGACGCACAAGCAGACTCTGTCATACCACTGGCAATGAATTACAGTCACAAGTGTTAGAGCAAACTCATTGCAAGTGGAAATTGTGCAGACACCGACGCAGGCTGCTTGGGATAACACATACTCGTTATTTTTCACCTTCAACACCTGATTCAACCTTGTTCCAACATTATTAACATGTCACGAAAACAGAATCCTGTCTCTGAGATTTGCCCACCCTGGCCATGATATTGACAAAAACCTGTTTTGTCAAAGCTGTTTGGAGGCCAGGCTGTGCTTTGCTCAGCTCTCCAGCAGAGCTTGTACCCTCAGCTGACACCACTCCGCGTGGCTCCATTGGCCGCGCTCCCTTTTCACACCTGCACAGGACTTGCCCCCACCACAGATTTAGTGCTGCTTGTTGTAAAAAGATTTATCCCAACCTTTGTACAAAAGCTGGGCTTCCTTTCACCAATCTACAAATTAGAAAGACTCTTAAAGCAGGAATAATCTCAGGGGTGTCGCCTTTTGTACGGGATGGCTTTATGTGCCCATTTCCTTCTCATGCGGACTCCTGCTTTTACAGCTTAATGACGACAACCGCTTGGCTACAGCGTCTGTGCCACAAGTGGAAGGGAAAGCAAATCTGGGTACCTGGCTGAAGCAGTCGGTCTTCTCTTCTCTTTGTCTGGAAGAGTAAAATCGCTCAGACTTCCACCCACGCACAGAGGCGAATGCAGGCCGACATAAATGCTCTGCCGAGCTGACATAAATGCTCTGCCGAAAGACGGAAAACAAACCTGATAAGCCTAAAACACTAGAGCAGTACTTCAACCCTGAAAAAAACACTGAAAATTGTGGTGGGTTCCCATCATATTGAAACAGGAATCTTGCCTTGGCAGTCAGCTTCCTACAGCAGAGTTACAGTGAGTGACCAAGAAGAGGTTACCTGTGTGGAGTGGGACTTGTCTTTTGCAAAGTTTTAAGTTAAAGTCAATGTAAAATGCTAATAGATTAATTGAAGATTGCCAAGCTATTTCAGTAATTTTCTTCTTTTTGGTTTTCTGTGGTGGGAAATGAAAGAGCTCGTGTTTTCTGCAGATGGAGGGCTGGGAACAAACCTCAGTATTTGCTTCAAATTAAGAAAATACATGGCAATTTTATTTGTTTGTCCCCATGTTCTTGTGTGTAAGAGATTTGCTTGCTGGGAAAGCCTCACAGAAAGAGCAGCTGTTGATATAAAAGGGATTATTTAGAGAAGACAACTTTTAAACTAGTAACACAGAGTATTTACATTGGAGATGTGATTATGGCCTGCTTTGGGATAACACTTCATCTCTGGCATTGTGGGACTCTACTGCACATTCACGTGCCTCTGGACCTGTCCAGATTTCCAAGCTTGTCTGAACTGGGGCCTTTGTTGTTGCCAAGATAAGGGTGTCTTTTTATGATGAGAGCACAAGCATGCAATCGGGACTGAGAGTGAGACAACCTGTGAGCTCTTGGTCACGCTCTCGTTGTGGGGTGAGCAGCACAGGCAGGGGAGGAGACATCAGACATCCTTGCTCCATGGTTGTGCATGTGTTTGGGTGTACAACAGCCTGTGATGAAGTCTGGGTCTCGACAGTTACATGCAGATTTAAAGCCATGTTGAAAACTGGACTTGGTGTTTCCTCTAAAGACAGAGTGTCCATATCTAACACAGAGATAAGTAAATATCTGTACCTGAAGTTCTGTATGAGGAATTCCTTCAGGTCAGTCACAGGAGTCACAGGTACGCCTCCCACTGCAGCCTGGTGAGCTCAGGATGAAGATGGGCTCAAGCCAAACCTGCTCATGGCTGCATCAGAGGACCTGCAGGACAAGCTGCCATGAGCTGCAGCCTCATTAGTAGGCCCCAGACTGGGAGGGGACATGTATCCACAGCATTTCACTCAGCTTTTGCTTTGTGCACAGGCATTTAAAGCAATGAAGGTTTCCTGTATATCATGCAGTTGGATAGGTCCAATAAAAAGTGAACATGTTATAACCCTTTCTGCAATCCAAAAGTAGAGATGTCCTCTTATATCGAGCTGATTCATTAAATGTGCCATGATCTCTGAGACTTCTGTTTCTGTCTAACTTAGGTCAGACCAGAAAACAAATTCTGCAGTTAGTTGAGGAGAAATGTCTACAGAAAGCTTGTGTTATCACACACACCTCTCCTTTCCTGCATAAATCAGAACAAAAGGCTTTAAATTTACAAAGACTTACCTTATGATATGAAAACTAGAGACTGACAATACTAACACTGGCTATTCATGTAGGTACCACAGCATGACCACAAAGTTTTGTTTTCCCAGTTGTTTTGACCTTGATTGTATTGTGGTTTGAGATAGATAATAAGTTAATTTTTGTGAACAACATACCAGTCACGTAAAAGTTTCCTATTTTCTCAATTAATGGAGATTTACACATAACATGGCAAAGCTCCTTTTGTAGCTGGTGTGCGTGTGACTTAGTCACATGAGTAGTCTAAGCATAAAATCCCCCCCTCAATTGTCATGTACAAACAAAGGAAAAATCCATTTAGTTGAGAAGGGGGAAAAAAAAAAAAAAAAAAAAAAACAACCTTCAGCCCAGGTTGTTTTCTTTTGAATCATGTCAAGAAAGGGGTTGTTATGGAAGAAAGCCCAGGCAACAGTCATCCTTATCTAAGGACCCTAAAATAAATAAGGTGAGATCATCCGAATAAGTTATTAACACATAAACTATGCTGAGTACAAGCACTGTGACCCACGGTCATCTTTAGTGCAGTATAGTGACTACAAAAGGGATATAAAATGTATGGAACATTTTTCACCTTTTAGCTCATGCAGTGGTAAATTGTCTCGTACTGCTGATACATTGCTATTTGTCATGAGTGATCTAGAAATGAAAGGAACAAACACAAAACAAATCACTGAAACATTTCACACCTCATCATCAAACTCATGCTCAGAAACACTGTGGAGAACACTTTTGTTGTATGCTGCTGATAATCATGAGGAGGAAATCAGCCCATATATTTTCTATTTGAGGAACCAAAATCTGCTTTATGTGGATAAATCTATAGTATAGATAAGCTATAGATTTATGAAGTCACTTTTTTTTTTCTTTTTCTTTTTTTTTTTTTTTTCAGCAACAAAGCCAATACTGATATATTGGTACTAATATTTGACATCTTTTCTAGCAGCTTTCATCTAACAAACTTCACAAACTATTGCATGTGAGGAAAAAAAAAAGTGAAATGAATATGATTAAATCTACCTACATGAGAAAGCTGAAACATTGAGACAGTTTCTGTACATTTTCCAGGACAACAAGCAGTACATTGGAATTTTTTCCTCTGCTGTTTGCATCTGATAAATAGGTTATTTTACCATCTATTTAGCATGCTTTTCCTTTGTCATTCAGTGACAGCCTGGTTGGCGTCCAGGACAGACACATAGTATTTACACCAAGATCAGATAAGCACCAGGCTCACTTACTGCAATCCAGAAGCCAGACTGGTCGCATTTTGAATAAGAATTTCCCGTAGTGTTACTATTCAAATTCAGAAACAGAGAAATGAAGCTGTCTGAAAAGCCTGTTGGTATTGCATTAAAATTGGCAGTACTTGGAAATTTCCCATCGAAGATTCCCATCAGAGATGAAACCAGGCACCCTTTTCTACCCAAAATGATTAATTAGCAGCTCTGTTAAAATAGCATCTGAGGTCCGGTTGATGGTTGGAGAAGAGGTAGCAGCTTGGAGCAGCCCTTTGTAGCCCGACTGACATTGCCTATAAGGACATTGGTTAAGGATGCACACGTGTTTTTTGTTGAATTTTCAGGTGGATCTTTCCCAGAATCTTTTTTTTTTTTTTTTTTTTTTTTTTTTCTGTATCTCATGAGGATAGCTGTACTAGGACAATAAAACCAGCACAATTGTATGCACATGTATGTGCATATAACCAGCAAATATATGCATGCTGACCTAAGCCTCCAGGCAGAGCCTGCCTGGGCTGGACAGAAGCTTCTTGTTCCTAGGAGCAATGTAGCTGCTTCATTTTTGGAAGTGAGGAAACAGCCTCATTCTCACAGCAACAAAGAGGAAAAAATGAAACTTACTGTATTTGAAGAAATGTGTTTTGTATAAACGTATAAATGTTTTTACCCCCCTCTTCCCATCCACCTCCCCTACTTCTGGCATAAACTGTTGCATTCCTTTAAGATTTATGAAAGATTATTAGAGTGAGAAGTGAATGTCTCAGCAAATGACTAACTGACCTTCCACCTATGATCATGACCCTCAACCAGATGAGCCTTTTGAAGAAATATTTTGGATTCAGTTAGGAAATGGCAGTGTAATTGAAACAAACTTGGTGGGGCTGTTCAGTGTTCTGGAAGGACAATGCTATGGTTAGGAAACCTTTCCTACTGCTTTGTCTTCAGGAGCTAAGTTTTCCACATACAAGACAAGACACAAGGAACTTTTCAGACTTTAGTGGTAATAAAAAATGAATAATTTGCTTTTTAAAAATATTTCATGACAAGAAAATAGCTTTCACCAAATCTTTAAATCAGCCACAAATTAAAGTCCTTTTTAAAAATTGCCTTACATTGTGTATCTATCCATATTTCTGAACAGGGAACAATGGGGATCTAAGGATTTATTTTTTTTAGGCTCACAAGAGATATCCAACCATTCAGATAAACAAATGATGCCTGTATTATAGACCTTTATATAGTAAGAGAAAAAGAGGTAGGAACAGTAATGACAAGAGATGCTGCAGCACTAAGGAGAGAAACTGAACTTGTATACTAAATAAATTATGGCACTTCAAAATTCGTGTCTGAATCAAAGGGCCCAAATAATTTGTAAATATGAATGAAGTTTTCTAATACCTCTGTGAACCAAAGCAGGATTTGCTTGACACATAATCTTTGTTCACTCTTCTCAGTGATACTACAGATGTGGTCAGAAGTTATCTACACAGACATACATTTCAGCCAGATTGAAGCTACTATGCAGGGCTACATTTTGCTGCCACAATTGGGAAATATCTCTAGGGGAAAAGGCTTGAATGCTGAACAGCATCTAAGTAATATCTTTGTGTTTTGAGTTTAAAACAATGATGTTAACTAAGGGAAAAAAAGAAAAAAAATATCTCAAAGGCTGATTTCATAAATAGTTTGACTTAGGCAAGAAAATCTGAAGTGAAGAAAACTCTCAGTTTAAGACACAATGACCCTTCAGACTATCGCTAATTAAGCCAATATACAAACTGGAACTCAGCCCATTCCCCCAGGGCAGAGGCAGCAGCTTGCATCATCGAAGTTTTGAAGAAAGAAATTTTGAAAAATGCAGATGGGAATGATGTGCTGAGACCTCAATGGGATGGACATTCTTGACCTTCCCAGGCTTTTTTTTTTTTTTTTTTTATATTTTAATTCTCTAAGTACTTCATTTTTGATTTGCCTTCAATATTATTGCCTAAATTGGGCTAATTTAAAAATTCTAGATATGCTCTCTTTTTGCATGTTTTAAACTATGGGGGAAAAAAAACACACACTTTTTTTTTTTTTTTTTTTTTTTTTCACTAACAGCAATAAGATACAGCTATAGTGCAAGGTCTAGTTAGACATTTTGGTCATATGACCTTCATCTTTGCAAGAATCTATTGTTACATTCCATTTATTTTTGTCAATATTGACATCTGACCATGGACACAAAATGATCTTTTTTTTTTTCTTGCCTATACTCTCCTGTCCAACTTTGCATTAAGAAAGCAATTGAAAAGCCTAATGCATGGAAAGTGAATCTTTTGTATTCACCATAATGCCCAATTTTTCCTTTGGAGTTACCAAAGCTGTCCAAACAAGAGCTAGATTTTCCCTTTCAGGAGAGAATAATGGAAACTTTAAATGAAATCAGAAGGTTACTTGACCTGTTAGAAACTCTGAGGTAAAACTGATGTGAAATTATAATGTAAAGCCATGTGAAGATGTTATATAAACTGCAGCGCATTATGCAATCTCATATTTTCAACAGAGCTAAAAATGAAAAAAAAAAAAAAAAAAACAGCTTGGGAACTTGGAATGATTGTGCCAGGTGCTAAACTATCATATTTTCTGCTGTTGCCTGGATGGGAATCTGAATATGATTTTATTTCAATTTACTCACAATGAAAGATTGATTACAAACGATCAATCCGTTAAAAGGTCTTTCAAATAGCTATGAACAATATGTCTGCTTGCAACTGAGTTTCACCCAGCACTCTGCAAGATGATTCCTGAGTGTATTCTGCTCACCTCAACACATATCCCCCCAAAGCAAATCTTGGACTCCTGAACCCCAACAGCAATTTTACATGCATCAGGCCCTAAATGTGGCATGTCACTTTGGACATTCAGAGTCCAGCTATTGCACCGACAGAGAAAGACTATGAGAAAGCAGTGATTCCACCTAATATAATACAGCTCCTCCTTGCAGACATCTTCCCAACCATTTGGTTGAATGAAGTGAAACAGGGAGAGGAAAAAATAATAATTTTTCACCTACTTTAGCAAATTTCAACATGTAACACTGAACATGAAATGGAGGTGAATTCATTACTTTAGCTCCAGATTAAGTTGAGTGTGCTAAATAAAACACTATATCAGTGGCCAAATCCTGGGAGTGAAAAAGAAGGAGCAGCACTTCCTTAAATCTTCTCCTAGCCCCCTTATGCCTGTGATAGACAACCACAAAGAAAGGAGGAGGAGTTTTCTTGCACTGTCTGTGGCTTATTAGGAGGTGAGGAAGAAAAGGGGAAAAAAAGTGTGTTTGCAGCCAATTTATCAGTAAAACAATTTAACATCGCCTTCTCTGTGTGCTGCACTCATTCAGCAAGGCAGAGTCAGGGGCACCCAAGGCACTGCTTGTACTCAGCGGAGCTGGAGAAGGGATCACCCTGTTTAAGATCACTCCAAGTCCAGACCCAAACTCCAACCTATGCCTTGATTACAGAGCTGCACAGTTCCACATCCAATTAAGTCTTTGTTTCCTTTTGTTTTAAAGAGAAAACACAATCTGTTTTGAAGATGACTAATAATACCTGAATATGCTGCTGTACATTCATTGTAATCTCATACATTTCCCAGTATCAGACAAACAAGAACACAAGTCTCTTAATCTGCCTTTCACCTAAATGTATAAATATTCTTTATAGTTAAAGTGGGTGTAACACAAATCTTTTGATATTGGCATGAAAGACTTTAAACACTTTTGGAACATTCTGTTAAAACTAGTTTATATTAAAAAAGCATATTTCAACAAAGGTACTTCAACTCTTTTTTTTTATATATATTTTATCATTATTTTTTTTAATTGCACAACCATTAAGAGAATGGCTAATATTGTCACTGCTTAGAAGGGTGTTTGCCCTTTAAGCTGACTGCCTTTTCTTCTTTCTACATGCATTTCGCCACCATTTCTTTTTGATGAAAGTGTTTTCTCTCCCAGTTCTGTGCATTAGGTTGACAATGCACAGGATTGCCAGACAGTTTTGTCGCTTATGCCATAGACTTTACTATTCCTTTGAACCTTGCTTGGCGTAAAAGAAGTTTTTCTTAATAAGTAGTTGTTCATCCTTTGATATGCACATCTGGATGTGCCTCTTATCTGCAACATGGTAATGCTGCTTCCTGAAGATAATGATAAAAGAACAACTGCAAATAACAAAAAAAGAAAAGCCCAAAATGCCTTAAGATTTCTTTTTAAATAATTGATGGGGTGATGAGTGTGGAGAAAAGGGAAAACCTCTGTCCCCTCACTTCTTTGGCTTTTTATAAGGAAAACCAAAACAGCAAAAACAAACAAACAAAAACATATAACCAGAACTCACAAAGGAAACAGTGGAAAGGTTTACATATAGGAATCAATAGAATGAGAAATATGATAATAAAAAATGTATTTGAAAAGTTTTATGTAGCTCAAGAAAGACCTTGTTTGGCTCTCAATTTGCTACCTATAATACATTATAGCATCAATATGAATAATTAATTCAAAAGCTTATTTCCCAGCGCAGCTGATAACTGATGAAGGAAACAAATCCCAAAACCTTTATGTGGGACAGAGCTCTTCCAGTGTGTGCTGCTATGCTGTGTTTTGCAGTGTGGAATTTGCAGTATTTTCCTTAATTTTAGAGAAAAACTGCTTATCATTGCTTAACTGCACCTCCACCAATTCTCCAATCAGCCCCTAATCTCTGTGTTTCTTCATCTATTTTCATCACTGGGAGTTGAGGAAAATGGCTGGCAGGGGCAGGATCAATCTCATAGCACACAATACACTGCTGAAATGCATTATCTGAGGCCCCAGTACTTTCCTGCATAAGGTGTGATTTGCTTTTTTACTGACCACCTAAAATGAAGTGCTCAAATACCAGAAACTTAAAAGTTTCCAGCATCCCAAAGTTATGCCCAAATGAAAGAAATCTCGGCTTTCCCTCTGACATACATCTGAAGCCATTCCCTTATCTTTGAGATTACTTCACAGCTGTTTTTCCCCATGACAAATCAGGAAATAGTGAGTCAAACTTTTTGGTCAATGCAGTCATTCGGTCGGTCTGCTGCATATCCCGATCCTGCCACGAATAAAAGGTGAGGAGCAGAAACCCTGCACCGTGCAACACTGTGCTGCAGCCAAAGGGCTGAGGACAGGGGTGCTATGCCAAGCACTGAATGCACCCGAGATTGTGGTGCTGGACCCTTCTTAGCCTTACAGATAACATTCATGAATTGATCCCTCATTAGTATGCAGCAGGCATGGGAAAATGATAAACTCCTATTAACACTGTCATGGCAACTGAAAAAATGGCTGCTTTGGAAGAACAAGGTCCACAACAGAAGAAAAGCAAAGGCCTCTTTCCTTTCTTCTGTTTGACATCTGTTGTTTAACATACAAAATTGTATTATAGTGACACACACTAGCGCAGGCATAGTTAAAGGTTGGTCAGTGATTGTTATCATTATCAGCTCCTATTTTCAGGGTTTACATGGCTCATCTCCGAAATCTCGCTCTGGGCTGCAAACTGTCATACAGGATTTCAGCCCAGAAGCAAAATTTATTGTACAGATTTTGACTGGATTATGCCTGAGCAGAGAAAGAAAGAAAAGTTGCCATTACTTAATTCTCCTTTGTCACAAAACCTCAGAAAATATACTGTACATTTCTTTTATACCAAGTTAATTTAAGTACACATCCTAAGAAACTTAGAAGTCCAAGAGGCATTGAAAAAATCACTGATTTTTAGGGAAACATAGGTATCTAAATCAGCTGTGCCCATTATGTTTGCTCATTGTTTAAATGCTGTTACTGTGTAATTTACGTATTTGGTATGAATTAAGGACTCCCCCCCCCCCTCCCCCCCATAATCCACTGATTTTACTTCTAGAATAAATAGTTTGTTCCATTTCTTACTGAGCTTACAGTCCATTATGTGATTTTTTACCACATATATGTACAACCTTGTGTTGTACCTGACTTTGTCATTCTGGTGACCTTGGGGTTCAATTTTCTTGTTTTCAAACTGAGGGCAATTTCCTCCTGTTATAAAATATTTCATCTGTCGTTCCATGAAGCAAAATAAGTGCTAATCATCGTCACGGAGTACGAATTGATTGGTCAGAGATTCAAAAGGCTAATAATTAGTCTCTCTACCTCGTTAACGGAGTCAAAAGGAGGGAAATCCATACATGAAACAGCTCCCAGAGGCGCCTGGGCACCAGGGCGCTGTGCTCAGGGGTGGCCTTCACCAAGGAGGGTCCTGCTCCCAGGGACGCATCCTGCCCTGCTCGGCCCACTCCAGGAGCAAATTTAACTCCTTCAAGTTGGAAGGAAAACAAACAGACAAACAAAAAAACCTTTCCCCTAAAACCATCTTCCTCCATTTTAGTGTGTTAACTGGCTCCTCGAAGAGCCACTATGTATTAATTACATATTCATTTAATTATTAATTTTGTAATGATATCAAGCTAGCATCACTTGGCCCAATCTCTGATCTGATCTGCAGTCTGGACACCCCATAACCCCTGCTCCCAAGGCAGGGGAGCTGCTGGTCACCCCCTCATAGTTGAGAAGGTCCTACAGGGCCCCTCCTCGCAGATACACTGTGACCGCTTTCTGTGGCCTCTACTGTCATGTGAAACTGCGCTCAGGGCCTATTTACTAAAAAATACGTAATTAAAGACACGACTACCTCAATCTTTAATATTTTGATCTCTGGGCCAGGGGTTACTGCTCCCCATGTTATCTAGAAACCCGAATGAATAGCTACGCGCTCAGTCACTGTCGCACACTTCTTGGCCAGCTGCACTCATGAGGTGCCTGTGCTGGGATAACAGTCCTCTGGCTTTAGCCTATCAGCTGCACATTTATGGGATTAATTCTTCTGCCAGTGCTTTACACACACATATTGTGGGCTGAGAATGTGCAGAAAGACATAAAAGTATTAGATCTATCAGCATTGAGGATCTGGTTTAGATTTCATCCATGTCTCATCTTCATGGCCATAGACCTGAGGCAGGAAGTTCTCATTGACACGAAGACCCTTCCTCTTACGGACTCCTGTCTGTGTTTCAGAAGACTCCTATTCTTTTAAATGCAGGCTTCCCTCCTGCTAATCACACACATAAATGTTTCCCAGGTTGCCCTCACCACTCTTTGCTGCGCCAAGACCTCAGCATTTTTTAGGAATCAGGACACCTTTTTTATCCAACAGACTGCTGTGTGACACTGAATCAGACAAGACTATGATGTCTTTAGCAGGCTTCCACTCAAACTGCAAATGATTTATTCTTAAACAACTGCATCTGTTATCTTCTGAAGACAACTCTGGAAATAAACCAAAAAAAAGTTTTGCTAATTATAAAATTGTGTGAGATAAATCACCTTGTATCGGTGAAATCTGATGAAGTGATTAGCATGCCAAGGAGCAGCATATGCCCGAATATGATCTGCATCTTTCAGAGGTATATAAGAAATGCATTTTTTTCTGTGCACCTGCATCAATTAATTGCTTTCCTACCACTCCTTCTCCTTAAGACTGGAGCTGTGCTGGGTGCAGATAAATGTGCACAGAGGTGATCTAATTTAATGTCCTCTTTATTAACAGCCTTCCTCCATGGCAACATATCAACTGTGACAATAAGGACACCTGAGTATACATGTAGTCTGTGTAGTCTCTTTATAGGCAAAAGCAAGTCAAGCTAATAAAATGAAGCAAAAAAATAATTTTGAAACATCTTTCAAGCAGTTTGTTGTGAGCTACTTGATCAGAGCAATGTCTCAAGCAGAAGACATGAGCTTGTACATGGTTGTAGGCAAAACCTAAACACAAGGCTAGGATTTTGGCTTTTTAGAGCTGCAGAGGGATCTTCACCATCCCGGCAAAAATCTCAAACAAAGGGACAGACGTGCTGCCTCCTGTGTACATGGTCGAGGGTAGGAGGAGGCAGTGGTCTCCAGACCAAGGGCCAGGGACAGAGGTGTGAACCCAGCGCTGCCATCCTCCTATTACTCTCACCCTGTTGTTAACTACAGTGCTGGGCCATTTAAATGCTAATATTATTTAGCATGAAACAATCGTTCAGGTTGGAGTCCCGGATTTTCTGAGGCAGGAAGGAAAAAAGAAACTTTGAAAACATTGCTTTGCTGTTCCCCAGGACAGCTCCTTACTTAGATCTGGTTTGGAAAGGACAGGCTGACACATCAACCCCTGTTGATAGATGGGGTTTGGTTTTTAGTTCTCTAAAGTTCCAGCTAGATATTTGTTAAATATAGACAAATTTTGTTTTTACCTGTTTTTCTATCATTTTTCTGAGAGCAGTCTTGCAGGTTTTCTTTGTGTCAGATCCTATAACACTCCTACAGCCACTTCATTATTTTTTAGGGGAAATTTGGAAATTGAAAACTGTCACAGATGTTTAAAGTGCAAGCCCTAAGCTGAATTTCTTTGTGTTACCCAATTTGTGAAGGAGAGAGGAAGAAGGAAGGTCACAAAACTTGTTTTCATGTCTGACCATTTCCTAGATAGTAATTTCTTTACAGTTCTTGCGCTGAATGTTAAATATCACACCGCACACACAAAACATCGACAACAAAAATATCAAAACCACGAACTGTTATTGTTTAGACCCTGGTGGTTGTTTCAGGCAGAAAACAAACAACACTAAAAGAAATCATCAATGACATTAAAAACAGTATCTGCATAGAGACGTTGCACTCAGTTTGTACCACTGGAGCTAAAAAAGATAATGCACAGAAAGGACACCAAATCTCTTACTGTCCAGAGAAAAGAATAAAACCAGAAGCTGTAGAGGTGGCTGGACAGGAAAACCAAGTCAGATGAAGAGCTGAACAAAGCCCACAACTTCCTTCTCGCAACACTGACATCCGGGATTTAGAAATTCCTCTCCCAAAGACATTAAATTCTCTTCAGCCTCCAAAATAAGAAATCCTGAATACATATCTAGGCTGCCTTAGGCTTAAGAAGTCACTGAATGAAAGAGATGCTGCTCTGCTGGCTACCCTCCCAGCAGAAACAACTCTCCTGTTTTCTAGGAAGGGGGAAAGAGATTTAGAGAGATCTGCTCTGAGCTGGAGACCTTCATCCTGGCTCCCAGCTGGGTGGGGACGAACCAGGAGTCCCAGTTGCCCTGGTCCCAGTACAGCTGGCCTGTACAACTACAGACATTCAATGCCAAGACTCACAGAGTGGTCATCCAAAAATAATACAGACCTCAGCAGAGAAAGGGAAATAGAAATGAAGTGGAAATTTCTCTCTCCTATCCCCCTTATGGTTTTCTGTAGTTTGAATTAAAGCAACATCTTGCAACTGCCCTTCTCCATCCTCATTTACTGGTCTGGGAAATGTCTGTGCAATTTGGGAGTGAAACTGCCAGCCTGCCCTGGAGGTCTGAAAACTCAGAGAGCTGTCCCAAAGCCCTTTGAAGATGATCTGTCTTTGCTGTCATGCTTTCATAATTTCAGTGAGCTCTGGTTAAGCCCAGGTGTAAACCACTTTCATATTTACACGCGCTCTGAAACTTGATGAGAGAACGCTACTTGGTCTGGATCTAAAATGTGCTATTAAACTTAAATAAAACAACAAAACAACCATTTGTTTTCAAATGAGATTTTCTGGCCCAATTCTGCAGACTCAGGAGGTTGAGAGATTTGGGAAAAACACACTTATCTACAGTGGATACAAGCCCTCAGCTTGTGAAGACTCATATACCACTAGTTCCCATGCATTTTTGTTTTTGAATTACACAATATTTCCTTTAAAGAGTTAGTGAAGGTACCCCAATGATTTCTTGGAGCCAACAGAAGCAATAGAACTTGTGTGTTTTCAATGACGTGCTAATCTTCTGAAATACACTAATATGTACAGAAAAACTAACTCTATTCCTTCTGAAGATAATTTGTGACATCTAGCCTTTGTGAGACTGGGAACAGAGCTGTGTGCTGCTGATAATTTTCTTACAGAGAAATAAACTAAGTGTGTTTCAAAATTAAATTACTGTATTGGGAACTTATCGAGTACTGACATTACAAAAATTAACAGAATAACTTGCTTTACAGAGCTTGTACTCTGAGAAGCAGCCACACAAAGAAGCTTTTTTGTGCCATGAAGTTCTGGTTCCTGCACCCAGTTCAGACCTTAAAAGCTTTATTCTCATTTCAGTAGGTTTCCATGAATTGCAGTGCAATTATTCCTGCCAAATAGTGATTTGGGACAGAATCCATCTTTTGGAAAATATTTTAAGTCCTACCTGATTACTCCAGTGTCTAAGATACAGTTTTGCTCCTTTTAGCCTTGCAGGATATATGCAGGACAGCTTTTCTCATCTACAAAATTGTTTGTGAAGTTACAGGCAACTGGGCCACCTCTCTGTTTTGAAGGTTAGATGGAGAATAAAGCAGAACCTCAAATTTGGTGCACAGGAGCAGAGAATAAAATCTATTTGTCCTTTCTCTGTAGCAGGTAAGGCTTGATGGTTTATGTCAATGTCATAAACTGCTGTTTGCCAGGGGCAAACATGGGGGTTTGTTTGTAGTTACAGCCAGTTTGTGAGCTGAAGAGATGCAAGGCAGTTAAGCGGGCCCTGGGCACAGTTTTCATGACAGTATCATTGTGCTGGTATATTTAAGCCATCAGAGTCTGTCATGGAAAGCACCTCCTTGTCACGCCAGGTCTACAGGTAGCACCTAAAACATTTCAGACTTGCTTTCCCAGTGTAAGTTATTATCCAGTGTGCATCAGCAGACCTGTTTCAAAGCCTGTAACTCATCTGTTAATTACATATTACTCCAGAAGAGGTTGGGGTCAGATAATAACCACATCATGGACTGCAGACATTTGGGGAAAAAAAATGGCCAGAAACTGATGGTGACGGAAGATGCTAAACTGGCAGTTTAAAGATGGAACATGCATTATGTATCTAAAAACAACAACAGCCTCTCAGGTCAGTCTGACCTGTCCTGTCCCAGAGAGGTCCTCACCTCACTGAGAAGAAAGCTGTTTAAAACTCCATAAACTCCCTAATAAAATTGTCAATAACAGCAACAATAAAAATGTTACACAGCAGTTAGTGTGAGACTACCATTGTCTTAGAGTAGACCATTAAATAGTAAGAAAATGAGAATGGCTTTCAGGGATTGCTGTGTGTCCAGAGCAAATTCGAAGAAGAGACCTAATAATGTCAGCAAGTTCCCATCTAGAGTTATTCCTCTATGAATGTCTTGTTTTGATTATAGTGATTTCTTCATTTGACAAGACAGAAACGATGCTCAGAAAGGCACCTGGTCCCTAGAGGAAGGTGGCTTTTCTCAGAAAGATGTCAGAAGATGTCTTAAAGAAACCAAAATATTTTCTAGCCTCAGCCTAACCCTGTCACCAAGGAGGCTGCAGTGTACCACCTGAGGACACCTCTTCTTCTTATCCCCTCGCACCTCTTTAGCCAGACCACTGGAGATGGTATTGAAAGGAAAATAAAATTCTTAATCTAGTAGGTCTTCTCCCTCTCTACGTTTTCTAGTTTCACAAAATTTGACACAACAAGGTTCTGAATTTAAATAATAAGAAATTAAGAGAAATCAACCCAATATAACACTTCATATTCTGCTTTACAGCCATTAGAGTCCATTAAAAATTGCCAGAAACACGCAAGAATTTCATATGGTTCCTGATTATCTTGTGGAGTTTATCGTACATGTTTCCTTTGTATATTTCTTGTCACCTACTAGCTGAAAATCTTTTAAAAACCAAAGCCCACCATTGTGGGAAGAGGCTGTAAGGTCTTCCTTACAGCACAGACAAAACACCAGGTCCAGTCTTATAGAAACCAGAGTAGCCCTGCTGCAAAAATCAGGAGAAACATTTCTGTACATGAGTCACTGTAAAGCACATGAGGAATTTAAGGAGCCTTAGGTCAGCAGAATAATCTGAGAGGATACCACAAATTCATTTAACCCATGACAGAGTAATTCACATCACATCATAAAAACTAAAGAGGACCAAAATCACCCTGTTGAATTCACTGATTTCACCACTGAAGATTTTCCCTCCCTTCATATTAATAGAGACCTTGAAGTCTGTAATGGCTGTGATAAGATATGTGGTTACATTGATGTAAATGTACTTTTTCTTATCAATATGCAAACAGGACCCTAATCTATTTATCTCCTTCACATTTTATTTGGGAATGGGGGCAAGGAGGGCTGTCTTTGAAGGCTGCTTTCAAACTTTGGTATCTAATGAAACTAAGTTGACTTCTAAAGCAAATAATAATAATGTGCAAAGAGTATCGTTTTATTATTTCCTTCGTATTTTCCAGGCTTCATCAAACAAGTTTTGAAACAGGCTGGAGCTATACATAGGATTTACCTTTTGCAGAGGGTGTTTGAGTAGGTCAGCCATTACAAACACCCTTGCCAAATTAAGGCCCAGCAATGTTCAGACGTTCCTTGGGAGACCTAATGTATGAAACTAAGTAGGATAATAGTCTTTAATTTTCAAGAGGAAAAGTCACTCTGGAAGATGCTAGGAGGGCTAATGCCAGGGAGCCAATGACTTCCAGACAGTTGCTATCAATTCATTTCAAGAAAAGTTCAGGGGTTTTGATTGCAGGAGACAATGATCTGAGCAATAACAGCTCCTCACTGCCACACGCTGAGATGTGTGAATCTGAGTTGCGTCCCGTGTATGGCTGTAAATCCTCAGCATGGGGATGGCTTTACAAATATGCACTCCTGAGAAAAATAAAGACTGAGGAGGGCATGTCTTGCAGTTGGTATTAGTAGAATCAAATATAGATATTATGAAAATTGAATATTTGCAGTAAATTCATTTGCTCAGTTTCTAGGAACTGGCTACAAAGAATTTAAGAAACTATAATTAAATCCATGGGCATTCTGCAAGGCAAAGAAAGGTTAAAAAGCTGAGAGTTTTTCCACAGAAAAGTTACCTTTTCTTTGTTGCATATACAAAGCAAATCACACCTGCATTTTGGTCACTCACAAACACATAGGTTGATAATTCCTATATTTTGAAGATTTCATTGTGAATGAAATGAATACACACATGGAAATTCATCAGGTATATAACTCTTCTTCAGCTGAAGAATGGGCAGGGTTTGGTTAGCTGCTAGCAAAGGACAGAGAAAACATTTTCAGCAAGTCCTTCCTGACACCTGCCAATAAATGCATCTTGCACACACCTCCGATCTTGACAAAATGAATGTTTTCGCACCCTGACGTATTTTCAGAGGCAAACGCAGTTTTGCAATGTGCAGTACTGCTGAGATATTAAGCTGTGCAGGACACAAAGACCAATAAAAGTTTCCAAAATATTGTACACAGAAGGAAGATTTAATGGGTGAACAGCCTGACCACAGGGGGAGGACACCCCAGGCTCTGGTGTGCTCTCTGGATGGTTCTCAGCCTCGGCCTCCCAAACACATCCAGGGAATCCTTGTAGCTGCCACATACTCCACAATTCACAATTAAAAGTTTATTTTCTGTGCATTTATAAAAGGCTTGACAGGCTGCAAAGGATACATAGAGCCCACTGCTGTGGGACTCAGCCCTAGAGTCCGCATTTGTCTCCTGTGGACCCCAGGAGTGGCAGGATACTGGTGAATGCAGGGTGCTTCTTTTTCAACAAATGGTATCTCCGTCATGATAGCAGCTGTTCTACTCAAAAAATATTCACATATTTGCTTTGATTAATCATAAGAGAACATTACGTGTGTGATTAGTTGCCATTCACAGTGTTCAAATGGGACATTTGTTTTACACCGTGCAATCCCTAGGTCACTGGAGCACCAGATCTCTTTGGTATTACAGACCACTGGTCTTGCACAAATACAGATGTGAATGTTACTGCTTTCCACAGAGAAATTATTTTTGAGCATAATGCTTAAGAGTGTTTACAGTTAAAATACTAACAAAACATTTAGAGGTACACATTTCAATACAGTATATGGGAAACACCTGGCCTCAGAAACATTTGGGTAAAAATTGCTGTCAACCTTCTGTTTGTCAAAAGGGTATATTTATCCTCTGACTTTTTGTCATGACCTTTGCATTCTGAAATGAATTAAAGGTTTATGTGCAGGAATGCAGAGAGCAGGAAATCAGGAAATAGCATGGGAAATGGCTTTCCTGTCCCATTTCGCTGCTTTACGTACTGTAACGTCATCGAGTGCAGAGATTCTGTCAGTTTATGTTGGCATACTTGATTTGGGGTGTGCATGTCATATCTCTTTGTTCTCTGCTGCCGTATTAACAAGATGATCTATTAAAAGACACAGTGTTGATTTAATTTCAGTACAAGACAGCAAGAGACATATCCAGTTTTCAACAGTGATTCGTTTATGTGGTTAACTGAAAAACTAGACATGTTTGAGCTAGTTAGACACAATTAATGCTCACTTTGAACAATTTACCCTTGCATACATTTTTAGAAGTAAAAGCAGAAAGATTTAGTCTAGCCAGGAAGCAGATGATTCACCTGGCATTTTCATTTCACAAATTAATTTTTCTAAAGGAACATTCAATTTGGAAGTAGAGTTCATAAACTGAGAGTGCAAGAAAAGAATTTGTATTTTGTAAACAATTTTCCATGAGACTTCAATGCTTTTAAGCACTAGCACAAAGAACCAGGTGGGCAAAGTGCATGACCCATTTGGTGCTTAACAATCTTATTGAAATGCATTGAGATACTGAGATTGGTAGAATTGCTGGCTCTGGCTCCGGACGGGAGCAACTGTAAGTTGCCTGAACAATTTTAAAATTGCTGCATTGAACTACACGACATACAATAAAATAATTAAAAAAAAATCAATCAAGTTTTCCCAATACCTTACATAAAACTTATGTAAAAAGTAAAACCAGTATGTATTCGGTAACTGCTTTTATGGAGTTAGTAGAAGATGAGATCTCCAAATATCTTAAATATCAAATCCCTTTCACTGGAGTACTTAAATATGAGTGTCAAGATCCAACTTCAAATTAGCTGTACTTTAAAGCTTTGGCTTGGTGGCCTTTAGAATTAAGTGACATCTGTAGAAATCAATGGGAATGGAAAACACTCTGAAACAGCAGAACTCACTCAACACTATAAGATCAAGTTCTTAAAGACAGTCCTGAAACCTTTAATTCTTATTGCCTTTTCCATTGAGGTTGACAGGAATGGCCATATGTAGAACTGTAAGAGGTTTTACACTCAGACTTCTTAGCAATGCTTCACCTTAGGAAAAAGTGGCAAATACCTCCCTAGATGATTACAAAACATATGCTAATCTTGTGTTCAGCTGAGTTTTTCCCCTGTTAACACTACCATGAAGAAAATCTCGATCTGCCTAAATCATTCAGCTTTGTCTCCACCCTCCCCAAAATAGTTTTTGCTATCAATTATATATAGTCAATATCTGGATGGAAAATCAATTTACGACAATTTTTAATATTTTGGCTTATATGTAATTTTAAACAAATAAACCAAAAATAAAACAAAATAGATAAAACATGGAGGTTTTCATCCAGCTGTTTAAATAGGGTATTTGGAAGTAGCTTGCTGTTTACAGGAAGCTCCAAAATAGTAATGTATATTTTTATGCAGTAATTAGCAATTGTTTAATATACCAACTGGGAAGGCAAAGAACAGCATAAACACATAATTGTTACCAGGCAGGGAGAAGTAGAGCATTAGGAGATAGCATAAATAGTCAAACGTGACCTCAAAAGGTCAAAAGAGAACTAAACAATTTTGTCACAGCACTTGCTTATTTAAGTCAATGCAAGTCCAATTTCCTCTCTGCTCCTTTGCCTGGTATTTTATACTGTCCAGTATTATTCTTATTTGACAGAGACACACACAGAACTAGTTGTCCTAAGTACATTTACAAGTTGTTTGTGATTATAAAGCAAGAATAATCCAGAGCATTTTGCAAGTCAGAGAAGACTGTTTTAAACCCAATGTCACGTAAAATGCTGAACTAGAAATGTCCACGTTATATTAATTTCTAACAATGATTTACTGAGGTCAATGACAATAAAAATGCAAGTCAGCTATAGAGGCATTTTGTAACCCAGTTGATTTTTTTTAACCCCCTTTATGCTGTACAAGATTACCCTGGCACTGAGGAGCAACCAAATTAAAAATAAATTTTAAATGTAATCTTTGAAACAAAGAATTTTCACTAAATCCATTCATGTTTGACCCCCCAAAAAGAATCCTCCATTTCAATACAAGGCTAGGATTTCACTGTGGGGGAGTAACCCCTATGTATGAACCACATGGAAGACAGGATTATTTGGTTACACTTTAAATCACGTTCACTTTTAGAGACTGTTCTTCAGAACAAATAGGGTATTTTATCCTCATATTCTTTCTTTTATTATTATTATTATTTTTTTTAAGTTTCCTTGGAGTGATTATAAAAATCACTTAAATCCTGAAGGGGAACTATGCCTCAGTGACAAAACAAATTTGCCACAAATCATTTTACAAAAGAACAGCAGGACTTTAGACCAAACTCGGGAACTGTTCCTATTCATCATTCATTTGTTTTGGAAACTCCACCCTCCTCCTGCCATGTTCAATATCTAATTGGCATTCTGACACTTCAGATAACTAAACATCTGCTGCATGGATGCTTCTTAGAAGTCTTTTGTTCTGTAAGTTGGAGTTCAAGGGATACAACTCACCGATACACTGGATTCATGCCATTGTTAGAGCAACTACTCTCCTTGAATGGAGAGAAAACAGTCAAATAAAAGCATTTTGCACAAATACTTCCCCCTACCCTTCTGATAAGCTTCCTAAGGAGTTGGCGTATTAAAATTCAGATGTCAGAGTACTGCTGCTTCTCAGCTATTTCCGCAGTTTGGAAAGCCAGGGTCTTTGCAAACGTCCTGTTAACAGTTGTTGACAAAAGGTTAATTTCCGTTGCAGTGACAAGAGGGTTTCATCACTGAGTAGAACTGAATGCAGATTATTTATTTATTTATTTTTAATATAGTAGGTCAATTAATGTAAGTGAATGAGATGGTTATCTACCATTCAGGGCTGGTTCAAGACCTTAGCAATAAATGTTTTGAAAGTATTTTGGAACAGAATAGAAAAATAATTATAGATTTGTGAAACCGTATTATTATTAGATCAAGAAATAAATCCTATATAAAATTTTGGGAGTGAGATTTGCATCTATCTGATGCTAGAGCTTCTTTAGCCTAAAGGTTTCATTAGATATATGTGCTCGGCCAATACTACAAACATATTACCTGCATGACAACAGCTTCCAGAGTTTTCAGATCAGCTTCTGTGTGCTATTCAGCCCATGTGAATGAGCACGAGCCACCCATCTTGTGTCCTCACAGATGGACCAGTGAGGCAAAGGCTAGGAGAGGAGGAGGGCATGAGTAGGTACCTCAGCTACAAAGTGTTTTGGAAGACAGCCAAGGATAAAACCCACATCACCAGGGTCCTCATTCTGCTTCACCACTGGATTTTTCACAGCGTCGTTATTACTTAATCACAGCTGAATCTGGCTGTCATCCAGCAGTGATCTCCCTGTTCATAACCACAACAAGGATGTGCCCTTCCCAAGCACAGACTCTTTCTAAAAACAACTTTTTAAACAACTGAAGGACCTGGGGAAAATAAACCCCAAGACCCAGAAGAGGTGCAGACAGTAGCCACACAGCTCTGTCTCTGGATGTGGAGGGCCGGAGCACCATCCACTGCAGACAGCCTTGTCAGAAATCGATGGGACTCCTGCCCAGGTGCTACAGTGGTGCCCTACCTGGCCAGATTTCCAAGCCTTGCTTGGTGCATTTTTTTTCCTCGGGAAATCTAACACACTGACATCAAGTTGCTGTAAGCTGTGTGAGGCAGGTTACAGAGGAGGGCACAATGAATGCCCCGAAAAACCCATTGTGCCCACGCTGCTGCATGAAAAAGACTGCTGAATACACTGCATAGGAAACAACTCACGTCATTGTCCTTCTGCACACACAATCACTCAAATGATGCATGTAAATACGAGATTTTATAGGCACATTCACTTTGCAAATCCTTCCCATCTATTCCAAAAGAGCCACATTGTAAACATTAACAGGCTGATCGTAAGCCTGAATTTAGCAGAAAGGCTTCCAGTAACAGATGAGCAGGACTGAATTAGTCAGACTGACTTCTATATTCCAGATACCCCAGTGATTACAAGCCTGAGATCTTGGCCCTTGAAAGCATTCAAAATGTTTAAAATCTCTTCTGTAACATCTAAATACACCAGCCAACTAGCAGAGGAAGGAGGCAAAACTGTGCTAAGTATCTGTCTAGGCAGAGAAAGGGATGGAAGAAAACATCATAGATACTTATTTAAATGAATGACTCTGCAGGAGCTGGCACAAATGGAACAGGTCACAAAGTCACATTTAATATTTTCCAGTGGTATTTTTGATGAAGGCTTTCTAGTTATAGAGAGCTAGATGAGGTAGGTGAAAGTGGAAGAGCCATTTGTACCTCTTGATGACAACTATGGCTGAAAGCTATCTTGTTCCTTGTTAAATGTTGATTTATATTTAGTGTGGATGAGTCCTGACTGGCGAGGGTGGAGTCAGTGCATGGCTTTGGGAAATCAGGTTTTAATTCCCCACTTTTCTAAGCAAAATCTTCCTTGATCTTGGCCAAGCAACTTCAAAATTGGACCTTTGATAAATATAGTCTAGGCATGTTGAATGCAAAACATGTTTGCATCAAAGCACAAAATTGACAAATCCATTGCATTTCCCCTTATTTTCACAGGGGATAACCTAGTACATGGCTAGGATAATTAAATCCTCTGTGTAACTTTATTGAAGCCAGCTAGCTGGAAGAGCAACACAGCCCCAGGTCTGCTTGGCCAGTCAGGCAGCGACTGCTACCTCCATGGCTGAGACTAGTGGCAGCTCATTGCCAAGAGATTGCAAAATGAACTACATGAGAAATTACATTTGGGAATTTGGTGCAGTCTGGATCTGGACCAGTGTCCCTCATTTTAGTAAGCTCATAAAACATGTTGTACGAGATGAGCTTTATTTCTGCTTCCTGGAAAACTGTAAAATAGCAAATCCTTTTAATGCCATTTTTGTGTCTGCTTTTGAGATTTGAAACCCTATAGCACCATCAGATACATGTCTCTTCACCTGAAAATTCAAAACTCAAAGTAGGACCACTCTCATTTTTCCCATTTGAACACACAGAACTGGCTCCAAGAGGAGGCAGTGTTTCACTGAGTAACCTTCAGTGACATTTCTGCTTCTCCACAACCTTCTGCCTGGAAGTTTTCTGGCTGATAAGTTTTTCTCATAAAGCAAATGAGAGTCTGACATAGTAAGAAGAGGAGTGAGCTGGCCCTCTTTGCCTGCCATGTCTCCAGTTCTGTGCTGCCAGGCTAGTTGGCTCAGGTCTGTGTGGGGATGGCTCAGGTGAAGTACTTCCCAATCAGCTCCCACGTGCATTTATTTATTTATTTATTTATTTTTCTCCACTGCTTGGCTCAAAGGGCCCCTTGAAGCATGTTTTCCTTTCCTTCATGCCCTCCCCCCCCCCCCCATCATGCCTGCACTTATGGCCTCTCGCAGGCCTGGTTTCTGGACATGGTTGTTGGGGCCTTCTGTCAGTCTGTCCAACCCACTTTCTCTTTTTTCCCCCCTGCCTTTTTTTTTTCTTTTCTTGTAAAAAAGAGAGATGAACATCTATGTCAATGAATCCCTGACCTACATAGGCTGACCCTGAGAACTCAGAGATAATACACCAGAGTAAATGAGGTCAAAAATAGTGAAAAAGGCCCCCATGCGGCTAACGTCCTGGCAAGGTTTCGCTAGGCCACGACTTCCTGAGAGCTGCTTGGCTCGTGGATAAGTTTCAACCTCTCTGTGTCCTTTTAAAGGCCTCTCAGATTCTTTACATAAATTTTTGGCATGTTTTATTGCCAAAAAGGGTAACTTGAGCGAGAGGGCAACAAGGGAAGATTTCCTCATACTGTCGTTAGTTCATCCCTCTGCAATGCCGGCACGCTTGAGCGGATGTGCCAAACTTGCTTGTACTGAGGACAACGCGACGCTGTGGCCCTAGTGGCTCTGGCATGCCTTGCCTGCTCTGCCAGGAGGACATTCCCACTGTCCTGCACAAAACACCCAAATGTTCCCTTCAGAGCCACCTGAACAACCTGGAGGTGTGAACGTCCAGCAAGGGAATGCTCACTCCTTCTCATTTGGCGAGACATGGTTTAAAAAAATAAATACACACATATAGATAAGCATAAAACGTTGGCCTGTGCATTTAAGCTGCTCATACCTGGCAACAAGGGTCATATACAAAGCATCCTGAAGCATTTAATTTGAACTGGACAGCTTGTGGCTTTCTCGCATACAAAAAAGAAAAAAAATATCAGTTCACAAAAGAGGTCTGAGAAGCCTTACCTGTCGCTGAGAAAGCAACAGTGCCAGGATCATATATATTCATCCACAGCATGAAACAGGCTTCTTTACTGATGGCAACATAACATCCAGGTGTTAGGCCTCAACCCCACTTCAACTATTGTTTATTGCCATTGCATGGATTAATCCCTGCTGTCAGTCCGGCCTGCAAGATGCTCTCAGAAAGAAAGGTCTGCATAGCATCACGAATGTCAGATCCTGCTTTGATACACTTTATCTTCCCTTATCCCTTCAAACTCACCATGACTACTCTGCCTGACATGCTAAAAATGCTTTAGAATTGGTGCATATAGGCTAAAGTCTGGTTTGAGGAAGAAAAAACCTCCCACCCCCACTTTTTCTTCTTCTTCTTTTTTTTTTTTTTTTTTTTTTTTTTTTTTTTGACAGAAATCATTGTTGATCTGATAAGAAGTTTGTGGAGTATCCAGTTACAAACTGAGAATCCCCAGAGTCGGTGATTCATTAGTAGTTATCCTAGTGTTACAGGAAGTAAACAGCTTTTAGATGTGCATTTTGCATCTAATTATGTCACAGTCCACTGGCCTTCTCAAAGGTGTGTTGTTTTTCAGGGTAATACATTAAAGATAACAGATTTTACAACAACAGCTGGGAAAAAAACAAAAATAGATAAGTCATGGAAGCTTTGTGAAAGAAGTCGGAGATCTTTGCTATGCTGTGAAGACAACTGGGTGTCATTTGGGAGGATGTGAAACTTTATCCAGCAAAAGGTGGCTGTTAAAGCATGTCTATGTTTGTGGCTCATATTCTACTTTGTGGCTCATATTCTACTTCCAGAAGGATCCTCCTGAGTCTATTGGTTTTTGTGCTTCCCCACTAAACAATTAATTTTAGTTAATCACAGAATGTTTCATCTGTTTCAAACCAAGGTACAGTTAAGCTCCACAGAAATCACTGAACATAAATCAAGACAAACTTGGATCCACTTAGCATATTTTAATGAGAACTCCGGAGTAAATATACACTGATGCTGCTAACAGGATGTTGAATGACATTTTTCTGTCCTCAGATTCATTAAAACAAACCATTCTGAATTTGTATCACAGCACGACAAGGCAGAGCTGAGCCCAGTGGGATATCTCCGCTTAGAACTTCTAGTTTACTACTAGGGGTGAGAAGCTGAATTGCTGTGCATTTAAAACTTTTTTTAATTATTTATATTTATTTATTTATTTAAACATAAATTACCCGGTTTTTCAGCCAAGCCAAGTTTATCAGGACTCAGGAAGTGTTTTCTCTTTCAGAGTGGATGCCAATGCATTTTTCCTACCATTGTGCAGGGAGGCTTTACCTGTTGCCTATCTCCTAATCCAGGTACTTATGTCTGTCACCCCAGCAAGGCAGCTAGCATGGCCCCACTTGTGACAAGTACATTGGGACCAGTGCAGAGTGGGGGCAATGTCTGAAACTCTGACACTAGCAATGTGGGAAGAATTTGGGCCTACAGGGAAGAGTTTGGGCCTGCTGAACTCAGGTTATGAACCCCAAGGAGCTACAAGGATAAGCCAAGGACAGCAGAGCCTCCTGACAACAGAGGCCAGTATGGTAGGAGAGGTGTTCCTGCAGGAGTACCGGGATGGCACTGCCTGCTAAAACCTGGTGTGGTCTACGGATGCTATGATTTTCACTTTTTTTCAGAGATGCTGAAAAGAGGACATCAGTGCATTTTGGACACAAACAAGGACATTCCTGTGAATGCTGCCCAGGATGTATTTAAGTAGGAGATGACTGATCCCATTAGTCTGCTAAATCCCAGACTCAGGGGTGTAGAGAGCAGCATTCTTAAGAAACTGGCAATTTCATTCAGCTTTGCTTTAAAAATAAATGAAATTAATAGTCTAAGGTATGTTTAGGCAAATAATTTGATAATGAGTGAAAGTCAAGGGTTTTGCTGAAGTAGATTTCCTCCTGACATATCTTCCAGAATTGTTTCTTACCAATTTTCCAGGAAAAAAAAAAAATTTGTTTTATAACTTTAAAGTACTTCACATCCCTTTTTAATTTAAAAGGCTACTCTTCTGTTATTTTGTTCTCTGTCACAAAAGAAACCATGACGCTGCCATTTGTTGTTCCTGCCCAGCTGAAGGCCATGCCATCAGACTGCCTGTCCTTTCTTCTGCTCTTTTAACACTTCCAGCCACCTCCTACACAGCAGCAGCATGAAATATCTCCCTGCTTTCCCCATTTTTAATGATGGGTAGCAAAGCGAAGCTCCATCACTTACCAGTCCATACACCATCATTTCTGTTGACAGCTGGAAGAACATGTAATGCTGCGGTGCCCTTGACTTCCCAGCAGCACATACACATTCACAGCTGCTTTTTCCTTGATGATCTACCACGCTTCTCTGCCATCACCTCCTTCCATGTCATAACAATCCCCTTGTACTCACTATAAGCAAGGATAGATGTCTGGATAAATGTGCTTTTTCCCAGCTTCTCCTGGACCAGGAAGTAATGGCTGGGAATGGAATAACAGGGTTCAGCTGAGGGATGGGTTTGGTCAATAGTCACTTGGGCTTTTGCCTTTGATTCCTACCTCAAGCACCTACAATGCTATCATGCCACAAACTAAAAACAACACAAATGCACAGGGAACACAACTGCTTTTCCATTTTTTTTCCAATGTGTTTTTTTCTGTTTCTATCAAGGAAAACCCAGACAGATTACATTGCCTCCATCAGCACACTGCCCTAACAGGTCATCTCCTTCTCTCCACTCCACTCATAGAAACCTTAGGAAACTCATCTTCCTTTGGGACTTCTATTTGTCTCTCAAACTTGCTTGAAATTGGTCAAAGTCTTGCAGTGCAGAGGAGGATAAGGGAGATGGGCACACAAACATACACATGAGGAGTACAATCCCCAGGGAATGGCAGCCTCCTTCCTTCCTGCCAGCTTAAGCTATTCCCACCTCTTGCAGCACATGCCCCAGTTCCTCCCACCTACAAAAGGGAAGTTAAATTTTCCTTTCTCACGTGGGCAGGACATCGCTAAGATCTTCAAACTGATTAGCAATGCTCTACAAGGCCATATTACTCCTCCTCTGCAGCTGGACCCTATACCATGAACGCACGAGACATGAATTTAAACAATGTAGGTGTTTTCTTTTGCTTTGTTAAGTCAGCATTTCAGTAATGCAAAGTGAATTAATTTGTTTGAACTCACGGCTAGAATAGTGGTTATATTTCTAAGAAACTACAAAATGAAGGCATTTTAGAAGGCTTTTAAAGAGAAATGTAAAAGCCCTGCTGGCAATGACAAAACAAAGTTTGAGCTTAGAATGGAAAATGGATGGGTTGTAAATAACACTGATGTTAAAACCTCAATTGATTCAGTTCCACAGTTAATCTATTATATTCTTCCAATGGAATTTGTTTTGCTTGAAAGGGATTATATGAAATCATAACCTTCATTAACTTTGACTGATTCTTTTTTTTTTTTTTTAGTAACCAGATGTTTAGTTAGAGCTGATAAAGCATGAAAACCTGCATTCCTCACAGCTTGCTTTGCATGAGTGTGTTGGGTAACGATGACAAATATTAAGGTACAACATTGCTCTTCCTTGCTGACATAGCAGTGACTAATGTGCTTATCAGATTCAGCTGGGAACTGGACTGCCACAAGAAGAGGAAATATGAATAAGTACAAAATGAGCCTAATGGATCCAGAGAGTATTTATAGCTCAGAAGAGACTAAAAAATAAAATATGAACAAATTTGAAGAGAACACATACTGCCATTCTGTGGGGTGAAGGAGGCATCACATGGCTTCTGAGTAGATATGATTGTTATCCAGACTATATATGAAGATAAAAATAAAGCTACAGTTGCTCACAAATACTGAAGGAGCTCCATTCCTTATACATGACTACAAAACTCAGACAAGAGATGGGTTTCTCTGTAGAGGATGTGGTCCAGGAGATCCAGCTGTGCCTGTGAACATTTGAACGTAGTCAACAGGCTTACACAAATTAATGTCCAAGTAGGATTTTTACAAGTATGAGGGGAGAGAATGTTTTTTGTTAGCGGTTCACTGTGAAATTTTCAACCATACTTGGAACCCAAAAGCCTCTGCTGGTTATGGAGAAGTGTGTCATAGTGCTGGCACAAACTGGCTGCTCAGGATAAGTAACTCATACCCTAGCGTAAGAGAGCAGCAGTCCAGTCATCGTATGTGCTGAGCACTGGTATCAGCATTTCTTTGAATAGTGAATTCTACATCTTCTAACAAATGGAAAACGTAACTCAAGCTTTAAGAAATCAATGAAAATGTAGAAGGAAACATCAAGGGTTTTCTTAGCTGAACTTTTTATAAACAGATTAATCATTTCCAGAAATAGAAAATGTCAGTCAGATCATCTTGTTTGACACAAGGTCAGCTTTCTGAAAATAAGGCTAGTGGTATGTCAGATGAGAAGATAAAACAACAGCTTCACATTATGTGAGCCCAAGGTGCAGTTACCTGTGGAGGGATTTCATTTCATTCTTTTCAGTATTCTGCCCAACCCTCCTAGGGACTGAATTGAGAAATGGAGTTCTGTTACTGCTGTTTTTTTAAGGGGTGTTTAAAATACTTGCTACAAAATTCAGAGAAGGGAAAAAAAAGTCTTAATAGACTGGGCCCACGTCAGGATGCAGGCTAGCATTTTTTGAATGGATCTATCTGAAATAATTGGAGAAGTTACCACCCTGGTTTGTTTGCTCCCCCCTCTCAACTAGTTATCACCAACCAAGAGCAGCCCGCAGGAATGGCTTGGGCTGCAAGAGCCTGTCAGTCAGCGCTCTTTGTCCTGACTACTGCAGCTCTGGCATCCCAGCTGTGGCCTGCTCTTCTTCAGGTACTTTTTGTTTACACCTTAATTGTACAATGGTTTGGAAATATAGCTGTATTGTAACGAAGCACTGTTAACTCTCCTCATTTTAAGAGGTATTGGTGCAAAAGTGAATTAAAAATTGTAGTTTTTGTTAAGAAAAATAAAGTTTATCTTTCCATCTATGCCTGATGGAAAGAAAATGTAACATATATCATCTAAGGACTCAAAAATAATTAAACAAGGTAAAAAAAATATTATTTTTTTTTAATTTGTATTTTTTAAATCTCATGATTTAAAATGATGCCTGACAGGAGATATTAATACTTGGATCAGTTATACATGTTTCCTGTCTAGCATTTCCAGCAGTCAAGACCATTCTGTGCCCACTCTCCAAATTTTCAGATATTCCATATAGCCTTGCCTTCAGGCTGTGGGTACTACAGATAATGATAGGAGAGGACAGAAGGAGGAATGTATAATAAAGGTTATTGTCTTTCTAGTGCTCTTCATTAGACTTAGGTCATTTTTTGAGATGAAAATCTACAGCTGTAATATACTTATTAACAAAACTTCAAATGACTTGCAGTGCTTCTGCCGATGAAGATTAATGTCTTACTGTTAATTTTGCCCTCTGAACATGGAATTCAAAGCTCTGCTTTCTGAAATATTGGTTGTGAAGAACACAACCACTAGCATTTGGCCCAAACAATGACCACAGCTGTTTATTGCTCTCCTGGCACATTGCAAGAGCAATTGTTTCGCCAGGAGCTGAAAGAGTCATCCTGTGCAAATGAAGTATGCAATTGCCTGTGCAATCACATGCCTCTTTGAGTACAACTCTCCCTCTGCCACTCATATCTCTGTCTTGTCATTTACTGACACCTCTCATGGGATCAGAAAAGCATTTGGGGGAGAAGTATGTGGGCAGTAGCCTTTTTTTTTTTTTTTTTGTTTTAGGAACTGTCCAAAGGCTTGAATGCCGTTGTAAAGTACATTAATGCAATATGTACACTATGAATATTTACCCTCTCCTTCCCACCTCTCAAAAAAAAAAACAACCTCTCTCTCCATCCTGAAAGCAAGCTATTCCATCTATGTTTTCCTTGGAGGAAGGAGGACAAATGCACAATGACAATGAGGGACTTTACTATTGCACTGCTGGAAGATGTTCAGATGCTTCCTGCCAAGGTCAACTATGTGAGAACTTAAAAAGTATAGGTTCACACTGACGGTAGGTAGAGTCTGGACCATTAATAATTTAACGTATGGTAACTGTGATAAAACTTTGCAGAGGCTAAAAGGCAGCCTATACAAGGATGAGCTAATGAAGTGTCTTAATACAGTCTGTGATACTGATCTCATATGAAAGTGGTCATTTGAGTCATGGCAAGTATGTCTGATGGCTGCAAATCATGGTTTCGACACTTAATGACAGGTTGGCAGGTAGAGGGATTAGCCATGTACAGTTTTATATGTAGCCAGAGACATAGACATATAGTCCTGCAATTAACAGTTTTGCCCTCATTGAGACACCACGTGCATTTTGTAGAATGCAGGTACAGTACTGCCCTGCTGCAAAGCCTTTGAAGTCTGCAGAGATCACGAGGTATTTTAGCTTTTGCCAAAAGTGACAGTGTAATCAGCCATGCCTGAAAAATAATGGGAATTGTCAACAGTTAATAAAACTGTACTTTAAGGGGTTGGATTGATCTCTCTTCAAAGGCAATCTTGCACCTGTGAAAACTTGTCTATGGTAGTATGTATCATTGAATTGTACAATTGTTAGGGCAGTGTAATCATCTGTTTGCACCTACAAAGTTGCAATCCAGCTGACTTCAGGACAGGTGAGCCCAGACCTTCTGTTTCCTGCAGTTTCTTATGATTTTATAGCTTAGAATGGACCATTAAAAGATGAAGAAAGTTCCTGTGGTAACTTATCTGTGACTGCTTAATAAAAAATATGTAAATATTTGCTGAAACAAGACTCGTAAGACAGTGCCCTAGCCCCTAGTTAGGAAAACTAGGAGAACAATAATACATGCAACTCTTTTTTTTCCTTTTACTCCATGAGAAATGAAATAGGTGAAAAACCACAGCTGGATAGGATGGACAGGATCACCTCCAGACAGATTGAGGTACTGTCTCTAAAACAAGTGCTGGCAATAAAACAGGACATAACAAATGGACTTCAGGACTACCAAAGTAAGTGAAAACCAGAAAAGAGACCCTTATGTTCTCCATTTCTTCCTTCTTTGCAGGACAAGGACCTCATGGCTTTTGCACAAGAAGCAACACTTGGAAACAACAATTGCTGAAACTGCTTTAGATGGCACTGGCCTCTCCCATCCTTTCAAAATCTAAACAGAAGTAACATGATACTTAAAACTTCTCATCGCAGGAGACATTTAATGAACCCACAGACTAACTAAGAGACTTAATTTCTTTTTTCCTGCTTTCTTTTCTCCTCCTCTTGCCCAAGCTGGGATGCATTTCTTATGCAATGCTTGTATGAATGACAGCATGCACAAGGCATAGCAGAGGATTTCCACAACACCAGGGCTTGTATTGTGCTGCACCTTATTATCATTCTCTAACCCTGCACATATGGTCATCTTCCATTCTTCTAACTGGTTCCAGGGCCCTGGAATTCAGCATGACCCCTGAGGGCTATTCTAATGCAATCAGTAGGAATACTATATCCAGGGCCAGTCCAAAATCAAAGGCCTGGCCAAAGCCCAGGATAAATTACAGCTGTTATAAAGAAATCACCTTTTCACCTTGGCCCTCATATTCTTTCAGTTTACAGTCATAACTCAGCAAGGCCAGCAACATTTGTCATTAATAAACCTGGTTGGATAAACAAGACTGATGGATTAACAAGTCACATGTAAAGAAATCTGAGAAAGTGAAAAGCTTTAGACAAAAGGTAAGGATAAGCTGAATTTTTCTCTGAGGTAAGAGAAAAAAAATATTTTTGCACATTTTTCTCTACATTATTGTCACTTGTAATATGCTGGCATGACTGACAGCTCTAAGTACAGTAGGTCTGAATAACTACTGAAGAGAAGACACAGGAATGGCCTACGTGGTTCTGGAATGCATGGACAACTGTACAAGCTAGGAGTGTGATGTTAGCAGCCACCTTGGCTTCACTAAGCACACACTTCTTACCTATACTGATTTATTTTTTTTTTAATCATACTCTGACATCATTATTTACCTTTGAACAAAACCTTTTGTGATTTAAAGTGAGAGAAAGGACAGTAGACTTTAAAAATACAGAACTATTTAAGGCCCTAATTGCAAACTGAATTAAAGTGCCCTTCATGAGAATCATTTGATTAACAATATTATACTAAAGCTGTTCCCAAATTTGTACTACCTGCATTTATGTAACTTTGACAATATCTGACTTTCCAGTAATGTAACACAAATACAACATGGCAAGAAAAGCATGCCAGAACCTGAAGGGTTAAAAAAAGAGCTTTTGGAAACCTGTGAGAAAGAGGAAGAACAGATTATATTTCTAGTTCTCTTGGGAAACCCTATGAAGGTATGATTATTCTTTATTAATCCCTCCATGATTTATATTAGCATGATTTTAAAATTATTAAATCTCTGAAAAAAAAAAAAAAAAAGGAAGGTCACATGCTGTAAAATATGTCGTGTATTAATATTTTATATAAGAATATAATAATTTTTTTAAAATAGTTGATTTTCTTTTCTGTAAAGAAATAACGTGGACCAGATTAACAGTACAGTAATGACAAACCTCCATTAATGCTCTTAGATCAGAAATCAGAGGCAGAGGTTCTCTGAAAACACACTGAGAGCAAGGAACGCGACAGCACAGTTGGCTTTAAGAAAGCGATGCCCAGGTGTTCAGAGATGTTTGTATTGAAATTCAAACTGATTGAGAAGTCTGTAATCTCCTTATTTTTGTTTCTGACACAATTTGGTCTAATTAGTCCCAATTTGCCTCTCACTGGTAGAAGTCTCTACGCAGAAGAGAGGGTGGGCTGGCAGTAGCTGTGAATGAATATGCAAACACAACATTAGAGGCTCAAAACAATATCCGGAGGGGGGGAGGTGGAGGAGGGAAGAAATAATTTATTAGGGTTTCGATGGGTGTTTTTTAAACTATCTGGCCTTAAACTGTCTTCATCTGGACATCAGCTGTTTACTCTGCAAACATCCCCACCCAGCCGGCACAATGCGAGGTGCTGCTGCAGAGCAGGCAGCTGCAGAGCACCTTTTGTGTTTTCAATTTAAAGCCTTTGGGTTGATAGTTCACATTAACATGGAGAGAAATATACAACTTGCAAGTTTGAAAAGCAGTTTTTACTCATAAAAACCTTTGATAGTTTAGCCATCTGGTCAGAGTGAAAGAAGCTCATAAAAGAGGCCCAAATCAGGTCAAAGGTCTCTTGCTACGTGGGTCAAGGGGGCCGAGGAGGGTTTGCTGTAGTGGACTTTACTAAAAACTTGTCAGTGAGGATCTTTGACAAATTATGGCACATTCCATGGCTTTTTGGGAAAGTATTTGATTACAGTGTGCAGGAATGTTGTTGATATTTGCAACCTTTAAGGAAAAAGGCGTTTCAATCAGAAGCTTTAAAGATCCTTTACGAATTGTCTTTGGGAGGGAATCTGCACAGGGGAGATTTTTATTTTAGTCTGCCTTATTTTTTTTTCCAGTATAACAAGATTCAGGGGAAAACAAAACAAAAACCTCTCTACTGCAGAAAGCACAAAGGCTTTGACCTTTGATTCAGGTCATTTATTCTTTTAAATGGTCACAAATTATAAAACATCCAATTACTTTTTTTTTTTTTTTTTTTTTCTTCCAACTGTTGGTTAGTGACAAAGCAATAAACAAAACAGGGGGAAAAAATTCAAACTTCTACCTTATTTTTCTGTTTTGTGCACGTCAACCTAGCTAACTACACTGCTTTTATTTGTAGGAGGTTGTTATGAAAAGTAACAGGATTTAAGCAGACTGAGAGCAATTTTCCTGTAAAGGTCTAGAAGAAAGCAGAGGAAATAACATTATTTTTATGAGGTGTTTCATGGCACGGCATTATAACAAGTCATAGTACAGTAGTCATGTTTTGAGGGTCAGGGCTATATCACTAAAAACACAAAAATAATTATGTCAAAAGTTTCCGTTTGTCTTTTCTTCCTGGGGGAGGGGAGGAAGCAGCAGATAAATTGGTTGGTTAAGATACTTATAATATACAATGGTAATGTTACTTCATAGAAATCCACCTATTTCAACTTAAACTTCTAATTGTGCTCGTCATGGACCATGGCCCCCCAAAACTGGACGCATATTCATTTCCCTTCGAGCAAAATCTTCACATATTTTTCTGAAGACTAACATCAACAAGTCAAATAAATAAATTAGGACTTTTGCAACTTACTAAAAATTTGGCTGGTTAGGATGACAGCTTTAAAAACATTTTGCAAGTTCTTGATTTAAAGGTATTTTTGTTGTTTTTAAGGTTGACAGGACAGTTTATATCTACCGTGACTGCAGAGGAGTTTGGTGTTGCAAAATATCTGCTTTTCTTTGCATGCACACAAAGCTGCAGTGTGCTTTTTAGTACACTACCTTTCTTGTGACATCTGAAATTAGACTCTGACCTTAAAACAGTGAAACATCATATCTACTAGTGCAAAACAAAAACGCAGGATTACACCAAAGCAAATAAAGATATGCATCAGTTAGTTGTCACCTGACTGTTTTTTAACAAACATAAATCAGGTTTAATAAGTTGGATTAGTCGTTAAGTTTTCTTTTAAAGGAACTCTGATTTCTGTACATACTATTGACCCTGAAACGACTGTGTGTCACACAAACACACCAATATATCTGACTTCTGCATATACATGTATCTCATACCTCCTGGACGGAATTTATTTTATGTGGAGATTCTCAGGGGATGTAAATCAGCAAAGCCCCATTGATTTCAACAGACCCTTGCTGCTGGGGGCGCACTGATGTATCAGCTGAGGTTTTGCCCTATAGTGTTTATACTGGCTCTAAATAAATAAATAAGAAGCATTAAGAGGTGATTATGTTTAGAGTGCAGCTCTGCTCTTAAGCAGGTTACAGAGTGACAGTTAAATAGAAATCAGGGCTTGTTAACTACTCTTTAACAGACTTTATAATAAATAGGCTTGTCCATTAGTTATAATGAGCGTTGAGGAAGGGCGTTGGCCACACTGTCAGGCTTTCTGAAATTATGAAAGGAAAAAGAAAAGGTGGGAGGGCAAACCCCTGAACTGCTGGAGCTGTGAAATAGTCCTGACCTGAACCACAGGCACAAAATAATCCCTCAACAGAAGAGAGCAGTTGTGCACCCAGTACAGTATTTTGCCTGATTGACAAGCACATTGATACCTTTTCCTCCTCCAGGAAGAACTTTTGTCTTGGAGACCTGCCGGGAATCATGGGCTGGAGAAGACATTACCCATCCTTATGTAGTGATCATTTGCTGACCTTATTTATCGAATTGCAACAGGAAGAAATTACCTTTCTTAAACCTAGAGAAGGTAACTAGCAAATGCTCTTCTTATTCATGTGTCTAATCCCTAAATCCTACTAAACTATTTGCCTCAGTAATATCCACTGCAGTAAATTCCACAGGTTAATCATATACCAAGCACAAGATTATTTTCTTTTATGCATTTTTGTTGCCATATAAAAAGACATTTTAAATTCAACTGCCATTTATTTTTAATCATTAGATGGATAAATACATGTTATTAACCACACTATTTTACTGGTAACACACAGAGAAACATCTCTGACAGTCATGGGGAACCCTAGCAAGATGAATGGAGGTCCCCATGTCCTGTCAAAACCTCAGTGCCGTACCTGTAGGCACAGCTGTAGCATTGGATGAGACAACTGTCAGGATAAGCGCAGTGTCTGGCTGTGACAAAGCAGATGTGCTATAATTTCTCCTGGGAAGGAAAGTTGATTTCTATCACTGAAATTCCTTAGAGATCCATTTGGTTAATGTGGGACATCAGTTGCCCTTTGATGACAGAGCATATATATGCCAGCAGCTGCTCTTTAACTATACCATTACCACAGGAGCTACAGGGACAAGCGGTTGCAGTCTGGCTGCAGAGCGTATGTGGGTCAGTAGCTGATGAAGCTGAAATTTATCATCGGAATGATCCCCAAATGCTTTGCAAGGTGGGAGAATGATTAAGTATGAAGGTAGCACCAAGCAAGGTTTAAAGATTAAGGAAGAACAAGCTCAGATCAGAGGTATTTAAACTCAGATAATGATGTGAAAGCAATGGACAGTACTCTTGGAAAGATGTTAAAGGTTAGAAATACAAGGTTTTACAATACAGAGGCACCTCTTGGATCAGGAAAACCTTTATGCAGTCAGCAACAGACCAAATCAACCCTCAGTCACACTAGGTTAAATCACAAAGTTACTCTCCCTGTGAGAGGGAAGTTGAACTTAACATATTTCCCTTGTTCTCATGTTTGGTTCATTTTGTTTTATTGGCACAGGCAGATTTTACTATCTTGCAACACTCAAACAGAAATAAAACAAACAACGTGTAGGTGTATGTTTATAGTTTCTGCATCTGTAGTCATAAAATTAAAGAACATCACATTATACTGCTTCAACAAACATAGGTCAGGGAAGACTTATTCACAGCACATATCATGGCATTTTCTTACACCTTGGTAATTCACAGAGCTAATGTTGCTCCAAATCAGAGAGCTTTTATCCTCCTTTCCTTTCAAGCCAGGAATCCCACATCCTGGTTGAATACCAGCTTTCAACTGGGCCAAGAAACAAGTAAAAATTATACACACAATTCACATTGCTTTCATTAGTCATGACCCAGTCCTGAGCACACTTCACCTTTCTCTTTTTGAGACTAACCTTTTATATAAGAAAAAACAAAACACCTTGCATCAACAGACTGGGAAATGTTGGATTTACGGTTTTTCATTCAGTTATGGACAGCCTTATTTTTATATACATGTAAAATAGCTCAGACTGAGTGACTTTTCTGATATATACAACAGGAAACACGTAGGAGCTGTGAGAAGTGACTAAGGTTTGAGTCATCCACTTGAAATATTTCTTCCTTCCCAAGAATAGTTTGATACAATATTAATAAATATCTAAACTGCAGAGTAACTGTTGTTTTTAGATGACTATTTGACACAGTCCTATTATTTTATTATTATTATATAAAAAATTATAATCTAACTCATCTACCACTCTACCTTTGTACTTAATGTGGTGGTTAGCATGGGGCCCACCTGCTTAGAAACATCTGATATTCATAATTTTTGACATGACATATCTAACATGACAGACAATTGTTTAGCTGCTATTTTTACCTGATTTACTCTTCTTGTTTTGTTCTGTTGCCTTTTTGTCAGAGTTTTAGATTATCACCTTTCCAGCACAACAAACAAAATGTGGGTGTTGTGATGAACTTATCAATCTCCATTAATTATATCAGCAATGTGGTGAAATCATCTATTCTGTCATCTCTGGAATATTGCTTGGCTTCAGGTTTGGCTCTCCCAATCTGATTTGTAGATACTTATTCTTGCACTTGTGACCTCCTGATTGGATTATTGGAATTCTTTGCTGACAGCTCTTCCTGATAAGGTCTTGCACAGGATTCAATTAATCCAAATGCAGTAGTGAAGAAATTCTGTTAAACAACTGCTCTCTTCTTGTGATCTATGTAACTCTGTACTACCCTGATGGGGCTATGTTTCAAGCAGCTGTAGAGGCAGCCCGTACTGTATCAGGAGCCAGCAAACATCTCACTCTTTAGCACTCTTATCTCTTTCATCTGCTTTCTTCCTGGCTCCACAGTAAGATGTGCTGACCTTTTGAGTGCTCTTCATCTCTTTATCTACTGACCTCCCACTTACTATTTGTCCTAAGTATTAAAATCATTTCATCCCCAATATCACTGAAATGAAGACACAAAGTTTCCCCCTTCAGACTTTGCAATGTATTACTCAGCTTTTCAGTCTACCAGCTTGGGTTTTCATATTAAATATCATGTACTGCCCTATATGAAACTGAGATCACTGTGGTCTTCCCACTCCTAGTGTCCTTGTCCAGGAGGACAGACAGTCCTCAGTAAAAGCTTGCAGGCCCTTATGACAGATCTATAGTGGAATTGTAGTGCTGGATCCAAGTTCTTCAAGAGTTTCCCTAAGTCCTTTACTTATTGCAACAGAAATGGAGTTTTAACATGATCCTAAGTCTTTTAAGATGCTTGGAAAAGGTGAATACACTCAAAATTCAGAAATTTGAATACATTAAACGAAAACTTCAAAAACATTTTTCTAAGATTACATTGTATATTCTCAAAATTTAATTTGTAATACATGAAAAACTCTTGCTTGTACCTCAAGATAGGTAGAACCTGTGAAGCAGCCTGTAGTGCATGCAGGCACTGCAGTCAAACATCCTAGACAACCTTTCTGCTTGATCAAATTTTGAAGCATAAAGCTTGGAACCAGCTCCCAAGAAAAACAACTGACAGACTCGAGTGCGGTATTTATCTCGGCCTTTGTCAAGAAAAGAAAGAAAAAAGGCTGGATGACACCTGCTTTTACACAGAATTTGACTGCTTTCTCTGGGATGGTAAGTGATGCTGAATGCATGCACAGATCTCTCCCAAACTAAGAGCAGAATTTCTCTCTTATTTTCCGTATCACTTTATAAAAAATCTTTAATCATTTTTAATAACCTGTTGTAACAACAGGTATGACAGGTTATTAAACAGGTATTTTATATCACAGTTTCAGCCTACTAAATTATCTGACTTCACTGACATAAACAGAAGGTAAAACTATTTCTATTATTCTGCATGGAGCATAGATTAAGTTTATGAGTCAAAACATCAATTGGGACAAAGAAACACGGTTCTAAACTAACACAAAACCTTTTTTTCAGCTTCCCAATCTTATTTTCAGTATGCAGTGGATTGGAGAAGTTGGCAAGCCAAAATACTGCATCCGTTTGTATTAAACAAAGACAAGAAGCTGGAGGTTATCCATGCTGTGGGCAGCCACGTGTCCACACGCACTGCTTGCACACAACCTGTGCAAATATTTTGAGAATTCCAGAGCCTATAGTGTGTGTGGGAGGGACAAGGGGACCCTCATGAATCTTCCTAGTAAATCCTGAGGCTTATCAAATATTTATCAAAACTTAGCAGTTGTTTTGCCAAGGGTTTATGATAGATAGAATTTAGATAACTTCTAAAAATTAGGAGTGGATAATGAAGTTCACACAAGGAATTTGTTGTTGCTGTTCAAGAGTGTTGTCTGGCACAGAGTTCAAGGGTCCTGGCCTACTGATATTTAAAGAAACTAACATTACACTCCAAACTTCAGCAGAGTGTATTTTACACTAGAGGAAAGCAAGCTTGTGTCAACCAAGCGTAATGTAACCCAGAGCACACTACTGTCCAGTGTGGGGCTGCTCCAGGAAAGCTTGGGAACTTCACAAACATTGATGCTGGAGGACTTTGCTTATAAACAAAGCAGACAAGCCACTACATTCAGTATCTGCAGAACTAAACTAGCTACTTCTCACTAGTGCTAATTCAGTGGCGTATTTGTCTATTGTACCTTTTTGAGTTCTTCATCAGTCCAGCATCCCAGCTGGGCACACCAGGCCTGCCCTGCAAGGGTAACCAGACACTGACCAGAACACATGCCTCTGTGGCTGGTTTCCATAGAATGGAAACAGAGGTGGATGTGCTAGCATCCATAAAAGCAGAGTATACTGTGGCTTCTTTTTTCACAAGTAAGATGTTCCCAGCCAGCAGATTATAAACGCCATGCTTCGTTACGTTTTAAACAATAAAAATGAATGACCCATCTCCAGCAAGTGTCATATTTCTGGAAGGGAGGATAACCTGTGTGGTTAGGAACATGTCCTAAATCTATCTGCTCCATTAACCTTTGGAAGTTGGAGTAGTTCTAAGGGTTGAGAAGCAATTAATATCTTGTAGGCAACAACATTCTTGAATGGATGACCCAGGATTTCAGTTACACCTGAGCAGAAAGTAATACCTCACCAAGCTCTCACAAAGAAAAAACCTCATTTGAAAGTGCAGTGAGAGGTCATAAAAATTGTGGATTACTTTAGTTAGTCATTTGTAACAGGTAAATGCATGAGTATAACTTCCTGGAGTGGGGGGAAAGGTCTTTATGATTTTTCCAGGGTTATGAATACATAAATAACAATGGTCACTTAAGAAGGACAGAAGCTTTGGGATTAACCTTTCCACACATTTCTAAGTAACCTGTTGACCCAGTAAAAGATTTTTTCTTGTTTGCTCTCCACATCAATCATATCTATAGGAGATGTAAACATTTCACCATCTAGTTCAAAATGAAAACCAGAAAATAATCACTCAACCTTTACAAATAGTTGTTTACACTCAAGCTGCCTTTTGGTAAATGCATTACTACAGGAATTCTTGTGTAAGAAATTAATAGCTTTAGCCATGTCATGGATTACTCCCATTTCAGAAATAAATCCATTCTGCCCAGCAGGCTTACCAAGAGCTTCCTCAGTGCTTGGAGTACAAGAAATCTGTTCTCTGCCATGGAAGCTTCTTTCAAGCTGTTTGTTTCTCCAAGGTGGAGAGAAATTGCCCACCCCACCATGCCACATCCCAGAGTGGCTCCCCCCCCCCCCCCCCCCCATGTCCCTGTGAAGGCCCCAGTGTGCAGCTGGCCACTGGGAGCCCACGCAGTGTGGTTGTTAATAACAGGCCTGAACATCAATCAGTACAAAAATGGGCATTCAAGATTAAATACATTCTAGTAGCTATTGCTACTAGAAGACTTCGAGCCATGATGCACAAGATATTATCTCCCTTATTAAATTCTACAACACGTGAGTTTGCCTGAGGAGAAGAGCAACCCAGATGATTCAGGCTAGGTTACTATGTGCCAATGTCTGGAGTTTATGGATTACTTACAAGGCTTTCCCGCACAAGTTTTCTGACAAAAATAGAATTCCTCATCCAAAGTGGTCAAATCAGATTGCTAATCCAGCATTCCATGAAGACAAAGTCTATTTTCCACTGGCATTGGGATGGGCCTTTGTTGCCTACCAATTGTTGAGTAAGAACTAATTAAACTGTCTCTGCTTACCCAGGAGAGTTCTGCTCATTGTTGATTTGTAAACACAGCTATTATTTATAATTCATGAGTCAGACATAGAGACAAAAATCCTTTCTACTGGTGCTTTAGAGGAGCCTTCATCATCCAGTAAATAACCAGTGAGCAAAGTTCGTTGTTCTGAACCAAAAATCATCTCCAGACCAATGACCCTGTCTTAATCACAGAGAGTTTATCAGTCTCCTAATAATACATCAAACTTCACTTAAACTGGACAAATTCTGCCTCTTTGCACAAGCTTTTAGAGTGCAAGGTATTTCTTTCAGCTTTAGTTTGCTCTGGTTTTGCTTGCACATTTTCAAAGTAGGCCTTTAACTCAGGTGCTCGGCCACTTTCTCCAAAGGGTGCCCATCTCTTCCCGCTGACTTTGTAGGGCATCCTGATGAATGTCCACTTTAAACCGTGGTCCAATATCACAAACCATTCAGCAAGGATAAACAGTTTATGGTGGCACTGCCATCTCAACTGTCCCTCATGTTGGGCCCTGCCCTCCATCTTTCCATCCCTCCCACTGAGCTGCACTGTGAACTCTATCAAGAAAGTGGTTCAAACTGTAAAAAAAAAATATCTGCACTTTCTTAGGCCAATTTATGTTCCTCAAACTGCTTCTCAACACAGCCTAGCAACTGTATTGACCTACCAGAGGGGCCAGCACATAACAGTGAGATTGAAAATGACGGAGAAAGGAGCTGCTGATGAAGCTGCCATTTCCTTGCAGTTCAATTTCCATTTGCAGTTTCATTTTTCCATTTCAATGCATGAGCTGAGGTGCCCCACGAAGCCTCAGCACCAGTGAGGTGAAACCAGTGAAAGAAGGATCACTGACTTCTATGGGTTCTGAATAAGTAATTTTGAATCCAAGCTAATTAAAGCAATGGTATGGCTGAACTCATGCTACCTACAGCCAGCTGCATTTATGGTATCACAGAAATTGCAATATTTACATTACAATCAGCCAGGTTTATCAAAAATAGTAGGTACAGTGTTGGAGAAATAGCAACCACTAACCACCAGGTTGTACCTGTAACTTGTGCATCCCTTTTCCATGACTAGATATAGTCATGAATCAATTAAAACCTAAGTGTAATTGTTTAATTAACAGTGCCATTTGATGCTTGCAAATAAATGCACATCCTAATTCAAAGTAATCAGAATGGAGACTTCAAAAAATCGAAGTTTGCAAGCATAACAATTCCACAGAAAAAGATGTTTGCAATTGTAGCTATTTTTTTAACTTAAAATACTGAAATACCATATATACTTAGGATATCAGTTTGGCAAGCATGACATGCCACAGCTATTCCATATGCTACAAAAGAGTAATGTTTCTATTTGAAGATGACAAATAGACATAAACAGACATAAAAAAGATGATATATTTTTACTGTAAAGGATGGCTAAGCACTGGAGTCAGAGATACTATCAGTTCCCTTCAGCCCCAACAGCCTTCTTTAAAGCAGCCTCTGAGCTCTTTGCAATCGTTAGTGGCTTTTTAGCCCTATAGCAATCTAGAAAAACAAAAAGCCACATCTACACTATAGGGGAGAAGGCTGAAGTACACGGTGGGCTGTGTAAATTGCCCAAGGTGAAAAAAATAAATCTGTGACAAGGCTGATATGCTGCATGACTTGTGCCTTTTAAATAAAAATTACCAAATCTCAAGACAACTTAATTTCTGCCATATACCATCCCCACTAGTGCAAGTGAGCTGTGCTGAGAAAAACTACAGAGGTCTCCTTCCCCTCATATCTGCCGGCAAAGGAAACGGGGTTGTGATGCAGAGAAACTTAACATCACATTTTAGATTAGCTTGAGGATGGGTCAAATGTGCCCAGTGAATATCTTCCTGCTTCCTTCCATAAAGGAACCCTCACAATGGATATAAGGCAACATTATTTGTCATCTTGTTGTAATAAAGGACATTTCTTCACTACTTTAATGACAATGGGGGTTTCTCACCCTCCCAATTTAAATAGGTTATCTCAAATATTTTATTATGGAGGTCTGGCCAACATGCATTTGACTTACAGTGTTAACAGAAGCCAAAAACCTCCTGCTGCCGCTCCAGGGCTCAGAGCCCACCACCACGGCTGGTATGTTAACATAAATAGGAAAGGATAATTCACCTTCAAATGCTGAGCTGCAAACTGTGAAAGGAACAGATATGCTTCCTGTGCTGCCCTCCGCTCCGGGGGCGATACCCTTTGATTTCAAGATTTCAGTTCAGCGTACAATGAACCGTGTCTGGTGGTGTCTGAACTCAACACCAGGGAAGAGCGCAGCCCCTTGGTATTGCAACCCCTTCTTCCCTCTCCTTTCCCCTATGCAAGTTTCCCTTTGGCTTGCACTGTACTGTACAGGCAGTATTTCAGCTTCTCTTCAAAACAGTCACAATTAAAATCTTCCTTAAGAAACACCCCTTGCCCCCTTTCGATCCTTCCCCCGCTGCACACCTTTTCCTTGTGCTTGAGGGACATGGAAAAAGTGCAAGAGTTGGCAACACTGAAAATAAGCATTGCCTTTAGGTTAACATAACATAGGAATTCCCAGGCAGTTAGGATTTATATTTAGCTCTATCACATTGGAGAGTAATTTAAATCCGGTCCATTAAGTCACAAAATAATGGTTATCACAGGTATTTTTCAAGGAGGCCAATAAATGAAACAAATAGGCTAACAAGGAAGAAATTCAGCACAGTGGAGAAAACAACAACAAAAATTCCTTGCTTTGAAGGTGCAAAACTAGATTCTTGGTTAATAAAGCAGATGCTTTTATTAATGTCCAGAGAACAGCTGAAGTGGGGCAATAATTGGCAGGGACTGACCTTGGGCTAATTTGAACAAACTAAATTCAAAGGAAACTTGTGCTTCCATGAAGCACTTCTCTCTCTATTCACATCCTGCTATTCCAAGCACAAAATTATTTTTTTAAAAAAATCTATACTACGAAAGGGTTTGAGGTTTTGACATTGTTGAATCATTCCTCTAAAAACAAACTTTGGGGTTTTGCTTTTTTTCCCTCAGAACATAGACGTTGCCAAAAGTTCCCACAAGTTAAATGACAGAGCTGTCTTCAAATGGCAACAGTACCAAAGCTTACTGCTAATGAGTTGCAGATCTGCATCATAATTGAACATCCAGATTTCCATTTACAAAAGAAGGATGTGGTCAACAAGAACAAATACTGCCACAGAGCCAAAAAAATAATAATTAAGAAGAAATTTACAGAGTCGAGAGTACAGTAACTGACATAAATATCGGTCTAATTGCTGAAGACACGACGCATGAAAAGACTAATCAATATGGTCAACGTTTCATTGTTTGTCTGACTCCAGAAATGATATGTGGTAATATCAGCTTTAATTGTACAATCTCCGAGAAATGTTTGTGATGGTGTTTTCACGCTTCTTTTCCCCTTTAAATAGCAAAATACTTGGGAAGTTATTTTCCTTCTACAAGTAACAACGCATGCACACACACACAAAGAAGAGAGGGAAAAAATGACACAAATAAAAGAAATTAAGCTTGCCATAATGTCTGTGTTTCATGTTAACAGGCTCACTGTCCTGCTGGGTTGTCCATAATACTCTATCACAAGCACTGTCAGGGGCCCATGCTGGGTGGCTAATTAAAACAATTACAAAGACAAAGAAGGTATCAATAGCATTCCAAGCAGCAAACAAAGAGATAAAGTAGTGAAGATTTAAATCATCAATGGTTGATCTCTCCAGGACAGTTTTGATGTGGGGACCACGTCCCCAACACTCTCTCCTCTCAAACCCGAGGAGCTGGCTGCTTCACTTTGTGTTATTTCATTACAAAAGGTGTGCGAATGGTTAGATCTTTAAAAACACTTTCTAAAAAATCGCAGTGAAGTAAGTCTCTGTCTGCTTGGAAATTTCTGCCTTGCACACTTGGGATAGTGTTGTATTCAGTTTTACAAGATATTTGTTTTTAAAGCTCACTAAACAGATTATGGCTTTTACTCACAGAAAAACATCACATCTCTTTTCTACCAGCAATTACAGAGATAAAATAGAAATGCTTCGGTTTTAATTCTAGGTTTTCACAGGCAGGGAGGATAAACATATATCATGGAGGGAATCAATAGAAGGAGAATAGATGGCTGCATAAATTAGGCAAGTTCCTCAGATTCTGTTAAAGATTTTCTCAAAAGTTTTGATAAAGACAATTCCACAGAGTAGTCTAAATATAGAAAAATGGTAAGCAATCCTGAAGTGTTTGCAAGCCAAGCTGTAGTAATACTTTAGACAAACATGCTTACCTTGATTGAAGAGTGTAAACAGTAACAGTTGTTTTTCTCATACACTAAAATAAAGGCAGCTTCTTTAAAAGAGCTGTTCCATTTCATACAATCTATATGCCCCAACACAAAATGTTACTTTACGGAAAACCACTTTTCATCAAAAGCTTTTGTTACACTGATTTAATTATCTACAGGATAGTTTACACAACGCTCACTTAGAACTATATAGCAATGGTAGTTTTGTATAGGCAAAATGTTATGTGAGTTTACAGGAGTTTCATTTGCTAAATTAATCAGAGTAAACCAAACAGCAGAGCTGGGCGTGCCAGCTCTGACTTCCACTCAGCTGTTCTTTTAATCATCAGGATAAAGAGCCAAAAACTCCAATTAGCCAAGAAGAAACCTTGAGGGGCAATGACAGCTTTTTCTGATTGCTTCCTCTGATGGAAGAAAAGTGATTGGGAATGCAATAGTTAGAGAGAAAACAGCAACTGAAGCACACACACACATATTTATAGGCAAGGAAACCTACAAATATGAGCTATTTTTCTAAAGATATGTGCCTAAAAACATGCCTTTAATAAACCTGTAACAAAAACTTGTATTATACTGTCTTCATAGGTGTGCAGTTCCCTTCTAAACATCTACTACAATTGTTAAGAAGGCACAACCTCCCTACCCATGTCTGAAAATTTGAAGACTAAGTAAAGGATGGTAAAAAATAATTAAATTCTATTAAAAAAATACATTCTGACACCTCTGTAGACAAACCAAAAAAAAAAAAAAAAAAAAGGAAAGAAGATAATTTTTAAAAAGTCCACAGAGTCCGTTTGCATACATTTCTGTATGTGCAGTTCTGCAGTGATGCTGAAAGAGCCCCACAACAAGCAAGACAGAACAGAACGTAGTTTTGTAACTTAAACATTTTTTTACTTGTCATTGGTTATTGGTTTTATTGCCTAAGCATGCCAAAGTGTAATGGGGAAAAAAAAAAAAAAAAAGCTATGAATTAGGCTACCAGAGCAGCCCTAACAATTTATTTCAAGTGAATTGAACGACAGGTAAGATCTACTTGATTTTTTTTTTTTAGTACATCCAAATCTTAATATGTGATTCCGGTCAAATTTCAAGGAATGATCATTGTTATTATTCTTTCAAGCAAAAGCTCCATGAAACCCCAATTTCTATTGGGAGATTTGCTACTAATGTTAAACTAACTTTGCATGAGCATGGTATAAATAACCTGAGGATTTCTTAAATGAATGACTCTCAAACATCAGAAGGATTGAGCTGACACTAAACTGTTTGACTACATGCTTCTTTGCCAAATAGGAAAAACTAAAAAAAAAACACATATTACTCTTAATTCAGAAACATAAGTAAAGGATGAATTCATTTAAAACCTCAAAAGTCTTCTCATTGAACTGAATCTAATTTGTTACTTGGAATCCAAACCAACAAAACTGGCACCGTTTAGATTTTATGGTAATCATTTTGCACAGCTGTAAAACAACAGCCTTCCAGATGCACACAGAGATTATTGCACAAGGCTGCTCACTTCATAAGCTTGATAACAGAAGATGATTTCAGCAATTTCTGCCATTTTTGTATGCGTAAGGAGGGAGGACAGAAAATACGCTTCCTTGTTTTATTGGGGGTTCATAGGTACATTACAGTTCCCATGTTCCCAGCCCACTGGTATAAAAGCTGCCGACGTCCTCACCAGCGTGTTGTATATCTGCCTCCATTGACCACCTATAAATCCCGCCACTTTAAGCACTGCTCCCATGTCATCGCGCTGACTTCCCCCATTGATCTATTTATTCTGTAGTTGATATCTTGAACAAGAGAGGAAGATTAGGCTTAGGAGTAAATGTGAGGTCACTGAATCAAAGTGAAGTAGAAAAAATTGGGAGGTTTGCTGGCCACGTGTGTGTTGTGTATTAAAGCTGTCACTCCCAAAGCAAAATCTTCCTTTATACATTGCCTTGGGCGTTCCTCCCTATACCTGCTTTTTAGAGCCTCTGTTGGCCATTCTGTTTTTAACACGAGAAACACGTGAACTTGTTTTCTTAGTTACAAAGTTGCAGATATTAGCAAAATTACATCATACAGATTTCCAAAGAGGTTCCACACACTCCATTTTCTGAGAAAAACAAAACTCATCCCTGAATTTTATTAACCAGTGTAATTGCTTTTAACACATCGGGAAGAAAGGCAAGGACTTTAAGCCCTGTTTGTATAATAATGGAAACATTGTGGTTTCTATTGGGGCTAACTTAAAACATCACATCTTTTGTCTCTGGCCACCAGCAGCAGCTATATAATCCCTTAACCACAATGGTGATCTGCCTTAGCTACTGTCTAAATTCTTGCCAAGCTTTTCATCATATGCACAGAAGAGAGATTAAATTCATATAACAGTTAACTTCAGTTCATACAGCTGCTTGTAAAAACTGCTTAGTCAAGCACGTAGGTCAGTTTTGTGATAAATATCTGAATCCAGTGAAGACCATTAAATCTAACTCCTTGCCTAAACATGTGTTACAGTCAGAGGTGCAGTTTGCTGTGATTCAGTGCTTGTACAAGCTGCAATTGAAGATCTGGCCAGAAGACTTCCCTACAAGAACTGATTTGCTGCCAGTCATTGGTTATGAAGAACACTATATGCAAGTGTGAAAACAGCCTATATGTGCATATTTGAGAACCCTGACTGTTTCATTTCACAGACAAAGGGAACTGATATCAGAAGGGAATGAAAACATTTTTAATGCTTAGGGAAGTTCTTAAAGATTTTTTTGAGAGTTTAGGGAGTGTTTACAATTTCCTACTTTCATGACAAAGAAGCAAGGCAGGATCCCATAGTTATGCTTTTATTACTGTGATAAAGATGGCTTTATTTTTATGGAGGCATGCTTATGGAGTACACAATACCTATAAATTGCAATTCTCAGAAGTGTTACAGCTGCGTTGAGCTCCTGTAGCATGTTCCTGGGTATGAATGAAACTTTATATTAACACAATTGTTTTTTGAGCACACTGCTGGGTTGAGCAGAGGGTGAAAGAAGTGACCATGCACCACTTCCATGGTGGGCAGCCTGGCTCTTGGAGCTCCTATTTTCCCACAGCTGCAAAATACACAAGGAGCAGTATGCATCAAATTAAATTCATGCTATGTCTGCTTCATATTCTTCTGTGAGCTACACGCTAATCTTACAAGAACTAAAAACTCACTTTAGAGGTCTGATACTTTTCCTTCTCCCAGAAAAAATGGTGCAAGGACCAGCCACTTAACTAACATTTATGGTGGCAAAAGATATAAGTGACAACATGAAATGGGGAATGAAAAAGGAACAACTCAAAATAAGTAGCTGCTGCAGTTAATGCTTGGGAATCACCTGTAAGCTTCAGAGATGCCCTTGTTCCCTACTGTAGGGTTAGGAAACAACTTCTCTTTGAGAGGAGAAATTCCTCATATGATAAAGAAATCAGATGCTGAACTGCAATGTGGGCTGTGCCAAAATGTGCTGTACAACAGGCAAGCCCAAGGAACCACATGCTGCCAGAGCTTCATCTGCTGGGCTGCCACAGGTCTGCAGGTGCCACCTGAGGAGAGCAAGCCCTTGGGCTTGGGCCCCCGCTTCTAGGACTCTTTCTATATTTTGTCCAAAGACTGTTCAATATAAGTCACAGAAAGCCCTAGAAGCAGGGCCCTGAGACGTGTATCTGTGTGTTTCTTGCAAGAGAAGAGGCTGCTTAGCTCAGGGCACACAGTGCACTGATGGATGAAGCTGCATCCACATCCATTGCAACAGAAAGTAGAAGTCACAAGCTATTGGAAAGAGCCAACACTGAGAAAATAACACAAGAGTATATAACCGTATCTCTTGGCAGCATTCATCTAAAGGAGGAGGATGAAGCCTCTTCTAACAAGGAAAATTGTTATTATTTTTCTGGGTTTTCAGCTACGTGTGAACACAGGTACAACACTGCTGGCCTCCACAGAGTTTTTGGGATGTACTGAAGTTATCCTCAGCATTTCCTCTTGGCCCAGTTTAGTTAGTGCTTTATACTCGCACAACCTTTTTCATCCGTCTTGTCATGGGCTGCTGGATGCTCTCCCTGCAGCCAGCAAGAGGCCTTGCACCTCTAGCAGCATTTGAGCCCTCACGCCAGAGGCATTACACCAACATCACAGCCTCATGCCTCTGCAATGGGGATTGGATCTGGCCAAACACTCATTTTTTCCTGCAGCTCCAAGATCTCCAGATGTAGTGCTCATACAGTTGCACACTTTTGTGACCACACAACTGCTGTGATTTGCTCTTCCTCAGGGCAATAATGGTTTAGCAGTGTCTGTCAAGGCTTTGTCTTGGATCACTTCAACAGTCAGAGCATCCTCCTAGCAGAATTCCCATGTGGATTAAAATTAAAGTTGCTAAATAACAGAAGAACTGAAGCTGCTGTGTTTTAGACAGTTCTAATAGACATCAAATTAAGAATTCCCTGAGAAATCATTCCTTCTACTTTTAATAGCAGCTTCAGAGTTAGAGCCCTTTTATATTTAATCAACCTGCTTAAAATTCTTGCCTCCAGCAGGAAAGAATCTCAATCAGAGGGAGACAAACATTCATTAAGCCATGTACAATAAACCTGCTCTGCAGCTGAAGTGCTATTAATATCATTTTACAGAAAGAGGAAATAGAAGAATAGTGAGATGGGAGTAACTTGCTTGGGGTCACAAAAAGGTTCATGAAAGCATGGTAGAGCAGTAAACCTTGAATCAGAGACCTCTGCTATAAACCTGAGCTAGCATGCTCTTAGTATTCTTTTCCACACTGCCTGTGGTTTACTATTAATTAATATTTAAAAAAATAAAAATGCAACAAAGCTTATAAAGCGTGAATACATTGATTTCTTGAAGATCTAAACTTTTAACACATTTTAAATTTCACTTTACAAAACAAAAGCACTTATTTTTATTCTTGCTTATTTTCCTCCAGTGAAGATCGGAATCTGACTACAGCATTTTCTGTACCGGCAAAACAGTGCCAAGATAAGTGTGCTGCGAGTCAGTTTTGAGTGAAGGAGCCAGAACTTGAGCTGTATGTTGATAGCCTTGTTGACTTATGACTTGTCACATCACCTCAGCTTCTAGTATGCAACTCAGGGCTGTCCTGTTTGCTACTGGGAATATATTATACAGGAACAGCAGAGATCTCTTGCAAGAGGCACTAGGTGATGCCTACAACCACATGAAATAATTCTACTGGTAAAGAATTAGCATGCAGACCAGATGCCAACTAATTAAACACCCACAGAATTATGCAAAAATAGCGTAGGGCTAATGATTCTGTGAGACAGGGTAGTAGAATAGGAGAACAACTGGAGATCAACAGATTTGACAGGCTTTGTACCTCAGTAAAATATGCTTTAAGCTTGGAAAGTTATTGGTATATTTTACCTGTTATATGAACATACAGATATGGAATTGCTCATTCTATATTATTTTGGCTAGAGAGTAAGTAGTAATTTAGTGCAGGGTCAGCTGAAACTGTAGCATCTGATAAGACATTAAGAAAAATCATAGACTTTTTTTTTTTTTTTTTTTACAGAAGTATGATATATATATATATATATATATTTAATAGCTTCAGATATAGGTAAAAGAACAGATAGAGTATTTTTCCCCAGGTGGTTTGCCTGGTGCTCAGGAGAGATGCAGAGTCCTAATGCACTAGAGTAAAAACTGTGCTATTTTCATGCCTTCGCAGCACCCAACCTCTTGGTAATTGAAAAAACAGCTCCAGCACCCATCCCAGCTATATGGATGTCAGCATCATGGCTGCTGCTGCAGATCTAATTTAAAGATCACTGGAATTTGTTGGTGGTCTCTCTTATGTTGGTACCATCCTGAACTTTACCAACAAGATCTGAAACAATGAAGAACTAAAGAATCAGCGGTCCAAGGCCTGGTGCTGGTTATCACACATCATCTGGTTTAGGATGGGCTTAGATCACTGCAGATGTAAAATAGACCATCAACACTGTTTACAGGGGTTTGCACTTAGGGATTTTACCACAGCTGCCATCCTTACAGTCAGTTGCAGCAGCACAGGGGATAAGGAGTAAGGTTGTGCCAGCCTTCAGCTGACTCCTGGGGCACCCAGAAGACCCCCACAGAATCCTGTGGTACCAGGCAAGGAACCCTTGGAAGCAGGCTCCTACACAAGAGCCTTCTACCTGTCTCCATTTTATCCCTCCTTACACAGTCCCAGTACAAATATCTTAGTGCAGAAACTGAAAAGCCATCACAGCACTGCATCCAAAGGAACTGTATTGTAACCAGGTCTTAAAGCAAAACAGGGGAAACCAGCAAACTCTTGAAATGAGCAGAATTGAAGACTAAAACCACAGGGGTAACTTTGGCAACTTAGTACAAGGCATGAGGAGATCATGGCACAGTGGGAAATGGAAACAACAAAAGTTGGATGGTGCTGAAAGCAAGAGGAGTAAAAGAGCCACGGAAAGCTTACGCAGTACGGCAGCGCTCAGCTGCCCCCTTGCAATGTGCTGTTTCACGTAGCTCCCCCGAGCTCTCCCTTGCCTTCTGCGCTTCCCCTTTCTGCAGGTTAGTTGTCCCTGCAGAAGGAAATAAAAACTAAAAGGACTTTTAGTTGACTTAATTAATGCCTGTAACACTAGCCAATTGACATCAGCACCTTGTCTGTCACTCACTGTAGGAGGGGGAGATGTGTTAAAAATAACAGCCTATTTCCGCTTCTCCAGCCTGAGCTCTGCTGCAAACCAGCAGAAAAAGCCAAGGCCAAGTCAGTTAGTGACATCTTAAGGCTACTTACAGAACTGGCTATGTATTTTCTTTGCTGTATTTTGCACATAAGAACCAGAACACTGTTGTTCCTCAGGGTATTTACAGCCAGTAGCACCTGGGCATTGCTCGATCACCAGGTGGGGTACCCAGAGGCTGCTGCTGAGGCACACAGCTCAAAGAAGTCTCAGCTAACTTCAAAATCATCATTCAACAGCTTTTCTACTTAAAAATCTGACAAAGACTGCTTCTAAACTAAGCACAGATGGACAGAAAGGATTCTCCACCATCTCTTATCTTTACAAGGAATATTTGCAAAGCACAGCTTGAGCCACACAAGCTTAATTTCACTATGCATCAATGCAAAGAGGTGAGCTTTTCCAAGGTGTGAGTCAAAGCTAACACTGCACTGACTCAGCCCTGGAGAAAACTGCTTCCCTCCACTGACACGGAGCAGGCAGGGTGTGATTAGCCACATTAGGTGATACCCAGCCTTTATGACCATCCCCATCGGTCCAGATTGCAAAGTTATAAATGGCATTTTAAAACAAAAGTGCTTTGTAATGAGTATTTCTTTTACCTTCTATTTGTAAGTAAAAGAGTAGTAGGTACTCTACAAATAGAGCAAGGCCACTGCTGTCACCCTAAGGAAATAATCCTAAAAACTTCCTATCTGCATGGGAATCACTGTTTTCAGCCACTAACAGCGTATGACGGGATGTTCTCTCCTGAAGCCACCCCAAAGCTCAGGCAGGGAGCTGAAAAGCTCCCAAAAGGAGCTAAAACATCGCTGCTCAGCGCAATAGCTTTAACCACTGAAAATAACATTATTTTCTTTAAAAAAAGATGAATCTGAACAACAGCAAGGCAGCCAAGCATTGTGTACAACTAACTCCAGCCACTAGCAGAGTACCTGTGCCTCAGAAGGTAACAAAAGCTGTGCAGCATGGAAGATTTTCATCACTGTACACCACAAGGATGAGGTAGGACTGGAAGATATACCCAAATACATGACTTCAGCTGTGGCGGGAGCTGGTATATATAGGGAAGGAAGGTGCATGTTGCCCAGCTGTGGCCCATTGGTCACTCACTAAGCGTGAGAAGCAGCTGGCTGCCCCTGCAGGCATCACTCTGCTTGGCCTTCAGCTGAGGGTGGTATGCAAAGAAAATGAAGCAGCAAGTACCCAGCAATTCTCAGTATAAAGCCACTGATCTAATTCTTAGGAGAGAAGTTATGCCTGTGAAGAAGAGAGGGTCGTCAAACCCCACTGCTTTATATACATGGTATAATATAGCTACACCTCAGCAAAAAGCAGACAAACTCTTTGTAGAATTCTAGCATTAAATTACTTCCTCTAGTCTCAGAGTACCGTAATTTGTACACAGAGAGAATTCACAGAGCAAGCTGTCCTGAGGGATGCTGCAGCTCGCAGCCTGTGCATTTGCACACAGGCAGAAGAAGGCAGTTATAGGGAAGGTTCTCCTCGCTGAACAACCAAGGCTCAGCACCTGCCATCCGAGGGGATCTTCATTTGTGTCAAGTTCAATGAAATTTTAGTTTCTATTTCATACACAGTACTGCCTTAAAACTAAACTATCCCTTTAAAAGCTTGACTGGTCTTGCAAGCACTTGTGTCATTACTTGCTTTAAATGCTGCTTATTTAAGAAGCAGAGGTGAGACAAGCTGTCTGCGTGCCTGCATCCTGGCTGCAGTGCAAGTAGTGCTCTGCCTTGTCAATCACACAGAAATGCATGCTACTTTTGAGTCGTTAACCTATGGAAAATGTAAGGCTTAATACGTCTTAGTGAGACACACACTTATCTCCTGTAGTGCCAATGTTTTGGGAGCAAGAGTTCATAGGTTCTCTAGTCCCTGATATCTAGCCACACAGCTATGTGGGCAGGTACTAAACCACTGAACACAGGAGAGTATCAGCCACTCTACATAAACACAAGAAAACTTATTCCTTAGACTTTACTAGAGTTTTATTTTATTATTTGATTGATAAACATCCTACCAGAATCTCCCGTGCCAGGCACGCTGACATGGTAACTTCAGTTTGGGCTCTTCTGCTGGCATCACAAATGGGCACCCTTGAGAGGTTTGTGAGTGCAGAATGCTTTACCATTTTTGTGGTTGATATATTAAGTTTTTTATTTGAATAACAGAGATGGTACCTCTTATCAATTTACTGAACAAACAACACACTCCAGCATCTGATCCCTTTGAGCCATGGGTAGATTTTGTCAATCAAGCCTGTTGGGACCTCTGGCACAGAAATGACAAATCACAATGTTAGTGGAACTATTGACACACATTTTTAATACATAACTACTGTTGTTATATATAATCAGAGCTGATAGAGTTCAGCATAAAAGGGTATTTTAAAGTGCCAATAAAACCACTTAGCTTTTACAACACACTGTGTTTACTCCATTTCCCCCTTCCTCCAAAAAACCTTTTCTTTTGAACTAAGCAATTTATATATTGGGTCAGTGTTATAAAGTAGGTATTTATAGCAGATTTCAATGGAGTAGAAGCTGGAATAAAGGTAACTTGCTTTTAAATGCAGCACGGAGGCAACTTTGCATTGATAAGATTATCAACTGTTTGTACATTGAAGATGATGTGGTCACTGGAGGGCCTCAAATTCCATCTCTGTAACTGTAACCCAAATTATTTGCTTTTCTAACAAATCATTTATATTACAATTTTCCTTGGTCTCGTTTAGTGTCAGCTGGGCCACTTGTTCAACTGCTAGGAGATGAACTAAAGAATGTAGCTGATAACACTGCAGTGTCTTTTTAATTTAATCTTTTTCTTTCAAAAAAACAGAATAAATGCTTCACAATGCTAGTAATAAAAGCAGATCTAAGCTGTATTATCACTATAAGATGATCACATACAGAGACAGTTGGCCATAACTTGTGCTTTGTTATGCCACAGGGTTGTATTTATCTTAGAAATCAGTTTGGTATTGATGGCATAACTCATCAAACATGCTAACTGACCCCTCATTGCTAAACTGTTCTCAACTACCATAGTGAGACCTTCTTCCTTCGGACAAGCTAGCTCAAAGAATAAGGAGAAAAAGGGTCACATAATATTTTCCATTGGTTGGAACCCAGATTTTTACCAAGCATGAACACAGAAAAATATATGCACCATTTAAACAGACAACCTTCAAAATTAAAAGGAATAAGGATTAAGTTTTTGAGAAGTCCTCTCCAGACAAATTGTGCTTTCTTATTTTTTTCCCCTAATAACAGTGCAGAAAGAAAGAGAGGAAATGCTTTAATTTGTAGACCTTTATGTCTAAATATGAACTAAAATAATGATAGTCTTTGTGATTTAAACAAATTAACATCTATAAAGCATGGATAGCAGGTACAGAATGGAGAACCTTCAGATGAACTTGATTTTCTTTATGCATTAATACTGCTGTAATGGTGAGTGTTTTGTGTGTGTGTATGCTTGTTTTTAGATATCATGGTATATAGAAGAACTGTGGTGGAAGTATAGTCTTTCTCCAAATGCAAAGTATTTCTGTTTAACAAATGCAAACATTGAGGGCATACAATGGAACATGCAGACACATGGCAAATAATAGAAATTTGCATGTCCAAATAGACTAATTATGCATGCATGAATCAATAAATTGTGAAACAAATATTTTGAAAACCTATCCCTGAACAGGGGAGTGGTATGTCAGAAGGAACAAGTAACATGAACTCTTTTTTTTTTCTTATTTGTTTTAACTTACTGCTAGATCCTGTACAAACCATACCACCAAGCACATTTTAACTAGGATCTAACACAGAGCCCAGAGAAGTCAATGGAAGAGATTCATACATAGTTCAGTGGCCACATGAACAATATTTTCAGAGCTTAATATAGCGAGAGCTTGTATTCAGAGCTTAATACAGAGAGAGTTTTCTATTGCTGCACATGGATTTTATAGATCATGCCTTTCCATATAAGCCAGATTGATAGTTGGATTTATCATTAAAGACTTATCTATAAGGGAAGGAAAAGAGGATTAATTCAAATTTAAATAATTTTCTGCAACTGCTCAGTGCTAGCTAGCTGGCATTCATTAACTGTGCACAGACCCAGCTGGCTTCTTGTCCCAGCCATGGTCTCTGTATGTGGGGGCTTCCACCCAAGGGATGCACCGAGCCCTGGCATGAGGAAATCTTTGGCAGAGCCTGTGCCAGGAGACATGTAATGTTACAGCACCTGGAGAGGGTCAGGCTCCAAAAAAAACATATTCTGATTTCTCTCCTGACATAAGACGTTTCATTTTGGGCCTTTTCAATGCTGTAGCGAATCAATGAGGTGAGGTGTTTTTTTTTTTTTTTTTTCTTTTTCTTTTTCTTTTCCTTTTTTTTTTTTTTTTTTTTTTTTTTTTGTCTGTGTTGGCTGCTTAGCTCTGTACATCCTCAGTAAATAGTAAAGCCAAAGAATGAATTCAGCAGGGAGGAGAGGGGGGTGCATATCAATTTTTGTTAAACATGTTTTATGTACTTCTCTTAGTTTTGTATTGGAGGGAGGCTAGGATTTCACTGTGGGAAAGGCATCATTGCTAATTCACAGTCCTGCCTTATAGGACTGAAGGAAGACTAAGAGGCAGGTGAGGTTTTGGATGGGTTTGATACTACTTTACTGTAGTCTGAGCACTAATCATTGCTTCTAGGGGAATTTGTGATTTATCACAAAGAATTTATTTATTTATTTATTTATTTATTTATTTTTATTTATAAAATAGGCTTAGATGATCTTTACTATGCAGGAATTGTGTGCCAGTCCCATGCTCAGGGTAAACACTTTTTCTCTCTCCTTATCACCAAGTATCCCTAAGTCTTTACACTCCCATTTGTCTTTGCAAGAGACTCTTTCCTTGATCTCCTGTTCCTCAGTGGCTTCTGTACTAAGCATTTTGTCCTATTTGTCCCCTTTTTTCTTCCTTCGCAAGTCCGGAAAACGCCAGACAGCGGTTAACTGGTATTCTTGAGTGTCTGGATACATGAGGACTAAGTAGGAGAAAATGTTCAGTGAGTGTCTGTGGCTCAGTTTCCATGGTAACAAATATTTTTTTTAAAAAAGGCATCTACTCATAGTTGCTGGGATGTTTTAGAGATGAATTCCTTTACAACCTTTTCTCCCACAGACTGTGGAAGCACAGCACAGGGAGCTTCAGCACGCAGAGACTCTCAGGCTGAGATTACAGCATCTCTACAGCACACTTTGGTGCCAGACAGAGGTAACACTCCTGATTGACCGCAGTTTCAGAGCGTTTTATGTAAGCAGGGGGAGCAGGTGGAGAGGATGTCTAAGGAGGTCAGAGAAACTGTTGCATTTGTAACCCTGCAAGCAGTGCTGGTAGTCAAGGACCCACCACTGACTCACACAAACAGCTCAAAACTCACTTTGCTGCTATGCAAGGAGTCCTAGAGCACACTAGATGTTAAACAAGATGGGAATGATGAAGTAAGAAAGTTGAATTACTTTTGGACGAGATTTTATATCAGTAGTTTTCTGTTGTGAAGAGCCTTTCCCTGGGGTTCCCGAGAGTAGGACACATACAGTGATGGACATTAGTAGTGCGCTCCATCCTTGATGGGTGTTTCTCTATCCTAGTGTGCAGCGGCAGGCGAGGGTGTCAGGGGCTGGAGAGTCCCAGACAGCAGAGCCAACAATGCCACAAACTGTGGTCAGATGGGGAATGTGCAAGGAGAGCATAAGGCTGAGGGAAAGGGTAAAAGAGGCAAAATGCTATTTGGCAAAATGGCAATGGCAAAACACATGAGCTGTCTCTGTGGGATCCTCCAGGCTGCCACCATCCAGCCATTTCACAGCAAAGACAAGCACAGCATTGCTGCAAAGCCCTGTGTCCTGCTGCCCTATCCACTTATAGGTTTCAAACTTCTCATCATCTCATATATCCCCATGCTGAAATCCCCCCCCAGGTCATAAAATTGGCCCTCTCCAATCATCGTTAGCTTTGGTCTAGGGCCACATGGGCAAGTGTTTTCAGAGCTGTCAAACCCCAGGCTGTGCCTCTACAAATCCAGGCCTAGTGCCTACTCCCACCAGGGCACAGCCAGGCCGCCAGCCCTCCTACTGTCACAATGCGAGACCAAACCCTACTGCACCTGCACATATGAGTATGGTGGGGAAAAATACATATACAGTTTGTGACATCAATGCAACAGCTCAGCTCTAAGTGTGCCTGAAAGGTAGAACCAAGCAGGCCCCAGGCAAAGCTGAGGCACCTCTCCCATTCCACATGAAATGGTGGCAAGGCCCAGCGTCTCCTCACACTGCTGCCACCTGGGCCACTACCAGGTATCGGCTGCAAAAGTGAACTTAGTTTTTACCAGAGGCCTTCTCTGCTGCAGCTTCATCAAAAGACTGGCTTTACCCCGGTGGTGGCTCCAGTGCTTTGAACTTTACTCCTGAATCCAAATGAAGCACAAATGGGAGCCATTGACACTGTACTGAACTTTTAGGGCTGACACGCTATTTAGCAACTTATTAATGCTGGATCTTTTGAGGAAAGTTTTCACTAACCATCCACTATAAAGAGCTTTGTCAAACTGTAACCATTTTAATTTTACTACAATTGCCCCTGGAGGAGCTGGTGAAAGTTATACCAGCTGTACATTTATTTTACTGTTTTTTCCTCCCTTTTTTCTGATCATCAGTCTGTCAAGGCTATCAAGATTTACATTTAAATGTAAAACTGGACTGTCCACCAAATAGCCTTTGAAGCTATTAGCTGTGAAAGATAATCAATTGGGAATGGGCCCCTGCAGAGCACTTTTCAAGCAGAGTCATCACCAAAAAGCAATTTTGCTGGCAGGCTTTTTTTTTTTTTTTTTTTTTTTAAAGAAAAAAAAGAAAAAAGAATCACAAATATCCCTATCCAATTAAAGTTATATCAATGGCTGATCTACGTGATTTTACAACTAAGAAAAAAATAACACTGAGTAGGTAAATTGATTCATATGATAAATCATGAAGTTTTTTTTTTTTTTTTTTTTTTTTTTTTTTAAGAAACAAGAAGCAAAGATTGGTAATATCTTTATAACCCCCCAGCAACTATATGTACTTGCAGAAACAAAATGATCCTATGTGCCTCAAGATGAGGGGAAGTGCTACTATCTAAGGTGATAAACTTTAAGTCAGTCTTGCAAAAATTTAAAAACGAGGTACATTTTCTACACCTACTTAGTTTTACAACATTCACACAGCATCTTACATTGTTGTTTTTCCTCAAACTATGTCACCATTTGTAGTCCCTTTCCTTTATTAAAATAAAAAGCTTGTTTCACAAAGAACTTTAATCTATTAATTATGACTGTTATGCATTATGCAGTTCAGCTTTATGCATTCCTGTTCTTTCAAATTTTCCTCTAGGCCATCGTGAGTTGTGGCTATCTCTAGTATCCATCTAGGTATTTGCATCTTGCTCATCTCTGAGGTATCCAAGTTATTCTCAGCCTCACAACATACTTCTGCGGTGCATGTCACTTCTCTGGGTGAGCAATTTAGCAGCACTATTCCAATACACATATGACTAACATAACAATAAACACATCCAGTAAGTGGAGACACACTCTGGAAGTATGAATTTGTGATCTGGGTTAAGAAGAGGTGGAGAGTGGATATTTTCTTTCAGAAGCTGACATCTAAAAAAGAGACAGGGACTTACAGCTTTGCTAAGCTTTTATTTTGCAAACAAAATAAAATTGTTAGACAATTGTCTCAACAGCTGTGACCAACAGAGATACGTAGTGTACAGCTGTTTTGTAGGGCCAGCCTTTATTTCCAAGTATTGCCTTTAACAAATAATTTAGCAGTTCTCCATTTTGGAAGATATCAATGGAAAAGTCAAACTGAAAATGTTGGGGGCTTCTCCAAGCTTTGTTTTAGGCATCTGTCATCAGGTTTGATAAACTGAAAGATATTCATGGCATTATACAGTATTTCATGTAGGAGGAGGAGAAGGCTTAATTCTATCCTTGTAAACTTAAACACAAACAAACAAACAAAAAAACCTTAGGTCACCAGAAAATTATTTTCCAGATAACATTCAACTTTTACCTGCAGAATTCACCCACTTTTACCACTAAGTGGGAGAGTTTTCACTTTCAGACGTTAAAAAACAAGTTTACTTGAGGTCTGAGACCAGGGACTGAGCACAATCCCCACAAGAACTTTGCCAAAGCCGAATCTGCAATACTAGATAATTCCTCTTTCTTATAGATACAAACCAAAATCCTGAAGCTTATGCAACAATTCGCCTCATATCATGGGTCACAGGGTTCAGTAGCTTCACAGCAGCAGACAATGCGACCCTGAACATACATATTATATGCTATTCTAATACTACATAGCATTAAAAAACCCTTTGCTTTGTCATAGAGGTTTTTTTTTTTCCACTTCCCTACAACATTGTGAAGTCTCTAAAAGATGAAAGACAGCCATGTAACCAAATACTGTATGTTTTATGAGACCTTCTCCATGTCTAGCAACTGGAATAAAGGCAAAGGCAGAACTGGATACCTGAGAGAGAGAAGAAAGCTTTTCCTGCTACAGACTTTTAATTCACAATGATACCTGAGACATTATTTCCTCAGGTCACTATAGAAACCTTTATCACCTTATGAAAGGTCATCTGGATAAGTGACAGGAGACATCAGTTTCTCTTAACAATATTGGTTTCTCTTCTTAAAATTTAAATAACAAGGCTAAAGATTTTCCAACTGGAGATGTAAAAGGCCATTAGAGTATCCAGTCAATATGCCTGAAATTATAGGATAGAAGCTATTCTGTTGAGGACATAGCAAAAATTTTTTTTTTTTTTCAGACACCAGAGTATCACAATCCAAAAGGTTGATAGACTATGCAAACATAAATAAATATCCTAAAAATAAAGAGCATAGAATAAAATAAATCCATCTAAAAAAACGAGGCTTTCCCCAGTTGTTTGTCTTCTAGATAAAAATGTTTTGGCATGCTTCTATCATTTTAAAACAACAATTTAAAATCCCACAACAGAAGGTACTTTCCACTGCAGTCAGATCATAAGAGCAATAAATAACTTTGCCAAAATGATTGGGAAATATTTTATTTTTTTAATTGCAAAAAAAAAACCCAAAACCAAAAAACCCATATGTGTTCAACATAAATTTGGTTTTCCTCCAGATCCTGAAGGAGCTAACTTTGGGCCAATTTCTCTCATTTCTGTGCCTCCTCTCACAAGAGGACTTGATCCCATTCAATCACCCCGGAGTGCTTCTGCATCCCCAGCAAACCCCCCTGTGTACAGGACAAATTGATGCTGATTTTGAGCAGGAATCTGCCATTTTGATGCAAATGACAGTTAAAGTGTTTATCAAAACCGCATAAAAGATACTGGTAACACTGATAGAGGACTTAATCCAGAGTGCTGCTGGTTTATTGTTACAACTCAACACCGCTTCTTTCTGTGGACGTTGTGCAGGAGCACGCACAGATAACTGCCACACCAAAGGGCAATTAAAGGTGTTGAAGACGAAATTTTCTCTGGACTATGGATTTTTTCCTGCTGCATGTTTCCATCTCACAAAAACAGAGGGAAAGCACATTCTGGTAGGCCTTGCAGAGGATAAGCCTCTGCCCATGTGATTCTCAGGTCTGGTTTTAAAGAAACGTGTTATGGAGTAATGACGATGACAAAAATAAAAAAAAGTTGGGAGGGAAGAAAGAGCAGGGGCTGCTTTAGCTGAAATGCATGCACACTGCACCACTGCTTTCGTAGTGATCTTGCTAACATTCTTGCTGTTTAACCTAATTTCTTTAAGCAGTCAGAGACATTCACAGAAAAGGTAGGACTGTAACACAATGTAACTCACATCTGGGGCTCTGCAAGCAAACTCCTCAAAAAACACAGGCTATCTAGAGAACAAAAACTGCTGTGAACATGTGGAAAGAATCTATCCATGGCATATTTAGTTTTGTACTGAACTGGCTCTACGAAGAAAACATAACCCAGTGTAAACATCCATTTTGTACAGCGTAAGACATGCTCCTGACGAGCAGCCGGGTTTGCTTGCTCTGTGCCACACGTGCAGAGGGTGTCTTACCACAGAGGGTCTGGAGATCCCTTAGCAAGAGGAACAAAATCCATCCAAGTATTTTCTCCTGGAAAGAGATAAATTGCTACAGGGTTCTGTGGTTGTGGCAGAACTCTCAGAAGGTATACGATTTATTTACTACATGCATGCAAGCAAGGAAGCTCTACCAGAGACACTTGTTATGAATTACCATGCCCTCTCAAGGGATAGCTCTGTTGATAACATGAAGAATGTATTAAATGAATATCAGAGATTAAAACAATCTGCTTCTACCAGCTCCAAAACACAGAGACCGTTGCTGTCAAACACAAAAGTAAAGCAAGATTATTTGAACAGAAAACTGACGAAAATTGCCCCAACTCCAGCCTTGCTTATCAGCATTTTCTTTTTTTTTTTTTGGGTGGAGGGAAGAAGTCTCTCTAGATTGTTCACTTAAACATAATGCAATCAGGTAAACAATGTTGAAGCAGCAGCACTAAGCTTCGTCTATTCATTCACACCATTTTGTTATCTTTCCTGTTTATCTTAGAGGCACACATAGGACCAGAATGAAGGTTAGTCTTTGCCTTATGACAAATCTACTGGTTTCCTATTTTAGAAGGTAAACTATTTTTTTTTTCTTTTTTTAACTGAAATGCAGATAACAGAGCTGTGTATCGTTGAGTGTGACATTAGATTGAACATCAGATTCCTGTATGTACTGGTGCCTCCCCTGGGTGCAGGTCTATTGGCCAAGTGCAAACACATATAATTGCTATTCTGACCATCCACTTTGTGAACATCTCTCATTTTCAATTATTTTTGCACTGTACTACAATTCTGCAGCTGCAGAATATGTACAGGCTGAAATTAATTGACAGAGTCAAAAAATATTAATTAATGTTAAATTATGAGATTAAGTTCTGGCCATAAATCCGCTTCATGGAATCTTTACAGTAGAAAATTGTTTTTATTATTTGTTTTTTATCCTAAGTGAAAGGAAAGTGTTTCCAGCTAAGCTTTCTATAACTTCTATAAAAGTGGATTTTGAAATATTTTTACCATCTGAACTTGGTAGAGTTAAAAGCAGGGAACTGTTTAACAGGAAACATATCATTAAGCAGAACAGACCACACTTAACCATTTATCTGGATCTCTTGCACCACCTACAGATGATACAAAATACTTCATCCTCACAAAACCCTGCACGTGGAATTTGTATACACCAAGGACAGTATGAAAAACAGTGTAAATTCCTAGTTGCCAAACTGGACTATATTTGCACTTACAAGTTAGTGCAAGTTTTGCATTTACAAGGGCTCAGTGGCATTGCTCTTGTCCGGCACTGCAAAGCTTCAGCACTGGCACCTCCAGCACGCAAGCTCCTTGATCAGAGCACTTAACCACACTCTACCCATGCAGCCTGTAGGTATTAAAACAATTATCTGTGAGATCACTAGCCTTCATAAAAACAACCAGCAGGAAATGTTGGTACAACAATGTGTGAGCAAGCAGATAGAGAGGGAGTCTTACCAAAAACAACCAGAAGTGTGCCTGCAAATCAATTCAGATTCTTTTGTCTTACAATAAAGAGAAAATGCGTAACAACTGGTATTAGAACCTGAATCACAAACAGACTAACAAACCCTATTCAAAGACCTAGCACAGGATTTCAAAGCAGACAGTAACTTAAGAACTTACACTATTTCTGTTGCTCTGTATTACAATTTCAACAGCAAAAAAAGCAGCAGGAAGAAAGCTCCCACCTGCCCCAACTCCAGCATGACAGCAGTGATGAGATGCTTCAGCATAAGCGTGGAGCAGCGATGCACAGTGGACCACTGAAGGAGCCTTCCTTTTTCTGCAGGAGCTGCAACAAACCTTCTGAGCTGACCAGATCATGTGCTGTACTGAGGACAGCCTGGCATCGCCACACACGCTCCTGGGGAAGCTTCGCCTCCCCTGCAACATGGTCTAAAAACACCACAACCTGGGGGAGAAACGTGTATTTATTGATGTGTGACTGGAAGTGCACCTTATATCGCTAGTGCTTACAGTAACTGTTGCACAGAAGTGCACGGAAGCACTGTATGCAGCCCAATAGTTTAACTTGTGCATGTACATGTCTGGAGGTGGGTTAATAGCAAAGAACTGTTTCTGTGCCGTGCGTTTTATTTCAAAGGTATCACAAAATGTTTGATCTATGCTACTACAGTGATCATTTACAACCTGGCTATCAGGGACCACACATAATGAGATCAAACAGTTACCTGTGATGCCTTTTATCTTCCAAGTGCTTTACAAGCTGTTTCAACACAGTTGTAATGATCAGGTCTCTGCTACAGGCACAACAATGAGGCATGACTTGAGAGCCACAAAACACCAATGCCAGCATTAAAATTCAGTGTCTAGGCTTTCAATTTATTGTTCTCAATGAATGTTCTGCAGTGATCTAACGAAGTAAAACTCTCCCGCCTACTTCTAATTTATTTAAAAATAGGTGTGCTTAGTGACTTGGAACTGGGTCTTGTCAGCTCCAGAAATCAGTTATCTGTAGGGAAGAGACAATTAACAACAGGCGATGAACCTGTGCCACAGGAAGAGTTGGAGAACAAGGGTTGGAGAACAAGGGCAGGGAACAATATACCCTGAAATGCAGCTGTTGGTGAACTCAGAACTTGTACTTCTCATTTCAATACAGCATAGGACTACAAAATAAATATTTAATATTTCCTCTTTAATTAAGCATTCATCACGTTTCTCCTTCTAACTGATGTGTAGTCTTTTCTGACCTCCCTAAGTGGAAGGACACATTGTTAGCCTGTTCAAATCCCGGATTTTTTAAAACCCCGGGTTATTTGGATTTTTTTTTTTTTAAGAACATTAATTTTGAATCAAGAATTAGAAAGGCAGAATAGATCTCCAAAAAAATATTATTTCCCATAAATAATTAAGTCAGTGATACTGGAAGACTCAGATTTAAGCAACCTTTCAACAAAAAACAAAGGTCACATTTTCAAGAATAACTTGTGCTTGCAAGTTATGATTGAATTTTCCTGGACGTATTGTAAAGCAGAAAGCCTTACACTGTACATAAAAGTGCATACCACACATAAAGAAGTGGTGGGGAACACCACCAGATATGCAAAATAAAGTCTGTAAAAGCTAAAAAATAAAATTCAAACACGAGGTCTATTCAGAAAGTGGCCCTAGTTATATAATCTTCTCTGTATGTTTTCCAAGCACGTAAAGCTATCATTCAATGTCTTCCACTAGCAAATACTGTGAAATTTAACTTGATTTTGATTCCCCAAGATAGAATCTCAGAGCTGGTTTTGATAAGTCTCTTTCCAGACTTCACAAGTATTAACAACTGTCCTTGGGATGCTGTCTGGCTGTGAATGATCACTCATTTTTACAGATCCAGGGACCCATAGAGCTGTCAATTTTCTCAAGCTACACATTCTGTTTTTCAACTAGATAGTAGAGTAGTGATGTTATTAATAGCTACCATTACAGGAATACTCATCAGATAGGACTATAATACTGTATAAAAATACAGCCCAGCATTCATTCATTAATTTACCAGTAAATGATGTGTGTGTCTATCTCATGATCCAATCTGAGTTAATGCTGGTGTTGCAAACCTCAGATTAGAATCTTTTTTTTAATTATTATTTTTAATTGAATGAATTCAATCTTTTCTTTTTTCCCCTTTAACTTGAAAAGAAAAGCACTAAAATGGAATGGACTTTTTCCACCCAAGCAACATCAAAATAAAAACAAAATTTAAGTAGTGTTTGTAAAAAATATATTTGTGGTTGTTTTGATTTTTAAAACACAGGTGCCTCTGACACAGATCACTGTGCCATATACATAATTTTTAATAGTGTTCTTGCTAACAAACTTTGTTATTACTGATGGACAAATTATTTTGTCTTCTAAAAACCATCACTTGGTCTTCTGCATCAGCATTACCAGATCAAGTGTCACATGCTACCCACTTCTACTAATATTAAGCAACAGGTCCCATGACCTTCAGAAGGGCTCCATTATTGATCTATAAGAAATGTCTACAACCAGCCAGGTTCAGTTAATCCATACATAGCATGTAATCAAAACAGACCTCACTTAAAAATATAGCTTGGAATGGCTTGGACTGTTGTCTTTTGTGTATACATGAAAGTCTGCGGTGAAGATAGTTCATCATAAGGTGAGGTTTTCTTATTTTTGCCAGCACAACGCAAGAATCCTAGTCCAGGAAGCATACTGCTTGGCAAAGCTTTCAATAGTTGCTTTGATGCTCAGATTTTATGAAGAACATAGCCTCTGATTTCAAAAGAAGCACAAATATACACAACCTCTTTGCCACGTACAAGGTGTATGTTTCCATGTACAGACACAAGCAGAATGCATATGTGGAAGATATTTGGCTTTGTGGGACAAATTCTGTATTCACCTATGTTCTATGCATTTCTGCTGAAATCACCAGTGCCTCCGAGGCTGAAATTTGTTAGTTACTTTGTGACTAATCTGGTATTGAGTCTGCTGGACAAAGCAAAGCTGTGTGTGCTCCACTTTGAATGATGGAGTAGGTCTGCTTAGGGGCTTCTGTGTGAGAAGATGAGGAGAAGATAGGAGGAGGGGGAGCTGAAGTGGACACTGTGATACTCTGACCTCCATCACTAACCACAGTCACTTCTGTTGCTCCTTCTTGTATCAAAGCATTAAGGCCTTCTAAGTCAGAGCAGCTGATTCCAGAGCTGGTGATGAAAGCTTGGTTTGCTGAAGCCTCATGACTGCTGACAGGTGCAGCAGGAATCAGAGTTTGATGTAAAGAACTTCCATCGGTTTGGTCATGGGTTGTCAGAAGAACTGCTGGTTGTGCCACAGGCACTGCTTCGCTTTGTGATATTGGAGGTGGAGGTGGTGCCAGCAAACTGACTTGGCCCAGCAGCTGCAAGCGGCTGTTGGCTGAGAGATCTTCCTGATTCTGGCTGATTAGTGTGGGGGGCACAACATTCACCGATGCAGCCTGAACTATGCTGTTATTCTGAGGGACCTGGTGACCCACTATGATCTTGACCCTTCCCTCGTTGTATGGAGAAACCTGAGCAGCCTGAATTGGGACCTGGAGGTGACTGACAGTAATCGGGGCACTGGTCTGTCGACTGGGATCCATCTGGAGCTGTAGAACAGCCAGCTCATTATTTTTAGATCCACCGTACATACTGTGCTGCTTCTTATGACTCCTAAGAGAGTCTTCTCGGACAAAGGAAGCATCACACAAATCACACTTAAATGCCTTCTTAGCATCTAATTTGGCAACTTGCCTAGAGCCACCTTGCTTTGGCCTATCTCCTTCCTTCTTCTCCACAGTTTGCTTCTTGGTCTTGACTTTGTCTCCATGAGCTTTCCTCACGTGAGTAGTCAGGTTGCTCCGCTGCTTGGTATCAAAGCTGCAGAATTCACATTTGAAAGGACGATCTTTGCAGTGAATTCGCTCATGCACTTTCAGAGCTGCCTTGTTGGAACAAGAGTAGTTGCACTCCGAGCACTTCACTGGCTGCTCAGGCTGATGAGTTCTTATGTGGTGTCGAAGGCTTGTTTTGTTTCCACACTGAAACTCACACTCTGGACACTTCAGCGTATTTTCCATGCTGTGTTTGATACGAATGTGTGATTTTAAGTTTCCTTTCATGGCGCACCGGACCTCACAGAACTCACATTTGTAAGGTTTCTCACCAGAATGCACACGCATGTGCCTCTTCAAGTCTGAGTTGATTTTAAATTTAGCAGGACACATCTGACACTGGAAAGGAGCATCTCCTGTCAACAAAAAGCACATTTCAATTAGAGATGAGACACCAAGATCCATTTTATTTCTGGGGAGACAAAAGCCCATAGTGAAACATGCACAGCCAACTTGTTGAAAATATGTTGGGAGTTTACAGGTATTTAGAACATGCAGAGGCACAGTATTTATCACCTGTTCTAACGTATCTGTGTGCTGACTTTCAAAGAGAATGCCTGCCCACACCTATAGTTTTTTTTTTCTTTCCATATTTAGATGTTCTTAATTTCTAGTTCACTTTGTAAAACTGTACAGTGTGCTCACAAAAAGCAACTGGAGTTTCTTTCTCATTTGTCCCCCTTTGGCAACAGTATGCCTCAACCAGCATTTAAAATTCATTAAAATAAACACTAACAGCTGCTATATTTTTAAAGTCTAAGAAATCAACAGAAACACATACACGTCTCAGGTCTACAGTACAAGATTTAAAGTGAGATTCCTAAGTTAACTTTAAGCCTAGGTAAGTTTCAGGCTACTGCAGAAACAGGCAAGTAATGGGCAACAACCTCACTGCTCAACCATACAGTCCTTATTGCCTTTCTTGTACTGACATTTATTCACATGGTGAGTTAAATTAGCTGACAAGAAAAGCTGGCCTGGTTTACTTTCAGGCCTGGTTAATTCCTTCCCCTGGCTCATGTGGTGCAGCACAAATGCTATTACTGGCACAGAAAGAGTAGTGAAAACTTTTGTCCAGAACATGGGGAGTTGTACGGACAGAAGTCCATATCTTGATGAGTGTCAGGTGGCTGCCAAACCACGGCGGTACTGCAGTTGTATAGAAACAGAAAAATCAGAGATATGTAAATGCAACTGCAAGATAGAAATGGCTGACTAATGAAACATGCATGCAAGTATGCACGAGTAAAACCACCACAGTGACTCCAGGGAAATGTGTTTATACAGAGAAATAACATGCAGCTTTTGTTTTTCCAGCGTTACAGCAACCGAGATACTTGCATCATACCTAATAATATACTACAGATTCAAGAAAATCTAGTATCTGTTTGTATTCATGCAGTATCAGTTCACATTCATGCAAACAGATACATAAAATATTCATAAATGCATAATTTTTATGAGAGCAATCCTGACCCAAAATCTATTTAACTGAAAGTTAGGTCAAATTCTTAACTGCTAAAGCATGAAAAATTAACGTACTCATCTGTAAGATCGTTAGTAGTCTGTTTATGTCAAGCCACCTACACAAATAACCATTTGAACAGCCTGAATCTAAGCCACTGTTTTGCATTTTCTTTATTTGCGGGCTTGTGTCATATGTATGGTCAAAATAAGCTGTACATCCATCAATTCATACAGTCAATTACAGCATAAAAAAAGGACTCTTTTCTGAAGTCATTGAAAAAGATCTAGAGCAAACAGGCCAATCCTATTGAAAAACATTCTTTACCTTTTTCTTTAAGGTAAAAATACATAGTTTTCTAAACTACTTGAGCATAAAGTTTAAAAGACTTATTTTGAAAGAGAAGAATTGTGCTCCTAAGTGCTAAGACATGCTTGGTGGAGGGAGGAGAAAGAGTATATTTGTTTAACAAGCTTTTTCTTCTTTAAGAAAACCACAAATAGCTATTTTATAAGTTAATATTTCATACAATACTTACAGCTATGACAATAGCTGTATAGTTTTGCATAATTTGCTTATCCAGCTACATATGTAACAGGTTTAGCTGCATATTTTTCATATCAAGTTGTGGCCTACTGTGCTAATCCATGTCTCTGTTTAATAATTGAGATACATAGTGTATTATCTATATTAAACACATTTTTATTAATGAAGATGCACTGTTTGCTCATCTGGTTTATTTTACAGTCGCAGCTGCATACTCTGCCATGAAATTTTTATCTACTTCACTGATGAAGGCATTGTATGTATTTCAATGGCTTAATTTTCACATACTGCATAGCACAGTAAGAAAAAGAATTAGTAATTTTATTGAATAGAGCAATGAACATTCTGTTTACTTTAAGAGTGGTTTATTACTTGTTTCTTTACATTTCTATTCATTTATTATTAACGCTGACAGAATCAAACAAAAAAAGAGTGTCTGATCCTGGAATTAAAATTAACAATTTTAATAGTATTTCTACTCAAATTAATAGGAAACAGCTCTTCAGATGACTAGTTCAAGTAACGTCATGTAGATGATGCGACTCTGAGCAATGTAAATTACATTCACCTCCTACAGAATGACTAATTTTATTGTAGTAAGGAATGTATTCTAGAAACCAGTCTTACTTTTCTCCTAAAATTGGCTGTGTGCATAACAGCTTTTTAACCTAAAAAGGATGAAATGATTACTGTCTAGAGTCTTGTGCCTCCTTTCAGTTAATCAAAAAAGCTTTTTTTTGAAAACAAAAAGAGGATTTAATTTCAGAGAAATGGAAGGGACGAGCAAAGTAAAGCCTTGCTTGAATTTCAGCATAACTTTGTTTGCTTAAGATGTAACAGAACAATTTGCTAAAAAGAAAGAAGGCAGCCTAAAACCCCTTTCCAACTATTGCAATATTTAATGGAACAAAAATCTAACTCTACTGGGAATGCGTGAGTGTCATCGTCCAGAGGTTGTCCCACAGCCAAATTCAGAGCATACCTGTCCATGTTCATAAATGCAAAGATACGCACACTCTTACATTACATGTAGAAAACTCAACACCATATTCTGTAACTGTTGTGTTTACTAACAGCTACCTTCTCATAACACCCTGTACTATTTTGACTGACCACCACATCTTCTTGTATAGCAACAGAAAGAGGGAAACTTGTAAAACAACTGCCTGATAATCCTGCCTGTTCCATCACAGCAGACTTGTGAAGTATAAAAGATTCTCTTCTGCTAGAGACAGATTGGTTTAACCCTCCCACCTTCACAATGCATAAGGGATTTATTTCTTTTATCTGTTTGAAATAAATCCCATCTTGCACACATCTGAACTAATGTTGTTTAGTACTTGAATTCCAAATCAGATGATGCAGGCTAGGTTCAAAGCTAATCTATTAATCAATGAACCATAACCACCTTGCAGCTAAAATTCACAGAACTAATCAAATATATAAAAGACAACACACAAACCTATACCTGGAGTAGGTGAAAAAGCAACCTATAGAGAAAATTGTACAAAGACAACTGTAGAGCAGTATCTTTACGGCAAAACTCTTATAGGAACAACCTCTAAGTCAGAAGTCTAATTAAAAGGAAACCAAACAAACAGTGTAAGTATAAAACAATACAATGTTTATAAGCCTGGGGGCTAAAATGTTTTATCCACAGAACAAATATGATATGGGAAAAATATAGTTCCAACTGATCATACTCCCCCATTAATGTCCATCAGCCTGAACGTGGAAGGCAACACAAAGAATGGTCAAAAAAGGTACAACTTAAGTTGCTAATTACTTGCAAGTTTACTAATGAGATTTAAATTAAATTACACATCTTAAGTTTCTGATGACACAACTAGTTTACTGTAATTTCAAAGTTCAAGAATAACTTCATTGTTTCTTAAATAGTGGACCAGACTTGAGAAACACAGATAACACCCTGGACACTCTCAAGGATCTATTTATTGATTCATTAGGTTCTATTGGTTTAAGAACATCTTAACAGGCAGTTCCAAAGTCAATTTAAAAGAACAACTACCAAGAGTCAGATCTGTCTTCCAATTGCTTCTAGGTGTTTTCAGAAGAGCTGTCTTGCCCTACTAGATTACATACCCAAGAGACTGAGAGAAGCCAGATGCCTAAACGCTTCTGAGAATTCAAGTAGGCACTTCCTGGCATCTTAACACCCTGTATACCTTTTTAAAATCCTCCAAATGGCTTCCAAACTTTTACAGATCTGAATTTTGGTATAAGCTCACCTGTGTGGGATCTGAGGTGTACAGTTAGCTGACTAGAGTTGCGGCTTGCATAAGGACAGATTTGGCATTTAAAAGGACGCTCATTGGAGTGAATGCGCTGGTGCTTGTTGAGACTGCTGCTATCAGCAGCTGCATAGTCACAGTGTTTACATTTGTAAGGCTTCACGCCAGTATGGGACCGCATGTGCATCTTCAGCTTATCTTTGCGACTAAAACATTTGTTACAAACATCACATTTATGGGGCTTGTCTCCTGAAAAACAAAACAAAACAAAACACGAACAGGAGACCATCAATACATGAAGAATTTTTGCATCACAAAGATATTACTAAATAACAAACAAGCAAACAAAAACCACTGAACACTTTCAAATACCAGTGTGGCTAGTTTTCAGAAACTGGATGTAGGATTTCAGCTGACAGCCAGTCAGCTAAGGCTCCAGAAGGCTACAAATGCAAGTGCAGAAAGTTGAGAAGACTTTTGGAATTGTCTCCCCTTAGAACTCTGAATTAGTGTTTTGGGGGATAGCACGTGAACTGTTGAAATAACTGTTAGATATCAAAGGCAATTTAACTTTGCGCACCGCCACACTGCACCCTGATAAACACATGGTCTGCATCTACGAAGTTTGACAGTGCCTTAACCTATGTAAAGTGCTCATGTTTCATAGCTGTGAGTGGTATGGCCCAGTTGCGCCATAGCTTACCAAACAAGGCAATTCCCTAGGCACTAAGAACTAAAACTCCAGTATATACACATACGTGTATAACTTATCTGATTTATCTGTAGATGTTATTTTGTAGGAAAACTCTTTAACAGGAAGCCAGAAAGGAAACCAACCAAAAATAAAATATAGCAACTATGTAAACCTGTGTGGGTTCGCAGATGACGTTCCATATCCTTCATACCATAGGAAGTCTTGAACTGGCAACCTGACAGTAGTAAAATTAAGAAAAGAACACCATTAAATTAATGGAAAATCTAACAAAACAACAATAACAATATACTATGATACTAGATGAGGCCCTGGGCAACCTGATATAGTGGGTGGCGTCCCTACCTGTGGCAGGGGGGTTGGAACTAGATGATCTTTAAGGTCCCTTCCAACCCGAGCCATTCTATGATTCTGGGCATTAGGTTTCTTCTCAATAAGATTTTCTTTAAAATTCACTATTTACAGAAAACAAATTCCCCATCTCATTTCCTTACAACTGCTTAAAACTGGCTTACCTATGAACTTTAGTTTTCTAATGCTTCCCCAGGGAGACAATTCCTCCTCTACATTTCCTTTTTCTGTAAGTCTTTCTATCAGCTTTGAAACAAAATCTCTGCACTCTCTGCCTAGGATTTGAGATGCATTTTAAAATACACAAGGGATGCAGAGGTAACTAATTAATTCCACGTATGATTTCAAGTTAGTGCTACTGGGAACTTAGTTAACAGCCCACCGTTCAGGAATTCTGCCCAAACAGAAAGTGTTACAGGTTTAAAGCGCAGAAATGAATGCCACACATTTTAAGTGTGTCTTTCAAGTGAAGGCAGGCTAGCAAAAAAGAGCCTGTAACTTCTGTCCCCATTAATGATCGCTACTCATCTACATGAGTGTCTCCACACATTTACTGCATATTGAATGATTTTTACTCACTAAGGTTTCCACATACTTTGGTTCAAACTATCATCATAGAATCATAGAATGGTTTGGGTAGAAGGGACCTTAAAGGTCATCTAGTTCCAACCCCCTGCCATGGGCAGGGACATCTTTATACACAAGCTAACTGATTAGAGACAAAGCATACAATGCAAAATGCACATATAATATTTTTTGCATGCAATAATAGCTGCTGGCAAAAAGGAAACCAGACTCTGCCCTTCAACAGCAATGGCTGTATGCACAGGCCAATGTCAATATGCAAACCCACTGGAGCATCACTAGGGTATGTCACTGTATAGGACCAAAGTCTAAGGACGTGCAAAATCAATAGCAAAACTACTACTGATGTCAGTGGTAGTATATTACACCCTTTGTTGGCTGCCCTCCAAGTTACATGCATCTTAAGTGCTTAAGACAGACACACCTACTTTGTATGTAACTATACCAATCCTATCAATGTTATAACGAAGACAACATAACCCACATCTTACCTGGATAGCAACAGTTTAGTTTCTTCTGTGTAAGTGAGGAAGTCGATTTTCTTGAACGTGCTTTTGGTGGTGTAGAGACAATAGCAGCAGTTGGAGGCTCACTGCTCTCGCTAGGCAGGTACGTTTGATAGCCATGTTCAAAAACAAACTCTGGTGCAGAAACTAAACACATAAAATAGTTCAGTTTGATAACATTAGCTTGTCCAGTCAGTAAAACCTTTCTAATTACTTTCCATCTCATTAACTACTCCTTTACTCTGTTTTCTTTTCCAGCAAGATTTTTCTTCCTGGCTTCTTATTAATATGGGGGAGTTGGAAAAAGAAAGGCATTTCTCTCCCTTGCTATCCTGCTATCAGATGAAAACTCTGTAAAGACCACATGAGCCATGCTGAGCTTCATATGACCCTACACAGGCCCACTTGTCTCCCTGTTTGAATACTATCTGACTGCACTGTTAAAACATTCTGCTTCTGAAGCCTGTCCAGGTCTTCCATTAATAAAGTTCTCTTTGGTTTTCAACACTGGCTGTGCTACAGCTCAAAGGAAAGGAAAAAAAAATATGGCTAATATTGTCAAAAAGGCATCATGTAAATAAATTAAAAAAGAATTAAAGAGTTCAGCCTCTTTCAACAATACTGTTTTTAACTATTACTCATAACGGGTAAAACTTTGTCAGGCAAAGTCGCAGCTTTTAAATCAATTAAATGTTACACCCCAAAAGGGCAGAAGGATGTAATTGCCCTCATTTTAAAGACGAGCAAATATGAAGCACAAGAGTGACTCATCCAAAACCCACACTGAGTTGAGGGATTATAATACAAAAATTCCTGGAAGCAAGCCCTGAATTCATTTTGCTTCACTACTCTTTCAGACTTGCTGTCCTAATCTATCTGTACAACTTTAAAAATCGAGTAATTCAAATTTTAGTAAAATCCCACACCAAGGTAAAACAAAACAATATACAGAAGGACAAATCTTCATACATTAAACAAAACTGTAGTTTTATTTACATGTTTGCAAGATCAGGACCTTACTTCAGCCTTCACATACACAGAAATTTTGAGTAATATTTTTTCTGCCAATTACTTGTGGGAGCAATGTTAGGGAATGCAGTGTTCTCACATAGAAGGGCCTGGATTAGAGCCCGACAGCAATTCTGAGTCTGTTTCTCATCAAAAGCACTCTTAAAAAATAAAATGCATAGCAATTTGATTACTTTTCCTAAGTATTGACAATTTTAATTAGTTTGCACAACTTGGTTATACAACGTTAGAGTTGTTGTAAGTGAACTTGTATCTGTTGCCACACCGAGGCTGCACACCGCTCGTTTTCTTCCTTCCTTTGCATAGATGTGACAACTAATGTGTGACCAGTTTGTTCACCTTAGTGTGATGGGGGCACATGTGCAGGGAGCAATGTAACGTTGCTTTGCACAAGCAAGTGCTTTGAAGCACTGTGATACCTGTGATGGTTTGGGTCTCCGAGGTGATGGTCCTGGCCGTGGTTTGTGCCTGTGTCGAGGGCACTGTTTCCTCTGACACAAACTGGACCGTGCTGGTGGCCCCAGCCGCCGCGCTTGTGAGCTGGCAACCGCTCTGCTTGTGCGCAACGAAGGCATCGAGGTTGTTGAACTGCTGCTTGCAGATGCCACAGATGTGGATGTCCGGGGTGAGCTCCACCAGCACCGTGGTGCCTCCTGGAACTGGAACGGCAGCAGAAGGGGCAGTGATTCTGTGATTCTATGATTCTAAGGAGACCGACACCGAGCGCCCGTGGCCCCCAGGGGCGGAGCTGCCCGCTGCGGCCCATGCCCATGCCCGCGGCCACGTTCCCCGCAGGCCCCGGGCCCCCTGGGGGGTCCCGCCCAGGCCCAGCCCGGGCCCCGCAGCCCCCGGGCGCTCACCCAGATTCCCGGGTTCCCCCCCAGCCATGTTCCCGGGCTCCTCCGCTCCCGCCTCGCTTCTTGCGCTACTCAGGTTTCGGGGCGTAGCCGGGCCCCGGTTCGAGCCGGCTTCCGCCTCGCGGGCCCCGGAGCGCGCATAACCCGCCCGGCGCGCTGCGCCACTTACACTGCACGGGGCCGGGGAAAGCCGGCGCCGCCCCCGCCCCGCCGCCGGGGTTCATGGCGGCAGCGAGCCCCGCACGCCGCCTCCGCCACCTGCCAAGGGCCTTATTACCGGCGGGGAACCTTCCCCCCGCGCTTCTCGGCGGCCGAGCGGCGGCGGATGTGGAGGGGCCGAGCATGCTCAGTGGAGGCGGCGAGGCTGCGGCTGCCCTCACCTGCCGCCGCGCTCAGGGCTCCACCATGTCACCCCCTCATAATACCGCCATGCTCGGCTCCTCGGGCTTTTCTTCAGCCCGACCGTTCCTGCTCCCCGTAACGGCCCGCATTGGCCTCATGAGCCCTGGCTCCGTGCCCTGATGAAGCCGCCAGTGAAGCCGTGGTGCTGAGGTGGCTGCGCTGCACAGCTGTGACTGTGAGGCAGAGGTAGCTCGTGTGAGCCAGCCCTACCTCCTGACGAGGCCGTTGTCCTGAGCCAGGCTTTTCTGTGTCTGTCAGGGCGTGTGTGAATTTGGAAACTTGAATTTTGAAATGAGCCAGGACAGGTGCTAGAATTACAGCTTGAGGTAGTCTTTAAGTTTTGGCTATCTCACTTCAGTCATGCGCCTAGTCACAGAAACTGAATATCCCGAGTTGGAAGGGACCTACAAGGATCACGAGCCCAAGTCCTGGATCCACACAGGACCACACAAAAATCAGGCCCTATGTCTGATAGTGTTGTCAAAATCATAGAATCATATCCTGAGTTGGAAGGGACCCACAAGGATCATCGTGTCCAACTCTTGGCTCTATAAAGGGTCTACCCAACAATTCAGAGCACATGGCAGAGCATAGTCCAAATGCTTCTTGAACTCCAACAGGCTTGGTGGCATGACTACATACCTGGGGGGCCTGTGACAATGCCACCCCCAAGTAAAAAACGTTTTCCTAACTCTAGGCCTGGCCCTCCCACCACAGCTCCGTGCCATTCCATCAGGAGGAAAGTGGGGACCCCCAGGGGTCGCTATTTGGGCTATCTTGTTTAATATCTTTATTGGTGACCTAAATGAGGGGATTGAGTGTACCCTCAGTAAGCTTGCAGACAACACTGAGTTGGGAGGTAGTGTTGATCTGCCTGACAGTAGGGTAGCCTCATTGCACTCTACAACGTCCTGAAGGGAGGTTTTGATGAGGAGGGGGGTCAGCCTCTTCTCTCAGATAACTAATGACAGGACTTGAGGAAATGACCACAAGTTGTGCCTGGGGAGATTTAGATTAGATAGCAGGAAAAACTTTTTCTCTCAAAGAGTGGTCAGGCACTGGAACGGCCTGCCCAGGGAAGTGGTGGTGTCACCATCCCTCGTGGTGCTCGAGAAGTGCCTAGATGAGGTGCTGTGAGATATGATTTAGTAGCCTAGTGGGTAGTATTGGTGATAGGATGGTTGGAATAGGTGGTCTGGTAGGCCCTTTCCAACTCTATGATTTTTGTCTGAGGGAGCAGTAGGCCGCCATGAGGCCTCTGTTCAGCCTGCTCTGCTCTGGGCTGAACAAACCAAGGGACCTCAGCTGCTCCTCATACATCCTCTCCTCTAGACCTTTCCCATCTGTATAGCCCTCCTTTGGGCACTCTCCAATAGTTTCGTGTCCTTCTTAAACTGTGTTGCCTCAAACTGCACACAATACTCAAAGTGAGGCCTCACCAACGCAGAGTAGAGTGAGGCAGTCACTTTCCTCGACTGGGTAGAAGTGTCCTGCTTTGTGCATAGTGTTAGTCATCATGCAAAACCATGTACTGCGAGATTGTTGATAGTTAGAACAACACTGCAGTAACTTCTGAGAATGGTTGGATGGTTACCATCGCAAAAAAGCTATCCTCCACTTCCACATGTCCTGTTTTACAGGCCGTTTGTCCTCCCCAGGCCCTCACCTGCCCTTCAGTCATGTTCACCACAAATCTCAAAGACAAACCTAACTTAATATCATTTATACAGCTCAATAAAAATCTGATGCCCACTGAATTTACTGGAAAACCTCTTCATTTGCATGGATTTCTGGATGTAGGCCTTAATGTCCATTACAGGCAGCCAGTGTTCTTTGTACTTAGGGCTGTAGAAAACTTTCCTCTAAAATGAGAGGAAATTTTTAGGGGGGTGGGGTGGGGATAGGGGTGGGGGTGGTGAAGGGGGGTGTTAACTTTTTTTTTTTTAATAATTATTATTTTATTTATTTATTCTATTTATTGTATTTTTATTTGAAGCGTGGTCTTTAGTGGTTCACTGCAACAAACTGGCTCAGCTGTTTTGGAGTGCCACATTATTGAGATGTTGCTTTGTCCTGTATTAAAAATGCAGTTATTCAAGGAAGACTCACTTCACTATATGTACACTAAGTAGAAAATGGAAATTTGGAAGGCAGGTAGCTTTTAGTTCAGGTAGATGTCTTTTGCTATTTAAATTTCACCAAGCTGAATGAAACAAAAAAAAAAAACAACATTTGCTTGTGGTCAGTAAAGGCTCAGTGCTTGGCAGCTGTAGTCTCTGATGGACACAATCCATCCAGGCATGCTTTACATCCAGTTCAGGCTTCTCATACCTTCAAACTTGGGTTAGACACGAATGTTTCTTCTGTGCTTTGTGTGCTCCATCTAGCAGCAGGGAGGAAAACACCTGGTGATAAGGGCATAAAGCTGCTGCAGGAGCAGGATGGACTAACAGGTGTAACCGAAGATCACGTAATACAAATGAAGATGTGGGGGAAAAAAAAAAAGTATTAATTCTGGTATTTCCTTGCGAGTTTGATTTTACTACTGAACAATTTTATAGCCGTGTGGATGTAACTGTGTAGACGTAAACATGTAATGAATACACATTCATTAATAAACTCAAAATAGTTTGCACAGGCACTGAACATACCCAGAATTTCAGATGCCAGTTCATATTACAGTTGAAGTTTTATTTTCCTGGGAAAGCGGCGTCTGCTTGACATTTCCGTTGACCCATTTTGCCAAAACAATATAGCACAGACATGGGATTGTTAGGGGCCAAGATAAGACACAAAAGGTGATAATCCTAGTTCCGGCCTTTGAAACCTGCTAACTGTGTTTAATAGCACATTATAGCGCTGGATGCAAAGATCAAATTTATCTCAGTTCAAGACCTTGCGTATATTTTAATCAAAATTCAGATTTAAATTTTGATAAATACATTAAAATACTAAAGAAAAAGGAAGACAAATGAATACCACACAATGCGTATTGAACATGGAACATGCAGCTTCAAAATTTATTCAGAATCACCTTCTCCCTGAAATAATAAAAATTAAGGAGTTTACATTGGTTCAGGAAATACAGATGGTTTTATGATAGCATGGCTACACAGCCAGTACCTGCAAAGTATACCACAGAAATAGGAATCTGGTCAGTGCTGATGAGTCTGTTTTGGGAGTATATCCAAAAGAAATCACAGCTTTGAGTAAGATCAATCAACCTGAATCTATTTTTCCACAGTATATATAGAGCCGTAGAACTGAAAGCTGAATTTTAACTCATTTTGCTGTTTTTTTCCAGAACACCATAACCCATTTCCAAAGCTGACAGAGCAACTGCCTGTCTGTCTATCCACCAATTATAGTTGCAGTCACAGGTGTATTTCAGAGTATAGCATAACTTATTTTAATCTGTTTCTCCCTTGGTTTAATGCCTTTTCATTAGAATACAAGCCTGCTTGACTTGATTAGAAAAGAATAGTCATTGTGTTTTGTTAAAAGTGAATTTTCACTTATCGAAGGACCTGTAATGACAGTTAGGCAGTCTATGTGCCCCCTTTTGATTGCCAGAACAAATACAGCAGGGTAAGAGCATTACAGCTCTACTCACTGATGTACTTGCTGTTTCAGACTGGGTGTCAGGGTAACAATATTTAATTGATACGTGAATGATCTGAGGTTACACTACATTCAGATACGAATGACTGCATGTCTGGTGTGTTACCACCTCTTTTAGAAGCATTTGCTTCGTTATTCCATCGGACACTTGAAGAAATGTGTTAACTTAAAGGAAAGGATTCAGAGCTAAATATACTGCTAACTGGCATCTGGAAGAGGAATTCCCTCCACCCCCTTCCACCATTCTTTCCAGCTATTTTGTAGAAAGTGCTTGGTCAGTAGCAAAGCAAACTGCTTAGTTCCCCGTGTTGGCAAGGGCTGAAGGCAATTGGAAGCGTTCAGTCTTGGACTGCTTGTGCATTGTTCTTCCCATCTCTGGTATTTCCCAGAATGCTGCAAATACAGCTTGGCTGGGAATTTTCTGACATTTTTTTTCAGCAGGGGAAGAGGAGATGTGGCCAAATGAACACTTTCCATACAGCCATTAGAATTCTGGTGATATCTGGGAAGAGTTGGGAAGAGTTTTTCAGGTCCATACAGTTATGTGAGGTTAAAAGTAGAGGGGGACAGTCACACGCACAAGAATAACCAGTAGCTTGCCATGCTGGTGCATGTGGTTCAAGTCCTTCACCTTTTTTTCCCTTAGGGTAATACTAACTGTCAAGTCACTTCTCTTTGGCCTTTGTTTTGCTATTGTTTTACCTGTACAGGTAGAAGAAGGAGGAGAAAACAACAAACAAACAACAGTCAATAGGCATTGATGAACATAATACAGACTGTGAAATATTAAAAAAAAAAAAACAACTGATTTTTCCAAATAACATCTACCATCTGATCCACTGCTATTTACAAAGAACTCCTGACATGTGGCACCTGCAAATATAATTCTGTAAGGACCCACCTCTAAAGATACTGGACTGACACCTCATCTCATAATGCCTTCACAGTGAAATGTTCTCAGAAGCCCATGTGGTTGTGCATACCGTGACTTGCAGAGATACCAGTTATCTACTGCACATTTACACTGAGAGCTTTTTGAGGCTGGCACTGCTCACTGCCTTGTGTTTCAGCAGTACTTAGCCCAATAAAGGCTCGATTCAGGCTTTGGCATGAACATGGAAAGCATCATTATTATCTTATTAATAACTAATAACACTTACAGATCAGGACTTTATTGAACGATGTTCTGGACAGAGTTTTCCTTTCACTGGATGAGGATTGATGTCTGGGAGTATAACATTGTGCTGAGCACTTGAGTCATCGAGCAGAGCTCAGCTGAGATCACACTTGACACTATTTCCAGCCTTTAAGGCATAAATCAGTATGCATGTGTAATCTTCGTCACCCTTAACCTGACTGAAATGAAAATACTGCACTGCTTGAGGCTGCCTACAAGTGCAGTGCAAGCAAACAAGGCCCGGAAAAGACAAATGTCAATCATGAGAGAAAAAGAAAAAATCAGACAGAGGCGCAAAAAAGTCAGGCCTCATCAGAGACTCTGAGACAGGCATTTCTGGGCACTGCGTTGGACAGATATGGCCTGAACACTCTCCTGGAGACAGACATTTATGTACGACAAGAAATGTGTAGACTTCTACCTTCACACAGTGTTTCCATCCAGCCCCCTGTCGTCTGAGATCACACAGGGGCAACGTATCCTACCTTCCAAGCTCAGAGAAAAAGAAAAACCCTAACTTACTGAAGTAATGGGAAGACAGCTATCAGTTGAGCTAGACAGGAGAGAAATAGAGAAAGCCCTTTAAAATACTACACCATTTATTGTTTCATTTGCCTTTCACACAGGCTGCCGGAGAATAGTTTTAAAAGAAAAAAAACCCAACAACAAAAAACAAGACACAATAGAAAGCAGAGGTATAAAAAGTATAAACAACGGACAACATACCAATAAGATGTGAAAAAACCCCAACAGTATTGCAAGAAAAGAATATAAACTTGGTTCTAAGCTTGCGGTCACTGAAGAGGGAAAGCTTATCTCTCTTGAAGGCCATGGTGCAAAAACATCGCAAGTGAGATTGGAATGTGGCCTAGGGGACAGATGAAAAAATAAATGTAAATTGTAATTAAAAATTTTGGACATGGAAGATGGAGACAAATGAAGGGTGGATTTAGAGAAAACAAAACAAAACTAAAAACAAGCAAAAAAACCCCCAGCCAATTAAAATAACTTAAAGATTCAAAAACCAATTTTTAGCATTTCATAATTATATTGATGGATAATGACATACACAGCAACATAAATCCACTGAGCTCAAATTAATTATGTTAAAATAATAGGTAATCTGTCTCTGTGTTGATAACATAATTATGATGATGTTTTTCAAATGTTTTAAAATAATGTCATTTCAACTCATAATGCATAGTAGGTATTTTGCTGTTTAACGTATTAGCTATTTATACAATATTTTCAATGTCATTGCTTGCCTCTACAATAAATAAAGTCTAAATAATCAGCTCGTACCTTAAGATATTTCTTACTGCTGTAGGAGCTGTAAAATAAGTCAAAATGAAAATATTATTCACCGAAATAGCACATTGACAACTGTGATTAAGCCTCAATTGAATCCTGTAGCAAAACAGAAATACATTTTTATGTTGAGATGTCTAATTAGTCTTTGTCAGAAACCAGACCTAAATTCACACAGGGAAAATTTTAAGGGTTTTATGGGGTTAACCATACAACTGCATTTCAACATCTGTCCCACAGTGGAAGATACACAGCTCTGATCAGAAAAAGTTAGCTGTATTGTTTCAGTATTGAATTCAGTTTCTCAGGGAACTTATGATTATCTGCAGTTGCTTCTCAGCATAACTTGTCTGTTTCCTATGCCTGGCAGCCTTGGTTTGCACAAGCTCCTTGTTCAGATGCCGTGTGCACAATGGATGTGTAGCAGGGTGCAAGAACAAATGACCAGTTGCATCAGTGGATGTATACTTAAGCTGGGTGCATGGACAGCCTTTGGTGGCCTGGGTTTTCCGGGTTTTAGTGTGTGAAAACACTGTTCTGATATCCGGCTCTGATTATCCTTAAGGAAATGTTTTGTGCCACCTTTTTTTTTTTTTTTTTTTTTTTTTTTTTTCCCCTGAGAGTTGCATAGACATGAGGTTTTTGCTGATTTGGAGTATCCCTAAACTATTCTACAACTGAAACTATTTATTTATTTTCAAAATCTATTATATGTAATTCAATTTTTTCTTTGCAAGACATTTCTGGCAGTACTTGCCTTTCCTTCCTGTACCTCTCATCTCTTTACATTTCTCTTTTTTTTTTTTTTTTTTTTTTTTTTTTTTTTTCTTAATACAAATTGTTTTTTATCATCCTCTGAACAAACTTTTAAAGCAAACTTAAGTTATTATGGTGATGCATATGTCACATCTGAAAATAAACTAGTTAATTTGTGGAATTTATTTCAGCATATTCTGTACAAATATAAAAGTATAGTAAAACTCCACTGGGATAAACATGATAACAAATAAATGCAGAATCTAAGATTGTACAGCTCCAGTCTAATATTTAGTCATTTTTATTATTATATTTGGGTTAAAAATGGAAAGCAACACCAGCAGAGGGACTCCCTTGATACTCAGTGGAGTTTTGCCTGCTCCCTAACAGGGCATAGAGGTAATTTTATTCTAGAAGCTTTTGAATGCTTTACAAGTAATAGAAACCAAGTGGGAAAAGCATATTCCATATTTTACTTCTGACATTCTCATAGAAAAGAATATATAAAAAAAATTAAAGATTCAAAATACTTGCCTGTGATTCAGTACCTAAAGACTTTCTGGTGTTTTTCAGAATTCCCTTGAGACCTATAAATGCTTCTGAGCTAGAAGTACCCATTGTAGCTATAGTCACTTATGCCACTTTATCAAACTAACGAGCCATTGAGTGATGCTATTCCCAGGTTCAACTCTACTGGGGAGGGAAAGTAGAAAACAAAACTGAAATTTAGACAGGATGGAATTCCTAAGAGCCAGGACAACTAGAATTTATTAATTCATAGACTCCAAAGCTTACCAAAAATAATAATCTTCTTTCAGTTTTTGTCTATAAATCTTGCCATCTTTCACAAAGTCTGTGCATATAGAAAAGACCGCAGAATTTCAGTACAGGCAATGCCTATCAATTTGCACAAAAACCACCTTTACTGTGTTTCCTCTTCTCACAACCACACTTCGCGCAAAGGGAAAGAGGAATGTTTTACTGTCAGATGACAGGAGGAAGAACTTCTGCTTAAATCGTAGCTAGTAAAGATAAACCTTTCCAACTTCTAAATTAAAAATTTATTCAGCTAGATTAGCTGATTACAGATAAAACAAAATAAAATTCCTTTTGTATTGCATAATTATACATCATTGATTAAAATCATGTGACTTGGGCATTGGAACTACAGCTCCTGACAACTGCAAGTTTTTCTTACAGGAGAAGTCTTTTCAGAGTTTAACAGGATTGTCCAAATGAGCAAGAGCTAAGTTTCTTTCTACTTTATTGTAGATTAGTTTTTGATTTTGTTAGAACAATAAACAAAATATATAATACTCTTTGCATGCAAATTTTAATTAACTTGGCCATCACACTGAAAGACACTGTGACCCCCAAATACTCCTTGTTATTTTACAATGCCTTGGAGGACAATGAAGCTAGGAAATTTTATCTACAAATCTGTAGATATCAAGGTATTTAGCTTGTTCAGTCCTGATGCAAGAACAAAACAAAATAAAAAATTCTTCTGAAAGAAGCCTTTAGCCTGGTGTTTATCATGTCACAAGATGTACTTTTTTTTTTTTTTTTTTTTTTTTTTTTTCTCTTTCAGACACTGAAAATACCATGAAGAGGGTAACAAATGTGAGGAGTAACATTTTAGGTTATTTTAGAATAACATCTGCATGCAAAAATCACAGCTAGGGAAATATTTTCTGACTTCAACTATTACTTGTTTTCAGTTCACAATTATATCTCCCTCTATCGTGGTAATATTCCCCATGGTCATATGTGTTTTCTTTCTAGGAATCCTGTAACAAATTCATTCATCTATTATCAGGCTTCATGAATTTCAGAGAGTGTGACAACATATTCATTGATGGCAACATTTAAATTTGCATTGGAAACCTGAACTTAATAATTAAATTTATTCAGTAAGATACCAGAAAGATAAGAGCATCTTCCTGAAGAAGGAAGAATATCAGATACATAAAGCAAGTTGCTCATAAAGAATTACAGACTAAAATGCAGCTCCACAAACTATTTTCAAAACATATATTCTGAAAATAAAAAAAAAGTGTTTTATGATAAGTTCAGAAATAGAGAAAAATGAACATTCTGTTGGATACATAAACTTATTAGCCCAGATCTGTTGTGTGACCTGTCTGAAAGGTCTTACAGTAAAGATAAAACTAATGAAAATGAACCTTTCATAACTGTAATCAACTTTTGAATCAAATTTGAGTCTGTTTCCATCCAGTTTTCATGTTTTAATAGAAAACATACGGAAAAATAAAAGTATAGTAATATTTTTCTTGTGTTTTCCTTGGAAAGTCGAATATAAAAGGAGAGGTACAGCTTCTTACCTTCTCTCCCTTTCTCCTTTAGGACCAGCATAGCTCTTAAAACTGCGAAATCTGTGTATGTGAGAAAACATTTTGTAAGGATGGTATTGTCCGCAAGAGGGTGCTATTTGGTTGTATTTGTATTTTTTTTCTCTGTTTATATGGAATGAGTGATACTATTGAGTATACTTTGAAATCTCCTTCCACACATTATTTTATTTTAGGCTCATTAGTGTGAAATTCCATTTTAAATAGCATAGTCTAGCCCTGAAAACTTCAATGCCAGCATAAATTCTTGCTCATCTATATTAGGCAGAACACCTAACAAGTTTAAATTCCAAGGGTCCTTTGTGTCTCTTAACTAGTTGCTACCTATATCTTATGATATAAAGGTAACATCAGGTAATATAGTTGCTCTTCCCTGGGGTTTTAATAAAATTCTCATGAAAATGAGATGAACGTCTAGCAAAACTGTGAATGCTCACAAAGAAAAAAAATCTCTGAAAAACAAGCAAAAAAATACAAATATGCTGCACACTGGACTTAGCAATTTTTCAATTTATAACAGCTTGATTATCATTATTGAATTAATGATCTCCTCCTCCTTGGAGATGAATATGCTTAGCTGCATTTTGCATATAATGGGAAACCAAGGCAAAAGGGACTTAGCAGCGGGGCCGAGGCTGTAGGCGAATGGCCTCCTGCTTTAGATCCAGCTGTCAAAGATGTTGCCATTTTCAGGTCTTTGTCACTGCTCCCCACAGAGGGTATTTCTACCTCCACCAGCTTATAACAGAGCAGAAATCATAAACACTCCCTGCTGTGTTTCAGCTTGCATGTTTGTGTGGCTAGCCTTTGCTCACTTGGTTCAGTTCTGGGGGAAGGGGTTAGGAAACATGATGGCCGCAGTGACACCTGTCTGCCAGGCCCGTGTAGGCCTTTCCACTCAAATGGCTGCTTCGAAGCACGATTTTTGCTTCTGCCCACACAGCCACAGCTCAGATAAGAAGATGAGGACTATCAGGCACACCAGCTTATGATATCCTATAGCAATTACTTAATAATGGGTCCTTGGAGAGATTAGGGCCTACCCCTGGCTTCTAGCCCCATTGCAGTGACTAGGGAGGGAAGGAGGTAACATCTTCTCCACTGCTCATACCTGTTCATCTGTCTTCTTCTCCACATACTCAAATTGGCAATCAATTCAAGGCAATCAATTAAAAAGTTTGATGGGGGAAGCATAAAACATATTCTAATGTTGGCCTTCTAACCCAGAACTCCCAAGTCATTCTTCTGACTCCATGGCTATGGGAATTGAAGAACTATATATTGACCACTTCAAAATACAAAGTTGATCATCCTAGAGAGGTGACAGCTGAATCAGCGCAGCAGGAAAGGCACACAGTATAGTTCTGAGTATAGACTGAGAGTTACATGTATTTATGTAGGTTTAAGATTTTGCATTACCAAATCTTTCAGTCAAACTGAAATTCAAAAAGAACTTGATACCTACAAATACTTGTTACCTAAATCTTTTTCATCTTAAATATCTTCAAAGTTTGACTGTGATTGATAATAGCAAACAGCTATTATCTACTCAAGTATTGTTTTATTTGGAAAGTCTGTGAAGCAAGCTTAAATTTATAATTGTTACTAAATTAGCTTCAGCAACTTCTTATTTAATGGTATCCAGCAGTGAGCAGTAAAGAACGTGAGCCAGTTGCACATACATCTAGGGCATAAAATGGTCGTTTCTTACTTCTTGTGGAAAAAAATGCATATTTTTCTAGTGAATGTTCTTTGAAAATCAGCAGACGTTTGCATGGAAAGTTTTAGGGAGATGCGATCAACATTTTCTAGAATTTATTGGACTAATCAGCATTGTGTAGAGTTCACATTAGTAATGTCTCCTGTTTATGTTCAACAAAACCTGAACTTGTACATGTTGTGGTGTCTTTTTGCTTCTCAGTTTATGCTGCAGCTGTTCTGTGCAGTAGGTAAAACGGAAGGTTTTAATTAAAACTGACATTGCTGCACCTTGTGCTGCTAGTGACAGTCCTGTTGAAAAGGATCATGAGAAGTGTGGAAGCCCACTGTACGAATCTGCCCTCCTGTTTGCAGCCCAGCATTAATGTGTTTTTCAATCTGGCAAGTGAAAACATCCCTTGAAATCTTCTTTTTGATGGGAAATGACTTTTCTGACAAAAATCACTGTGCAAAATATGTGAATACATATTTTTCATTGCATATTTTGGACAAAGGCCGAAGGGAAAAAAAGGTCATTGAATACTTTTGAAACTGTCAGCAAACAGGGATATTTGCCATCAGTTTCCAGTGAAATATTTCCATCTTTTTAAGAAAAAATAAAACAGGTTCACAGAAGTAACTTTTTTTTTTTTTTTTTTTGATTAAAAACAAAACTTCACAGACAAAAACATTCAGATTAGTTTTAATGAGAGGTAAGCAATTGTAAATAACCTCTTGTGTCTACCAAATATGCATTTGGGTTCAGAGCTGCCCTGCAGCCTCCATTTAAAACAAGAAGGACCTGGTTCACAATCTTGTTTTGTACCACTTTGACATTTCAAGGATTCACAGGAGCTGGTTTACTGCAGGGCAATGCCCATTAACCCTGCCTAGCAGGGCACGTGAATTCTCAATTACATGATGCCATGCACTCTCTCTCCATCTGCTTTTCCATTTAAAGCTTCTCTTTTCCTTAATAAAGGAATTAAAATATTTACAGGAAACCATTGCACAGTGTAACTGCAGAATGACTGCAGTGATTTTATGTCCTTTTGCTATTGCATCCTCAGTATTTGGGGCTTTGCTGTGCAAAAGGGAATCTAGTGAGGGACCTAGCAATCTTCAGATATAATACAGCCACATATGGACTTCATTAGCCTATAATTTCCTTATGTATGATGGAGATGAAGCTTAAATGATCCTAAACTGTGGGGAAGAAAGCGTGGCTTAAAACTACATTTTCTCCCAAACTCATTTTGTGCAGCCAGCCAGTAAAAAAAATAAAAAAAAGAATCTATTCCCAATTACATTATTTCTAATTGTAAATACAATTATGAATGCATAAACTGAGCCACTGAGGCATGCATTTAATTCTGAAACCTGAAGTCATATTTCTACTGATATATTATAGTAAAAAGGCAAATAGCTGAGGGTTTCCTACTGTTAAGAAATTGCAAAACTTCTGTATCATCAGTTATTCTGATAATGACAATTTTTTTGTTTACTGCTACCCAGAAGTGTACTTAAAAAGTGACCAGAAAAAAATCAGAGAAGAAAAATGCATCAATGATGAGTTAATAAATGTAAATTACTCAAAAATGTTCAAGTGAAGTCTGTAGTAACCATTATACTTTAGTGTGCCATATTTCCAACAACAGGTAGGACACTACAAAATGGCAAGCAGACCAGGTCTGACAGAAGACAGGACACCAGCCCATGGCCTGAGCCATCAGCAACATTAGTATATTTTTATATGTTCTTATGCTCTTCGTTGTATGGGCAGAAACAGAAAGACAATCCTTGCCTGGAGGACTTGACAGCCCAGAAGATCAAAATCCAGTGAACTGGTAGAGAAGAAAATGAAGGTAGAGATGACTAAAGAGATTTCACATGTGCTTTTACAATTCGTTTTTGTAAAATTGTTTTTAAATTGAACATTCAGCTGCCAAAAGTTCTCCAAATCCACAGTTCCCCCCTGTCTCTCCCCCCAATCCCACCAGTTTGGAAACAGTGCTGTAATCTGGAAGGCATGTAACGGCGCATGGAAATTCCACAGACACTTGATCAATCCTTAAGCTAAAGACATTGTTTAGTCTGCAGCTGCCACGCCATGCTGCAGTGGTGGGAGTGCATGAATGGTGAATGAAATGCATGATTCCTACATGTTCAGAGATCCAGCTGAATCTCTGGGATAAACAGCACAAGATAAACCTCACGGTGGTTTTCCACATTAAATGGGAAACCAAATAAAGCAACTACTCTTTGTAGTTCAAGCATGTAACTGGTGAAGAGAGAAGGAAAGACAAGCGCTGACCATTACCTATTATCACTTCATTACATAGTATTTGTGTTACACAAATTTGGTGGCATCAATGGCTTCACAATGTGCTGAACAAATACAAGAGACAGTCTGTCTCCTAAAAACCTTGCAAAATAACTGTAAGATGGCAAACAACTAAGACCATATGGACGTGTAAAGCAATAGTAGGAAGCAGCAATCAGTACAGCAGTTCAGCATGACATGAGTTTTGATCTGCTTATGAGTTGAATGGATTCAGGCTACAGTTGATAAGCTTATCTTGAAGTAAGACAGAAGTTCAGCTGCTGAAATTCCTACCGTTTCACTGTCATTATACAGCTGAAAGTCAAGAACTGTCAAATTACATGAATAATATCTATCCATATTTAATACAGTGAGCTGTTGACAATTGCCTCTCATCCTTCCCTTCGGTGCATCAGCCCCACGAAACAGCTAGGAATGATCAGACTGAATATAGGCAAATCCATGGCCACATAACCACACTCCAGATAAGAAACTCACTGTGTCTAAAATGAAGAAAAAGAGCAGATAGCAGCAAACACAAAAAAACTGGAGAGATAATTCTTCCTGGACCACAGCAAGGAAAAATGTTGGAAATTGTGCTGACACCACTAACATTACAAATACTATGAGGCTAAGGATAATGCAGACTAGACTTTTTTCCCCTCCCCGTTTAGAAACAATCACATTATATCTTCTTATAAGATATGAGAAAGATTGTTATCTCGCATAATGAAAACCAAATGACAGGCAGATAAACTTAGTAGCTGTTTATAAAGTCTTGTACAGTATTCTCTATGGTATACAGATAAGGAAATCACATAATTGAAATGGCTACAAACAGCATTAAAAAGGCATATAAGAAGAAAATAAGGAGATCAAATGCAGAAGGCAGACAAATTTTAGATTACTGATGGAGGCGTTCTTGTAAGGCAGTTTGATTTCTCATGGGAATTGAGCACCTACTTTTCCTCAAGGCATGTGCTGACTGAGCACACAGCCCCACTGCCCTCCTTCAGAGAACCCCCATCATCCTCGCCCATCTCAAAGGGCTTGGAGGCTTGATAATGTGGCTCCTGGTATAACCCGCAGTTTTGCCTTTTATTTTAAACTCTTTGCCCTTTAATGTCTTCAAGGATATCTTTGCTTTTGCATCTTTAGAAAGAGTAAACGGAAGGCACTAGCTGCTGCTTACTGTTCCCTTCAGAATTTTGAAAAAATTGTCTTCTTTCCTATGTGTATAAGCAGCAATGTATGTTCTTAACTTTCTCAAGCACAGACATACCAGGGGAACATTTTTAACTGTAGGTAGAACAAGAGCATAAGAGTTTCTGCTTTGAAGCAGATTTAAACTGAAAATGCATTGTTAATATGAGATTTGTTGGAGTTATCCGATCTCACAAACTTAAGTAAGAGGACCTACGTTGCGTACTCTGGTACAACGTTTCAAAGAAGCTATAATTCAGGTCAAAGTGGAAGTTCTTACACTGCAATAATCTTCTTTCATTAGAGAAGAAAAAAAGAATTCAGCTGGACAAATGAGTTAAAATCAGAATAATCTTGAACAAACATCTCAAGCATTAATCATTTATACATAAATAAGAAGAAAATCATCAAAATAATTGAGCAATTGCAGACAAATACCACAATGCCTTGTATTGCCAAAAACTCATCATTGGAAATGTATACGTCTGATTTCCAGCTTTATTAATGAAACAAAAAGGCATCTACAATAGATAAATAATACATCATATGGAATTCACACAGTCTATTTATAATAGAGATCAGTGACACCTATCAACTCATATTAAATCACATCATGCATATTTTGCCTAGTCTGCACTTTGTCAATCTCTGTTTCCTATTTCATTGCTGTAGTAGTTACATGTAACGAAAAAGTAATGCACGGACCAGTTGAAAGGTCATTTAAAAAAAACATGAAAGAATATTTAAAGGAACAGTGAAGATCAGCCCTATTTCTATGCTTTAATGGTAATACTCCTGTATCACCTTTTACTTTTTACAGACATTTAATGGATGAGTTCTGATGCTACAGCTGTACAGTAGATATTTAGCTTACAGACAGACAAATCAGAATTAAAGTCGTGTGATGAATCAAAGTCACGTAATGAGTCCATAGTGGGATTGGGTCTAGAGTTAGGGTACCCAAACTCCTGAGCTGTAACCACTGATTTATCTTTCATCCCTGACCTGTGTACTGGTGAAAGAAGCATGGGATGAAGTGGGCTCTTTGAAAAAGAAATTTGTTTTTGAGTTCTTACAAACATCACCATTAAAACATAACTTGGGTTTAGAAACACCCTTCAAAAACAGCATAAATAAGTTATTTTACTGAAGAATTATTTACCATAAGAAGAGAGAAATTTATAAATCAGTTCAGAGATCTGGAAGGAAAAACATATTAGTTACATCATCAGAAATAGGGTCTAAGGAAGCTGAAAAACATGGATTTTGCATGCAGCTTTTAAAATATAATTAGTGATCTAACATAAATAGACGTCACTGGCTGTAGTAATGTCTGTGGCAAATAAATAACAGTCGAACACAATAAAACTCCCTGTAATGTACTCTGTTGTAATATTGATGGCAGCATATGGCAAACATCTGACAGCTGTTAAACAGATGTGGCAATTAGCAAACCTTATGGTCATGCTGTTAAGATTATTATGCAACACGTTCTCCAGTAAAATTAGATGACTTCCTACTTTCTGTAGCTTTACACATGTGGAGTGCTAGTCTAATGTCCCATTTAGGCAATATTGTTAGCTAATGTCTCCTAACCCATATTTTTTTTAAGTTGATGCCTCATAGAAGATTTAGAGAAATCCAGAATTTAAACAAGAACAATATCAATTCAGCTGTGTAGCAGATACTTCAATTATAATAGCTAATGGACAAATTGAGAGATAAAAAGACTTTTCTATCATGTTGAAATTCAATGAACAGTTTTCAATTAGGCTCTGAGTATAAAAGGGAAAAAAGAAAGATACTTTTCCTTGATGTTAACATTGCAGGAAAAGATGAGAGTAACTTTGCTTTTTCATTATACAGAAGAGGTGCATATAATGATGCATATTTAAATTATAAATCAGGTCACTATCTGCCAAATGAAAGCAATATCAATTAGAGCTAAGGTGGATCAGGCTTTAAAACTCCTTATATTTAATGACAAAAGTATGACTGTTACCCTCACCCAGCCAACAAAGGGATAATTTAAGGCAGTAAGAAATCAAAGAGTGATGTCACAAAAATAAGCCCTCACAGCTTTTTGGATAGTATTATTATAATTAATAGACTTCCAATGACTTTTTTTTTTTTTTTTTTTTTTTTTTTTTTTTTTTTCAGGTTATGGGCTTTCACAAAAGCATTTATTGCAGGCATAAAATATAAAACTCTAAAGAGTGGGTTTGACTAAGGTTGACTTGAGGGTCCTTAGCCTTTCTACTACAGTAATTCCTGTAAAATAATAGTTTCATTTATAGGCTCAATTTATAATGTTGAATTTATGCCAGTTCATCTGATATCAATCATGATAATAGCATGATCTATTGTATGTCACTTGTGCTAATGCAAATTAAATATCATTACATTACAAAAAAGCCCTATGTTAAAATAACATTAAAGGTGTAACTTTAACCAAAAAAATTAAGGATGAATTAATGTTTTGGGGTGAGCACATATACAGATAATAAATGTAAAGCCATGCATATATTATATATAAAATTATATACATGCTGAAAAAGGAAAAGCTAAGCAAAATATAAAATTGATTAAGGTTTGACTAGCAAGATTAACACTGATTTTTCCTCTTCCATTGTAGTTCAGGTTGAGTACCAAGCAGTATATTATCTTTCTTTTTAACTGTTGAGGTTTTCAGTCTTTGTCTTTGACACATGAGTATTAGGAATCAGGTTCCAAAAAATTTTAGCAAATATAATCCTTTGAATACCCCGATATCTTTATGAATTACATACTTCCACATGGAAGTACAGCTGGGTAATATAATTCTGAGATTAAAGTGCACCCAAAGATTTTGGAAACTTTGTCAAAAATTTATTTTATAATTTTAGTTAATTTAAAGCTAGAATGTCACTAAAGTCTGTTTTCATTGTTATTTGCAGAAGTGTCGGGTCCCCTCAACTAGATAAAGATATGTTTCCATGCGTAATTGCAAGAAATTTGTATAAAGCTTTATGCCAAAAAAAAACAAACCAAAACAAAACAAAAAACCACACACACACACAAAAACAAAAAACCTGTGCAATTTTAGAAAGAGTGAGGAGCTCTTGGCTTTTTCTCAGAATGTTAGGCATTGTTTGCACAGTTGAAAACACCTAGCATGAATTGTTTGCATTTTTTTCTTGAAATCTGGAGGGTGAGGTCACTTTGCTCGGAAGTGTTGTTTGTGAATAGTCCTTGCTTTGTAAGTTCTGCAGATCCTATTACATATCTTGGTTATAGATTAGACATTGGGACTTTCTTTTAAAAGATATTTACAATGATAAAATATTGCCCATTGGATTATAACAGGATCTGTAGCCCTCTGTTCTGTGGTTCCAGTAAAGTTCCTGCAGACATTATTTTTATTACTCACCAATAGTTGTACATACCTCCCTTTTATTATAATGTCTGAGCACTTTGCAATCATTAATATATCCACCTGTTTATTGATGGCTATTAAAACATCAGAAAGTGATGTTGCTTTCATCCACTGATAGGGAAATGAAGCACAGAGGGACCAAAGTAACACAGAAAGCAACTGTGGAAAAGAACAGGGAACATGAACCTCCTGAATCCGAATCCCCAGCAAACACAACTTCTCTCTCTCTCTCTCTCTGTTTTTCTGGGAATATTCATGGTTAAAAAAATAAAAAAATAAAAAAATAAAAGTGCTGTTTCAAGTCATGGCTGCTGCAGTTAGGTAGAAATTGGCTCTCTGTTTTAATATGACAGGTTTCTCTCCTTCCTGATACCTAAGGACACATCAAGCAGCGTTCTTGCAATGCACTCTCTGGCACTTTATATTTGGGTTTAGCATCTCTGGGCAATACTTTTCCCACTGACCAAATTTTGCATAATTGACTGCACTCTTTAGAGGTATATAGAACAAACTCAGGAAAACAAGCCCAGCAAGAGGCTTTGCACGTCTTCTGTTACACAACAGACTGCTCGCAGAAGGCATATTCATTATTCCACATTTTTCCTCCTTCAGATGGTGGCATTGCTTGTTTCAGAAGCAGAACTGACACTCCTCACCGTTCATTGCTACAGATGTTAGAGATATTCTTTAATGTTGGGAGGAAACACAAACCTCCTAATGGAGATCTTGGCAGCTAGTGAAAGGAAAATAGATTGTTTTAAAATATATTTATAGGTCTTTTAACATATATATGCTCTGACAGTGATTTGGGAGTTTAAAAAGTCTATTACTAAATTTATTTTAAAATATCTGTTTACAGAGTCACATATGCTTCTTTTGTTACTTACTTAATGTATTTAAATTCTGGGCTTTCAATTGTTTTGAACATACTTTAGCCTACTTTTATGTGCATTTTGAAAATTTTATTTAACATTAAAAAATTGTAGTGTTTTTGCTGAACTTAATTCATTGCCACAAGATGAAGCCAAGTGTTTAACACCTTTCAAAAATGACTTAGATGTTCATTTACATATACACGTGAGTAATTTTAAGTTTGCCTGTCCAGGATGTAGCAATTCTTCAAGTGATAAGGCAATCAGTAAATGATTCATGTGTAGTCTTGCACATGATCTATATTATCTGCTTAACTTTAAACAAGTGAGCAAATCTCTGCTCAAATTCAGAAATTCTGAAACATGCTGAAATATCTGCCAAGTAAGAAATATAGCTATGAAGAAACCTATATTATAGTTTCTGCCCAATGCAAGGAAATTCTTATTAAATTGTGATGAAATAAACCACTTACAAGATTTTCATTGTGGACTTCACTCCAACATCAAGTCCTGGCTGCCATCAGGTACACGAAACTCAAAGCACTCATCTGATTCCAGATGGAAATTCAGCTGTAGTAACATACCAAAATGATGCCTTAGAAAATGCAATTTCTGAGGCATCTGCACTTTGCAGAGTAGGCTGACACACTGAATCAAGCCCTTCTAAGTGTGTCCCATATTTTCTATGAATTATTCAATCTGCAAATAATTTATTAGGTGAATTTAACCCCCTTTTTCTGTTCTTCATAGATTGCCCCTGAGCACTTTTTAATTTTCTCTTTGAAATTATTCACTGAGTACTTTCTATGAATAATTTTTAGGACCAAATTCTCTACAACATTAAACTGTTCAAATCTAGCTGCAGCTGCTTGTGAGGAGCCTCTGTACTTTAACACAAATGTGATGGGTCTGGGGTTTTTGCCTGTTACTTTTATACACCAAGAAAGGGTGAGGAGACATGGACAGCTTCATTAGACCTAATTCTCTACTATAGAGGACCCTTTAATAACTCTACACTTGCAACGTAATCCAGCAGCAAAGGCAGATATGAACCTGAATACTGTGAAACAGTAAATGGCTGGTTGAGTGCCTTCTGTTCACTCTAAGGCAGCATGGGGAGCACTGCCCTGAGTCTGCAAATTGATGCATACGGCTTACTGAGGGTATTTGACCTGAAATACAAGCAGAAGGCATCCTTTGCAATAACCTCCTTGAAATGCTGCATAGCTGTAAATAAAAATCAGAGCTTGTAGTGCTGAAAATGCCAAGAAACGTGGTGATAGCCATCTGACAGTGCTCATTTTCCTATTTGAGAAGAGGATCAGGAACACACCTTAAGTAGTCGGTAGAAAACTCAGAGAGGTAGCAGCAAATGAGTAACTGTCCAAAACTCTTAGGGAGGTCACAGATACACATTTTCTCAGGTTTGATATTCACTTGGTAGAAGCAGCAAATGCACTCACAACTAATTCCATTCATTGGGAAATAAGAACAGAAAGGAGATGGAATGGAAAAGAGCAGCATCAAAAGTGCCAGCAACAGGAAGAGATAAAACCAAATCAGTATTCAAATTACATGCATGTCTCAATTTTGCTTTGTTATTGTGTCACTATTTTGAAAAGCCCAAATTATGCTCATAAAAACTTAAGCTATCCATACATATGTATGAAAGTATTCAGTTTCAGCGGGGTTGAGACAGACAAATCTGGTAGTAGGTTTCTTTTCAGGTTGTGAGAAGCAAATAATAATCAAGTGTAGTTGAGTTGTGTGAGATATTGGAGTCCTGGAACCACCTCCTTTGTCTCATTCTTCTCCAAGAGACAAGGAGGAGTATAAGGGTATTTCACTGTCCTGTTTGAGCACTTATTCCAGTTTTCAGTGAAGAAGATGACAAATTAGCATTGAATCCAATGCACGGGACTGAAGTAATTGTTAATATCCTGGTACAATAATTCGTGCTTGCCCACAGTGCATAACACGTGTACCTCAGGAATTTGAAGACTGAGTAGGTCACATAGGAAGGCTTTTACAAATGAGAAATTACATACATTATATGTTGTAAATTTATAATGGATATTTATTTTGTAAGGAAGGACATAAACCCCATCTCATATGGGTAGTATGCCTGAAGTCTGCTGGTGCCTCATATTTCTCAGGTCCATAGCCTTCAGGTGTCATTTCATTTAGGGTGGCTCATGCTATCTTCAGACTGGACCTTGAGATATAAAAGATCTGAGTGGATCTGGCATGTTTCATCAGTGTCATTCTCTTTAAGTCTATTTAATATTTATTTATTTATTTATTTATTAGTTAAAAAGTATTTTAGAGAAATTACTTCTTAAAAAACAAAACAACATTTTTCATATATGCATATGTGTGTTCATCTTACCTGATCTGTAGTCATCTTCTAGATAGAGATGCTTCTTGCAGACAAGTTGAAGAGCCTCTTCCCATGCTGGAACACACTGACTGTTCTCCTCTTTCATCTTCTTTCTAGCATTTCAGTGTTCTCTTCTCTAGATCTTCACTGTAGAAAACAGTCACATCACCTCATAGTAAAATAATGTTATTCATTTACATTTACTCCAGGTATTTGCTATCAGAGTGCTTATCTAGAGAACACTACTTTTATTGTGTGCTCATTTTTAAAATAGTTTCTGTTTACCAATAATCATTGTGATTGTACTTAAAGTCCAAATGCACAAGAACTGTGCTCTTAAATTTGCTACAAATCAGTTTTCACAATATAATTTCATATCAACTCTATACCCCTCACAAAGACTAGTTATAATCTCTTGGAGCACAGTATTCCCTTTGACTTTATTATGTTTTGGACTTTAATCTTTTGCTTGATACAACTTCTGCTCAGTGAGTAAACATTTTTATATATTTTTGTTTTATTTTTATGTGCTAGTATCCAGGACAGTGAGTCACAGATCAAGATCCCACCGAGCTGTACAAACACAGATCATACAGACAGTGCCTGCCCCAGAGAGCTATATTTAAGAAGTGATTTTATAAAAAGCAGGATTAAAGTTTACCAAAAAGCCTGAGAATGCAGCCCATCTATACGCCAGCAGTAATTACATTTCAGCAGCATACTCTTGAGAAGCATGTACGTTGCAGAAATACCTTGCAGTGATTGAGAACAGGGATAATAAGCGACACATTTGCATTGTCTCCTCAAAGTGGCTCACTTTTGAATATGAAGTGTGAGGATACAATAAAATAATAATATTTAGCACTTGCGTAGCTCTCTACAACTTCCAAGGACTATAAAACATTAACTGATTAATCCTCACAGCATGCCAGTAAGGCAAGTTACCTCTACCATGTTCATCTTCCTGACAAGGCAAAATTGTCCCCTACAGTTTATCATCCAGCTCTTCCTCCACAGTGGAATAGATCTCACCTTGAAGGAAGGTGTGTTTTTTCCTGTTTTCCGTTTGTTAAGACATTCACCTTAAATTTCTCTTTCCATAAAAATGTGAAACGGTTATTCACATGGAAACATATTAGAGACAGCCTAAAATATGGGCTAAAATGTACACATCTAAAGTATTTATGTCAGGTTAGAAAAAATCCTGGGAGCACATGCTATGGAAAAGAAAAAGTAAGAAACAAGTGCAGATTAAGATGACTAGAAATAATATGTCAGTGATACCCATGTCACCAAAACTAGAAGACTGATGATCTGTATGACTGAAAGGAAGCAAGTGGGCAGTGAGAGCAGAAAAGGGCTGTCAGCCATGAAGATGATGTTACAAGGACTCACGCTTTAGATTTTCAAAGCTGTGTAAAGAATTAAGCCACACAGTTCCAAATGAAATTAGTGGAATCTGCATGTATCTCAACTCAAAACTGCATATGGGGAGAGATTCCACATGTATGACATGGAGTATTCACAAGGCACAGCATCAAGTAGGGACGACAGATGCTGAAGGCATTTGGTGAGCAAATATCTAAATTAAGATGTCTTTGCTGTGTATTCTTCCCGTTCAAGCTGACCAAATGAATTAACTAGTGATGGGTGCTTTGATTCTATCCTCTTTAATATCCTTTAACGGAAGGGAAAAAAAAAAAAAACACAACACACAAAACTGAAGATGACTGACCCAGCTTGTCCACCTTCACTTCATTTTTTTTTTTTAAACATATTCAATGATGTGGCTGATAAAACATGTGTAAGAGGAGTTCCTCCACTACTAATTTGAGCACTATAGTGTCCATATTATAAATGTCAAGTGGCTGTTATACCTAAGATTTTATATGCCACTGTATCAGGTCTCCTCATTCTCCTTTCTCTACAAACACTGTAAGAATCTTTGCTGTGCTGTCTTATATATGAAATGCAAGGAGTTCACAACTTCTCACTCTTCTTTCTCTTTCCTTCAGAAGATCAATTTCTGTTGGATCTTCTAAGAGGAATTGCCCGGTGGTTGAAAGCTGGGCTAACAGTCAGTTTGAGAGCTTTGATTCCAGTTTAGACAATTCAAAGAAAGTCAGCAGAAAATCTAAAACCAGTAACGAGGTTATTAACAGCATGTATTTGATGGCTTTCCCTAACTTCTTAAAGTGAATTGTCTTAGACTGCTGCCCCCAGTTCTGATTAGAGACTTATATTATAAATATTCAATAATAACCATAATAAAAATGGGTAATGTAGATCCACCCCTTCCTTCAGGAAAATTTTATTCCACTGAATGATTGCAAAGTAGCCCCAATTTTAAGTGCCTTTGCCTCAATCTTCAGCATATTTCTTAGGAAGATTAGAATATTCTCCCCTGTTCTGTGATGAATTAACTGTGTTTGGTCATATTTTTTGAGGGGGGCAGGGGGAATTATCATATCACTATATGCACAAGACATCAAATGTATGATTAAAAATATTTATAATACTGATGTGGAAAAGAATGATATGTTAAACAGATAAGCATATAATAATGCATGTCTTACCCATAAAATTTAATTTATCCCTTGGGCAGGGCATAAACTTTGCTCAAGAACAACATGTTTTCCATCTATAGATTGCAGAGCTAAACTGCTTAATTTTACAGCAAATTGATCACTGCTGTAATATTTCAGGAGCAAAATGATCCTCAACAGTCAGTTCAGTTTCAAAAGCCAAAATTTATAGTTCTGCTTCTGATTTAGTGATAAGGTTTTTTAACATATTGGGCATTTCATCACTTTCTATCGGGAGTCAGCGTTGAACCAACAAAGAAATATTTTTTGAAATCAACAACAACAACAATAATAAAAAAAGGAACATAAATAATATACATCCAACTGACAGAAGAGTTTAATATTCCCTTCAGACTGGTAGGAAATTACTCAGATTCCTGTCCTTGTAAACATGTGTCCTGGCCTATACAGGAGATGTGCTGCACTGCCATTTGGGGGGAATTGCAGACTTGAGAGCCTAACTGCCTTCCTGAGTGCTAAGGAAACTATTTCATTTATTTTCCCAAGTGGCTAAACTTCATTTTACCCAATGCAAATAAAATTTAGTACATCTAAAGTTATTTGACACTTTTGATATGTTTAAAATAAATGTGGAGAGATTTAATGATGTGAAAGTTCATGACTCAGTAAAGATTGCTCCCTAGCTGGGGTCTTAGGATAGACACCTATAAAATCAAATTATTATAATCACAGGAGTCATGAGAAAAAAGTAGGCCCTGCTGAGCTCTATTCACTGAGTTTTTGCATTCATTATACTCCTTCTAGTTATGAAACAAAGGGACGAGGTAGGCTGAAATCTCAAAAGGTTTTATCAAGTAATTCTTTGCAGCAGCATTTTGTGATTACTACAGTGAATTTTTAGAAAGCCGATTCATATGCCAAGAGAAGAGAAAAAGACATGACTTCTTAGTTACCTCAATGCAGTAGTAAATGCTCATTTTTGAACAATAAACCTGAAAATTATGGACACTGGAAAATAAAAGTAAATGCATGGATTATATTTGCTACATTTATCAGAGAACATTATTCAGCTACCTCTGGAATATGTTCTTGAGAAAAATATCTAACTTAAAGACATTATGCATGATGCAAGGGTCAGATTTTAAGAGGCTAACTCCCACTGACTTGATGTTCCCTGTGATTTAGGAGAGAAATAGCTTAAAAATCCCTCATAAAGATACATATATTCCCCATCCCTTCAGATACCTAATCAGCAAGACTGTGTGATTACATTTTGGTGAGTGGCACACATTTGCACACAAGAGAACATGTATATGGCTGCTTTATAATCAAGAAGATTATTTCCCAAAGCTGCTATTGCCTTTATGCATATATCTGCACACTGACCTGGGACACACTGAGTGGAGACACAGTAATTAGGTCATTTACTTGGGCCTGATATTTCTTTTGAGGCTTAAAGGGTAAAATGTCTCTGTGCACAGAGCAGTGTGTGATGGTATATTTCTCATGTTTGTGCTTTATAATAAAAAAGAAAGAAAGGATCAAATGCCTTTTTTGTTTTTTTTTTGAGGAAAACAATAATTAAGGGTGCATTTTTAACCTGCAATTATTTACAACTGGAGTTTAGATCAGGAAGATGTCTAAATCCTTGATGGAAGTGTGCAGTCAGCAGTGCAGACGCTTTGTCTGGCCACAGTCTGCTTGGCTCAATGGGATTATGCTGGGGAAGGAGATGCCAAACACTCTGCCTCCCTTCAGAAACCAAGGCAAAAGATTTCAGCTACAGGCTCAACTAATTCAAATGCACATGTTCTTCTTCAGTCAGCTACATCCATTAGTTGACTGAGCATGTAAACCCTCCCCACGCTCCTGCTAGTAGGCACTTATGCATATAACAGAGTTAGAAATACAAGTCCGTGTCCTCAACTTGTGTAGTTTTGCTGAGAGTAGTGGATAAAAGGTGATTTATGTTAGCCAATATTTCAAACTCATTTTCTAAATGCTCAAAATTCAGCTTTGGAAATACATACAAGGTTTCTAATGGAAGAATGCACTAGAGATTGTCAATCTTCTTTTAATTACAGAGTTGAGTATAGGAAATCCTTTACCAATCAGTTGTAATTAAAGAAGAACTGTCTGTGGACGATTTAGTGGATTTGTTTTATTTTGCAACATCTTTCTCAGGCGGTATTTGCACAAAATTCCTTCCTCAGGTTTTTAGTTTTACGGTTGGGCTCAAAGACCCTATCAGCTATCCTGAAGGTAGGTATTGTAGAAATCCAGAGTAAGAGACAGCTCCAGCATCAAAGAGTGTAAAAGCTGGACTGCGTTCAAATGAACTCTGTGTCCACCCTCTCAGAATTGCCTGTTCACAAGTAGCTTCAGAAAAATCATGAGCACATTTGTGCTTATAAATCATGCACTGTAATTATGCTTGCCAATGAAAGTCCAGAAAAATATTTTAATGAATGTTTGCGTTTGTAACTACTGTGTCTGCACCCAAATCTCAAGGTGAAAATCAGGTGAAACTGCTACGTATTGAGCCCACAATTTGAAATACAAAATACATATCAAGTCCAGACTGTTACAAAAATGGGTTCACATTTGCTTAGTAGGTTCATGAACCCTCAGCAAACATTTCAGTGAACCAGATCACAGTTTCGAAAGTGCAATGCCAAACCTAGTTTCATATCACAGTATTTCTCTGTCTCTGTTGTAACAGCAGTAAGTGCAGAGTTAGCTCCCTTTACCTTTTCCCTTTTTCATGCTTTTGTGCTTTTCTGGGGTTCTTCAGTTCCCTCCTGCTGTATTTCAGACTGCATGCTCTCCTTGCATGAAATGCTCTCTGTCTATCTCTCTTATTATTCCCTCTAAACTTTCTTTGTTACCTGCTCTGTCTCCTATTATTTCTACTGTGTCATCAAAAACTGACTCCGTACAGTCTGCCAATTAGCCTTTGTCTGTCAGCACATTCATCAGCATCCTGAAGAGTGATGGTGAATGGCAGAGCATGGAAGTGCTATTTGATATGCAGCTGTGTGTCCTTGCACAGAGATGTACCATTACTGATGAAGTAGTAGAATACGGTTTAGATTTCCCAGAGACAAACTTTTAGTAAGAAGCAGATACGATTAGCAAAAAATGGAATAGAAGGAATGAGAAAAGAAGCAACTGCAATGCTTCAAAATTATAAGCTAAGTGTACAGAACTTTTCTACATTTAAAATAGACTTTTTAAAATGTGGACCTCCTGTGTGCAAAGTAAAAAAGTCTGACATAGATATTTTCAGGAAACAAAGAGAATTAACGGTGTAATCTGATATTACATACCTGCAAGTGAGTAATGCAAATAAAGCTGCTTCTGTACTTGTTACAGGGAAAATAATATGACTTTGGTATAAAACACACATTGCATTCTTCTGTGGAAATATATAAGTATGCATTATTCAAAATTCAAATATTAATGATTACATAAATATTCTATGATCTTGGCTATTACTTTCAGAACAAACATTTTAATTTTAAGATGTCATATTTATAAAAGCTGTATTTTGAGTAAGAAAGAGAGAGAAAAAGAGAGGCAGACCTTTATAAAGGTGTCTCAGTGTCTTGCTGTGGTATCTGTACTTAACAAATACATGGCACGTTTAAATTTTTTTTTTAGGTCTGCAATGTTCACCTGCTTAAACATTTACAATGTTACTATTGAAAAAAGTGTAGGAAGAAATAAAAAGCAAATACATAAGTGTGTGTTCAGATGAACTGTGGGTATCTAAAAGTGCATGCCAATAGGTAGGATTAGATTTATGAGGCTGACCTTGCATGTGTAAGCCTTAGAGCAAACTCCAAGAATATGTATGACCAGAGCAGTGGGATTATGAGAGGAGCCTATAAAACTATATCCTCCTATCGCTAGATCTTACTAAAGGACATTTCCAAATTAATCAGAAAGGAAAGGAAAATAATAAATTATAAAATATTAAGCACAAATGAGAGTTTTGACTTGTCTAGACAATCTGGATCAGCTTTTCAAAGGAAAGGTATAAGAAAATTATATTCATGCCAAAAGTCAGTTTTGTATATGCAAATGGATAGTTATTACGAATGTTGCAAGTGGATTTCCAGATATTATTTCAAAATCAGCCTGTCAGATCTGAATGAGCTATATTTTCCAAATACTCACCACACACCCTTGAAGCCAGGTTCCCAGAACAGCTCAGCAATGGTATCACAGTGAAGTGGGATATATGAAGCACTTTGAAAAAGTTGGCTCTTACTTATTTAATTGAAGAGAAACAAAGTGCTTATGGAAATCTACAGTTGATTATGAGTAGTAAACATATAGAAACTGCCCCCAAGGTGTTTTGCAAATTTACATCTCTTAATATTTGTTGCTCCTGATCAGTTACCAAAAATTATTTCCATTTCTCAGGGGCTACCCAGGCAATATTAGTGCCCCCGCTCTACACTGTGTTCCTAAAGGGAATCATTCCCATCAGCTTCAAGTAGCAGAAATTTTTGTGGTTTCTTTGCTTGAAAAGCAAATGAATACTGATTGCTCCCCCAAATCCTCTTTCAATGCTATTTCTCTGTACCTTTTGCTTTCACATGCAAGTTTACACAAACTTTGGTCCATACTGGTGCCACTACCTGCTCATGGTGGAGGTTACAAGTCATCCTAACAGATCGGTGAAGCACACTTCTGAGAACAAAACCTTACTAGTGTCCTGGAGGCCAACTGGTCATATTCCCAACCCACTGCTCACACTGAAGGCAGTGAAACATTTCTTTTAGGAGTGATGCATGCATGGAAGTGCCTTGCAGACTTTTACGGTGCGATCCCAAGCCCTTTGAAGGTCTGGAGCACTTGGTGAGGATCACTTCATTGCTTTCTTGCAAAGTGCATCAAGTCTCAAGTGCATGAACTTGCCTGGCACAGAGAAATACCAGCCTAGCATTTTTCCTGGAAGGCCTTTAATCATTCTCATCGGTTTTCACTTCTGCTGCCAGAATGTGTGGGGCAAATACAGGCTGCAGCTTTCCCCCACACAGGCGAGCAGGGACATGCTCCCTGCCAGTAGTGTGGTAGCTGCTGCGAGTTTCCACCTCATGGTCCTGCACCCAGTCCAGAGGGGCCAGTCAGGCTCCTTGGCCCTGAGCCACATGGGCAGGCCTCGTGACTTTTTGGCTCTCTTAATTGTGCCCAGACAGCACAGAGGTCGTTAGTGTGGTGGGCACCGACATGTTGCCTCCTGCCCATTGTTCATTGTCTTAGTTGTAAGTTTTACCTCATATTTATTAATCATCACACTTCAAAAGCTTGTTTTACCGTGGCTTTCTTGACCAACATTCGTTTGTACCCTTAGCATCACCATTTCCTAGCGGCAGGATGCAGGGTGCTCTGAGAAGAAGAAGCCATTCTGACGAGCTTAACGGAGGCTCTGGTTTTCCAAAGAGTTGGGATATGGTTGGATGTATAAAAGAATATCTAATTAGTGCACATATCTGTCGCAGTGATAAACAAGGATAGTTACAATCATTTGTATGCACAGAGGCAAGAAGTCAGTTCTAATACTGTTAAAAATATTGAAAAGTCGATCTCAGGAAGGGTTGCATGGGGGCCAGGGGAACTATTTAAGAAACAAGATGCCTGCAGAAAGATATATTGGAGTAAGATTTTATGACAGCCTATGCATATAGATACTGCTCACACTTTGGTGACAACAACAATTAAAATTGGCTGGATATAAACTGGGTGTTTGACACACAGGCCTGCCTTTGGCAGTGCAGAGCTGGAACAAGCCCAGGAGCTGTAGGAGGCTCCTGCAGGGTCTCTGCGGGCTCCATGTCTTCTCTTCACATTCCTCCTGCCTCGCTCTTTTTGGAGAAAGTGAAGTCATGGTGCGGCACAACAGGGATAGGCCCTGAGCTCCACAGGCCCCCAGTTGAAGTTTGTGTTGCCTTGGGTGAGCATCCAGGCTGCCCCCAGGTAACGAACACCCACAACCAAGGAACATGACAACCAGGTTCTTGTCTGATTTTCTGGAGAAGTAATTTTCCTTATCTTCGCATGCTTCTCTTTGCCCCATTTGTGTTAATCGTGAGGTTTTCACTTATTTGCTTATAGGCCTGTGCCTTTCTGTTTGCCAAGAGAGAATGCCTGTATATTATGCCATACTTTACATTACTGCATATGCTTCTGCTTCTCCAGCTTGCTTTACATTGTTAACAAATTCTTGGCAGAAATCCGTATCAGCCAGTGACTGGTTAGCAGGATTAGGAAATGCTTTGTGTATTTGCTCTACAGAGAAGTGTTGGTTAGCATCCTCTATAAAATGAGCGAGCAGCATACTGATAGCAGAAGGTTTTTATTGCTTGACACTGCCAGGTCTAAAACTAGGCTTCAAGCTTGCAGGAATAATTCTTCAGACAGTGGGGCTGACTTCTTATTCATGCTGTTAGCATCTGAAACTGCTGCTGACCAAATGGTGCTCAGCAGGGTCACACCTCAAGGATGCAATTCATTTTCCTTATAATTACTGTTCTGTTCTCAGAGCCTGGACAGTCTCTTTAAAGACAGTTTATCTGCAGGTTCAATAAAACCACACAAAACCACTCAAGAAGTAACCTTCAGAAACTTCACATGAGCACAGCCAGGGTGGAGAGAGCTAAGGAAGACCCATCTGTCCTAGCGGGTCGCTTCCTATTAGCAACTCCTTGGCAGACATGGCAGTTGATACCAATGCTACTCAGTACCAGAGGAGGAGGATGGGAACAGTACAGTAGCCACCTGACTTTTTTTTTTTTTTTTTTTTTTTTTTCCCCAGCCTTTAACTGATTTACAAGCCCAAAATTTGTATTAGGATTGCTGTAATCAACTCTAGGTGCACAAACTGGCAGCTTGCTCTGCTCAAGACTAGTCTGGGGAATTGAAACTTCAGGAACATGTCTTGCAGTGTTTCAGCCCCGAATGACAGAAACTTGCTGGGAGTGGCTGCTGCTGGGAGTTTTCAGTCATATCCAAGTCAGAAGCATGAAATAAAGTCCCTCCATGTTTGAATCTGTCTCCAAATCAAATCCTCCAGGGTGGGTTTTGGTCTGGTCACTTGAGCCTGACTCACATGTAAATTCAAAAGTATTTGAGACTGAATATCAGGTTTTGACCTTTCTAATGTCTCCTGTAGTTCTGGCACTGCTGGCTTCTTTCAGCCCACATTTATGTGATATGTCAGTTTTCTCTGCAGCAGGAGGCTGCAATTCTGTGTTGCGTTTTACCTTTGCATTTTCATCTCCTGTAATTCCTTCTGATACATTTCACCACATGATCTTCAGATAGGATTTGTATTTGCTCTTGGGCTGTTTCTACTGTCCTACATATGTCAGTAACTTTTTGCAGAGTCAGACTATCTTCCCTGAAGAATTTTCTATTGTCATCACTTCTGAGCCCCACTACAGTTGCTGCCCCTGTTAATTCCCTTAAAAAGATATTCAGTTATGTGTCACCAGCAGGTCTGGATTCTGCTGTCTTGTCTTACATGTGCTACTTAGAGCTAGATATGTTCACTGCTTTGATAAACAATATAAAACAAATTTTCTGGACATAAAAACATATGGCTACTTGAGCAACAGATCACATACACAAATAGAAATAGAAAAATATTTTCTTTTTCTTTCATGTTATTTGTATACAGCTAAGGTGTTATTCTTTGTTAAATATTGTAAATACTAAATTTTTGATATAATAGCTATTATTTTCTTTATTCCTTAAAATAAGTATATGCCTTGTGTTCTCTACACATTTCTGTGTACTGGCATTTCAGTCTAGAATTGTAACACAGTACATTATAGAGGAGAGATTTTCATAGGCACAAATGGGAATTAAGTGTCCAATTCAATTGACTTTTAATTGGAGTTGAACAACTACAAAGCCTTTGAAGAACTGTGATATACTGAACCTCTTAATTTACCCTGAACGTGTTTGTTGATGAAAATCTTAACTCCTAGGCAGCTGTAGGTAAAGGTTTAATCTTGCTCCAGTAGCCACATTATCATTCACAAAACGTCCAAGGAGTTCAGCCTTAGTAAAGTTCATATCTGGCTGAGAAATAGACTTATTCAAATTTTTTACCCTATAGCAAAATCATATAGAAATTTTATTACATTTAGCAGGAAAATTAAACACGTCTTTCTGTTTTAGAAAATAAGTTATTATAGGTTTCTTTCAAACACAATTTCCTTTTGCTAAAAATCTATCTGTTTTTCAGTGGAAATGGATAATTTCTTACCCAAAGTGAGAACATTTCTACTAAAAAAAATTACTTGTAGGTTATTTGTTCAAATGATAGCTGTACACTATATGCATCTTTCATAAAATCCAATTGTCTATTAAGATAATTAAAGTTTTGTAACTTTTCCCAGTTCTTTCTGATCTGTAATGTTCTTAATACATATATAAATCTTTAATATATGTGAAAAAGAAACATCAATAAACAAAGCTGTTACTGGTGAGGAGTCACGAACATTAAAAGGGAAGTATATTTGTGTACTGTGATGATGAAAAGATGACCAGTATGCTAGAGATTCTGGCTTAATTCACAGAAGACTTCCTAAAACAAGGGTATGACGAACTATTTTTTCCCCCCAACATTATTTCTCATTTTTTTCTCCAGTCATTCATATGTCACAGCATTATTTTAAGGCAGCTTCTTGTTTGCTTTAATTTCTTTTAATTTGGTACCTGAGGTAGTGGTGCAGTTGTTGGTTTTCAGGTGTCATGTTCAGTTCCTCGGAAAAAGGCAGTCCTCTTTGGTTTGACTGTACGTCTGGCATCTGCACATGTACATCAAATGCATATTTTACTTTCTTCCTTTGTATTCCACGTATACTGCAACAGATAAGACTAGACAAATGCACTTTCATTGACAAAGACTCACAGAATGCTTTGGGGTGGAAAGGATATTTGGTGATGGTATCTTGCATAGTTTGTCCCCTCTGCACCATGGCAGGATTGATTGCTTTATCACTAAATGATCCCTGATGGATGAGTATTGGGTCTAGGCATCAGTTAAAAGTGAGGATGATAATTCAGTTTTACTGATGCCACTGAAGGGGGAAGTTAATCTATTAAATTGTTTAGAAGTTTTACAATTTCCCATAAAGTGTTTAAAGCCGGGCTTCTCAACCTTTGCCACTTCATGACCTGCTCTTTCTTCTTATCCTCCTTTTTATCCATGCATATAGCCTGGTGGTCTCCAGCACAGCTTTGAGGGAAGCAAGGTGGTTCTTTCTCTGTTAAGGACAAAAAGGATCTCATATACAGATCAAAAGGAATGGAGAGATTTGTTACAAGCATTACAAATTATAGGAGCTAATAATCTGAGGTGGTTTGTGTCACACTGAAATGTCTAGGCTCTGACAGCACCTGTATGGGATCCTTGCCTGGATCAGGGTGTGCTCCCGGGTTTGCTCTCATCTGCATGAGGTACTTGCAGGAAACATCCTTGTGCATGTATGGCAAGGGGTTTAACACCCCTTGGCACATCTGTTCAGCTTGGCACACTCAGGCTGACTCCTCTGCACCTGGAAACATGTATCCAAATACTTCACAGAGGTGACTGGCTGGCATGCAGGGTGACAGAATCATACCAAGCCAGGCCAGTTGCCCTTGACAAGAATGAACAGAGTGAGAATTGGGCCTTTTGGAGGCACAGCTTCTGCCCTGGGGTGATGCTGCTCTGTGGTACCTCAAAGGCAAGGCTTGTGCAAAGCCACCCTAGCCCCAGAATGATGCGGCACTGGGACATGCAAATGAGAAAAAAAAATAGAATAAAAGAAATTAATATTTGACATGTACAAACATATGCACATAAATATAAATACATTTATATCTAAAATCAAATAGTTTTTCCCCAGAGTGAGTGAGCTCTATTTGCTGCTTGGGTTGTGCCGTCACTCATGAGGATGATTGTAGAGCCCCTGAAATTACAATACAGCCTTTTACCCACACTGGTGCCACCCATTTACCCACCGTGTCTAATGTTGATTAGGAAGGTGTCTGAAAGCTCAGCAGAGGAAAAAGCTAGAGGGCAGAATTATAGCAGTGGGGAGAGACAAAGATAGAAAAGAAGGGAAGGGATATTATCAGCATGTTACATTTTTGTGCAAGAAGTCTTATACTATTAAGTTGTTTTGAATAATGCGACTGACAACTGTCATGAAGAAAAGTTGCCTTTGTTGGACACCACCTTGAAGTATCCAATTTAGTCTGTGTCTGACATAAACACAAACATTTGTTTGAAACATGCCAGTGATAAGATTAATCAGAAATTCAGCTATGCTGGGAAACCAATGGAGGAGTGTCCTGCTGTTTTAAGATCAGTAGGAATTGCCACAGAAAAGTTATCTGATTTGCAAACAAGTTACCAGACTGCTGTTTTCCCTATTAATCAGGTTAGAAGGGTTTTAGGAAAAGATGAAAATTTAGTAATGAAAAGATGAGAAAGTATTTTAAAACCAACAGTGACTATTGATAGGATGGCATAGTAGAGAATGGATTGCTGACAGACAGTGGTACCAGACCAAAGCTCCTCTGTGTACAGTTGGTCCTTTTAATGAGCTGAGCACGTCCTCAGTTATTGCTAGCAGTGCAGGAATAGGTCAATTAATGGAGCTATCTGGGTATTTTCATTTTTTATTTATTTTATTTATTTATTTATTTATTTATTTTTGCCTTAACAGGTATTCATTGGAAATTGCCGATTATTTAGAACCATTTATTGTGTAGAAATGTGTCAGTTTTGAATAAATGTTTGTCAGGAAGACTTCTTGAGTTTCAAGTAGATTTTCTGGTGAAAAACAAAATAAACCTCAGAACCACATGTAGCTAAGACACTCACCAGTGGTGGAGATGAGAGTTCAGATGCCTCCATGATGTTGGTTGCTTGTTTAAAATTCCTCTGCCATAGATTTTCCTTCCACAGGCCAAATAGTGAGAGGACAATAAATTAGATATTAGAATATTTGGAATACTTTTTCCAGCACAGCAAAACACTATCCAGAAGTTCTGGTTGGGTAGTGGGAACTAGGTAATACTTCCACATCACATTTAATTCAACAGCAGCCACTAACTTTTACAATTCCCCATTGCATGCTTGCATTGGCCAAATTGCAGATGAATAATTGTGATCCGTTTGAAAACTGATGTTTGGGAATGCCATTTGATGAAGACACAGAGGTATTGTGTCCTCTTCCCCCCTTGGCACCAACTTCCTTCTAAGTGGAGGCAGATAGTCCTGGACTATTCCTGTGTGCACCATCAAACCTCCTGCCTGTGCAGCTAAGTGTTGCCCTGGAGAATATCTTCTTACACCTGAGCATAAAAACTTAATTTGTACAAGCAGGACACATTTTGGGAATAGTAATTTCGCTTTCTGTACTAGCACTTATTCGGTCTCTGTACCAGTACTCACCTGCAGAACATCAGTACACTGGGGAAAATATTTCCCTGTGCACAGGATCTTCAGAAATGATTTTTAAGCAGCAATAACAAAGTCAGAATGATGTTCACTATTCAGAGAGCAAATAAACCTTCATTTCAGAGCAAACATACTGGTTAAATAAATAAAAATATTACTAACATTGTCTGTTAGCTCAAAGCCTCAATTCGTCCTTTGCAGACCTCTGGATTACTCAGGGAGAAGAGGAGAAAGAATCAATTCAAATGACAATAAACAAAAATATGGAAAAAGATATGATTTGGATAAAGTAAAATTTTGACTGCATCTTTGCCCGAGAGCAAAGATTGTTTGTTTCTGAGCAGATTTTTTTTTTTCCACATTTCTGAAAATTTTGAATAATCTTTCCTAGAAATTAAAAATAATTGTGCTTCTTCTTCACTCCCTGATTCAGGGATTTAAAACAGTATGGTGAGTAAAGTACTATAAAAAACAAAGAACGTGAAAGGACATTGAAAGTCTGGTGAATAAGGGAAAACCTGAGATTCAAAGATCTGGGTTCAGTTTGAAGCACTGTTACAGAACTGCTTAGAGAATGGGCAGAGTAATTTACTACTGAAGCCTTAACTTCCTTTTCTGCCCTAATTTATTTAGAGTATAAGAGAATCTGACTGTAGAGAGAGGCATGCTGAATCCCTTAGTGCTATTGTAACAAAACAACAATAACAATAGTCACTATTTTTTTTTTTTTTTTTTTGGTCTCCGAGTGATGATTCTTACTTGGCTTTCACTCACAGGCTTGGGGTGTGTGTGATTTTCTTCTATACATACAGTTGCTTTTACAATTATTCAATAGACTTCCAGACTAAATGCCCAACTCATACCTATTTGCACACATGCAAACCAGATGGGTAAACAGTTGCAAACTTCTGACTCAGCATACATTCAGAGTTAGGTGTTTTAACTCGATCCTATAAACCTTTTGAATTTCCCCCCCTAGAATCAAAAAAATTGAAATGCTGACACTAGTCAGTATTTAAAGTTTTCCCTTGACAGATTAGCTGCAAAGCACAGTGCTTGGTACTCACACACCGAACAATTTTTGTTTGCAAGTAAGCAAGTCCTTCAGTTTGTTGGCCTCCTTGACTGTACGTCTGCTCTGTGCTGACATTGCTTTTGGGCTGCGTTTTCTAACTCTATCCTGCCGTCATGGCCTGAAAAACTGAATGCATGATACAAAATTTTCATTTTTGCTCTGGATACGAACAGCTCTCTTGCAGCGAATACCAGGAACCCTGGGACAGAGCTGCCCTGAGAAAACATCTGTAACCTGCTGGCATCCTGGCAGGAGTCCCTGGGGAGCTCAGGAGTGTGTTCATGGCACACATGCCATTAGAGGGCAGTCAACACTGCTTCCAGTAGCCTCTAAAATCATCTGTTTCTCTGCCATGTTTAATAGGCTTTGTCTGGTACAGGGCAAACCCCATTAGGCATGAAAAGGCAGAGCTATGTAAAGGAACTTGCACTGACAGCCTGTTAAATGAATAAGATTCTGCAGGATAGTGGGATTCAGCTGTTTTGGAAAAAAGATACACATACAGACACACACTTTACATGTTTTCTCCTTTTTTTTTTTTTTTTTTTTTTTTTTTTTTTTTTTGTCAGCATAGAAATAGGATCTCGGTTTGCTGAATATATTCTTAGCTGCTCTGTGCTATCACTCACTGCTAGCACTGCGATTGCTGTTTTGCCTGTGTTGGCCCAACCAGATGAAATAATACTCCCATGGCATGGTAAAATACATTTTTGCCATGTCTTCTGATGCTTTGATTTTACAGAATTATGTCTTATCAAAAGATGTTCTTGGGATTGCAATTATAAGTGCACGTGGTCAGTTGTACCTCTAGGAGCTCACTTACCCATGCAGGAGGTGTTCAGCCTCTTCAAGAGGGCTCGCTCAAGCCTTGCAGCATGACTCTGCGCTCAGTCACTGCCGGTTTCATCCACTGCCACTGGGCTTGCCTTGTTTAACATGGGATGGAAGTGTGAATAGTAAAATCATATACTTACAGATGTGTAGTTTAAATAATTTAAGCTTCCCTTGGTGGTGAGAACATAAGGTAGCTTTTGCCCTTGTAATTTCACTAAAAAAAAATCTTTGTTTCTTTTTCACTTAAATCCATGGATAACAAAGTTGGATTTTTGCTGAACTATCCTTATCCTATACAGTGAATGGGGTAAGTGCTCAACTCTGGCCACAACTCCAAGTGATAGTAAGAGGCTTGGGAAAAAGGGTCTTTTAGGTGCGTTTCTGTGTCTACAAATCTTGTTACAGACACTGTACGCAGCTGGTTTCATTAAGATTAGGACTGCAATCATTTTTTGCTGACTCGGTCAGTTTGAGCTTTTCTAGCAGAATTTCTCTAGAGGGCAGTAAGGATTCAAAGCTGCCTCAGTGGAAGCGTGTGTATATATATATATTTTGTAGAAATGACAGATCATCTTTGCACAGCGGTAAAGGTTACAAGAGTGGGTGCACATGTTGCAGTGTAGGGTAGAACAGCTAAAAGCACATAAAGCATACTGTACACTCTTCCTTCTCATAGCATCACCCAGGCTGATATTTCATTGCACATTTGTATTCCAAATTACTTAAAGTATTCTGCTTTTAATCTTGTTGAGAAAGGGCCTTTTTGTTAGGGAAGATTCAGTTCGGGTTAGTGGAGGGCATGGTAACAGGGATACAAATTGGAGAAATAAGACAAGGGTACACATGGAAACCTTTGATTAACACCCTCGAGGGCTGAGACTAGAATTTCTTCTGTGACTCCTACCTACTACTTCCAGAAAACTGGGGATACAAAACCTAGACCTAGGTCATGATACAGTGTATGTGATCATTCTCTGGCTACAGTATTATGTTTTACAGTGGAAAATTTAAGAATACATGTACAATACCTGCTATGAAGGATATAATGCCTGCTGGATATTCACAAATTAGGTAGACTTACTGGCCAGAAAGACATCAGATAATACTGAAGATATGAAAGTTTTGGAGCTCTTTTGCACCATCTCCATCATCTTTGCACACTACTTGAAACTGATGCAGAGAGGGCACCTGATGAGGCAGAGCTACAGGAAACTGAACTGCAGCAGTTGTACACTGCAGAAACAAGGGCAGGAGAAGCCAAGCAGGGCTAAGAGGCAAAAGGAAAAGCATGTGTGAGGTAACAGGTCTGCCAAAAAATACCTTTTCTGGTTTAGAGCAAAATGTTGGATGAGAAATAACTTTGGTTATACTTTTTGACTGGGTGAATGAAAAATTCTTGTTTTACTTCACAGAACTAAAAAAGTAGGTGAGCAACTGGAGCTGGGTATCAGTTTGCTGTTTTAGAGGCTTTCTTATGAAGAATATACTCTGATTCAGACAAATCCCTGACAAACTAAGCTAGAGACAACTTAATGAAGTATGGGCTGTTTGTTTGTTCTTTCATTCTTTTTTTTTTTTTTTTTTTCCTTCTCTTTCTTTTTTTTTTTTTAAACAGCCATTAATTTTGTGAGCACAACTTGCAGGAATTAGCTTGTTGTCTGTATCCTCACAGCAGACAATTGACTGCATCTCCAAATTTGTGGGTTCAAAATAGGAGAATGGGATAAATTCACACCCACATCGTCTTATGAACCAAATAAATCACTTAGGAAAACAACTTCTCATGAGTTCCACACAATTGCCGTTTTTAAGAGTTCATAGCTCTTTTCTCTTTGTCTTGTCCGCAGATTTAGTTTTGAACACTCCAGAAACAAAGCAGAACATAATATGTTTTGTGGCTCAGGTTCTTCTAGCTTTACTCACAATGAGCAGTACCATAACCTCCCAGCACAAACACCCCCATCCAGGAGTGTGAGATCTAAAAGTAGTGGGTTATACACATGTATATTTTCAATTCTGTAATGATTTTACTGCAGAATTATCTTTGTGTCAATATATTTAATGATGACCTTGCTGCACATGTGGTCATTTGTGTGTTCAGCACTGTTCTGATGAATTAGAAGCTTCTGTGTCTTGTGTCTGAATGAGTTGAAATGTAGGAATAGTGTATGTGCACCCGTTGCAATAGACCTGTTCTTTAGACTCCCCCATTGTCTGCCATCACTATTCCTCTGATTTCATGGTATTAGAAACATGTGAATGCCCTGAAAATATTTTACAAGGACCTTCCAAGAAAATGGTCACACAGCAGACTGAAGTTTTGCTGTATCTACTTCTGTCCAACTGGCCATAATATAAAGTAATAAGTGTGCATGATGCATACAGAGGAAGTTCAGTTCTTGCCTTTGTTACATTAATCCTGGTGGGATAGTAGAGCAGAATATCCAGAGTAAGAATCTTGGAATACAGCTGAGCAAGCTAAGGTTCAGTCAGGACACACCAAAGACCGTGCAGGAAAACAGGTGGCCAGAAAAGGTTATTGATAAATATATCACAGCCAACACTTGACAATAAGGTGTCCCTACTTAAAACTGAAATTGAAGCTGTTTATTAGGCTTCATGATGCCAAGAATAACAAAAGATCTTTGTGCGATTCTATAATATCTTTACATAACATAATAGAGCCTATCTCAATTTCAGTGTATTAAACATTTACTACTGATTTTAAATAGAGCAGGTGTGGTTAAATTTGAGCTGTGTTGTTTTCAGCCAGATGCAGGCAGGCTCACATTTCTGCAGGTGCCTGTTCTATCCATATAACAAGACATAAAGCTCAGAGGTATGAGAGGTACAATCAGAGGTATAAAACTCAGAGATCTCGTTGTTTACAATGCCTAAACAAAACAGCTGAACCCTAAAATTTGAGTTCAACTTGGTGTGCAGATCTAGAGAACTTACCTGAAAACGTGATTCATAATCCAGTAATTCATGGCAGCCAGTGGATTTCTTATCTGTTACAGCAATGAGGTTCCCCAAATCCAGGTTACTAAGGAGTTTGCAGTAGCAGCTGTTACTGCTTGATAACTTTTTTTTTTTACTATTAATTTCCAAGGTGCATGTAGACATGAAGGTATGTAGCCAACCCTTCATTTCTCACTTTTTCTGCATATTAATCCAAACTCCCTCCATCCAGCAGCATCTGCAGACCTATCAACTACTTATATCTTAACTACTTACACCCATCATTGCTTTCAGTCAGACCCCTCCAGGCACTGTGTCTCAGCCTTGATTCTGATCTCCAGCCAAGGGAATGCTCAATGCACGGAGTGCTCCTGAGCCACGCAGAGCTGCTGAAGGATCTTGCAGTTGCTGAGTTGCCACTCTGTGCCCCAGGCAGGCTCTTAACCTGCAGCTTAGGCAAGGGATCTATAGGAAACAGGGAGCTTCCTCTGCACATCACATCTGAGTGGTTCTCACACCAGCCATGGTGTGCGATCATGTTTTGAGAACTTCAGACATATCATCATCAACATATGTGCAAGTGCTATGCCAATAATTAAAGATGGGGCAAAAATATAAAAAATGTCTGGGGCACTTTAAATAAACAATCAAAAAACAAATTTTCGAAACAGCTAATTCAAACAAAAAATTGAAATGGTATGAACAATAGGAGAGTGGGCTAGATTTTATTGTAAGATTATATTCTTCAGGAATACTAAATTTAGGATCTAAAGATGTTCATACTTGAATATATTTAAATAATTACTCTGTAAAATATTCATCCTACAATCTGTATTCTTGCTTTTCAGGTGTCTTAGCATCTAACAAATCTGTATGCCTGACCTTAAAAAGTATGTTTCTTTCCTGAAACAAATTTAAACAATAATGTAAGATGCCATAAAACATGAAACCGCTTATGTCAAGTCAACAGGAGATTCCTTCAAGATAATTCCTTCCATATTTACAAGACAGTTTGGAGTCTTTCGTTCAGCTTCATCCAACATTTTCACCTAAGACTTCTCTTTTCCATCATGCTCTTACTGGTAGAGTTTACTGTCTTAGGGTGTATTGTGTCAACTGCATTTTAGGAGAGGGTTAACAAACATGTTTTAAACAGCCCCCCAGCTTATTTCAGACTCAGTGCTCTAACAGTTTTGCTGGTGCAATCGTTTGCACCACGTTCACTGAACCATACTGAAGACTTGATCTCAAGTAAAAACAATCCAGGTTAGTTCACCAATCTGTCACAGGGAGAGATGCTACTAATGTAATAGGTGCTTGTTATTAGAAATGACACAAGGAATGGCTTCCTGAGCCAGGGACATTTGTTTAGATTTGAGCTTTCCCCTACTCAACTCTGAGATAAAATAGACAGTCTTCTAGGATTTTAATGCAAAACAGGTCGTAGCCCTCTGGTTTGGTTCTCAGTAGGGCACCCAAAACAACAGTTACATAACGGTGAAAAAAATGCCCTTTTTTCACCCAACACATTGCATGTGATGAAGATCATCGAGGTGCGTTTACATCAAAAATACTCAGGGAGCTTTGACTCCACTGTTAGGTTATTTGGTACAAACACTGAGGCTCATAAATAGGGGTAGAAGTACCCCTTCAAAAGAGGAATATCTACCTAAAATAGATCTATTTCAAAGGCAGTGGCCCAAGAGCAATTGCTATTTGGGGTCCTCAATATAATTCAAACAACACTATCTCTCAGAAAAAGCTTTTAGTTAAGGGGCTATGATTTTAAGAAGGCTTTATACCCCGTATGTGCACTATGGATCATGGAACTAGGAAGCAGTAAAAGTTGAGTACAGCTAGTATACCAAGGACTGACAGCATTATGACTTTTATCAGTTGTATGAGAAATAAGTCCAGTCTTAGTAAGACAGTTAAGCCAATATGACCATACTCCTATGCTACAGATTTATGGTACACAGTCCACCCTATAAAGCAATTGTTCGGAAACCAAGGGCTCGAAAATCCTTGTTCGGACAAGTAGTCCTTGTTCTCAAGTTCCATTGAACTTCCCTTGCTTTAGTCAGAACAATCCCCTGAAAAAGCACCAGACAAGTAAACAGACTGTAAGAGATCCAGGCCAACAAATATACAGCCTTTCGTGGATAGTCCAGCTTGCCTTGCAGAAGCATGCAAAACAAGAAGCCAAACATTATGAATTCATCATCTGGAAGATACGTGGACCAGCAGAGCAGACAAGGACCTGTTTATTTTTGGCTTTACTGCTTTACTGATGACATCTTCCGTTGCTTATGTCTCAGTTCCCCTCACCTACATAAATGTGTAGGTAAACCTATTTTGCAAATCCCTTTTCTATCTGGAAATGAAAAACAAATTAATGTCAAATGTTATAATGAAAATATTTTTCTGGGTTGTTCAGAATTAGTGGCAAATCAGTGCTGGACATTGTGCTCCTGGAATGTTATTTCAGTGGCACTTTTACAGCAAGAGTACTTTCCTCAAAAAATATAAAGGCTTGAAAGGATAAAGTAGATCAAGTTTAGTGGTTCGGGATCAGTCAGTTACTCAATGTTACTGCAGTTAGAAGGAGCTGAAGGGAAGATGGGTGATTTCAGCAAGGTACCTACAGGGAGATGTGTGCCAGGATTCAAGCCTGGTGATTCATAAGCTGTTCGTCAGTAGCTGTTAAATATCTGCTTTTTGCCAACGCTCACTGTTTCAGTCTGCCAAAGGTACTGGATAAACAGTCGCTGTAAAAAATTTATAGTTACTCTGGGGAAAACAAAAGCTTTTTGTGGCATAATGCAACATCATAAATTAAAACTTTTTTTTTTTTTTTAAATTAAGAAGTTACATCATGTTTTGATGTAATGTGATGTGGCAGGTCATGCTTTTAATTTTAATAAGCTTAAAAAAGAGAGAGAGAGGAAGAGAGAGAGAGAGAGATTTGGGAATATAAATATTGTTTCTGAACCTATAACATCTCTTGTTGGAGGCTAGCAAAACGGGTTCACCTCTGCCATCTGGGTTCAAGTCTTATTTCTGGAAAACAATTTGAAATGACTTCTGGAGGTATCAGCATCAGTTAATGAACAGAATTTCCACTCCACAGACCTTCCAGGAAATTGCCAAACAGTATTAGCACTTCTACATTATTTGTCATACTTAGGTATTGTTGTGCTTTAAAAAGCACTGTCATCTCTAGCTTACCTTTTTTTGAAGTGCCCTGTAACTTCCAGGTATCTTCAATTTTAAAGATTCCAGTAGGAGAGACCCAAGACTGTATCACAAAGGTGCTTAAAGCGAGTTCCCACTGATTTCAGGAGCAGTTGTGGGACTCCAGATGCATCTCTGAATAGTCAGTCCTTAAGCAGAGGCATCTCATTTTGGACTTCAGAAATGAAACCCATCAGATGAGCAGTGACTTGAAACTGCAGGCCTTTTTGGCATCATAAGGCTATGACAGGGAGAAAAATTCATGTACCTTTAAACTGATGTGAGCTATCTGCACATCTCAGACTAGGTCCACAATTAGGAACAGTGCCCTGAAGCTTGTGAGTGATAAACTTGGGTCCTCTTTTCTTTTCCACATAATTTATTTAATTATTTTTTAAATTTATTTATTTTTTTATGCATGAGCTATCACAAAGGGTCATATCTTGACTTGAACCTTTGGTCACTATTATAAGGAATATAAAGGGTCAAACAAACTGCAGGACTACCACAAAAGGGAAAAAATCACTTATTCAGAATTTAACCTTCTGATTTTTTTTTTTTTTAATTTTTTCCCCACCAGCTCAATGATGGTGTGAACCCTGCATTTATTTAGTCATATCTGACACAACTTTCCTAGGTGGCCTTTGCTCTGTTCTCACAGACTTGGTCTGATTTCACCATATGCGACTTTTGGAGGGGGATTGCCCTCATCGCACATTGGCTTTGGCTGCAGAGGAATCCTGGAGCTCTTGTTGCCTCTGTTGGCAGAAACCTGGCACTTTCTGGAGGAGCCTTGCATAAGCCTTGGGAGAATGAAATAGGAAATGACTACTGCAACACAGCTGAGTAATGTGGTTCATTTCAAGCTGCTCAGACAACCACCTCACCCTCTGCTAAGCCCAAGGTAATTGGTTTGGGGCTGTTTAGGGCAGTTGCCTTTCATTCTCCTTTCTGATTTCTTTTTTCAGTCCTCCTATTTATTTCCATAATAGTTCATTTTTCCATTCGAACTCTCATTTTTATATTTTTAATCATATTCAGAATAGAGGAAATAGGGTGACCCATTGTCCTCATAAGTGACATCTAGTCTGTGACTTGACTGACAGGAGGTACCATTAGAATAAGCATCCCTTCCCTGATTGAGACTATCCATGTTAACATTTCTGTTCTCTGGGCTATATATTTGATCTTACATAGCTGTAAATTATGAGTGACTCCATCAAAGTCAGAGGCATTACTCCAGTGCTAACATGGTGTAGGTCAGCTCAGATTCATGCTTTTGGGATTTCAGATGTCTCACTAGGGCTCCTGTTGCATTTCTGGCCACTTCTTCCATTCAATTTTGTATATGCTTAGAGTAAGCTGGCAAAAGTAGCTGATACGTAAGCTTATCACAAAAATCATTGCCTTGAATTTCTTGGAGATCAGGTTCATGCTGGTATTTGAACTAGGCTATGAAGACAGAAATGTACAGTACATTGCCACATTGTAAGTCATATCAGGGCAATATCAAAACAGAGTAAAAGTTAAACAAAACATCTGAAATAATTTTCTCTGTGTACACAGAGTATGTCTCCTTGGAGTAAAACTGATATTTCAATTCAGAGTTCACGTGGAAGGTAAACTACTGGAGACAGAGAAAGTTCAACATAATGAGCTGAAGAGAACAGGACTAGATCAAACATTACCAAAGTTAAACTGTATGTGGGAAAAGATTTTGTCTTCAATTCCACAACTTTACACTCATGTTATGTGAATGATTTTAGTACTGGCAATTTCTTTCCATTAGAGAAAAGCTAGGAATGTTAGAAGAGGGCTCTGTGGAAAACGATGAGGAATGCAGAGTTTTGATTCATGTGAGAAGGAATATGCTCACTAGGAATAAAGTTTAGAAAACTCATTTCAGGAGGTTCAAAACCACAATGAGATCAAAAGTTACATGATCAGTGTAACTGTGGGAAAACACAGTAAGTAGCTGGAGAAACTGGTACATAGGGAAAGTAGGAAGGGTCAAAGGTGGGTGAGTGCATAAGGCTCTGTGTAACTGATAGAAAACAGAAAAAAGGTCTTTAAGAACTTCATACTTTGTATTCTCTTAGATAATGAGAACATAAAACGTCTGGTTCTCGTCTTTTTTACACTTATATAAAATTAGGATCAACTCAACAAGTTAATGGAGTTACATAGGTTTAAATCTGGCATAAGTGAGATAAGAAACAGGCCCATCAGTTCATTAAGGACTTCATTAACTGTGACTGGAATATCTTGCAGTGCCTGTGTTCCTGCAAATAAAAACATGCATTTGAGGCCACAGGAAGGTATTCTGCATGCCCTAATGTGTATGCGTCCAACTAGCTGCCTATTTTAAAGTCAGAAGCTAGAGGGCTCTGTATAGTTGCATCTATGTGGGTGAATATGTATTTGTACAATTGCCGGACTTGCGAAATAACATAGATGCACACCCAGGTGGGTCTAACCTATCTTGGTAGCAAACTGAGCACAGAAAAGTTGGTGTAGGTCTGCATGCACACAAGACATTCCATTTAATTTAAGTTTGTCATGACTTCTTGGCTTGCAAAATTATCCTGTTTATGTTTATCTCACTCACATCCAAGTTAAATATATAACTACTTTCCACTCTTCTGTGCTCTCTGCAGAGGGATATGCTTATGGTCTTATGATGCTACTCAACCCACTCTATACCAATTTTACTCAAACACCAAAAAAAAAAAAAAAAAAAAAAAAGGGTATATTAAAAAAATCCATCCACAGGAAGGATCTGAAAAGCAAAGGAACAAGCAGCTCCTTCAAAACTTCATTCCCCTTCATGATTGATGGGCTCCATTACTTCAACTTTGCTGTTTGATCAAATGGTAAATCATGTAAATACACCATGCATGAGTGTCAAAGCAATTTTAAAGAACTGAATTTTTTTGTTTAAGTTATAGGTCAAGCAGCAATTTCCCAGAACAACCCCTCATGAAAGCAAAGATTTTCTTCCTTTTAAGCACACATCAGACCAATCTAATTTACTAGGGAGAAAATTCACTTTAGTGCAGAAGGACAATCCAGACGTATACACTACTTACGCCCTTGTTAAGTGAAAATTGGGATAAGTGGTACTAAGTGGGTGCATAGATCTTAAGCTTGTCCTCTTCAATATGGTGAATTTTACCCTTAATACGAAGTATAAGTAGAGAATCAGCATTGTCTAGATTCTTCTGAGGACCATTAACACATAGCTGAGTTTCACCATAAAGATGCAACAGAAAATGTAAATTAATTGAGTGCTGTTTTACCAGTTATATACTTCTCACTTATTACTTCTCACTTGTAAACTGTGGACTCTATTATGTCTTGTCCAAATTATGCTGAACAAAAGGTTTTGAATTAATTTCTATCATTCCTTCATGGGCTTTCCCTATGCATTTCTGCTCATTTTCTGCTATTTCTTCTGCTGAAAATTTATTGTATCACAGAGAAATATTGCAGAAAATTTAGTCATGTGCCTTGCTACATTTGTCTTTGAGAAGGTCTACTTCAACAAAACAGAATTCAAGGGAAGGCAAATGAAGCTCAGCAACACATATTCAATACAAGCACCCAAACCAGACTAGATGACAGCTATGGTTCCAGGACTCATTGAAAGACTGATGACTGTGGCACTCAACCTGGAAAAAAGAGGGAATTCCAAGTATGTCTGAGGTAGGAAGAGCACCAGAGGACAGCTTGACTGGAATTTTCAAGCAGTTCTATAAATGTGGGTACTGCTATGCTGCAATCGAGCAATATAATGTTTATATGACCACAGCATTTGACTTATTTAAACAATTTACTGTTAAATCTTGTTAAAAGAGAACTGATTACCAGGGCTGGAATCACTGATTTTTAAGTTGAAAATGTAGAGGGAAATTTGATTAGTTTGATTTTCAGTTATTTATGTATTCAGGCACTCTGTTCCAGTTTTTCTTGTTGGGTTCTTACACTTGTTTGCCAATCTGGCTTTATGCATATAAGTCCCATTTAACCACCAGGACTGAGGTTCCGTAGCATACAAGTCCTTCCTTTATACAGCACATCCAGACAAGTAGAAGGCCCAATTCTCTGATTCCTAAGGTATATCACTTCTATTATTCAGACTGCTGTAACTCTTAAAATGAACAGAGATGCAGCTCTGCAATGGAGGATGATGCCAGAGAATACATGTATATAATGCCAGCCATAGGGTTGCACACACTCTCCTTCCTGGAGAGGAGACAGAAATGGCCTTCGATGATGGTTGCAGCACAATTCCCACAAAGTTTTTCAAAACGGTGGACTGACTCTGCTCCTCTCAATTTCATCACATTCCTGGTTCCCAGAGATGGTCTCTTACTGTTTCATTACCATCTCCAAATCTCATGGCAATATGAAGGAAAATAAGTCTCTTGAGAGCATTTCATTAGATGTTCAGAAGTAGGTGGCTTGAATTGTTATTTAAGCTTGGAAAATTCCCTCTTGTGGTTTTCTCTTTTTCCAGTTTGACCCCAAATCAATCTTATATCTGGTTCAAAAAGCCTCATTGTCCCAGGGAAATTTAAATGACACCTCTATGTGAGAATTAGTGATTTTGGCTCATGCCCTAATACCATATCATTGCTTTATACATCAAAAGAATGTCCTCTGACACAGACATTGGTTTACCTTAGCTGGAGTGACTCATCATTTTCCCACAATTAAATTTTTGAGCTCTAATGCAAAGCAGACTTATCTGCTTTGACAGGACAGTACGGAATAAACAGAAAAGACTAAATTTGTATTGGCAGCTACCACTGCGCTGCAGTTATGAGTAATACAGCATAACTAGAAAGGACACCAAGAAATCAAAATAGATTCAACTTGCTAGAGAACCAAAAAAGAAGAAATATCTGATAATCCCCAGTAACTGACTATTCAGTATTGTATCGAGACACTGGCTGGGAACAGCAACAAGAAAGCATTGTAAATCCTCTTCCCTTCCCTTCCCTTCCCTTCCCTATTAAGAAATTATTATTTCCTTTAAGAAATTAAGAAATTATTATTATTAAGAAAAAACAGAGGGAAGCCTTCCCTTCTCTCTGTTTTTTTTTTTTTTTTTTTTTTTTTTTTTCTTAATAATAATAATAAATAAAATAATTATTATACACATATATACACACCACTCTTTGGGTAATTTCTGTGTGCACTACATATACTGAGGGGAAAAAAAGTCCTCACGCTCTGGACTAATTTTCAAACATGGCAATTTCCCTGAGCCTATATCCATCCTCACTCGGACCAGCATTTCCCGCAGAGTCTCCATCTGCACAGCTCTCCATTTCCCACTACCAAAGCAGGATGCTGGGATGTTGCCCTTGTGTGACCCTCCCGCAGCTACACCAACAGAGAAGCTAGACACCTCTGTGGTAGATGGACTCTGGTGAGTCCAGGAAGCCTCACTAAAAAACATTTATTCCTACATTGGGTTAATTTCAAATTGCATTTCTTCTGGCTACATCCTGAAGGCAGTTACATGGTTCCACAGCTGCTTTCTCGCCATGTGGAAGGGGACATCTGTCACACCTGGGAATGCTACTGGAGATATGGTAAGGAGGAGGGAAGCTAATTTGTACCTCCAACATCAGTTGAATCTTACCTTGGAGATACTTCACCATGGACAGGAGTTGACTCAAACTCAGCATCTTCAGAAAAGTATCTTCATCAATCTTCTACTGGAGAAAACACACACACTGAATTCAGATGGTTCATGCCAGGCCCCTAGGCCCTGTGTTTCTGGCGGGCTGGGTGGCAGTCAACCAGAAATGCTGGGCACTGGAGACATAATACAGAATTCTGGTTTTACGATTGCATCACACTGCTCCAGATTTCCAGGTAAAATTATCGCATCTGTGAACACAGATCAATAAACAGCATGTACAAATGAACAGGACTACTTGGCACATGCTTAAGCAAATTAGGACATGATTACATACAGTTACAAATTTGGATTCCAAGCCTTTGTACACTTCTCTTGTGATATTTTGTAATTGCTAATTGCAACAATATACCCTGTGCAGGGTATGTAATTCAACATGACGTGTTTTTAGCAGCAGGTGAATAAGATCAGTTTTTGAAACAGCAAAATTATTGCCAATGTTGAGAGAATTAGATAAAAATGCAAAGACCAAAGAGCCTTGTTCATATCAGAAATCAACACAAGCTGGAATAAATACAGAAAACTGTTAACTTTATATGACAATAAATAATTTAATTAGTTTATAAGAGAACAGAATGGCTTGGCTGGGTTTTGACTCTAGCATCCTAAACAGGGTAGCAGTAGCATATAGCTCCACTTGTATACTTGTACTTCAAACGACTCACCTACTTTATTATATGTTTAATCTGGAAACCTTTGAATATTAGTATATCAGACACAAATTTATCTTTTAAAAAACTCACTGCCCAGTGCATGAAGAGGTGGCATTGTGCTGTTTATATGAAAAAAAAAGAAAAAAGTATCTGAAGTCTGCTAGTGTGATTTCACTGCTGGATTACATCTAGTCTAACTTTTGGTTCTCAAAGAACACTTGGCATCCTTTATTTAAAACTAGTTTCAACCTTCATTTGATACCTTACATCGTATAAATGATGACTGGATAAAGCCCTGGCAGCTTCAATAACACTGTGGGAATGCAAGTTTTAACCTTAAAGTCTGCATTGCAAGCTTTGGGAAGTTGGTCAGACAGTTATACGAACCAGATAAGATGTGTCAACAATGTCCTGTGCCATCAGTATGCAAAGATTAGTTCTCTAGAGAAAGATGAACAGACATGGCTCTGTGCCAGCGTGTTTTTGGACTGCCATGAAGAGGTCTTCACTTTTAATTAATTTTTAAATACAAAGCATTGAGGATGTGCTAGGCTTAATGAGATGTATAGGACCACCTCCCATTTCTCATCTTCCTACATGAAACAACAGTTGATAGCTGTAATACAAGAGTACCTCCACATGTATATGCTTGAGTAAAATAAAACATAAATAACATAGATGGGACCAGGTCAGCACATATCCTGCAGGAAACACTGTGGTTGGAGATTTTTTTCACAGATCATCATAAAGTGATCAGACAATTCTAGGCTTTCCCAAGCTACATGAATTCTGGATCTTAGTCTACAACCAAAATGAAGAGCGATACGTATTTTCTAGTTAGAGTGCATGTTCTGCCTTTCTCTGTAGCAGGTCCTAAGACTTTTCTGCTGCATTAGGTCTTGGCTACACCAGCTGGGCCTTAAACATATTATGCAAGCAGCCCAATTCAGTTGTCTATCTTCAACTTCTTTCAGGCACTCAGATCAGTAAATAATACAGCAACCAGACATTTATCATAAAGTCATGGAAGTTGCAATTAAACTTAAAGACATAACAAAACATAAAAGAAAAGGTTTAATGTGAGCGTTCTCTCTCTTACCTAAGTTTTACCTAATGCTGGGTGCTGAGACCTGTTATCCTCTAGCCCTCCAAGACAGTGACTGTGTCAGTTTGCTCCTCATAAATAAATCCCTGATAAACTGGCCATCACCTTAGAACAGAAGGAGTTTTTAACTGATTATAGCCCTTTTGATCTATTTGCCCCCTGTCATGCTGAAACACCTGTATAATTTTGGCTGGAGCCTGGAAGGAGTATTTCACAGCTCATAGCTCATGCATTGTTGCTTAACCCCCTGCCCTGTTTACCAGAAGTAGTTTTATCTAGATTTTTGGTGCTGACTCCCTGCTTATTTCCTAACAATCAATTAATAAATGAAACTCACATATACATATATATGTACACACAGAGTAAATATAGTAATAAACATCCATGACCAAAGTCAGTCACATGCAGCATTCACAAAATAATGCCACAGTCCCATGTCCTTCACACTTTTGTTTTCCCTTTAAGATTCTAAATAAGGAATAATGAACATCAACATCCAGTTATTCAGTAAACCAAAGCATATAAGCAATTAAATTAAATTAAATTAAATTAGCACAGCCAAGCAAACAAAGCAGTAATCATTCAAGTCCTCTATTTAGGTTGCAGCCATAATGATAGACTGAAGATTAACAATACATTCCAGTAAGACAATTAGTATTAATTTTTTATTTTTTTTTTGAAAAATCTTAAACACTAAGTAAATATTCTTTTTTTTTTTTTTTTCTTTTTTTTTTTTTTTTTTTTTTTTCCACAAAAGATTCCTTTTAAATAGTCTTTCCCTCTCTTTTCAAAACGTGACAGATCTCAGGCAGAATTGATCTTTCCTAAGCTTCATGTTACTGGAGTATATTCAGCATTATCTTCTCCATACAGTTTTAGCTCCTATTCTCCTGGGAGTCTCCACCACTTTCCTTGAATGTACTAAAACAAGGATTGGCCAGTCCAGAACAGTAACGGATGAAGGCATTAGAGAATAGTCTTGGGTCAAGAATTATTATTGCTAGAGGCCTCCAAAATCTAGTTATGGGTTTCAGCAAACCCTGTGGGCTCTTATGATAATGCTTTTCTACAGTATTATTGTTATATGGCATTAAATCAGTCAGATTCATGAGCAACAAGAGGTCAATGTCTGATTGAAATTCATAAGGTCAAAAAGGAAACTAAAAATCAATTTATAAGATATGAAGATTTAGGTTCAAACTATATCCATGAGCAATAAAATTTCACATCCATAAATGTAAGAAATCAGTTATTAAACTTGAGGGGGGGAAGAAGACTTATTAAGTTTTACACACACATAAGGCAGCTAACACATAATTTTATCAGACATTACTGAAATCCTATGTGTAATATAAGAGATGATGGGCTAAAATGCTAAATGGTTTAGCACTAAATTATTAAGTGATGTATCCCTAAGGTATTAAAAAGATAAGAAATGCAGAGCAGGTGTCTCTCCCACCAACTCTTGATCACTAGTTTAAGTGCATATTGATAACAAATGCACTTTAGAGGCAAAATAGTATTAGTAATATTTTTGCTGTATGAAAGCCTCATGTCAGGATGACTAAAAGCTTCTACCTGACAAAGAAGTGTTCGTATATATATATAATATATATATATATAAAATCACATTAAACGTTAGCTCCCGGTAGAACAGAAATGAAACTCCAAAGCATTGGAGTCAGTTTGATACTTAACACACAAGTAAATAATGTAGGTGGAATAACAACTATACCACATTGAGAACGAGAATTATAGGAAGCACTCTTATCTGTTTTGAAATGAAAATGCATTTTTATTAAAATTACAGATTAATGCAGATTTGTATAAGACAAAGGGTATGAAAACGTAATAATACAGACAACTTTGTTTATCGTAGGTCTAGCCAGTGCATGTCAGGAGAACTCTTTTCCTCTTTGCTGTTAATTTCCTAAAATGGTCTCACCTTTGCATCAGCTCTCTTTCATCAAAGCAAAAAGCAGTGTAGTGGTAATGCTCTCTGCAGTGCTAAAAGCCCCTCCTGCTTAAACATTTGGGGCAGGATATGTGCATGTTTCTTAGGAGCACATAAAATTGATATTTTAGCCTCTTGCTATATCCTGTCCCAAAAGCAAAGTAAAAAAAGCCAAACACTGAACTTCAAGATCATGCTCATTTTCCCCGAACAACTCAATTCTCTCATGTCCCTCCAGGCTTGGTCCCACCAGCTGTTTCCATACTTGCTGGCTCTGGTTTAATGGGATCCACAGAGCAAAGCAACTCTTGCCCTGCACTTTCAGGCATACGTAGGAGTGTGTTCACCTCTGGTGAGTAGGGAGCCTGTCTCTCTGCCTCAATTTAGCAGTCTCCAGCTTGTACATGTTGGGTAACTTGGGTAAAACAATATCTTATATTTCATTAGTATCACCTTCATCTTCTGCTCTTTAGCTTTACTTTTTCCTGTCCAGCTTTATTTTTCTCCTGTCCAGATCTCCAAACCCTGTTAGTAAACCACAGATAGAAGCTGCACAGGCTGACACAATGGCATGTACAGCAGAATTGATACTATTTAAAAATGGTGTATGGGGCTTGAGGAGAAGCTGGCATTTGTCCAGGCAGGTTGAATTTCACAGCAAAATCTTTCCAGACTGGTCATTAAGTCAGGCCCTACAGCCTAAGTCAGAACCCAAAGTCTGTAACAGAATGAAGTCTTTGCCTTCATTTCACCGGATTTCAAAGTAGGTCCAAATCTAGTTCCCAACTGAATTCAGAATTCCTCCTGATGGGTTTGATACTGATAATTATTACAGTGGTCCCACTCCAGGTATAACGTAAGATACACAGAATTTGAAGATCTGCTTTAAAATAGGGGGAATTAAAAATATAAATTAATACTTTTTTTTTTTTTCTTTTAATACTTTGTTTTTGATTAGTCTTTTCAAGTTGGAGATGAACATTTATATTTCTAAGCTTTGCTCTAAGGCTGGGAATGCTAATAATTACTCCTGAAAGATAAAAATATGAAACTCTTGGATAATAATGTGGCTGTAGGGATTTGATGAATCCTCGTGGGACTACCCAAATCGCAAGAGCAGTCAGCATTATGTCATAGGATGGGGCTACAAGATATGTTCAGAATAATCATGTAAAATTAAAGCAGATAACAATTTTAGTGGTATTTCCTTTTTTTATTTTTATTTTTATTTTTTTGCACATAAGCAAACTGCCATTGCTTAGGATTTGCTAATATAAACAATAACAACAAAAATCTGGATTTACAATGAAAAAGAATATATTTATGCTTGTTTATAAGGATTTATTTTAGAAAAAATACATAATGCTCTTATGATTTTTATATTAGCAACATTTTAATATAGAAAAGTTTAAATTATATTGCCCAAAATTATAAATCATTATGTAAAATGATATATTGTATGGCTAAACACTACTATAAAATGAAATAAAGATCTATTAATGCAGTAAACCTACTTAATAAAAGTTGCTTTCATATTCAAAACCAAAATATTAAAGCATGCTCCATATCTGGAAGTCAAAAGTGAAAGAATAAATTAACTAAGGTTAAGAACCTTGTAGCAGCTGACTAACAAAGCTCTAGGGCATTATAAAATTTCATGCTCTTGTAATAAAAAGGATAAAGAATTGGCTAGAAGACCACTAAAAGTTAAAATAAATGAACATAAAGTAGATGAAAAAGCTTGACACGACTGAGACCACAAATGTGTAAAGACCAAAGACACAGTTTTAAGCCATTAGAGGACTGAATTAAATGCAAAATGAATCCTAGTAGTAAATTAATAGAAAATTACAAAGGTAAATGAGCTCTGTTTCAGTCACAGAAAACTTTTTTTTTTTTTATTTTATTATCATTTTTCTTTCAGTACTTGAAAACATAAAAGTGTGAGGAGTTAAATTCTGGCACTTACCCAAAACAGAAACAATTCCTAATATTTCTGCATATAGAAAAATCATGTTTTATAGAAAAGAGAGAAGCATGATCTCACAAGACATTTTCTACTTAAGAAAAGGTGGGAGTAATTTAGCATTTAAATCTTTTCAGAAAAATGATTTTATGCAGCATATTAAAGAAAAGTTTTATATCTAAGCTCAGTCCTACCTTCTTTTATGTAAACCTTCAAAGGAGATGATGAAAAAGATGAAAATTTTCAGACTTGTTTCGTTAACATCATTATTTCTTAATCACTGGTTAAGACTGAGAAAGGAAGATTGTAAAAACAGGAGTTACAAAGTGCTGAAGAGCAATGTGTCTAAAGCAAAGAAACAATGTTTTCCGCTCAAACTGCAAGGCAGCCACAATCTGTAATGTTTGCAAGTTCAAATGTAATCAAAACATGCATGCAAATAAACCTCTGGTGTTGATATATTCTTTGTTCACTAACATAAGAAGTGTTTGCATCTCTGACCACTTTTGGATTTGGAAAACTATCACTGAAGCAAAAATTGGCAAACACTTGCCTAGTGTCCACACAGCAGGTGGGTATGGACACAGTCTGACTCCCAGGTTAAAAGGAAAACTTGTGATCTCATTTGGAGAACATCATTGCTTTGCACCACAAGATGCCCAAAGATGGTTTCATAGATGAAGCTGGATCCCTTTGATCTGAGTACAGCGCCTAGAAATCTTCCTGCTCTTTATTCTAGTGGGGTATTGTAAACCCAGTCAAAAGCCTTTTAAAAGTAAGATCCTTTGTCTGAGTAGGTTCTGGTTTGAGCTCTGCAATCCAATGTGTTATTAAGAGTGCAATTAATCACTGCAGGTGTAATTCATCTCTCTGCAAATGTCTATTAAAAGACCTTCTGTGTAAACTGAGTCTCACTTTATGTTTTGAAAAGGTCCCTGTGACATATGACCAAGTTACCTCTATCATACTAAGCTACAGCCAGATGTAAGACACTGTGTTTATCGTCTTAAAAATACATTCCCCACCATGGACCTCAAAATAAACAAACTGCAAGTGTTTTTCTAAAATGACGAACATGCTAGTTTATACTGACAGCACGAGTGATTGGAAATAAAAAATTTATGTGTGGTGTATGTCTGTCTCTTTACGAGCCTAAGTACAGAGGGCTTTTAGGGCTCTCAGTAAAACTTCTGGACTTTGGTTTAAGCTGCTTATTTTGAGAAACTGTCTTCTTCCAAGCCATATTTTTTGGATTTTTGTTTTGGCCACTGATATTCTTTGTGGGTATTTTACTCCATGAAGATTATCAGTACGTTGTCATCCAACAGATTATTTAACAAATGAAAAACAGTCAGCCCAACTAAGACAATAACTTATGTAATCAAGATATTTGCTGTGACTTATGATTTACTGCAGAATATCTGTCAGGCTTTACATTTCTCTGTGGAAAAAAAATCACAGTTTAATAAACAAATATTTGCAGGATGTGGGCTAGGGCCATGTGAGCTAACAGATGAACGCCCTGTTCGAAGCTCAGCCCTTGCTAGGAGAGCTCCCACTGGCTGCCCCACAATAAGCATCGCACTGTTCAAGACTTGGTGTAACTCCAAGATTCATAGCAATGTCATCTTCACAATAACCTACTTTTTGGTTTTGGAGGAAAAACCCTAAAACCTTTAACGAACAAAGAGTTTTCACAGTAATACAGTTTGCTTTACTGGATACAAGAGAAGTAGTGGATTAGGAGGCCTGGACTGTGGCACATTGCTCAACGTGCTGTAGCTGACAGTAACCATTATTTAACTTAATGGATTTACCTACAGGAATGACAGAATGACAGCAAGGCCCTCCTCAGTTTACTTCATTACTTTTCTCCTCGTGCCTTTATAGAGCTGTAAAATAGCTTTCTTGAGTACATGTGAAGGTCCATCCTAACGGGAAGGCTGGGTCAGCCATGGCTGTGAATATGTTGCTGGACACCATGAGAAATGCTAACAGAGCTGCAGCCAGCTCTAAAATATAGCTGTTCACTCCTTGGCAAGGAGAGGTCTAGAAGCACAGGCCAAAGGTATGAATACTCGTAGCCACCAATGGTAAAGTGATGCAACCTGACTAGATTTTGTGACAGCTACACTAATGTATGACAGAGGATCTAATTCTGTGGTTAGTTTTGGCCGAAGTGGCAGACTTTAAACTTTGGTAAGTTTAAAAGGAGTAAATTAAATTCTTTTGAAATTAAAGAGCTAGTTAAAGAAGTTGAATCGCAACAACACTGGTAATTATGGACTCCTATACAGGCTTTCAAATTTTTTGCAAGAGTACCATCACTTCTCTTCATTAACAAACTGTCCTGTTCCTTTTTCTAGACCAGGGCTAGCACATCAATCTGACCATTTCTAATGAGATATAGGATAATACTGCATGGACCAGACTTGCTTGTCAGCCACTGCCTGATGGGTTTAAAGTCAGAAACGATCCTTCATTAATTAACCTTCACTTTCTATGTAGATTCACTCATTGAGATGCAGGTAATTAAACCAAGGTCATTTCAAGGACCAACCGAGGAAAAACAGCAATGCAAAAATGGTGTGGTTGTTTTGATAGAGGGCTTTCAGTGTACTTATTTCAGTATAATAGTTACACAAGGTTGGCCTTTTTGGAAAAAAGAAAACCATCCTCTTTTTTAATGTGCTACCCCAAGGCTAAGGAGGCTTTGGACCTGAATTATAGACTTCACATGGCTTTCAGGGTAGATTAGGAAAAGAAAATATCAGTAAACTAATGAAAATTAAAGATAAAGAAGTAAAATATGTGGAACAAAGGCAGACAGAAACTTATCTGAAGATCTTGACAGTGACTGAAACATCCCTGCAAATAGACTTTAAATCTTGCATCTCAATTTAAAGTAATATTCAACAATTAAAAAAGAACTATTTCAGTTAGAAAACTGTGTGTAAAAAATAGAAGTGTAATTTGTCTTAGTGTTCAGACTCACTTCACTGACTTTTAACCCTTACAAATACAATGGTGTAAAGCTACTGAGAGATATGTAATGCAAGCAGCTGCTCATTCACAGGTAGGAGACTCCAATTACGAAACCACTGTAGCTTGGGGATATAACAGTAGAATTTTTGCAGCTCTTCCAAATTAGCTCTTACACCAGTCCAAGACATGTGAAGTTCCAAACTTTGATCACTGTTGAGAGCAAAATGAATATATTGAACCTGCAAATAGCCTTTAGCTCTTTCCAAGTGGTTCCCTTATAATTTGAGTGCTAGATTAAAGTTGTATGTTATAGATTTTAATAACTATCTTCCATTTGGTTTCCTGAGTACCACTTGCTGTGGATTATATGACCTACTCACCAGCATGTCCCATTATGAGCACTTAACCTTGAAAGTTGTAAAGACAGAACATTTAATCTGTTAAACACAGTCAGAATCAGAAGGTTATATAATTACAGGTAATTTGGCATAGCACTTCTAATACTTTCCAATTATTAAAATAAATTTCACTGTGGATTTTCTTCTCATGAAATGGAAAAGAAATAATAAATAGGGAGGAACTGTGCATTTAAGAATACAAATATCTGTTAAAATGAATACATAAATTTATTCCAATGAAGGCCTTCTGTAATCATTGGTATAGTAAACTTTTACAAGCATGGATATGCAAACAATGTAAGTTTGTGTTAAAGGTTATGCAGGAATACCAGGAGTAGATTATAAGAATGAATTTGAAATTCTTTTTCCATGAGTATTCCTGATAGATACACGTTATGAGGTATTCATACAGACATTTATCCACATACTAATCACAGCTTGTATTTCAGTATCTGAGTGCAGAACAGACGTAGAAAAAAAAAAGAAGAGCATTCAAAAAATTCTACAGCCGTGCAAATAGAAAATTATTTTCATTATGACATTAAAAACTAGTAAAAGTTTAATTGTAAATATTGTCATATATTGGCCTAGAATCAGACTTAAGGAGGTGATCAATCCTGGTAACTTGGTGTTTTATAACCTATAAACTAAAGTTTTATGCAACATTTTAAAAATGGCAATAAAAAGTGAGATTATAAATTAGATTCCAAAATCTGAGTGTCTGATTATCTCAGCTTAAATGTTAATGAATGAATGAACCAACAACATGCACCAAAAATGATGAAACCATACCGTGGCTGAAACCATACCGTGTGCTACCCTTGAACATGCTTAAGACAAAACAGTTTAAGGCAGTGGTATTAGATGACGCCACAGGGACTTCCATTTTAATCCTCAAAACCAAACCCTTATTTTTTAAATGGGTTTGGTGAGAAAAATGCATTTCGGATATGCACACAGAGTTACTGATGTTCCAGCACACAATGGGCATGAACTCCATTATACTTACTGGTTTGCACATGAGTACTGGATATGCACGGTTGTGAAATAGTCACATGCTGTTAGATCTGTGTTTGGCATGCACACTTCATGTGAATTAAAAGGACTGTAGAAGTGAGCAATTAGAATGGCATTTCATTTGGAAATTTGAATTTTCACCATCAACAACATTCTTCCCAGGAAGGCAACACTGTCAAAATGTTTTGCTTATGCAAAGCTCTAAAAGGAAAAAAAAAAAATCAAACAACAACCCCAAACTTAAAATATGAAGTCAGCTGAACCTGAATGGAGCTCCAATTACAATCTTTTTTTTTTTTTTTTTTTTTTTTTTAAGCTTTTGTGAAAGTGTTTGAGCTTAATTAGGTTAAGCTATTTCAAAGCGTGCCCAGTTGTTGTAATTTGTTTATGATACAGAGTTGCTCTTTGATCATGAATGTTCATTTTTACAGAAACCCTGTTATCAGTCTTAGGATAAGAAATGAACAGTGTTTGTGGTAAGAAAATTTAGAAAAATTTAAGACTCTCAGAAAATAGCTGTCTTATTAATAAAAGAAAGACATGACTTCATTTAGATTATGATGGTAGTAGGGTAAACAAATTATATTTTAAGAAAGGAAAGGGAAACTGAAGTATGTTTTTTTATGCACCCTACCTAAGATCTGGTAGCCTTTGGTCTTTAATAACCTGATAACTAGTCTCAGTTTGAATTTGGCCAGTCCTTGGGTAAAGCACCTGTAATAGCCATTCATAACTTAGAAATCCTTCCATTCATTGTTCTGCAAAAAAAAACCAAAGCACTCTCCCCCCTTGAAATTGTCATTAGATTCTGATATTTTTAAATGATTTTACTAGAATGGTTAAAAGGTACAATATAGAGTAACTGTCCCTAAGATGATACTCTCGGACTCTTCATTTTTGAAGAACAAACCTGAGCCATTACTGGAATTGGGTAATAAGCACATACTCACATGCTCAGACCATCTTTATTTAAAAACATGAATCTGGGTTAGAGGCTTTAGGCTGGCTTTTTCAGTTTCTCTCTCATTTACTTTTTTTTTTTTTTTTTAGTTTAAATCTTTTACGTGGTAAGATGGGTGCATTAGCTGCACAGTTTTCTAGCTGAAGATCATCCAAAATACATGAATACATCCTGGCCTTTGGGAAGGGCTGTATTCACAGAGCATTTAAATGAGGTTTTTCAGATATTGCATGAAGATATTTTTGCACTCATAGGGGAATAATGCAGATCTTTCTAAGGTTCTCTGTACTAGAAAAGCTATCTCTCTCTGGAACATGCTACAGAATGGATAAGTGCTTCAAATGCCAAAAAAAAAAAAAAAAAGAAAAAAAAAAGAGAGAGATAGAGACAGAGAAATAGAGAGTTTAAAGACCATACTTTAAAACTGTTCATCCTTTTTGAATGCAACTGATAAAGTGAGTTGTCTATATATTCTTACACATCCAAGGATGCCACGACTGGTCATCTGTTTGTGATCTCACCTGATTTATGTACATATTAGTCAGTGATGCAAATTAGACATACAATGTTTATAGATTTTTAAATGTAGTTCTTACTGACATCTTCCAAAACAAAACTAATGTTGTTGAAGAGCCATATGAAAAAATTTGCAAAAATTTTCTCTTTGTCAATGACATCTTGAAGAAGCAGCCAAGAATCTTGTATCATTAGTAAAGCCAATCAGCTAATTCCTAGTAAACAACTAAGCAAATGAGCTCTCTTCTCTTCTCTTCAGTCTCTTCTCTTGTTCATAATTAACTTTGAATTACTTTATTTTTTTTCAGCTTTATTCTGTATCCAACTTTTATTTTGAATTATGACCAAATATGCAAAGGTATTTTGTCAACAGGAGCTGGGCAAAAAAAAGCTGCTCAGCGGCTTTTTCAAAAACCGTTAAGAACCTCCTAAGTTTTATCTACTTCTAATTTTTGGTTTTCATGGTGGACAAATACCTATTTGTAACTGATCTTTGCTGTTTTGAACACAGATGGCTTACTTACCCTGAGTGGACTCAAATCACCTGGTATTTTTGCTTCAATTAGACTGCATTTGGTTATTATATCCATACTTAAGGTTTTAAAAATCTGCTTTCCATAAATGCTCTGCAACATTCCCTTAAAAATTGCTTTTTCAGTTAACATTTCTGCCCATATATCAGTCACTGGAATATTCAGAGAAAGCAAATATGAAAGGGGTGTGAACACAGCTGAAGGCTATTCAATGTTTTATTCAAGGGAGTTTTTACGGAAAATATTTTGAGATATTTGCTTAGTTCTAATCATTACCATGGGACACCCTGGAAATTCAATAGTAACAGAAGTGCCAAAACTTGAAAGCAATTAAGTATGTTTGAAGAAAGAAATTTTCATTTTATGTTTGTGTTGAAATTTTGGTGCAGGAAGGAGGCAGCCCAGCTGAGCCAAATTCCACAATTCTCTCAGCCTGCAGCAGTTTGGAAGGCCATAGATCTAACCTAAGCTGTATGAGACCCTCTGTGACTACAGGGAGCTTTTGTTTTTTGTCAATATTTTTGCCAGGAACTTGGCTATTGCTGAATTCCAGGCAGAGGCAGGCTGTTTACATTTCCTGTGAAATACTGCAGGCAACAAAGGTGTGTTGGGATAGAGGTCCTGTTGGAAAAGCACCACGATTTAGTTTTGTCTACATCCGGCAGAACAGTATAGTGGAGCAACATCTGAGCTGATGCTGAAGTAGCTCAAGTACCAAGAAGAAAATAGCCAATAAAGTTGTCCTGGACAAATTAGCCCAAGCACAGTGTCCCTCCACAGGAGGTCAGGCACCTTCAGGACATGCAGGTTTTGCAAGTTTCTGGTGACCTATAAGGTACTGAACCTATGCAGACCTTATTTTCCATTTTAATGGGAGTCAAGGAAGCTGATCAGATCACAAAGGCACTCAATAACATGATGAATGGCACCTTCAGCAGACTACTAAAAACTTTCCATGGTGCTAGGGCTTCACTGTACCTTTCTTTATTGTATATTAGCAGCCAGAGATGCTGCGTGCACTGAAATGTGAGAAGGATTTTCATGCTTGTAAGAGTTCAGCATCAACCTATAGTTGAGCATTAGCACTCCTCTTTACATTCAAAGGGCTCTTTGTCTGGGCTGCATATTCAAAGAGATAACAACAATGAGAATTCATGGAAATTCAGTGCCTCTTCCCCTCTGATAAAGCACACGATAATAAAGACATTACTTCTGATTCATATTTGGTCAAATTTTGGAAGAAGAAAATATGAAGGCATTTCATAAATTAGGATGGATAGATGAACTTTTGTAGCATAAAAGAATGCCAAGGAACCATACAGACAATTTTTTTTTCTTCAGAATTCAGCAGTTAGCAGCTATTCAATTACTGCTTCAAGATAAAGCACGAATACAACAGCTACTTTACACTATACTTCATATTTTACTTTCTCATGAATATAGAATTGTATTGCTGATCACACAAGCATCACACATCTGAGTCCTAATATCCATAGCCTCAAAAAAACCCTGATGCCACAGAAAATATACATATATTTAATCATGTTTCAATTGTCTGAATAGTCAGAGAACTGTTGAATCTCCTGACTGCTAGAGACTTTCATTAAGAAAAAAAGAAAAAAAGAAAAAAAAAAGGAGGCAATTATCTGATATACATTTTGGGAGCTTGTTTATGGGGTACAAAAAGATCTTGGCAGATTTTGTTAAATATGATCAGCTAACTCATGCAAGCCTAACTGAAAACCACGGATCCATGTATTCTTAGAGCCAATCAACATAGTATTTAGGTGACAAGGAACATTTGTTAACTGTTCTGACATCTTCCCTTGGCTTTATAAGTTGTGATTTATGTTCACAATGTTCTTTGCAAATACGAGCCACAGTATTTTTTTTCATATTTTGTACGTGTGCTAGCATGCTTTGTTTGTAGGTGATTGGTTGGCTCTGGCCATAGGTATCGAATTCAAAAAACCTTCTAATTTCTGGGAGTGTTCTGAGTCCCGTGACGTGAGCACTAACAAAAACCTCAGTGTTTGTCAAGTTCCTATCACCTTCATCGTAGCCAGTCTCCTAGCACAGCTGAGATTTCCATGACTATTAATAACAGTTGCTCAGAAGTGTCTAATGAAGCAGAAAACCATCCTACAAAACCAGCAAAACGACTCGTGGCACACCTTCATTGGCAGCTGGATTTGAATGGTCGTTGGAGATTAAAAAGACTGGCTTGCTCAGAGGTGACTGCTCCAGACAAGGAGGTTAAGGGATATTGGCACTAGGGGCAGGGTAGCACAAGAAGTGCTTGTACGTTACTGCCTGTGTAGTGGCTGTTTTCTGAGAAAAGGAGACATGTCCGTTGCTTTTATAGTTCTGCCATTTGTGTGTAATAGAGGTTTCAACAGAGTTTGAACACCTGGACTTGGATGTGGCATAAAAACACATTGTTTCCTCTAGGTGTGGGACCTTTACCAGTCAGTAAAGCATTGTAATGTGGGTATTCGTGAGACATACCCTCCAGGCTCTGTCGGGGTTATTATTTCAAAAAATAACAGTTGGATAACAAAGAATAACTGTCTCACATTAATAACAGACAGTACCATAGAACATGATACATGGGCAGAAAATATGAAATCAACATAAAACCTACTTCATATTTCTCAATATATGCTTGGTCCCAATTCTACCATCAGTTGGAGGGTACAATGACTTTACACATTGTAATTGAGGGCATAATTGAACCAATTTTCTATAATCTTCTATACATTCCCCAAACAAATCCTGAGCTACCCCTGAAACGCATTCACATTAAATGTCTCTAGGCTCCACTTTTATCATAGATATTTTCATTCCACTGTTTAGTTTACAGTGGTGGTGTTAGGAAATGTTAGAAATGTTAATATTTCATTATAATGAGATACATGCAACTTTTTTGTTCTTGCAATGTCAACTTGAAGTTATGAAAACCTGAAATTTTGTAATAAGAAAAAAAATCAAAGAAAAAAAGAAACAAAAAAAGGCGTGAGATAAGGAACTAATCTCCTACACATTGTTCCAGAGAAGAAAAGCATATCTCTTTTTTGCATTCTAAATACACATTTTAGATATTTAGATGGTGAAGTCAACAAGGTGCTTCAGCACATGCCTGAATCATGGCCTAGTCAGCTCACTCTGTGACATAAAATAATGTTTGATAATTTGCACAATGCTTGAAAGATAGCTAGTGATTTGTTATCCGTAAATCCAATGAACTTTTGACATATCCTGTTGCCTGGGTGAGGCAAGACATCCATTCAGTTACTAATGGGGGAAAGTTGAGGCATAGTATGATTTGTTTTACTGATGTAAATGTCGCACAGAGCTATATTTTGTGAATGGATGATAGATCTAATGAAAGCACTATCCCTTAGCCACAATGCTGAAGTATTTTATCCTGAGTGAATTGCTATAAGGAAACATTCTGAGGTGTTTAGGTACTCAAAAACACAGGTAGGAGCCAATAAAAATCCTTTTAAGCAACCACTAACTCAGTTATGCACTAATATTTTAAAAATCTGGTTGGTCAACTCTTTGAAGATAGTAGAAGCCAATCCTTTTTTCCTCCAATACTAAAAAAATGGTATATTCTGAAAATGCTGAATCATAGAATCATACAAGACACAAGCAAACGAAACTTTGGATTTTATTTTATTATTTATTTATTTATTTATTTTTTGGTGTGGAGAAGATTCAAATTGTAAATTTATATAATTATAATTTAGCCTGGAAATCTGGCATTTTCAGTGAGGTGTCAGTTGCTAAGGTTTCTCATGTCAGCCTGGAATTTTGGTTACAGGAGGAATGAGTAACTGTCTCTGAGTAGCTAGTGCCCTTGTGACTGTGGGATGGTAAGACAGCCAATATCTCAGCCTTATCTATATTATTCAACCAAAGAATATGCAACTTAATCATGGTGGGCTTCAAATTTCAAGTAGAAATAAAATACTTCTATTACAGAAAATGATTAGATACTCATATTGCAGCAAAACATAAAAGAATTTACCTTTCTGGATTTATAGCTGAAGAAAGAGAACAGAAGAAAGAAAAAAAATGTAGAAGAGAAGGATCTGAAAAAAGCAAAAAGCCACAACATTTATAGGTAAATCCCTTTCTTACTTCTGATAAAATACAAGGCTAATCTCAGTGTGGCAACTCCTTTCCCTAGGGCAGGCTGTATCTGAGAGGAACCACTGCAGTCACAAGCTCTGAAGTCATGCAGAGGCTTGAAATATTCAGTGATGCCATACTTTGTGACTGTGGCACACAATATTAGCCAAAGGGCTGGGCACACAAGGCACATACATTAGATAATGTTATTCAGAGCCTAACCAGGACTTCATGTGGAACAGGCTCATAAACGGCAGCTGGGAACAGGCACACGCAGACACTTCTGGCTGTAAGGCAATTTCACTTTCATACCTTAGCTTGTCACTAGTATTAGGAAACTAGTATTCAGGAAAAATAACAGCAGCCTAACCCAAACTTAAACATAGCTGTTACAAAATGCAAAACCAAACCAATGCAAAACCAAGCTGTATGGAAGAGAGTAGGATGATTTTCTTTGTCAGCAGCACCTGCATCTACCAGAAGGGTACTAACATTAACTATCCTCATGGCCAGATTGAGGATACGTAATCTAAATCATCTGGAAGAGGAACATTACCTAACAAAGGGGTTGGAATCACTCCCCTTTGATCCGGTTTCAAGCAAACCTTCCAATAAATGTGAGGGCTGTCTCTGCACGCCTGCAGTCCAGCTCACACAACCTCTCCTCAGAGAGCTGTTGCTGATGTAGCTTACAAAGAGACATTTACAAGACATCTGAGTTACAAGAGCATTGCATTCAACTTCCAGCGTATGTGAACCTCCAGTCCTACAGCCCAGGACATCCATCAATATCTTGAACCTCTTCCTCTGCATGTGTACACCCAGCCAGCTGAGCAAGAGATGTATAAACAGCAAACGTTTTCAGAGATTCAAGAGAGGCTGTCTGGATGGTCTAAAGTCTGGTTTCTATCCTGACTCCAGAAAAGGCATTATTGAAATAATCCTTGAGATGACCCCAGTTGTCAAAAATCTAATAGGATTTGTAAAGTGCTTTAGGATCATTCTAGAGGAAAGGTGCTGTAGAAATGTAAGGTACTATTATTACTATAATAAGACAGGCTCCCCATGTCCCTTGGCGATAATGCAGCTCACTGGTAGGGATAAACTATGGAGCCAACGTGAACCAGATTATTGCCTCATAAAATGGGACACCTGCCCTATTATCCCTTAAATAATAAGTACATAAAACAAATTTGACTGTAATAATAAAACATAATGGTGAAATATTTATGGGTAATTTTTCAATGCAGCATGCAAGGATTAAGCCATGCAATTTCTGTTAGCTTTTATAGGAGTTGCACTGTTAAATCCTCCCCATGAGGTCCAGCAGAAACTGATCTGTAATGTGTCTGCAAGTCCATGTAGTGCGTGTTAAAATTAGATGGAGATTTTAAAATGTGATGAAAATACAGGTTCCCCCCCTTGCACTTAACCTCCAGTGATAGAAAGGCATGATGTACTTCAAATAATCCAGCCAAAAAACATACTTATTAATAAGGAAAACACTCCAGTCAGGTCCATACTTTCATAAGGGTGTGTGCAACTAATGCAGTTGTACAGGTGCAAATGGTTAATTCAGCCAACTTGCAAGCTTGCTTGCTGGCACTACTCTCAATCACAGCAATGACTAAAGACACTCAATCAAAAAGTACAAATGTGAATTGGTCTTAGATCTTATTTTGCAGATAAACAATACTAAGTTTACTTAATATAAGTAGTGCTGAGTCCTTAATATGACAAACTAACAAATATGAAGAATTACATAAGGGATACCATCAACTTACATTTTTTGCATCTCAGAATTTCTCACTTACCTCTCACTTTTCCTAAATTCTTGTAACTGCAAAAGCCATGAGGAGAAAAAAAAAACACACACATTTTCTGATTGTTCATTTGGCAGAACACAGCAGATAAACGGGTCCTGATTTCTTTCATACTGGTGTTTCCATATTCATTTTCGTACTGTTCTGTGGGTTGATTTCTGTTAAAGTATTAAAGAAAAAATATTTTTAAATAAGGAAAGACCTTTAAAAATAATGAAAAACAAAACAAAACAACCCTGTTAAAAGAGCTTCGGAGGCAGCAGAATCTCTAACTAGCAAGTACTTTCAATATACTTTACATTTTAAGTTGTCAGGGTCACATTCAGTTTTTGAAAAGCACTCACGTGTGGCTCCTGAGACAGAGCCTGATTTAGTCCTTTATAGGCATACAGTACATGTTCTAATTAACCCAACTTAATTTTTGAGAGCAATACCAATGTCTAAATAGCCATGATATAATATTTAGCAGATTATATTTCTTATTATCTTATAAGTTATTAGACAAAAACAAAGCATTTGATTTACAGCTTTCTTTAACATTGTCTTCTGAATAATCAGACTATTTTGATTTGCCCCCTTTTTTAAAAAAAAAAAAAAAAGCAAGATAGGGTTATTTAAAGTCCAGTTCATTTGCTGGTTTCCTATCATTAGCACTTTTCCAAGTAAAAGAAAATACCTACTGCTTTTCATATATGTATTTATGCTCCTGTGTAGTTCAGCCTTGGGTGTATATGCCAGCTGTACAGTCACAGACATCCAAAGTACTCTTCCCATAGCCCTAAGTTTCAGTTTGCATGTGTGTTCACTTGCATGATTACCATCACTGCCACCCCGCATCTGCAGCAACTGCCTGCACCAATTATGTACGTTTTGGCATGTGTATTTTCAAATACACAGCTGTAACACAACGCTGATTTTATGCAGGCAGAGCTGATATAGATATACACAACGTGCGCGTGTGCATTTGTGTGAAAATCTATTCATGCCTTCCTTTCTTCGTGCGCTACCTCACTGCTTGAAGAGTTTCTGTGTTTTCTCTTTGTATCATTCTGGCTCCTAGTACTAAAAGCCACATCCTGTTATGTTTGGTTGCTAGGTGGAGAAATGTTATCATGGGCTTCAGCAATAATTTATCCATAGAGCTAGAGGAGCTGTCATGTACTTCTGACAGTGAGCTGCAGCACTTTATCAGCTTGCCTGTAAATCAACCGTGTGTGGGTGAAGATGCCAGCAATGTTTGATCTCTCTCAGACACTCTAATAATCTGCTTTTGTCTGATTGATTCCTTCACATCACCAAGCACATTGCAACTGAGAGTGGAGTGCCCTCTGTTTATCTCCGTTGGTCATCTGCTGGAGGGCAACAGGGCAGAAAATGCTGTTCTCGCTGAGATGTAAGAGTTTTTTGGAATTAGGGGCTTTACATCATATCCTGGAGCAGGTTTAGTCCAGTAAATCAATGATAGCAGAATTGAATGCACCATAAATACCTCAAACCGTATCTCTTACAAGAATGTAAGAGTAATTCATAGAAACAGGAAAGGTAACTTTGCTGGAAAGAATTACGACCCCTACAAGCTCAAGACATGCAGGTCTTTTACGGCCTGTGTTTACATCTACCCTCTTGAACTTTGGGAAGAAATGCACTGCACGCTGGCATTTTGTTCCAGGCGGTTCAGAGATAATATTGAGTTGAGCAGGACGCTGTCAGAACTGATCACTGCCTCTCAATCCATAGGCAACTTTTTCTAAATTTCTGTCAAAATCTGTTTTATGCAGGAGATGCCAACACACCGTGTCATGTTCTGCACCACGCTGAAGTTGAGCACAACGCCTGGTGATGTGCAATGCCTTTCTGCCAAAAATATACATAAAAGGATGCAATCTAATGAACAGTCGAAGCCCTCTAGGAGGAGGGAGAAGCATATGTCCTTTCCAATAACCAAATGGGTCTGACTTTGTTTCTGTTTGTGCATCATACTGTTCCCCCAGTTGAAAATCAAGAGCTTATTATCACTCAGAGGCTGGCAGCAACTCATTGTGCACTGACCTGGGATCAGCGGCAGACTTGGATTCCTGACCTCTGTGAAAGCTGAGGTCAGAAGATATTGTGGATGTGATTGACTAAACCCCATCAGGGGAAAGGTTTGGTTGTAGCATCTCCTCTTTGGGTCACGGTGGGATGGCACAGGCAGCAGGATATTTGGGGAATGCACTAATTTCAACCCAGCATACTAAGGGGAAAGGACTGTGTTTCACAGAACCGCTGAATGCTAAAAAAGGGTGAAAATTCACACTGCATAATGTATTTGTAATTGTGCTTAAGGCAATGAGAAAAGAAATTCATGAAATGAATCTGGCATACGGTGTAGTCCTTTGTGGATGCTGGAAGAGCAATTACATCTTCTCCAGATTATAGTGTTGGGTAGTAGTGCTTCAAGTCATAGCGGATCTACTTCATCTTGTTTGGCCCATCACAGGGATTTCCCCAAACTATTATGTAAATTTTTATGGAGACTGGCTTCGTGGTGAGAAGGCAGTCCCATACTGCTCCCCAGCTGGTTGACCACATAAGCAACACCTTTTATATGTAACAGAGGGGACTGTACTGCTTCTCCACATTTAATAACCCTTGCAGTGAAAGCTAGACTTTCATTCACAAGAGGCTTTTTTCACTGCACACATCATAAAAGCAAGTAAAGTGATAAAAGCAGGGAGACCTAAAGTTACAGCATGTAGCAGGGTGTATTCTATATTCTTTCACCAACAGGCATTATCAAATGACAATCAGTTTTACTGAGTATCACAAAAAACACAGTGTTGGCTTCCTCTAAGACCTGAAGTTGGCATCCTTTCATCAGTGTAATATGTGGAATATGATGTGCGTACACAGACAGACTTACATATACAGACAGATATGACATCAGAGATCTCATGGCTCCTATATGTATAGGATGCTTGAGTAGCAGAGACAGAATGAGGATTTTATATTCAGAACTGTATTCCAGTTTGGGTACAGTTATTCAACCTCATTTAAACCACTTACCTTTTAGTGATACATCTGTAATTCCCAAAGTTTGCTGGGAAACAGAGCCAGAACCCTATCTACTGGCTTAAACCATCAGAAAAACACCGGAAGGCCCCAATTCTGATTTTAGTTATGTTGCTTTTGCAATCACAGAAATGCATATAGTCTGTTCAGACTGGCTTTGGCATAAGTAAGAACTGAAGTCTGAATCTTCAGTGATCTTAAATATAATAATTCTAAATTGCTCTTCAGCTTTATATTTCAAATTATTTAAAATAAGTCTGCTATTACGTTTCAAACACTACGCATTTCTACTATTACAATGCTACTTTTTTCAAGGGCTGACACTTTCCAAAGGAGTTCTAAGAAAGAGAAAATGACAAAAAGGAAGAAGAGAACCTGAAAGAAGAAAATGGAGCATGCCTAAGAAAACTACACTTCCAATAACATCAAGTTATCCTCAAGGGACATGTATAAGTAGAAGATATTACATGGCTGAACAGTAAATATCACATTTCTTTTTACAAGCATGTTTCTGCATTTTATTATATCTTGACTGGCAGATCCATAAATTTTGAATATCCAGTCTAAGAAAGGGCAGACTCGAAATCTACAGGTTGCATTCTTCATGGGTCTAAATGGTCAGTGGCATTTTGGTAGTACAGAACAGATTGATTAATGAGTGAACTATGCTGACATCCAGAAAATGTAATATGCATATTTCTGAGCAAGTGAAAGAAATTAATAAATATCTACATCTAGGAATTTACTTCTAGGGAAAAAAAAATAGTAATAGCTAATTTAGGTTAATAATTACAGCCCACAACTGTTACTTAACTTCCAGGCTTCAGAGATCCACATTAAAGCCCTCTCTGAAATGGATTTTTGAGGGAAATAGTTCCAGAAAAGTGATTCCAATGAGCAGCTGTAGATTTGCTGCTCTCAGGTACTCCCCATGTACTCTAACATTGGTGACTGTCTGTAGGATCACAGGGAGGCAGAAGACTGACCAAGGACCACTTCAGCATGGCAACATGAAGGATTCATCCCCCTCTGTGTTGAGCTGCTGTATTTACAGTGATCAGCATCACCCTACTTCCTTCCTGCGTCAATGTACCCTGCTTCCGTCACCCTCTATAGCACTCAGTCCTTGGTGCTGTCTCTGTAGCTCTGCTGTGAAGTTCAGCACTACTTTGGGAAAGATAAGGAATACTGAAAAGTAGTTGCCATCAGTGGTTGTATATATTCATGGCACTAAATAGTCCTAAGAGCTCTTCCTGCCACCCAGTTTCCAAGTGCTTTGTGACATATACTTAGGGGTGCGTAAATAGATTCAGCCCCAGAAGCTACAGAAGGAAACTACTTGGAAAACTTTGTTTTTTTTGACCTCTTTATAAAGTATTTTGCTGCTACTGTCAGCCAGCAATATGTTATTTCCTGAAGTATAATCCCAATAAGTAGTATTTCTGGATCATCTACTGAAGTGTTGGCCAATGGTGAGTGATTGATTGAGGTTATGACATGACTTTTACAGACAGCACTTTCGGGGCTGATACAAACACACAGAGACTTGCTTGTTATTTTGTGGTAAAGAAAAACACTTGGAGATGGGAAGTGGAATTTCCGGCAGCTGGGGGACTTTGGTAACTTGACATTGGACTATTTTTGCCTGATGGTTGGAAGACAGGTCTGAGGAAATCTGACATAGTTTACAATTACAATTAATATCATCTGTGTATTAAATGAAAACAAACAAAAACCAAACAAAAACCAAACAAACCCTAACTCATCAGTGTAATTTTATTGGAAGACAAATTTGCTGTAAAAGCTTTGTTTTGCTCCAGCTAAGTGTCCTCGTGCTTAAAGGAACAACTTTCTCTCATACAAAATGCCAAGGTAAAGCAACCTCTGAGAATGTATTTATTTAGACCTGACCAAACTGGATCTACTTTGTTGTCTCATATTAAAATTGTAGTCAAAGGTTACATGTAGCCAGAAACACCCACAGGATGACAAGTCTGGTGCAGGGAAAGAAACATCTTACTTTCCAAACCCTGTCTGTATTAGCGTTGTTTCCCTTTTCAGGGGTAAATCAGAGACCTCTATGTGAACAGCAAGCCCCAGCTGTAAATTCCAGAGTGAATAACTTTCCACGTATTGTGCTTAGAATTTTACCTTGCTGCTCTTAATGTGCTTGTGAAGAAAGGATTCAATTTTGAAGCCTAAATTGAGGCTATTCTAGTAAAATCATATATTGGTTAGGCACTTAAGTATACTGTAAAGTATATGGTGTGTACAAGACCCCTGAGAACGGGGCCAAAACTAGTACCATGATGGAAGAGCAGAAGTCCAGACAAGGAGAAAATAATAAGGACATGAATGAGTCTTAAATCCTGCCCTTAAGAATCATATTCCTGTCTTTCGTGCTCTCTGCCTGCTTTAAGATCCTCTGTCCAAAACTATCCCTGACATTTTTTTGGGGGGCTTAAGTTCTTTTATTTATTATTATTTTAAACTTGATAACAGCATCAATGCATGCTCAGGCAGAGATGGGGATCCAGGTTTAACTCCCTCCCTCTGGAAAGTGCCATCAGGGCCAGACAGTAAATGACTTGGAAAGAAAGGGTAGTTTTCATCACAGGTTTCACTTGACTAATAAAGGGGGAGATGAAGATGGGAGGTTGTTGAAAAAGAAATTGTGGTTTCCGTCCTATCCAGGGGAATGATTCCAAAGAATGATTCTACATTTCACAGTAAAGAACCACTGAATAAAACACAGTTCTTGGAAGAGTGACCCAAACCCTCAGAAGGTCTTTTTCCAAGGTGTGTACCCTGCCTGTGAAACTTCTCTTAGGTTTCCTTCTGGTGTTATAAATCCCACTTTTTTTTTTTTAATTTTTTTAAAATTTATTATTATTATTGTTTTTCCTGCAAAGTAGCACAAATTCATAAGGAAAACCAGAAACTGCCCTTGTTCTGTGCAAAATGTAAAGTTTGAAGGGGGAGGATGTTCTTCTAGGGGGGAGCCCTGATGTATTTCAATCACCTGTGTTAAAGCAGTTCAGCTCAGGTCTGCTGCTTGCTGGGCAAGTACTGTAAGGAGGAATTATTATGTAAAAGACACCTGCTTACCTCCTCCTATGTGGTGAAAGAGGGCACATGCTGCTGGTGCATTTTCAAAGGGAGAACATGGCAGTGTGAGATGCAAACATATCCTGGAACAAATTCCTCAAAGAGGGACCTGCTTACCAGAGACCAACACCACGTTCAGGTGTGAGGTGGATATTGGCCTGCTCATTCCTGTCAAAATGTACTTTCCCCCCCCCCCTGTATCAGTCTAGAATCAAACCCAAATGACAGGGTATGGAAATGGACTGTAGTATACATGTGCTCAGCAGCGCGGGGCTTACCAGGACTTTGATGGCCGAATTCCCCATTTATCTGGACAAGGGCTGCACAGGGCTGATTTTCAGGAGTGCAAAGTATTTACAAGTGACATATCTCAGCAGATCAAAGGAAGCTGTTACTGCTTAGCATTTCTGGCCTGTAATCTGCATTAATGTCTGTGGTCTTTCCAGATTTATCTTAAATGTTAATGAAAACACTGAATTTGCCCCAAAGCACTAGAAATTTGGAGAAGAAAGTGTGGGATGAAAGTTTCCAGCAATATCACTAGATCTCTTAATGCAGATACAAGACAAGCAGGTGGTGGGTTAAAAACCATAATGAACTGACACCTTTTCTTCACAGAAGGTGTCACAAAGGTACACCAAAGTGCTGCAGCTGAAACTATTTTAGATCGTAAAAGTGTAAATGAACTGGCAAAACCTTACAGCTGGGTGGATGCTACAGAGTGTTTATTTTTTAATGGGCAAGTATGAAGGTTCTGCTGCCCTTGCTTCTACCATTAGCAAGTCACCCACCTGAACACACAAGGCAAGGCCAAGCCACACCAACAGGCAAGCACAGCCCTGGCCGTGGTGCCCACTCCCTCCCTGCAAGCACTTGCTGTGGTACAAGGAGCACTACTGAGGCTGGGATCTAACACACCAGCATGCTGTTTGACCTAGGAAAAATACAAAATATTCAAGTACCTGTCTCTGAGCATGGATTAAAAAAAAAAAAAAAAGGAATAAAAAAAGAAAAAAAACAGTTAAGAAAACTCTAATGACAGGTATTTCACAAACAGGAATTAACACTTAATTTATCATTTCTCATTATTTGGTCTGCTTTTAATACACTTTTAACATAACAGAGAGGACATACAAGGACTCAACATGCGAGTCTGAGACCATAGTGTAATGTAATGCAAGGCAGATGCATGGCAGCTTTTACTGATTCTTGAGATCTAGGTGTGCAAAATACGTCAGTGACAGACAAGGCATCAAGGACTGAGAAAAGAGAATTTCTTTTCAGCGGGAGGCATTCTCAGTGAAAATGAAAGCTGTTCTAGATGTGGTATTAGAGATACAGAGAAACTGTAAATTGAGTATTTCGATACCTATCCACCCCTAATTTTAAGCAGTTTTAAAAAATGAAATAAAGAAAAATGAAGGAAAGCTCTTTTGTTGTATTCAGAACAATCAAACACCAGGGGACTGGATGGCTTAGGGAACTGTTAATGGGATAGAGAGTATTTCAAGGTCACTGGTTCAACTCCAGCTCAGGTTAGTAGTAATTGGAAGTTATTATTACTTGATGGCTGTTCAGTAGTTTAAGTGACATGGGTTGGTGGTCTTACTGAACACCTGTCTATACCACACACACACAAAAGGAGTCGTTACTGATGTCAATTTAGTACTTTTCACCAGGAATAAATTTAAAGATAAAACATAAAATAAATCAAAATAATTTATAAACAATCTGTGTCACATTCTCTTTCAGGTATGTCATCTGTACCTCAGAGATGACATTAACCTACAGGGACATTCTGTGGGTTAGCACTACCCAAGAGACTTTCTCTTTTTGGTACTATGAGGAACCTGGAGGCAACTGCACTAGAAATGCCTTATTATAAATCAAGGTTGGAACTTATAACGGTAATTAATGAATTAGATCTTACATTGGTCAGTCCAGTCATAGATATGCTAACCTTTTAAGTGCAAGGCAAAACTGCATTCATGGCCATATGAAAGTATGAATGATTACTCTGTGATAATTCAGAAAACTGTTGTGCAGTGTGTTTGGGATTTATGATAATTCAGCAATTACAACAGACATTAGGCTAAACAATATGCTTTGAATTTTGTTCACTATATTATCACAAAAATCTCAGGTGAAGATATGTAGTCCATAAAACCTAAATAAAGGATTTCATTGATTCTGAAACACTTTTGATTCCCCCTGAAAATCTTTTTGTCTCTTTCGCGTTTCATGATTCTGCTTTCATAGATTGAACTTACTGAAACTTTAAACATATTCAACCGCATATAAAGCCAAAATAGTTACTCCCATATAATTTTAATTTGTATTAATCATGTATTAATTTATTTAATCAGAGTTATTGCTGAAATAAAAAAAAATATTACTTCAGGATAGGGTTTTGAATGGACAGAGTATTTCACATCATCTACTGAAAACTCATTCAAGTGGGTAATATTTACTATTCCCTTCACATAGAAGTATTCCTCTCAGTATTAATCAGACAAATTTTCAAAGGTGTAGTCATGAAATTAGAATGTCTCCATGCCTATTCTGATAATATGTTGCTCAGTAAACATATATCTTTAGATACACATTTACCAGGCAACTGAATTTTAGCAGAGTGACATAGCAGTATGCAGGAGTCCAGCAATCCAAACAGATATTTTCTTGATGGAGAACTCATTGCTATGCAACATATTTTTAGTTTTGTTTTTAACATGCTTTGGGTGAAAAAAAAACAAACTGGAGGTAGACTTACAAGCTAGGTTTTGGATATGTCAATGACTCAGGGCTATAAATACAATTATGAGGCACTATTTCACTGCCTCATGCTGCATTACTTAGGTAAAAAGAAAACATCTTTGCAAAGTCATGACAAGTAACACCGACCTAGTACCCCAACAACTATCAGTGAGAAAACTTCCCTCAGAGCACAGGAGGAAAGGGTTCATTCATCAATAACTGAAAAATTAGAAATTTATGGTGTTCAAGGAATAAGAACGCTGCTAAGACAATAACCCACATTCAAATCACAGGTGGAATAAATCCTGAATCCACATTAACAATATTTTCTGTGTTCTGTAATGTCCTATGCTTCTTAGTCTTAACACAGGTAGCTGGACATTCATAGATTTCCATTTGTAGGATTTTCAAGTCAAAATTTTGACTTCAGAGAGCCTAAACTAATCCACAGGGTGGTATCACTAATACTAGTTTCTACCATGTCAAACTTTTAAACAAGAGATTTGTATCTTATCTTCTGAATGCACATCTCAACCACCTCCAGACCCCTCAAGACTACTGAAAAAACATGCAGTCTTAACATTGTAGAAAAGTCTTGTGTGTGGCCCAAGACATACTGCAATAAGTACAAGTGAAACAGCTCAGAAGGTATATTTATCACTTTGAAAAGAGAACTTTTTTTTTTTTTTTCTGCTTATGTACATGGCCCTTTTTTAGCAGTGAAGTCCTAGTATGACCGGTGGGATCATTCATATGATCAAATGCTTGCAGGATCAGGTCCAAAACCATTCCACTTTTGCAACACAGCCCTACATCATGTAGACATTTTTATCAAAACATATTTCTACTATTTATGTGTTTATAAATGCGTCACATGCTTTTATAACTTACATTTAACAATCAAATAGCTGATGCAACTGTTTTTTCCCCTTCACTTCTGCATTTTGAAATATTGTTTCACTACTAATTTTTGTCCTCCTCTGCCTCCTCCTTTCTCTCTCACTTTTTATTTTTGTTGGTGACCACAACTGTAGTTTCAGTAAATAAAGCTAGTGCTTGATAATGTGGAACGGCCAGGAGCTTAACTCTGCCCTTGGAGATCGCTTACATCAAACCAGCGATCAAAAAGTGGTGCAGATAAAATTTGTCATCAGGGATTTCCTACAAAAGAATTACAGTGGAGAAATAGCCTGATCGATACTATGGATTTTCACTGCAGGGGCTGATAGTCCAATTGCTGTGAAACACTCACACAGATAAAAGGGCATGGCTGCCACTTTGTTACAGACTGCTGACTCAGCGCAAAGCCTGTCAGGTATTTATAGGCCAAAGTGATACAGAATTATCACCTTGCAGTGCCCAGCTCTTGTTAGTTCTAAGATTGCCTCCCTTTATGGGATTGCTAAATGCAGGTGAATGGAAAAATGATGGCTAACAGCTGTCAAAATGCAACAGAATGAAGTACTTAAATCTTTTTTTATCCATTAAAAGGGTAACAACCAAACATATATCATAGTGCAGACGCTGTAATGATATTTGGGGCCAGTAAACTAGGGGTTATAAACAACGTACATCTGATCAAAATGGTAAGGAAAATACAAAAGGGAAAAAAAAGCAATAATAAAAATTCTTCTTGTTACTCTACAATATGTGGCCTGGCATTTACTTTGATGCTTTCTGCAGGGATATCTGAACTCCTCTTCAAGGCTGCTAGGACCAGTCTCACGCCTCCATCAATGCTGGGATAATTTTATACCCCATATACTGACGGGAAACTACTTTAAGAAGTCATTGGGATGGCTCCAGGAACTCTACTTCATTGTTCTAAGCCAGTATTTTACACTCACAGCAAGATAAAATGCTGATAGATACCTAATATTAACCAACAGCATTAAAGGCTCATTGACTTCAAGGACCGTTTCACACACAGACACTTACAGGACCAGACCACAATGAAGGCAAAAGAAATACACTCATCTTTTGTCCAACAGGTAGCATAAAGCATCTCTGTCCTCATACACAGTGCATGATTGACTGTTCTCAGCTGCAAGTTATTTCACTGCTGGTATTGGCCTGAATGCGTTCCTTAGTAGCTGCAACTCTATAGGAGAAGATACTACATATCCTTTTATCACTCTGTGTAGTACAGCATGCATTTATTTTTGGAGATCACATACAATGAGCAATTGGTTTTGACTGTGTAAGGATATTTGGAAGATCATACTAAGTTGAAGAGCCCAGTAATACAAAAAAAGACAGGATGCTCGATTCAGAGGATCTGCACAGACTCTACCATATCCATAGCCTCCCAGGTGTTTTTCATCCCTTGAGTTGGTGACTCCACAAGAGGTGTTTGGAGCTTAAAACCAGTGTAAGAAGTCATTTTAATGCATTTTTACATACACCTTCTTAGCAGGGATGGTACCAAAATTGGATGTTACTACCTATTATTTTTGTACTGTAACAGTACTGAGAAAGATATATCAGGAGTCTGTTTTGTTAGATAATGTTATGTTAACATCATAGTCCATCTCCCAGAAAACTTAGTTTCCAGTTAAATCATTTTTTTTTTTTTTCTTACATAGCCTTGTAAAAAGTTGACATCCTCAGCATATCACCTACTCTTCTATCACCACATTCATTGTTTTGAGAATATTTCTTTTACTTGTAAGAACAAGATGAGTCTTAGTGTGCAAGCAAACTAAAGTTTACCCTTTTAATATTCTTGGAATATGAGTAGATTTAAATAGATGCAGAGAAGTGAACACTATTTTGTGTGTGTGTGTGGGGAGGGATGAGGCATTTGATTTTTATAACTTGGGCCCATCTTCAGTTATACAAAGCTTCATGTTTGGCTACATCAATACAGCCAAATTGTATTTGTTATTAAAGTAACACAAATCCAGATCTTGCTTATTCCTAAAACAAGAGTAGAGGGGTACCTGGCCCAACAAAAGCTGAGGAGTAACATAGAGAAAAATGAAACAAACTGGTTGGGAAGCTGCATGTGGATTCTTCTCACCTGAAAGACACCTAGGCATCTAGACACCCTCAGCTTCTGATGGATGATAGAAAGGTGCATAAAAGAGGGAGGAAGCCCTGGACTATATTTAGGAGAGCTAAGATGAAGCATGGATATATCTATATCTCTTCTCGTCCTCTGCCTCTAGAGGAAGCCTAAAAGGCCCTGTTAGGTGAGATAAGTCATCCCAACTGCTTGGAAGAGGCTAATAGATCCACCACAAATAATGCTTTGAAGACCTAATTTTGTTGGATTCTCCTCCATTAATACTGGTTTTAAAACTATCTTAGATGTTTTGGAGAAACACAAACAGGAGGATTAAAAAGTGATTTTTTTAAAATGTCTTGAGAAGGTCATGGCCAGGAGTAGCTGAAATTCAACAGAGTTTATGTACCTAATGTTTTAGACTTCATTTAATAGCAGAGCTTTAAATTCAAGGAAGAAATACTGCACAAAGACCAAGAACTATAATATCCAAAATAGCACAAAGAACCTGGATTTGCATATTTTGAGGAGTTTTCAGTATATTTAACCATATGGTTAAATAGAAAAGCAGAAGCTTTGTAGTGAAATGCACAAAATTCAAATTAAAAAAATATATAACAGAAAGTATCAACTTAAATAACTGTTTAATTGCCTATAAGAAATGTTGCAGGTTTATAAATCAAAATCTTTCCTAACCAGATGAGAAGCCACACCTTTCTCCATGTTCCATAGGGAAATTACCGTAGTACTTGTCTGAACTGCCTGGTGCTGGTAGAATCATAGCTGCTCTCATCACAGCATTGTTGGATGGAAGTTTACTGTCACTAGCAATAAGCAGTAGATAAAAGGATGGGGGGGGGGAATAAGATAACAAAAGGGAAAAATAGAAGCTAAAAAATTCACCAGAGGTGAAAAAAAGGGGAAAAAAAGAGGAAGATATACATAAACTAGTTGTTTTTGTCTTTCTAGTTGCTATGATGTGCACAAAGGAAATAGACTGAATAAAATCACATCTCAGGAACACCAACATAAATTCCCCCTTGCTTTGACAAGTACGTAATTTTGTGCAGTGATGCTCTTCACGTCTGGAGAGTTATGAGGCAATTTCATTCCCATCTGACAAATTTACAAAGAAACATTAGAGAGAAGGGATTAGAAAAGCGAGAAATCTTTATAGACTTTTTCCTCAGGCTGTATTTTCCTTCCATCTTTTGGCTCTTCCTTGAGGAATATGTATGAGTGACTCATTCTCTATGAACGCCATAACCGAAACACTTAGCAGATAAGCATAACATGAAATGTGCTTTAAATCAACTAATTGTATTTACATTATCTGGGAGGGCTGATCCTGATTGGCTAAAGTTTGTAAAAATTTGCTATTGTGCATTTTCAAGATAACAATTTAAAACTGGGCAAAAAAAAAAAAAAAAGGTAAAATATTAGCTCCATAACTTTGCAGAAAAGTCAATGTCAGAAAAATAATTTGCACTTGCAAAGCACTGCTCAGCTTAGAGCGCTTATTGACCTTTTCACCCTTATAATGGTCCAGTGAAGACCAACAGTATTTTTTCATTTTGCATGTTGGGAAACTGAGGTAGATTAAATGAGCTCCTATGGTCATGGTGAAAATAAACATCACCAAAAACAAAACAAAACAAAACAAAAAAAAAAAACAACACAGGAGGAAGCTAGGTTGAACTCACCCTTCTGTGTTGCAGAGAGCTGGTCCATTGACATCGAGCTCTGCAGCTCCAGTGAATGTCTGCTCCACACAAACCACTTGCTGGCACATGTCGATAGACTTTATCCTACCAAAAACCAAAAAAAACAAATGGAAGGATGAAACCAGGAAAGAGCAAGATGTTAACATCTTGCCAACATCCCTGAATGTCTTGCCAGGGAATTCCTTGGTTTTGTGGTTGCACCAAAACAGCTTCTTTCCACCAAAAATAAAAACACTAGTTTAGCCTTCTCTTCACTGACAGTGGAGTATTCTGCGACAAATTATTCTAGAAATGAATGATAACAAGAAATGCTGTAAAGGCTTTGCTTTCTCCTACAAGATTTAAAAAATGCAGACAGTCATTGCTCGTTTTAGTTATACTGCTGAACATATCTAAGCAGAGCTGATATATGGTTACTACAGGATATAGTATTTTATGTTCTATGAGTAATCAGCATAAATTTTTTTTTTCTTTTTCTTTTTTTCCCTTCATTTTTTTTTTTAATATCAAAATTTTGACACCAATTTTTTATACTAAGTGATTATTGGTGTAACATCAAGGAACTAATAGCCTGGGCCCTGCTAGTCCAGATCTTTTGTTTCTGTGCAGTTTTGCATGGGTCCCTTTTTAAGGTCATTTCAAGTGCTGGATGATGGTACTTCCCTCCTCCTTTTATTAATGAAAATTATATGATGGTGCTCGGAAGTTCCAAAACATATTCCTTTCTTGGCACAAAGATGAAATATAATAAAATGCAGATGCTTTCTGATACAGAACACAGATGAAAATGTTTTATAACCACGACTTATGGAGCAGAGGAAAGCACAGGGGACACAGTTCCTAGGGCCCTGGTTGAAAGCCCCAAAGCAATCACTGCAATATCTGTAATATGACAGAAGAAAGTCGGGGGAGGGGTATTTATTATCTTTTTCATGGGACCCAGGTGAACCTCCTGGCAGCCATGTTTATGACTCAGGATCCATTTTAAAATAGTGAACCATAATAAATGGAAACTCAGATGTGTAACCGTGCTGGATTTTAGCATGTTTCAAGTTTTATTGTCTCTGCATTTGTAATCATTTTTGCACAGAGCACACCATTTCTGGAAGAGTTTTGACTATGCTGTTTCAATCTTTGTGTTAACTTCACTTGACACCTCCCCTTCCCCTCCTGATGTTTAAAAAATGATGGAGACTAGATAACAAATTCTGAGACTTTTGTTCCGGTTAAGGAGTTAAAGTAGGATTTGAAAGCATTACCTCCTTTTCTAATTAATAGATAGACAATAGAGGAAGCACTTCCTATGCAGTTCTCTGTCAGAAATGTTGGAAGCCTATGACCTTCAGTGGTTCCTGAAAGTCCGCTTCCTCCTTATTCCCTGGGAATCTTGGGAAAAGAAACAGGTGATTTTGGCACTGTCTTTAAAAAGAGAAATTAATATTTTACTTCTTTGGACAAAATATTCTCTTTGTGTTTCAGATAGACATAGAAGCACAGATGTTTGCTATCCCCTGCCCTTGATGCACAGTTTAGATGTGCCTTTACCCCAAACCAAATAAAAATTGGTCACATGTCCTTTAAACTTATGGAGAATTATCAGAATTACCAGAAGTCATTTTGCAGTGGGATTGTCTCTTCAATATTGGTTAAACACACTGAAAATGGATCCTGGAAGTAATACCCCAAAAAAGAGGTGGATCTAAACCTAAGAGCTTGTATTTTTATCTGTGTGTAACCTTTCAGCAGTTCAATGGCATTTGTATAAAGGATTTCTTGTTCCAGTCTGTTTTTGTTAATAGAGATGGAAACTCAGCTCAGCTCAAGGTCTAAACTTCACATAGTTAAGCAATCATTGAGATCACAGCTTACGTCTGGTTGTGCAGCCTGTTTAGATGCGGTCCCAGGACTATGACTGCTTATCAGAACATTTTCTTTGTGCAAGAGAGAAAAATCTTATGAGAAAAGATATCATTACTAATATTTCTAAAGTGCTTTGACAAGAAGATGACCACAAGTACAGTTGGTTTCAAAATATTTTGGCATTTTTGGCTTCCTCCCAATTCAGAAATCACAAGTATGAAAAAAATACAAAAATGTAGTTAAAATAAATGACATACTCAGGTGAGTTTAAGGTCACTATTTATCCTAACCAAATTGGTTCTATTATCAGTAAGAAATAATTTATCTAACTCACTTTCCTGAGCAGTTTATGGTCCTGTTATTCTGCAGCTCACAATTTAAGACTTCACACTGGAGAGCTCTCCACTCAGTCCTACAGAAGACATTCCAAAACAGGATAGTTCACACCTTCATTTGCACAACAGTTTCAACAACTTCAAGAATTTCCTCTGAAAACATTTAAATCCCCTTCTAAATATTTTAGGTAGAGTTATCAAAAAGTGCATCTCTGTGGAGGTTTTTGTAAGTGCTGCTGTACTTAACAAGTCTGAATAATTCCCATGACTGCATCAGTTGAGTTGGCTGATAGCTGGGTGCATGCAAGATGTCTTAAATAGATACTTTAATATATAACTACCTTTTTCATTAGCACAAATGGGTGGCTAATCTTTTTGAAAACTTAATGCATACCTAGCTCTCTTTGAAAAAGAGTAGATTGAAATGAAGAGGGTGAAAGTCTATTTTAAAAACACTTGAAAAGATGCAAGAAAATATTTTTTTTTTCTTTTCTTTATGTGTGAGACATCTAAGCCTAAACAATTTCATTATAAATGTAGTGGAAATCAAAAATAATATTTGAATTATTTTGATCATGATAATCCCAATTGTTTTGAAAGTAAATTGTATTTGAAAGTCTCTCCAGAATGTACTTACAAATTCATAGGAATGCCATTAAAATACAGCATTAATTAACATCCACTTTTATAAAGTGCTTCTAATATTGTGTAAACAAGCAAGAGTTGAAAAGCTTATTTTTAACTTGTATCTGCATATGCAGTGTGATCATAGTGAGTTACAAAAATATCCAAATAGCACTGGGAAATGAATTTTCACAGTTTGTTTCTGGTTGAAGACACACCAAAGTACCTGTCTTTAATTTGAGTAGCTGTGAACAAAAGGTACTTGCCAGCTTGCTTAGCATCGTATTTATATGCTCATGTCAGTTCAGCCATGGGTGGAATACTGATGTGTCAATATTTGTTAGCCAAAATGATAATAAGTAACTGACTTGAAATAACTTAAAACAATCAGAAGCAATTGTGCAGCAGTGTATCAGGTTAAATCTGACCATGCCATATTTTCTCTCTTCAAAAATAAAGCCAATTGGAAGGCATACTATGTAGTTCACGTTCAACACAGGAGAAATTGTTGCAGGACTCTGGACTCTGAGGTGAGACGTGTTTAACTACCAGGCAGACTTCCACAGCCTGCATTAACATCACAGAGTGAGGGAGAGCTCAGGTAGAACTGTCCAGGGACAGACAAGCAAGATGTATGTCTCCAGCCTAGTTTTAAGTTTAGAAGGGAGAAGCAACATCAAAATCCCTCAAACTTCTGTTTTTCTGTTTGAAATCGGAAGGATTAGGACTTATTTAGGAGTTTCCCAAGTAAAGACACAAAACCAGTAGAAAGACATCTAATGGTTAAGAATAGGTGATGGTTAGTTACGTTCATGTTGGTTTTACTGGTCACAATTTGCTTTCAGTATCTGAAATCTAATCCAATATTTTCTAAAATCTAATCCAATATTTTCTAAAATCTAATCCAATATTTTCTGAAATAAATGTTATTTGTTCTACTATCAAATTCATCTGGCGTTGGCAGCAAAGTGTGTTGAAAGATTTAGGGAAAAACAAAAAAACGTAGAATGACTTAGAGAAAGAAACTCCTTCCCCTCTCCTTTATCTTGCTATATATCATTTTAGAATTCATCTCTTTCTTGTATTCCAGATGACTTCTTCGGGATTACATTCCATATGTGCAGAGCTTGGCCTAGCATCACATTAGACACATAATCATTTTGTATACATCACCAAGTTAAAATTATTGAAAGAAAAACAAAATTTACCCTATGACTATCACAAGATATTCTGTGTTTCATTACTCAGTAGTGGGGAGCAGTTTTGCCTATTGGAATACATCCAGAAAATGTCACAGAAACCTATTTGTCAAGATCCTGAATGACACTGAATGTTGTTGTTTGGGCTCAGCTGAGTTCATGCAGGGGCTCTCAATGTATGTCTCTGAAGCTCTATGGATACAAAGAGGGCTTCCCTATATTTCCCTCCTTGCACAGAAGTCACTATCCCATCCTGAGTTATACTGATACAGAAAAGAAGGGAATACTGAAGGATCAAGATAGCTGGCATCCCAGAGTTAAGGTCTTCAGTCCAGAAGACCCACACCAGCTCAAAGCTTTGGGCTGCAAAATAATTATCAATAGCAAGCATTAATAAATTACAAACAGCAGCAAACTATTAGGTACTACAAGGACAAAACAGTTCACCACAGTGCATGATTCTTGAATCCTGTAACAGCAGGGGACTTATTAGGGGAATTTTTTACCCTTAAGACATATTTTGTTTTATAATTTTTTTTTTTTTTTTTTTTAATACTATCTTTTTCTTTCCCCCCTCTTGTTCTTTAAGAAAATCCTTGAACTGGTCAATTATAATACTTTCCAGAAACAGTTAGTTATTCATGCCCACATACACCCATTACAGTGGTAATAGTAATAATGTGATGGTTGAGATGCTCCAAAGGTATAATAAATATGTAATTTGTAGGTGAAGGCAATACTTTTTGTTAGGTCAACTGATTATAGAGGAAGAAGACAAACTTTCAGGAAAACAAACCCTTCTTCAGACTTTAAATGTAATAGCCATCTTGGAGACACTATTATAAAAGCTTGATATGATGCTTTAAAGCAATGCTCATTCCTCAGATCACTCCTCGGACTCCTTCAGAAGCTGCAAGTCTTCAAAAGTGATCCAGGAAATGCTAAAGTGCTCTGTACTTTTCAAAGGCTAAAAAAATCTTCCTGTTGTGAAAGAACAATAGAAAATGATTTTGCTTCTTTTTTTTTTTTGTCTGAACACCTTCCAAGTTACATGTTTGGATGATTACCCTTCTCCATTTTAAATGGTTATGTTTACTGAGCATTTACAAAGAAATAGCAGTCTGCTGAGAGCTAGGTTTGCTTTCATGAAATGTTCAAATAACTAGTATCAAGAAATGTTCAAATAATTAATGTCAGGAAGAATGGCTCACAAATATATTAGAAGTTTAACATTTGTGAGTGGTCCTGAACAGTGTCTGAGATATAGCACAGGAATTTACAGGTGGAAGGAAGAGTGCTTAATATTTCTCTGCTTTTGAGCAAGACTCATCCCTACAGTAAGAAAATTCCTCTCAATTCTGTGTGGTTGTTCTCGACCCTACAGATCGCACAGTGCAGAAGTGCATTAGTGCTGGTTTCCCCCATGCAGACTCCTGATTCTGAAAGTGTGACAAGCCATTTGGCAGCACTGTGTCACTGAAGAATATCTGTGTGCAGATGGAAACTCCCATGCATTAGTTAAATCAGCTTTCAGTATCTTTTGTTTCACTAGGAAAGCACAAAATTTATTTACCCCTAGCTCATGTCCTAAAAATTGGTATGTCTGCTAGGAATGCTAGATGAACTGAAACCTTCAGTGTTCTGAGGACAGTATAATCTATACATGAAATAGTTTGACCTTGACTTTTACATTCTTTGCCATCTCTCTAATATTTCTGCACCATATTTTATTATCTCTAAGCCAGGGTAGAGTTTAGACTTATCTGCCAGTTTAGGCTGCCAGTTTAGACTTGTGGGTTTCTCACCAGTGGTCTTTCCGTGTAACCTCTGGACAAGACACTTGCTCTTCTCAGCCCTCAGTTTATCTCACCTATTGGTGAGCATGCTAACACTTGCTTACACCACAGAGAAGTCACAAAGTTAGTTCATGTATAAAGAGATCCAAAAATGGGAAATAAAAAGGAAATGCAAAGTGATACCACGTTTCTCATTTAAAATGAGTGGGTGACAAATTGCTCATCAGATTGTACAATTTGGGTTGCTCTTTCTTGCTTGCTAATTAACCAGTCTGACATTATGTTTCCTCCCTCTTGCATACACCCTGCCTCTGAACTAATCAGGGTTCAATGACAGCATCACTTATCCCAGGACACATTCCAATAATTAAGGTTTGGAGGACATCTTGCAAACTCCATCATATACCAATACGATTTTCTCTCCCTCTACTGCTGCGTATCTGACATGTGACAAGACAAAGCCCTGCTCTCATATACATAACAGCAGGATGCTTTCCCACCTTTTAATGGCTGACTGAATTTCTTCCCCAGCAACTCTGACAGTATGAAAGTGCACTGTAAAAATCACTGTGTCTCAAAAAGTGAAACCTCACAGTCTCTGGACTTAGGAAAAAAAAAAAAAAAAAAAAAAAAAGCATGTTCTTATAAGCTGCATCTATTGCTAAATACTCTTACCTAGATTTTTTTTTTTTAGCGCAGAAATGTACGATCCCATATAAGCTATGTTTTACTGCCTACACTCTTTTCCTTACCACTATATTGATTCATTTGATTTCCATGAATAAAAGCCCATTTTGGCTTTTTGTAGGAAAGGAAGCACAGGCAGGGGCATCTCATACTTGCTTGGAGAGGGGAGACAAGCCAATACAAATTTCTGCTACTTGATTTCTTTTTAAACCTTCGTATGCAGAAGCAACAAAAAATTGCATGCTGGGCTTTCCACTGCTGCACGCCCAGATTATCTTCATTAACACAAACAGAATGACTCTATTTCCCCACTCGTAACTGGCTATCTATCTGGTTTTGGTAGCTCTTATTTAATTCATTCTTGTAAGCCAATTGAGTCAGATTGCCCCAGGTCTGTAGAGACCGAACTTGAGCATAAATTGGTCATTCCTTCCCCAAATGCTTTCTCCCCTTTGCTTTACCTGCTTATAGAAGCTGACTTGTGAGCCAACAAATAGTCAGAAGCATGAGCCCCCATCTAAGCTGAAAGTTTAAACCTAGCAAGAGCAGTTTGGTCCCAGGAGTTAAATATGAAAATAAAAAAAAATATAAAAAAAAGAACAAAGAGAAAACAACAACAACAAAACAACTGGATTCTATCTGCATAGGAAACTTCAGAAATGTAAATTATTTTACAGAAGAGATTTAAATTTGCAATTTTAGCTAATTGTACTTTGCTTTCCTGAGAGCATCAGTTTGAAAGCAGCTACAAATACCTTTCTCAGTGAAGCCTAAATGTCCCAGTAATCAGCTCTCTGGAAAAGCAGATAGAGAGATCATTTGTTTTTTCTTGGTGCATGATTCTGAAGCACTACTTTCATCAGTATCAGAAATAACTCTGAAATTCTGGCTTTGATCCCATCAAAAGCATGTTTTGCCATTGTTTCAAAGTATTCACATTTTTGACTGTAGTACAATTAAGTAAGATAATAGCCACCCCCCAACAAAACAAAACAAACAAAAGAACCCCACCCACCTCTGTGGGTAACTTTATATCTAATAGTAAATAATCCTATAATTTATGTTTTCTCTCCTGCTTTGGCAGGACTGGTTTCTGAGCACATATTTAAGATTCTTAGCCAATAACCCTGTGCTGGTTCATAAAAATACAAGGATTTTCTTTACCTGTCTCATCTGAATGAGAATCTTACAGGTCTTCCAACCTAAATGATTCTACAATTCTTGAAAGAATAAGCTTTATATCCATGTGAACTGGAAGAAAACAAGAGTAGCCTAGCAGTGTATATAATTATTAGCCATAGAAAGGATCAAATGTACTGACTTCTGACGTAATCACAGAATCACAGAATCACAGAATTTCTAGGTTGGAAGAGACCTCAAGGTCATCGAGTCCAACCTCCAACCTAACGCTAACAGCCCTCCACTAAACCATATCCCTAAGCTCTACATCTAAGCGTCTTTTGAAGACTTCCAGGGATGGTGACTCCACCACTTCCCTGGGCAGCCTGTTCCAATGCCTCACAACCCTTTCTGTAAAGAAGTTCTTCCTAACATCTAACCTAAAACTCCCCTGGCTCAACTTAAGCCCATTCCCCCTCGTCCTGTCACCAGGCACGTGGGAGAACAGGCCAACCCCCACCTCGCTACAGCCTCCCTTGAGGTACCTAAAAAGAGCGATAAGGTCACCCCTGAGCCTCCTCTTCTCCAGGCTGAACAAGCCCAGCTCCCTCAGCCGCTCCTCGTAGGACTTGTTCTCCAGGCCCCTCACCAGCTTCGTCGCCCTTCTCTGCACCCGCTCAAGCACCTCGATGTCCTTCTTGTAGCGAGGGGCCCAAAACTGAACACAGTACTCGAGGTGCGGCCTCACCAGAGCTGAGTACAGGGGGACGATCACCTCCCTAGCCCTGCTGGTCACGCTGTTCCTAATACAAGCCAGGATGCCGTTGGCCTTCTTGGCCACCTGAGCACACTGCTGGCTCATATTCAGCCGACTGTCCACCATCACTCCCAGGTCCTTCTCTGCCTGGCAGCTTTCCAACCATTCCTCTCCCAGCCTGTAGCTCTGCTTGGGGTTATTGCGCCCCAGGTGCAGGACCCGGCACTTGGCCTTGTTAAACTTCATGCAGTTGACCTCAGCCCATCGGTCCAGCCTATCCAGATCCTCCTGCAGAGCTTTCCTACCCTCAAGCAGATCGACACACGCACCTAACTTGGTGTCATCTGCGAACTTACTGAGGGTGCACTCGATGCCCTCGTCCAGATCATCAATGAAGATATTAAAGAGGACCGGCCCCAGCACCGAGCCCTGGGGGACGCCACTAGTGACTGGCCTCCAACTGGACTTGGCTCCATTCACCACGACTCTTTGGGCCCGGCTATCCAGCCAGTTTCTAACCCAACGAAGCGTGTGCCAGTCCAAGCCAAGAGCAGCCAGTTTCTTGAGGAGAATGCTGTGGGAGACGGTGTCAAAAGCCTTGCTGAAGTCAAGGTAGACCACATCCACAGCCTTTCCCTCATCCACCCAGCGCGTCACTCTGTCATAGAAGGAGATCAGGTTCGTCAGGCATGACCTGCCTTTCATAAAGCCATGCTGACTGGGCCTGATCGCCTGCTTCCCCTTCAAGTGCTGCATGATGACTCTCAGGAGGATCTGCTCCATGAGCTTTCCTGGCACTGAGGTCAAACTGACAGGCCTGTAGTTTCCTGGGTCTGCCCTCCGGCCCTTCTTGTAGATGGGCGTCACGTTTGCTAGCCGCCAGTCGATTGGGACCTCCCCCGATAGCCAGGACTTCTGACGTAATATAGGTATATCAACAGGACTCAGTCAGTAAGTGCCTTATGCTTACAAGAACAGAATGCATTCAAGATGCTGAGTCACAAAATGAAGATAACTGAGTCAGCAGATTATTAATTTTGCGATGTCATCTATTCATGATCTGTCATATAGTCTCAGAAATACTGCAGAAACATGCACAGTCTTTGCCTTCAACTTATCTACTTCTTTTTGTAGTACCTACTGTTACAATATGTGGCATAATCAAGTACTTACTATCTGGCAAAATAGGCATGAATAGCATTATGATCACATACTGTATGGTTACATTCTGCACAACTCTGTAGTGGTGAATGTAAATGCCTTGCACCAAAATACTAGGCAGAGCATCTGCAAATGTCTGTGGAATTGTTAGAACTTTGTAAATGTTATATTGCAACAAGAGCAGTGCTTTACTTGGTAGGCTGCCACTACTTCCAACATTATATTTCATACTCTCACCACAGAAATCAGGAAAAAGAATATTTCCTACACATAGAAAATAATTGTGAGGAACAGTTCTTTACGTGGTATGAATCAGCATACTATCATAGACTTATACAATATTATGTTACATCTCATATTATTATATCTATATATCTTCCACCAAACACTTGAAATAAAATTGTAATGATACAAAATGCAAGATACAAAAAATAATAAAAGATAATTTTGTGCCTCTAAGTTATCCTCATTTAATTTAACATGATAGATAAGACTGGAGTAAGAAGCAGGAGTTGTAGGAGCCTGAACAGAGCTCCCCAAAGACACAAAGACAACAGGAAATTAGCCGAGGCCTAGTAGCATACCCAGCACTGCTGCAGTCCTGAGCACACTGCTGCTGGCTCCAGTCTGAATCTAGAATAATTTCTTTGCTCTCTTTCGCGTTATCAGGTACTTGCTTTTTTTGGTCCAAAAAAATGTGCTACAAAACCTCTATTTCATATATAACTTTCAAGGGCACTTGCATAAAATGTACAAAAAGCACATTTTTGTTGATGGAATGGCCTTTTGCTAATGAGGTAATTAGTGATATTACAGCAGAAAAAAAGGGGGGGATTTCTTTCTCCTTTTCTCCCTTTTCGCAAACCCAGTGAAGTGGCAAATTTTGTCGCATTTGCTGTATGTGCACAATATTTCAACCAGCTCCACAAAGTAATGTGTTTTTTGAGTAGCTACTGTATTTGCTGAAACTAAGTTATAATAATTTGATGACTAGGAACAAGATTAATTCAATGAACTACGATTCTCATGACAATTGCAAAATACAGTAGGGGACAGAGCTAGTATGAATAGAAATGTTTAGGGCATCTTACTGCTTCATCAGTGAGAAGCCTGAGATGGAAAAATATCCAGCAAGGATATTAGGGGGGTCATATCTCCTGAGATGCAGCAAGGTAATAAGTTAATTTCTCCATAAGAATACCAGGAGCTGCAATGAAAACTATCATCAGAGGAAGCACGAATATATATACAAAAGAATAATAATAAAAAAAAAAGTGAAAGATGTAATTACATTAAATTATAGTAACTGCCATGTAAAAGTACCAATGAAAGTAACAAAAAGAATTGTCATTTCCTTTAGAAATGATGTTTGATAATATCACAGAGCCTTCACATCTCCTCACACATGGAGATGTGCCAGTTATCCAACATCTAAGAGGAAAACAAAGAGCCCCATTCCAGCCTCAGTTACAGCACAATTGGGAACAGCACTTGCCTTGTCAGTTAGGATGTGACAATCAAAACTAGAGCTCCTAACTGAATGATCTTTGAAGAAGAGGATTTTTTTTTTTCTATTAAAAGAGCTATAGTATCTAGTGCAAAGAGACAATGACCTCTCTCATGCTCTCTCACAGCATAAATAACCACTACCTCACAATATAAATAACCACCAGTAATACTAGAAAAAAAATATAAAATGGTTTGCAGATTAACATTTTCATAAGGTATATATATACATATATGAAATCCAAATTTAGAGCAAGTATGTGATAAGCTCAGAGGTTATGTAAAGGCCTATTATTCACTGAGGATAAAGAAGTATTTTTCAGCTGCGTGTACCAGAGAACTGGGATTTGGAGATCTATAAATAGCTCCCTGAAGTTGTGGAAGGAGAGAAATATGGCAGAAAAAAAATAACTAATTATCAAAAGTAGAGGTGGAAAGAAAAAAATCTGTTCTCAGTCAGAATGAAACTTCAACTTTTTCTCCTGCCATTCTTTCATTAAAAGTTAAAATTTTTCATCAATCTTTCATTCTTTCACCCCCCCCCCCAAAAAAAGAATACTTTCCCCAGATGATATGTTAGCTAGGTGTTTTGGCACCTGTTGGGATGTGGGATGCTATGGTTCATGGTTCTCTGCATTGTTGTTTTACAAAAACATAACGTATGAGATCATTCCATTTCTTCTTTTGGAATAATTTTGTGCAAATATATGAACTAAACAATGTATGCTATGTTTCTGTTGGATGTATAATTACAGGGCTATAGAGCTTTCCCCCAGCTCCATGGTCAGGGATATCCGTCCATCGCAGCATATCTGTTTGGTGGGTGATTATAGCATTCATCCTGGACATGAGGAGCTCTATGTCTGTTCTTAATAAGACCTCATGTTAGCCTGTATCTTTGACCAGACAATACAGGAGATGAAAAAACTTTTCTCAACAAACCTTTAAAACATTACATTCCTATCCATCATGCTATTTGCTAAAGACAGAACAGTGAGATCACATTTGGAGTATTGAGCACTTATCCAGACTGTTATGCAGTTGGTTATATGTACAAAGAAACTATAACTATGGAGTATTAAGTATTTTTTCAATATAAGGTTAAATGAAAGCTAGGATAAATTAATATAACTCACTTAAAATCAGAGCAATTGTGCCCATTAATTCATGGCATACTGCAGTGAGAATATGCTAACAACAGGATTAAGAGAGATGCCCATTCTTGTTCTGCGAGAGAAATAATGGACCCTCTAATTTACTGATTCAAAACCAGCTTATTCTACTTTAGAGAAGAATGCATTGGGTTGCACCTATCCACCAAATGTGAGAATATCTATTGTTAATTTACTTTTAATGTATTTTTATTGTAATGGCTGCTAGCAAAACTTAGGAAGAGTATATGGTCCCACACAAGCAGCTGTGAAAAGATCTCCTAGAATTCAGAAAAACTGCATTGTTAATAGACTACTCTTAGTGAAGAGAGAAAACACAGTGTCAATCATGCATGCTGACAGGGTGCAATTAACCCAGCATCAAATTGTAAAGAGATGGATGGGACCAGATGGTCCTGTTATCCTAACAAAGGATTATACAGCAAGTGTCCTTCGGAAGAAAGAACGTTTTTTAACACAGACCTTTGGAACAAAAAAGAAATTACGTGAACTAAAGAGACATTACAGAACATAGAAACCAACAAATGATGTTTTAAATATGAATTCCAATAGTTAATTATGTGCTTTCAATATAAATATATATTAATTTTTGATCATACTGACGTCTACTGAAATTTACCCAAGAAGGTCTCTCAAGATATCGACGTCAGAGAGAATCACTTGAAACAGTCAGCAAGGAATAATCAAAAACCATCGTTCTTGCTGTTCTTGAGAAAATGTTACATTGCTGATATCCAGGATAAGGCAGAGGTTGGAAAAAAACACAGTATGCTACATAAACTAGCACAGAACTGGTTAAATGTTAAAATACTAAATAATAATTGATGCTCAGATACAAAAGTATATACTTGAGTATACTGACATAATTATAATACTTATGTTTCCTGTATTTAAGGGAGATTTCTAGAGGTTCCCTAAGAAAGATTTAAAGCTTTTTAGACTAAAAAATGTACAAAGGGGACTTACAAAGGAAGCAAGATACAATATAGTTCCTAATCACTTATTGGATCACTGAAGAAAATATGCTTCTCGGATTCGCTTACAAGTAACCTGTCTTCAGTCAACAGTATTGTATTTTCTATTCTTAAAATAAATTAGAATAAAACAATAACAAACAAAACTGAGGAAGCCACACAGTAGAGCCTCAAGTAACCAGTTACACATTGCGGATTTGTGGACCTATGGTTTAGACAAGCACGCTGCCATTTCGGTATGTCTAAGAAACACAGAGTGCATCAGAGGTTAGAAACCAAACAGCTTCCTTCTTATTCCTGCACACTTATTACATACACACTCAGAAAAAAAGCAAAGTCACTGATCTATGCAGTACTCCTAGTGTATATATACCCCGTATACATATTAAATATTCTTTCACTGAGTTACATCTTCCTTACTTTCACACCTAAGCACTGTTCTAGTCCAGATGCACATGCACTTGCACACAGAAAAACACATACACATATATATGTATTTGTATGTGTGTGTGTATATATATATATATAAACATCAGGAAGCCCAACCCAGCAAGGGGAATACAAGCTTAACTATTGCTCCTGTAAGGCAGTGCAGGTGCTTCTTCTATAAGAAATTTTTCTCAGAGGTAGTGAGGGAAAATAAAATCTATTTTATCAGCTTAATGTAGTATAAAACAAATTGAGTTTTGGCAAGCTCATGCAAGATTCCTTTGTAGAAGGCAATGTCTCTGATCTGCCCCGCAGACACTTAGCCACTCACAGCAAGTCCAATTCCCTTTATATCTGACCTGCTATGAGGTGTGCTGCGCTGTGTTTGAATTTTTCTGGCAGAGGTGTGAAGAAGCTTGTATGGTATTTCCCCGGATTTTCTTGTTATGATTCTCCTCCTTTTCTAAATTCTACAAGATCTAGACTTGTGCAAGTGTCTTCAGATTGGCTTCCCTTTCCTTTCATGACATCACGTTGTACCAAGCCAAAGAAAATGTTTTACAGCATAGATCAACACAACCACAACTAAAATTATCCAGTCTGAAGAATATCAGCTCTCTTCCAACTAAGGAAATTATAAAAGATCTAATCAGCAGATAGAAGATAGCCATAGAAAATGCACATCAGCATACCTTAACGAAAGTGAAATAAATCTTGAAACTTTAATTTCCCCCTTTCTTGGGCCTAAATAGGCCCCTTTGGAAAACTATTTTATTGTTTCTCATTAAATTAGAATTGTGCTGAGATGCCACTATCTACCATTTCCTATTAGTATTAATGTAAAAACTAAAAATCACTGCATATTCAACATTTACCCAGTTAAAGCTAAAAGTAAAAAACAAAACAAAACAAAAAGCAAAAAACTGAGTCGTGTTTTTACTTAATTCATGCTAATTTGAAAAGAAAATTCTTTTTTTTTTTTTCCTTCAGTTTGCATCTGCATTTAAAGATAGTAGTATTTTCTAATGATAATTAAGAACCTTTAATTTATTGGTTTATTATTTCTGTCCCACATTAGCAGCTCTTACAGAAACAGCTCAGAGATACCACATATGTGAACATGCTTAATTCCTCTCTCATTAACCTCAGAAACACACAGTAATTTCCAGCCAACTCAGACCACAAGTCACTGGATTTTCTTTGCTTTTGAAGTTGTTAGTAAAACTAGTAGCTTACAGTACAATTACATGTCCCAGGTCTGCTGCTCACTGAAATTTCAGCTTTCGTGACCCTCTTGTGTTTAGCAATTATTATTATAAAGAGTAGCTTGTCATGTATCATCATTTACATATTAGGGTATGTTCTATTAATGAATGTTAATATTTTTGTGTAGAGTTTGCTCAAGGCAGAATGCTTGAATTAGAAGCTGCTACATTTATGAAGAAAACAGAAAGCAACAGAAATATACATATTGATAGGATGCAATTCTCCCAGTATACGTTAAATACTCTTCTTAATATTGCAATATTAGGAATCCATGTTCTAATTTGCCTGAAGACTTTTTATTTGCTACCAAAACACAGTTACTGAAGATTTTCCTTCTTTCTTTCTTCCTTTCTATTTATTTATTTATTTGCTTATTTAACATTCACAGAAGTGAGCATGGGCACAAAGTAGAGCTGGAGAAAGAGCAGAAAGCAATGATTCTTGTCCAATGGACAGTGGATCAAGCTGGGAACAGGGAGCAGCTTTTATAGCTGCTGTTTTCCTCCTTAATAGAAACTATCTTTGGGGATTCCACCTCTTCATTCATAATTCAGTGTTTCCTCTGGTCCATTGTTTGGAAGAAACTTTACAAGATATGCATGCCTTTTCTTATCCCCTTTTTGGGCTGTTAGAGAACATTTCAACATCTGTAGCTTAAAGCATAACGGGACTGATCGCACAAGTTCATTAGTGCCCAATCCACAGTTTTCAATGGCTGCATGCCATAGAATTTCTGCTTGAGCGACCTCGACAGGCAGTGGTGTAGTCATATGGAGTTTTTAATAAGTGTCAGAAAACCTGAAGCACTAACGTATCCCTAATGTTACTTTTTGGCATCGTTATCCACTAGAGATGAAAGAATGAAATTGAAATGTCTGTTTCCAGAAAAAAAAGCAGTCTCACCTGGGTTGAGTGTGAGGCAATGAATGGCTCAAGAAACCTGCATGAGGATTAGGTTAAATCCCTTCCAACTCGCTTGTTCAAATCCAGCAGGGGTCAATTGGAAATTATCACTATTTGACATCCACAAAGGCACACATTTGGAAATAGGCTTTTTAGTTGCCTTTGGGGATGAGTTACCAATGAAATTAGTTGTTGGCTTCATGAAGAGGTGACTGCATTAGTATTTATTATGTCTAGAGTTGACACTGTGCCCTGTGAGATAGGACATGGGGAAACAGAGAGACTGTTTCTCTCAGCTTAAAGTGCAGAGGAAGAGGTATGAAGAGGGAGAGGGGCGGTATGGATCACAGACATTTGTGAGTGATTGATAACCAGATCTTTCATACATACAACAGAGAAGAAAACATGGTGATCCATATGAGTGAGATAAGCTGACAGCACATCTGAAAGAAAGCCTCTCCAGTATACATTCTGGACATAAGTCAGCAAAGTTTCAGCCTCCAGATGCAGCCAACATTCCAGGACATAAGTTTGTAGAAATAATTTAATGAAGGGCCTCAGAGAAATTAGTTAAAGCAGGGAATAAATTATGTTGCAATTATTTTTTGTTATTCTAGTACACTAGTATACTAGCTGGTTTGTCTCTACTAAACTCAAATAATAAGTGAGTAAAAAAAAGCCCAGATTTGACCCTAAATTATATGTCTGCTATGTATTTACAAATACATTCTTAAACTACTATTAGTGTGATTTTCATGGCAAGATTTTTTTTTTTTTTTTAAATCTATATATTTTTAAAGACTACCCTAGCTGAAAGTTAATTTTTTAATGAATCTGTCTTTGACCAAATGACTGTGATAACTGTAAAGAATAATTTTTTTTTTTTTTTTTTTTTTTTACTATTATGCTTCACCGAATAATTTGTATTAAGTTACGCTTTAAATCAGTATTTTCTCAAATTGAAGAACAACTGATGGTAAAGTATATGGTGGATTATAATACTTGTAATTTGCATAAAAATAAAAAAAATGGTTTATCACTAGGATTCTTTCTAGCAAGGATTTCTAAAACCAGTGGCTAGGAAATATTGTTGGTTTTCAGACCACACTTCATCTAATTATACGAAAGCATATCCACAGAATTGCAAGGGTTCATGGAAAAGATAATCAAATCACAACCATTCAAAGAGAGAGAGATACTCAATGTGGAACTGCTGATACAGCAATTTCATTGCAGCAGTTTAGCAGCAAAAGAGTAAAGTTCTTCAATAGATGCCACAAGTTTAACATTTTTGAGTATAGAAAAGCATACAGAAATGGAAAAAACAAAACAACAAAACAAAATAAAACACAAAAGTACCTTTTTTTTTTTTTTTTAATGCAGTTTTGTTAACATTTTCTTAGAGAAAAATAATTTTCATGTACCCAACATGAAGCAACCATCATAAGTAGTTTCAGATGAGTGGGATTAATGGTAAAATAATAATTTCCTTTAAGAAAATATTAATGATCAGAAATGTACTTCTACAGGTATTTGTTCAATGCCTTCTACATTTCTTCATGTACAACAACATAAAAGGGCTTTTATTCTCAAAATCAGACTGTTATGGCCAAAGCCATTACAAAGGTTCTAATTGATTCAAAAGAGTTTTTACAGATTCTCATGGTTGAAATACTACAGATACTTTTTTTCACCTTTGCAATTGTTTCTTTTTGTGTAGAATGTTAAAACAATGCAACAGATCATGGAGAAAATGGATCTAATTCCCATTTTTGTAAGATTACATATGTGCTGCTGCGAATTTCCTAAGAGACTTTACTGAAAATTTGGTCCTGAATTCTAAAAGCTGGCAAAGACAAACCACTGAGTTCTAGTTAGAAGATATCTGGAAGTGGTACTAATGGCAATCCTTAGTGCTTTTGCTTGGAGAAAGGATGGCACAAAGCTTATTTAATTCCTGCATTCTTCTTTTTAAAAGAAAAATTTAATTATTAAACGTGACTAAACTTTTAAATAACACTACTACTATTTCCCTTGTTAACTTCCAACTCTGTATGGACCAGACTCCTACACTGGAATTAGAAATCTAGTAGTCTACACATACATTAAGCACTAGGATTTACGGCTTCAGTGTTACCTTACCCTGAGCAGCATTAAAACCCATCAGAATAAAACCTCTGTGTGAGCAGTACCCCGCTGCAGGACTGTGAGCCCTCGTGATGTGAGGGGCAGAGGCTCCATAACCCACCTAACTCCATGCAGGCTGCTAGGAGTGACGGGCAGCCCGGCTCAGCAGAAATACTGCCACAGGCCTGCAGACCAGCAGAAATGTTGTTCTGCCCCTCCTCACCCTATGGTGACTCATGGCACAGATCTTTAGCTTGGGTACAAGGCTGAGCAGCCCTGTGGTACCCATCGCAGGTTTGGGGCTGATTGAGGTATTTCTGCCTCAGCTGTCTCTGTGCTCTGCTCCTCTGATGGAGAAGTTTGTGCCAAGATTCTTGGGGTTTCTTACAGACAGTGTTTTGAATTTGGGTGCTTAACTGGAAACAGTTTAAAGAGATCTGATTTTGAGAGGGAGAGCATTAAATGTTTCCTGAATATTGAATCCTTGTAATGGGTCCCAAGGTGATTGTTCCAAATTGGGAACATTCAGAATTGCTAATCCCTTTAGAAATCCGAGTCCACAGGGACTTGCACAAAAAAACATGTGGCAGACCAGGATTTGCGTTCAAATATCCTCTGGGCTTAGGCTACTATGCATAATACTGGACCATTACACACAATACTAGGGTCTAAATCAAAAAAGTAGACAACATGTGAGAGATGCATTTAGACAATCAGTATAAACATAACCAACAAGGAGTTTCATGATGAAGTGATTTTTTTTTAAACATGCATTGGATTGGATTTTTTTTTTTAATCAGAATTCCATTGAAATGGATTAAGTCTTTTCCTCTCCCTACAAAGACATGCATTGTTATTGATATTTTATGTGGTAGATGAGTTAGATGGAACAATTCCCTCATGATATTTTGAAACATATCTTTTGCTTCTCACAGTATTTTTTATTGGTCCTAAACTTAATGTTTCATTTACACAGGTTTCTTACATCAGGGGCATATAAGCATCCTGTGGCCAAAAATGTGTCATAAGTACACATCACGACTTTTTTCTCCTTCTATTACTTTACCTTAAACTTTATTAAACCCTGGATACATCAGTCAGTCTCAGTTTACAGTTGGTGTAATCTTACCTAAACTCAGACTTGCACACTGCACGTTTTCCATGTTAACTGGCAATCCTAAATTCAAAAGTTTTGCTGGTGCAAGCAGTTGTTTGCCAACTCCTGGTTTCAAATACATTGAAGACGATGCTGCCCGTGTGTATATAAGAGCAAAAATTCGGGCCTCTAACATCTGATTTGTACAGCTGCAAAGAACAGCTAGGAAACAAACTCCACAGATTGGGGTTAAAGTGGGCTCCGCATTGAGCATTGTCAATAGGTTCCTTGTTGCTACGGAAACTATTTCCTTGGTAGCTGCATGTTTGCCACATCTTACTAAATTGGTGTCAATCTCAAGCAAAGAACAATGTGTTGTGGCATCAAAAGAAATAAAAACCCAAATAGGCTTAAAGTTTATTAAATAATAATTAAAAAAAGAAATCTGAAATCACGAGGCAATAACCTACTGAAAAGCACTGATTGCAAAAGAGTCACTAGCTGCCCATATGGGTAAATGCATCTGTACAGTAAATAAAAATCTTTCACCTTCTAAAAATCTGAAAGGCTTTTTTTAAAAAAAAATAAATAAATTAAAAAAATACTTTTTAGCTTGTTGAAAACATCAGGTGCTGCACTCATCTGGCAGCTAGTTTTGTGCAGAGGAATAGAGGGGGTTCCATAGCATCATTTTGCTTACTATTGACCCAAATGATAAATGATGTTTTTGCTATGTAACATTAAACTATATGGTAATTTACAACCTTACAGCAGGTAAAACAGGTTATAAGAGCACTCACAGACACCCCAAAGTATGAAAATACACTTGTGCACAATTATCAGAACTGTTTGTGAGCAAATGATTGCATGTGCCAATTTTTGTATCCCATTGTACTTCCTCTCCCCTCTGCTTTTCAGGTATGTATTTATTAGCATTGACAAGAATTTTCTGGGGCAGAAATTTTTAAAGTGGGAGGGTTCAAATATGCCAGTTTAAAGGCCATGCTAACTCAATATATAGCGTTAACTGTGGTATCTATCTCTATATTAGCCTATGAGCCAACCAAATTGTGTCTATATGATTATGAAATAAATTCAATGAATGCAGCTGAAGAATAAGATCAATTTTACAAGATGAACCACACTGAGGAATACTGACATTGTTTCTATAGCTACTCACAGACTTACTATAGTTCTATAAAAACGTAAAACAAAACAAAACAAAAAAAGCCCAAACAGTGGTTCAATATTTGTGCTTTTTCCCAAATGACCCAATAAGCCATTATTTTGTCCCACTCAAGCTGTCTTGTCTGGAATCAACATCCCCAGACTATGGAAAATAGCTTTTTTTGCAACATTTTTACCACATTATAATTCATATGAAAAGGAGGGGCAGTGAACACATTTCTACACAGAATAACTGAAACCTGGAATAAGAAAACAAAAGAATAACATCAGAAAGCAGAGACTTGTCTAGAAGTGAGCTGCTGAAGGGGAACCTGTGTAAGGAAAATGAGAGATGCCACAAGAAAAGCCTTTCCTTTTTCAGCTCCCTAGCTAGGGATTAGTACTAATATTACTTAGTTGTACATCCTAAATTCCAAATTCTAAAGATCCCCAAATTATATGGAAATAGACATCAGAGCAAGAAACTCAAGAAAAAATGAATGCACTAAAAATAAACAGAAATTATATGGACATTTCTGATATATAGATCATTTAGTTACCAGTATAATTTGTTTCCTTTAAAACATTTTCTTAATAGTATTTACGCTTTTTGTACATACTGTCTGTAAACTCCAATAAAATATTTTTCATCTTCAAAAAGTGCCATAAGCACAAGATGTTACAAGCAATGTAGGAAAGAGAAGAAATAATGGAAATTAAAGACAACAGGTGATCCATGAAAAATTAGTTTGATCTACAGCAGCCCTATTTCACAATGTATTGCTCTTATGAAATCAGATGCAGTAAGAGAATTCATAGTTTCTAATACTTTTCTTGGAAAAGGGCAAGCACTGGCAAAGCTATCTGAAGTCAGTTGTCCTCAATCTACCTGGTTTTGCCAGCTTCAGTGGATATTTCCCAGGTTTCATGAAGCACTGCAGAGAAAACCCAACTTAAATTCCACGATCTCAGACATCCTGTAAGCGAGCACATTCACTCAATTAATCAGATGATTGCAAAATGCGTAATGATCCTAACTTCTATGCCCCCACGTAGGAAAATCATGACAACATTTTTTGAGATGGTATAATCACTTGGACCTAGGAGATGCATCTCCTGAAGGTATTACTAAGATAAATGGCAACAAAGGCTATATTTCTTTCGGTTTTCAGAGAGTTTAAGAAAACAACCTCCTTATCAGTAATAGATGTAAATACGGTCTGACCAACATTTTATCCCACCTTTATTTTCAGTAAGGTGAGGAAAGAAATCCAAGCAGGGCAGGAAATTTAAAAAGAAACAATACAGGAGAAAAATGCACATATACATGTTTAATTAGGTTTGGAACAAAGAAGGAATGAGCAGAAACTGGCTGGGACTCGCAGGCAGATGAAGTAGAGAGCACACAGCTGTTTCAACTTATACTTATCCAGACCACCTCTACTCAACAGGAACTCTCTTTACAGAATTAGAGAGGTTTGATGATGGGATGCAAAGTCACAGGAAAACAGAGATGTGCTTTGCCATATGGGAACAGTTTCTCATAACACTTATGCAGCAGCAAGAGGATGGATGTGGAATGTAACTGAGCTAGCAGGACCACTGTTTCCTAAAACAACCCTTCTTCATGTAAGAGCACTTTTGACCTGTAGGAACTGCTCTGGGAATGAGGTCATGTGAGTTATAAGTTTGAATGAACTTCTGTATATAATTGACAGTGTTCTCAGTACAACGGAACTAAAACACAGAAAACCACAACAATTCATCTCCTGTTAACATCGTCTTTCAGATTTTTTTTTCTAGGCATGTTTTAACATCTGAAATTACTGTGGCATCCTAGAAGCTACCACCTTTACCTGCATCTTAAGGAAGAGGTCAGGTACATTTCACTTAATTAGATGTAGCTGATTTATTAATAGCCACATTTAACAACAGACAGTTTTTTTGCATATTTGAACACTGTGGCTGCATTAAGAATAATTAAAATTTGCTGTGTTTAAAGGTGGTGCATTTTTCAAATGCTTCTGTCCAATTTGTATTCCTGGTGCTTTTGTGAATTTGAATTTTACCTTCACAATTGGTTTGCCCCATAGCAGCAAATATATCCTGGCCACTCTGCTGCTAATTTAACAGGCTGCTCCTTAACATTGGAGATCAGAAATACTATCAGATACTGGAAATAAAAAGTGCATCAGAGGACTTTAATGGGGACATCAAGGTTAATATCTATCTACACCCTTTCTTCAGAAACTGCAGGCAAGACAATTTATTGGAGTGGACCTAAGTTTTATGCTTAATTATCTAAAGCTTGGATTCTTCAGCATCACAGTTCTCCATTGCCTACCGTCTAGAGAGGCAGCAGACAAAATCTCTATGAAATCCATCTTCTGGCACCTGAAACAAAGGTTATACCATGAACAATGAAGTCAAGAACACCATGCAGAGGGCTCAGACAACAGAACCTAACAAAAAGACTTCACACAAGGCCAACACTAATAGGAAACTGCTAAATGTTCATTAAGCCATTCTGCAATAGCAATATTTTAGCAACTGCAAAATCAACTACAAAGAAGATCAAATAATGAAAAATTATTTCCTGGCACAGGTTCCTCTGACACTTTATTTCCTTACAGTCTACAAAGTACAGGGACAAAACAAGTTTCCTGCAACTTCAAAATAAAAGCATTGCAGATAGCTGGTTGAACAAGTGGAATATCACACTGGCGTTTTGGTATCATTGGCAGCCTTCCTTGATTATTGACACCACCGCTCCTGTAACGGCCTGCAGAGCTGCAGCCTGCATCTCTAGTATTTGTCACTGTCACTTCACAAGTGCTCGGCATTGTTCAGGAAATTGTATGTGTAAAGCAAAACTGCCTGCGACCAACTTCGACAAGGGAGCGGGGATGTGAGGGTGCTTGAAACTGAAACAGAGGTTTTATGTGTCCTATTATGTGCCCCAGCAAGAGCCATAAATAATTGTGACAAGGATTTTTTTTTTTTTGTTACATGTGAAAGTCCTTGACTGTGCCTCCTGCTTCAGCTCCCCCCTCTCTCATGCACTACAGCTGCCAAGCTGCATGATGATAGATGGCACTATGCAGCAAATGACAGCCGGATAGATTTTTTAGTTTGTGCTTTAGAGAGAATCAGATATGCTGTATAAAGCAATAAAAAAGCATACTCACAAGGTGGGTTAAAAATAGCTAGCACAGCAGTAGATGAGTTTGCTGTTTATCAAAAAGTTAAACCTTTACATGTAAAGTCCAGGTTTTAATTTTTTAAAATCCTAACAAGAAGTAATCTTAAGCAGACAAACCTATGGAGTTTATTATTTTCTTCCTCCTCTTTTTAATGGACAATACAGTAAAAGCCTGGACGTATGAGATATGTTTGAAAACTTGGCTCTCAAATCAGGTCTTGAAACATGAGCCCAGACTCCTTGTAAACTTTGAGTCATCAGGTCACTAAATTCAACAAGCTCTGTACTATGAAATTTAAACAAGATTGAGCTCTGATATTGTAGCAAATGATTTTTATCCTTGATAGATCTTGTCTGATCAAAAACGTACTTCAGCTTTACTGTACCTTGTGATTCTATATGCTAAAATGAAGCAATTTTGTAGTGATCGGGCAGACAGCATTCATGGAAGTGAGAATTCAGGTGTGTCAGAGTACTCAAAATATTTGCAGAATATGTATTACAAAGACATGGGTGGCATCACAATTGCACAGAAAAGCTAGAAGAAAAAGTGTGTGCAAATGCTTTGTTTAATACACTGGTAAAACCTGACAATGACATATACATAAGGCAGTAGCTTTTCCTCATGCTTAATATTTTTTAGTAAATTGAATACAATGTTCTGCTACATGCACTGAAGAACAGGATGTTCCCATGAAACGTACACTGTGCACATCTGAGATGTGCAAACTTGGAAGTTGTGCTGTCCTTTCCACTGGATGTTAACTTTACTTGTTTTCCTCTGTGCTTACTATTGATCTAGATTCTGTGTAACAAATGGCCTGGTTTCCCAGCCACCTTGGAAATGTCATGCAGGAGTCAACAAAAATACTTAGTGTATGTTTTATAAAGAATTACAGCTGGCTCTGAATTACTCTGGCTTTCATCTCTGTAAACCCAGTCTGGTTGCTCTCTGTATCGATGGATGAGCAGAAGTACCAGGAAATGATTCAATGAGCCAGTGAGTTTCCCAGTTCATGGACATGACAGCCTGAGACATACTTATTCACTCTGCTTCTATCTCCTCATACACTATACTTGAAGCTGCCATGTAATTTAAGAGTACTCAGTATATCAGATCTCAACTATTTTTCCCCCCTGATTTCTGATGAATCATGTTAGGAAAGCTGTGGTTTTAACGCTGGAGGATGTGACATAATGCAAAACAGCACAAGAGGTATATTAAAAAAATATGTCTGTCAGACTTTATATTACTAGTAGAGGATAATTTGAATTATATGCCCATAATTCAAATTTGGGGATAATTCAACACCCAAACAGATACATTTCTAGCTGTATCCAGTCATCTGATATAATACTGGCTGTTGTTTATTACTTACTAGCATGTTGTTATAGCATCACCTCCCTGTGCTATGCTTAGGGGACAGTTTACATTTCCATAATAAAATCCATTTTCTATAGGTTTATAACTCAGTTTACAATTCACAAGGCTGCTGCCCGGCATATGAATTTTAGTTCAAGTCCTATTGTTTTGACGAAAAAGAACTTTAAATGAAGCTAATTTATTTAAAACTAATTAATCCACCTAATGGAAAAGTTTTCAAGTTCATCATATTATTTTCCATCCTGAGGAGCTGTAGCACCTCCTAGCTATTTACTAGAAAGGGACTTATTATAGTTCCTTTTACAAGAACCTGATGGATTTAGGACCAAATGGAACTACTTAAATAAGCAGACGTTCCAGCATTGCTATATTTAGGGAGAAGTCAGAACAGTCATAAAGTACAGCACTTTAAAACTGAAAGGGAGCATTTCTGATGGGCTGTGATAGCAGTAACGCACAGCTGCACAGCTCAGCATCCCGGCATGCCTACCGCCCTGCTGCCCCGTCCCTGGACTGCCCAGGAGGGTCTCATGTCATGTGCATGGGTACTAAATTCACTTGATAATAACTTGAATCACTGGAGGAACAAAAGTTCCCCTTGACTTTAGTGTTGGTGTCTCCTTAGGTCAGGCATTGAAAACCTGAGAAGTCTAGAGCAGAGGAATATGTTATTGTTTAAGAACAAAACCTTAAATACCTAGCAGTCAGAGAGAGACAATGCTGAACACTGTCCTCTCTCCCAGTCAGCTGTCAGATCGAACACATACTTCCATAGATGCCTCTAGTATTTTTCACAGACCTCTATCATCTGCTGCAATATTCTCTACTTACACATTACAGTACCCTCACTACACAATTAGGAGGGCATGGATTAACTTTTTCTTTCCCAACTGCTTTTCATTTTCTCAAGATTTCTGACTGAAGCAGGAACAAGCAGTCCTAACAAAAGCTGAAGGAATTGCCAGGGATCTGGTCAGAGATCAGCCTGATTTAATGCTTGCCCACCAGCAGCAATGAACTAAAGACTGAGTGCATGTTCCTACTCAGCAGAAGAACTTCTCCGTTTCCCAAAGGAATCTCTTTCATTTGCTGAAATACCCTAACATAACAAAATATTCTCAGCCACATAAGCAGAAAATAACAGAGCTATCTCTTCACACTGACACCCTTTCTACCTGTGCCCAAGAAGCTGTTACCTGAGCTGAAGTACTTATGAGAGTTAAGCCAGGGAAACAAAAAGCCTAAGCATTTTCACCACAGTAAGATATATGGTCTAGTTCACACGTGAGAAAATCTGAAAGTTGTATCTGATATCTGTTCACCAGACCATATAATCATGCTTGCTGTTTTTTCTGATTAGATCTGGAAAAATAATTATTTTAAATCTATTAGAAAATTGTATAGAAAACCATTACTATTGCCAAATATATAGCCACACTAACTCTTAAAGGTAGATGGCTCTACCTCAGGTTGCAACAACAGCTCTAACCTTCCCATGCCCTGGCTTTTGCCTGTCTCTTTCAGACCTCCATGGCATCAGCAGCACTGCCAAGTGGCTGGGAGGCAGCGAGGGTACATGAACAGCCATCAGCTGCTGGAAGACGATGGCAATGCAGTGTTTATATTCCTCGTGCTGGGCTATGCCTCTCCTGGAACCCCAGGCAGGAGAAAGGAGGCAGGGGTGGCTCCTTCCCAGCCAGACTAAGGAGATCTGTGCTCTGCAGTGCTCAACCAGAGCAAGGGCTAAAAAGCAGGTTTGTGAGTTTGGATGCACCTTTGGAATATTATCCTAAGCTGTGTTTTGATTATTATAGGGTTTGTGATCTCAGTCTTCCTGACCAGGATTCATTTTAAACAGCTATCACAAATTTTGCGCAGGTTGATACATGTGTCTCTAATCATCAGAGCCAAACTATGGTTGCACCTCATAAACATTGTCTTTCTTGGAAGAAAATGTTTTCTTTCAGGTCAAACTGAATCATTGGGCAAGCAAGGAGGAAAGGGGGAGTTTATTATGCAAGTCTAGTCTGTCCAAGAAGACAGGATTAACAGCTAATTTCCTGCCATTATATTTCAGCCCCAAAGAAAGCTTTTTTCAAAGAAATGACTTGCATCTCAAAATGACTTAACATCTGCAACAAACAAAGATGAAAAACTCACCAGGACACAGCCTGAATTTAAACTCCTCCTTTGAAACTCTTTCTAGTGTGACAGTATGAAGTTGTTGTAACATGTTACAAGGAAGAACAAAGAGCAAACAGTGCCTTGTGTGGACCTGAGGCCAGTGCCCTTTGCTAAGAGCAAACTCCTCAGATCCTGGAGGGTTGCAGGGATGTGCTCTGCTGTCAGGAGTGGTGAAGTTTGGAGTCAGCTGCTCCAGTTCCCTGATCCAATGGTCTCAGATCTTTTCTGATTGCATTTTAAAGGACCATGCAAATAGTCAACAATTTGAAAGGGGTATTTGTTGCTGAAAGCATCAAGACTGTCTGCCTAACCTTCTTACTGAAGCATCATGTTGTCCAGTTCCTCAGAGATCCCACCTTCAGACATGTGCCCTTTTTCCACCTGTGTTCATCATCCAAATGTGCAATTGTGCTCCTAGATAGGAGAATGAAACTATTTGAAAACCCTCTAGCATCTTGCTTGGTGCCTTGTTTTTCTTTTGGAGCAAGCTGTTCCTAGTCTTGAGAAATTAGAGCACGAAAGGCAGGCCTGTAAAGTTTTCCCCTCCCACCTTAGCAACTTCAATTTTTCTTTTCATTCCCAGGGTTTTGAAAAAAGAAAAAAAAAAAGAAAAAGAAGGAGGGAGAAGAAAAAAGCTAGATGCAAGATTGCCTAACACTTTCTGGGGGCTTGGGCACAGTTTCTGCAACATTGCTCTTGTGCAGAGCGTCCACAGTGTCACAGGATGACGCCAGCTGCTGGTGGGACCAGGCAGGGTGAGCACCCGCTTCCCCTTCCCCATCATCATCCTACACAGAACAGCCCCGTGCAGGAAGATAAGGGCTACAAAACGATTTGGAGAGAGGGTACAACCCATTCCCCCATGCAACTGGGTTCTTCAGAGAGCCTGCATGGGCGTCCTGAGCTGTTCAATTACCTTAATAGTCACAGTCTCACCCTAAATTTATAAACCACTTTGAGATCTACGGATGAGCAGAAAACTATACAGAATGGTGAACAAAGAGTTATTGCTCCCTCAGTGAGCGAGCGAGCAATTTAAACCACCGTGCCCGTCTTTGTAGGTTCTATCAGTTAAGCAAGCAGACGTGTATAGTGATAAATTACTGGGAGTCAGTAACGCTGTAAAACTCACTGGAACAAATTCTCTGCTGGTGTAACTCTACTGAAGTCAAAGGAACAATGTCAGGAAATTTGGTCTGGTAAATTAAAACAATATGGATTAACACAGCATTCTGGATGCATTTCTGTCTTTGCATCAATATTACCAGTACGTGCCATGGAAGTGTTGTGACTCCACTGGCAAATGAAGTGAAAGGAACTATTAACTACTGAAAACGAAACAACCTGGCAGAACAAATAATTATGTTTAAAATCTGCATTGTGTTTAGCTGCTCTTTAGCCAGGTTAAGGCAACAGAAATAGAAAATTGAGCAGGATCTTGCTATACTTATCTTAGTGGCTGGTTTATAGAACTGCTTGTGTGATTGGTGCTGCACAAGTGGCTAATCACGGTCACTCCTCATATCCTGGGCTCCACACTGCATGGCTGGCACCTTTTCACAGAAACAGATTTTCCAAGTGACAGTCTTTTTTTTTTTTTTTTAGTTGCTCTATCTGATCCACAAAGCATGCACCTGAGAGTCTGCTCTTGCTCCAGGTGCAGCTGGACTGGAAGGTTATAATGGCAGGTTATCTACCTGCCATTCAGCTGGTGAAACAGGGCTGTGGGCACCACTTTCTACAGATATGTGTGTGTGAATATACATCTCTCTTCAAGCGTCATGCACACCCTGGGCCAGCTTGCTCTGTGGTCAGTGGAACAGTGCCAGCCTGCATCAGCAACATGTGTGAGACCCACTGTTTTGTCTCAGGCTTGAAGAAGATAAATGAGCTGAATTCATCCGTTGTGTAAGTGGGGAGATCTCCCTGAAATTAAACTGCAGTTGTATGCCTCTACTTAATCCCTAAATTCATTCTAAACAAAAATCCATCTTAAAATCACCATTCTTGTATCTGTCATGAGTAGGAGTCATTTTGACGTGTATTTTAAAAAGTTCCTATCTAAGAGTCCTCAGCACTAGAGACCACTCAAAGGCCCTCATGATACTGGGTGAGGTTCTGACTGAAACTCACCACTACCAATATGAAAAACTGAGTCAGTAAAGAATTCGTACCACAAATTGTGTTTGTTCAGCCCCACATACAAAAGAATTCAGAATCCAGATTAATTATCATGATTATACTCCAACTCAGAAGTCAGTCAGTCAGTTTGCAGCAACAGATTTCTTTTCAAAGGCGTGCACAATTGCTTATGGGAGTTTGCAGCTTATGCACACAATCCTCCAAATATACACAAAGGCCAATAAATAAAATTAAAAAAAAAAATCACAGTGCCAACATTAGCAGAAAAGCAACATACTGAAAAATATGTATTTAACTCTTCCCCACATACACAAAGTTGCTAGGGAACGAGCAAGTGCCTTGCAAACTGCCAGTACAATTACATTTACAAAGAACTGACAAGGATTGACCTTTGCCTACTCCTTCCTGTCTGCCTTTTACCAGGCATGGAAAAGCCTGGTGGCTTGACAAACAGATTTGATGGGCACATTTCCAGACAGCACGCTGTCTGGACGGGTGAGGTAGCCCTCTTCGGTGAATCTGCTAAGAACTAAAGAAGCTTTTAAGAGCGCCACAACTGTCAGTGTTTAGCTCTCCTGGTAAAAGGTGGTCTTCCCCATTGCTAAGCTTACGTGAGCTCTGCAAGTATGAAATTTGTTTAGCACTTTAAAGCACAGCACTCTCAGCAAATGTCCAGTCAAATTGTTCCGTTTAATTAATGAAATTGCAGTTTAGTTCCCTCAAAAAAAAAAAAAAAAAAAAAAAGGCTCATATTTCTAAACATACACAAGCAAAATTTACCAACATTTCTGCAACTGTACATTTGTACAAAACTGCAGGTGTTATGCGAACATTATTCTATAGATATGATACCCCAACTTCTACACAAATCCCTGAAAACATGTATAAAAAAGCATGCATATTATTTAGTATAAGCAGCTACGAAATTCAGTGCCATTATCTGTATATTTTAATAATTGCAACTTTCAATGGTAGTGACATAAAAACAATTACTTTTTGAAATTCCTCTGTGTATATGCATTTGAAACTACACAGCCATTAAAAACAGTCTGTCGAATTAAAGGTTGTGCAATTAATTAAGTGCAAATCCTGTAAAACTGGACCAAGGAGAAAATTCATCAAATGTGTGAAATATGACCTATCTTGTCCAAAAGACAAATATGTTTAAACAAAATATGAAAATTGATGACAAAATTACTGGTAGCAAAATGCATACGGAGCAAATATGAGACAGCTGTACTTTGATTCAGCATGGGAGGTTCACCCTTACAGAATTTGTGATTCATTATCTCCACTGTCTTGTAAAACTTTTCCTAGTTAATCTCTAAAGTACAGTCTTTCTATCTGCGATAGTAAAAATTCTCAATAAAATCACATATAGCTGTTTAGCAATGATTTACTGTCCCTTTCCAGAATCAGATTAGATCTATTATAAATTGGACATGGCTATCCAGCAGCGAGCTTTCACTCTGACACCTGCAATCTTTGTCTCTTGTGGCTGCTTCCTCCAGTCGACTTCCCCGCCTCAGTGGTGGGACCCACGTGGGTACACAAGCAGCCAAGCAGGCACAGGCTGAGCCCAGGGCTGCATGGGGCTCTGTCCTGAATTATGGTCTGGGCACCCTTTAGGTGTCTTCTCAGCACCTAAATATTTGCTGCTAAGTGGGACAGAGTCTTCTCTATTTTGACAGCCATGAGGCTGGATGGCTGGATCCTGTTCCAATGGGACTTGCATTTCGTAGATCAAATATTGGTATACCTGGTAACTATGTTCTGGTTCACCTGTATACACAGGGGCTACAATTTGAAGGGTTTTACTGGCCAAAAAAAAGCCACAAATGAGACTATTTCTATTTTAGCCAGCAACCCATTGACAAGGAGGTCTATGGAGAGCTATAGATTCTCAGCCTGACACAACATGAAGGTACATTTTTGATATCTCAAGAAATTATTCTAGCAATAAGGCAACAGTTGCCTTCTGTTGCCAGTGTTTGGCATAAGTCTTCCCCCAGGAGTACACACAACTTGCTTGCTGATGGGCTGCGACTGGAAACTGTTGCTGTGGCCTACCGGGAGCAGGATTTTCTCATTCCTTTAATTTGTTTAAAGCTAATTATATCAGACAAAAAGAAGACACAAAGAATAAAGAATTTGGTAGTCTATCAGGACTTGAAGTTCAAGGAACCCACAGAATGTTTATAATAAAAGTAGAAAATGTCACCAAAAATGTTTGGGGGAGACAGTAGCCAGGATGGTCTTTTCCATGGGATAGGAATGTCTAAAGGGTTCATGACTCATTTCTAAGCAGAGAGAAGCATCTTCCTTCAGCAAAATCAAAGAAAACAGATTAAGCCACCTTTCTCTTTGCTTCATTTTCTACTTGCAGCACTGTCTTGCAGCTGTGCTGAGGCATTGCCCCAGAGAAGTGGGGGCATGAGACAGGAAATTGTGCTAGGCAGCAGGGTCTATAGGTGTTTGAGAAAATCTCTCTAGCACACTTAAAATTAGCTTACTTATATTTACACATGTATGTAATTTTCATTCTGAAGGACACATGCAAACTTGATGATTCTTGAAGAATGCACACTGTCTGTCAGGAGCTATGACTTCAAGCAACTGTGTTTGCAAGGTGGGCATGTATAATGTTCACCAGACGTACTGTATTACGTGCGCTTGACATTAGCAGCAGGTTTAAGGCTTCACAAATCAAAATCAAATTGTAAAGTGGATGGTAGAGAGGAGGCGGACGGCAGGGAATGCTAGGAATACAGCCTGTTATTTTCATATTAAAATGTAATGGTGCCATTAAAGTTAAAACCACTGTTAAACTTGATTGAGTAAATTAGTTAATTAACCATAGCATCTAATGCATTCCTCCAAGGCATACCTCAGTTCCTCAAGATAGAGGCTTGATAGAGTTCCAGTTGTACATTATCCTAGCTGCGAATTTTAGTATGATTACACTCTTGGAGTGGCTTACTATTTGCCAATGAAGAATGTAAGCTGTCTTTTGAATTAGCAGTTGATTAAAAATTAGCATGGACAAATTGAAATGTTTCTTTCTTTTTTTTTTTTTTTTTTTTTTTTTTTCTTTCTTTTGAAAATTCTCCCGGCTCTTTCTCTGTTCTTTTTCTGAAAATATGATAAAAAAAAAAAAAAAGTTCAAGGTGGAACATATTGGCCATCTCTAGTTAATCTTAAGGAAGGAGAATTTAATTCCATCCTGTCACAGCAGAGCAGACTCTGTTCTGCTGTACTAAAAAACAGTGCTCAATAAAACTCTGATTTGACTCCCATTAAGTTATCCAAACTGAGGCATTAGGAAGCCATACAACACCTGCCTGATGGTGGTGCTCAGCTTGGTTCCCTTCATTACTTATATATGATTAGTAGAGAAACTTTATTCAGAAGGGACAAAAGTGCACACAAACAATTCAGTTATGTCAAGTGTAAAATAAACATATTCAAGGCTGTTTAGAACACGGGCTATCACTTCTAACCCAGCTCAGATTATACAGTGCTGAAGTCACATGGTAAAGTGTAAGCCTTCCTTTCAGCACATGGCAATCTGTCCAGGAAGGCAGCTTCCATCTACGGTCCCTTTCACCTCTAGACAGGTGCATCTGCAGCTTAAAAATCTAAATTATTTTTTCCTAATGAACCTCTAGACAGATTGCTAGCACCATTTATATGGTTTAAGATCTAAGAAATGTTAACTTTTCTACAAAAGAGTTTTGCTGGTCCAAAATTGCAGGTGCAAAATCTGCAGATATAAGTTATACTAATGCACAAAACGTCTGGGTATGCCCCTTATGAGACTAATCTAGTTTCCCTTGGGACAATACAACCTAACACAATTTCACAGTTTTTATTTTTTTCTTTGGCTTTTCTTCTGAGGGTTGCTGGTGTGTGTGTGTGAGGGGAATAAGGGGGGAGACACAGACAAATGATCATAACCATCAAGAATGTTGATGCTGTGACCTAGTTGCTATAAACTAAGAAGCAGTCAAGGTTCGTTACCAAAGCTGAAGGTATCAGTCTGTGCCAAACACGTCTTTCCAGTAAAGATTCTTTTTGGATGTATCACAGAAGTTGCTCTCTACATCTCCAGTTGTCATACTTAAGATTCACTGTTACAATAAAAAGCTTAAATGTGAAAATCACTTTCAAATAAAAAAAAAAAAAAAAGGAAGAATAGTGTCTCAAGTAAAAAGACTGGAATAAAAAATTGAAACAACGTGCCAAAAAATATCATTCAGACTTTTTAAAGAACTCAAAGGAAGAAAGGTAAGATAGAATTTTCAAATATGAATTCTGAATTTAATAATGTAAATTTTACTGAAGAATCTTTTTTGCAGGAAAAAGGACCACAAAGCTTGGATCATGGAGTCTGCATCTAACAACCAAGTTTACAAATGAGGTAGAGTAACACACAGCTTCTCTGACATAGAAATGCCATGTGAACAAGAAGCTGGCTTATTGTGAAATCTGTGTTTTATTAAGAAATAAAATATATTTCTGTCTATCAAGATAGCAGACTGTAAACTGACTACATTTTCCTTTAACTGCTTTATTTTCAAAGCAGCTGGCTGAGTTTCAGGGTTGTCAGAAGCATCTCTGTTATCCATTCTTCTTTCTTTCCCAGAAGAAATGAAATTTCTTCTTCAACAGAAATTTTTAAGACTTTGCTTTTTCAGTCAGAGGACATCTCAGAACTTTCTCATCAAAATAACATTTTTGCAAAAACAGGCTGCACATTAACATTTCTGGTCACATTTTTTTCAGTTCCCCATCAGTCTACAGTAGTACCTCCAGTGCAGTGCCAGAGTTACGTGACTGTGCAAGATGTGTTTCTGTGGCATGTATACATAATTTGACCCACACTGCAGCACATAAATGGCCAGCCAACTTATTTCATACCTTTTGAGTGTATGGCTGACCATTTTCTTATTTATTAGGCACAGAACTGCCACTGAGATATTTTCCCTAATCTTCATCACCTTGGGGATGCTTACTTTTGAAAACATTAGAACACAATCATGACAACTCCCTTATGAAAATATGGCCATTTTTCTGCTCTGAGGAAGCTTAAAACTGATCTTTCAAGCTATGTTGCTCTGTTTCATATGAAATCTGTACTGGTTTTCTACCTTTTTCTCTTCTGCCACATGCAATAATAAAGTTTCCCCAAATGAGTTCTGCTTTCTTTTTCTTTTCATTTTGGCTAACAGACACTACTTGGAAAATCACTCACTCCATGTGGATAACCTCAGTGCAAAGTGCAAATGTGATAGATTTCATCATCTATCTCACAAATGTCCAAGGAATCATAAACAATCTGAAGGACAATTAGTCAGATATCCATGTTTTCTATACCATAAACTGTCTCCTTTAGGCACAAGCGGTGCCTAAACTTAGCATATATTTCTTCTGTATGGTGAATGTGCTTTTTATTTTTATTTTTTTCATTGCTTACTTGATACAAACAAACAATCTTCCTGAAGGTCAAAATATTGATCCAACTCAACCCAAGGGGCTCATTCCCACCCAGTGATAGATGTATGGTACCTGTGAGATAATGGACTCATGGGGATAACCTATGAAAAAGACAGTGGGGTGGGTCTTAAAAGAACACTGCTAAAATTTCAGCACTATTGAGCTTGTTCTCCTTTATCTCTTCTTGAGCATAACAATGACACTGTAAAGAGAACATGCAAAGAACTTGGGTATACTGAGTCTTACTATATGATACCTATCACAGACCTATGAGTTAATAAAGAAGCAAAAATACTTGTCCATTTTCTGTGACGACTCTACAGTTTTATTGTTAAAAACCCTGACCTGATATCCAAATTCTACCTAAAATTAGAAGCCATGTAATGACAGCATTTGGCTGAGCTGAGGCAGGAATTTGCTGAAGAGGAAATTCCCTCTTGAATAATTAAGTCACTTTTCTCTGTTTTTCTCCTTTCCTCATCACATTTCTAGTATATGGAAGGAAGTAACATTCTCTTTCCACTGTTGATGAGATAATACTGATGATCCAAGTCATTTCTTGCTACTCCTAGATATATAATAAGAAAGCAAAGATTAGTGGAGAAATTCAGCTACTTTTACCAAATTATAGCATGCAATTGATTCAGTGATAGGTAGGCATGAGTCATCTTTTAATTAGATCTTTAACATAATCAAATAATTGAGATTTTATTCTGACATTCAAACAACAATAGAATTTCATTTTTAAGTATTCAACTATGAAAATTTATGCAAGATATCTACATTGTTACTTGTATATTTATGCTCATGGTCCTTTTCAGAAGCATGTTCTTAGATTTCTATACTAAAAGTATACCAATAAGTATAAGGAATATATCATCAATCAAGAAGGATGATGGTGCAGATGCAGCTGTGATCGGGTAGAACACAGAGACACATACAGTAGTTATTTTATCATTGATAAAATCAGCATATATATACAAGAATACAGATCATAGACTACCATCCCACCCTTACTTTTTATAGTTTTCCATCACTTTGTCAGTTGACTGTCTTCTCAGTTCAGAGATTTTTAGTGCTCTGAATGTGAGAAACTTTATATTATTTTGCTTCTCTCAGTCACATCTTTACTATTATTAGTCCTTCAGCGCTCCTGTCCTCTGTGTTGGTTGACTGTTTTCCCCAAGGGATCCTCTTTTTTATTCTTGCTTTTCTCCCTAGACCTTCACTCCAGGCCAACAATTTTTAGCCAAATATTTTCAAGGTATCAGGTCTGACATTCTTATATGTTGCATCTGTCTGAGCTTTATTACAAATTTTATTTTATTTATTTTATTTTTACACAGACTTACAGCTGTTCTGATATCTCTTCTAGAGCAGATTATAACCAACTAACTAAAACACAACCCTTTCATGTTCTTTCCAAAATATTTTACCTCTCTTTATAACTATCACCTCTTCCTCCTCCTCATCCTCAAAGATCTTATATCCCTTCCTACTCCTTTCTCACATCTCCTCCATATCAGTATTATTGCAGTGCTGAACCCCACCTCGTAAACACTGCTGCCAACCACTGGTGCTCTATTTTTCTTCTCACTCTTGTAGCACTGATGGTAGTTTAGTCTGCTAGATGCAAGGGTCATTGCAAAGTCAGTAGCCAGGAAAACTATGCTAATCCATTAAAGTCTTTAGAGTTTACTATCTGAGAAATTCCACGCTCTCTGGCACTTCAGAGAATCGCTCACCATGCATTACACTGTCTAATAGCATCCTGCATAGGAAATATATGTATCTGACTCCATCTTTGAAACAGAGGTTTAGAAAAACACAGAAACCTTCTTTTCTGCTGATATTTTGTTTGTTTTGTTTTCCTTATGTTTAGAATCATAGAGCTCAATAGTGTTCATGTCAGCTGTGTGCCAGCACTAAGGACTGGGTGGAGACTTTTGGTCCTCTCTACATTAAAATCCAGTTCTGTTGTAGAAAAATGTCTAAATCAATACTGCAGGAATATGAGCTTCATAATAAAGAGTTAATCCTAAATAAGCTTCATAGTTTTAATAGATATTTAACAATAGTTTAAAGAATTATTGTTTTCTTATTTAAATATCTACAGTAGCTCTAAGTACCAGTTGACTTGGGCTCAGTGAAATGCAAATTTTGTAAAATCCAATCCATCAAACAGAAATTTTACTACAAAAGGGTTTCACAGAAATAATAGCTGTCAGCTAACAATTAATGCACCCAACATGCTTAAGTACTGCACTGAACTTTAATGAAAGGTTACTGAGTCTGTTAAATTGCTTCATACCTTGTAAGACTAAAGTTAAGCAAAAATTAACATCAGTATTCTGAGAAAAGAGCATGCAAACAAAATTCACCTTAATGATGGGGGAGTGTAATGTTTTCACTGAATATTTTGAACTATGATTCCATTAGAACATTGTCAAGAAACTAATAATGTCACTCCGTTTAATGTTCAGAACAAACACATTTTGAGATTTCATCTAAAATAACTGCAGCAGATGTGAACACACAGGTATATTTAAAACCACATGCAGTTGCTCTCAAATATAAGTACATAAATACCCTGGAAATTTGTTCTTCGGTGTCTATAATACCACTGACCCCTGCATTCTGATAAAGGCTTGTTTCACTGACTGGGAAAGGTCATTTCGGAGCAAGGTATTGCAGCAAGCACCACAGCACACCATTTTGCTAGTTTGATAATGTTTCTTGTACTGTTAGCACTCTGAATACTAGGCACTCTCCTTTGCTGAGTTCTTATAAACATTCCCACACTTTAAGTAATACTTGGCAGCTTTACTACTGTTGTCAGGAACTAAAAGGTGCAATAACCCCATACACAATACAAAAGATCAAACCATCAGATCATAACTCATTCCCAAAGGGCAGTCCAGTAAAAGTGATAAAGGAAACCACACTCCAAGGACTTCCTCAGGCCACTGCCCTGGATCATTAGGGCTACTGATACTGCTCATCTCTTGCCAGAAGCACACAGCTAGTGCCTTCCCTGATTATCTCGCAGTCCTGGCTCTCTAGCTGCTCTCTGCTTGGTAGCCTCTCTAGACTGTCCCCCCGCCCCTTCTTATCTGCAGGGGCAGAGGTTTCTACTCTGAATGGACAGAAATTTAGATTCTTTGATTATCAATTTGCACTTTTATTATCAATCTTTTAAATAAGAATATTTCAAAACAAACAAACAAACAAAAACAACAACAACAACAAAAAAAAAACCAACAGTGCTGATTATGATTAGTAAAGCTGCAAGGACCACAGCTTGGGAAGAACAGAACTAGCCCTTTTCCCTTCTGCTCACTTGGGGTTTATAGAAGCAGAACAATAAGCACATACACACACATTTATGTTAGAGAGAGTCTGAGCACCAAAAGTCCAGACCGAGGCAGGCATATTCACTGTATTTTCTCATTTGTCTGTTGAATGCAGAGTGTTCATCTTTACTATACATCACTATACATTTTTATACATCACTAATTTAGCAGAGCAGCAGTTAATTTCTGTTTTAAATTAACTGTTTGTAATCTTCTTACACATGTAAGGAGAAATCAAGCGCAGAATTAACTGAAAGAACAGAAGCCATCCCAAAATACAGCCAGACAAAGGTTCAGCTGGAAAGATGAACCTTAGAAGTAGAGATGAGAGTGCTGAATTCTGTGGGATGAAGCTCTGTGTGTGTGTACATGTATGCGTGTAAAACAAAAAGACAAAAAACGTTATACAAATATGAGATTTGTTCCTGTTTGAAGCCAAGTAGCCATACTTGCATGGCTTGAAGCTTTTTTTGCCATCAGTATGAAATAGTTTTGTGTTATGGCTACACAGTTATCAAGCTGACTCAGAGAGGATTTGTAGTTGTCCTGTGCACAGGTAGAATGAGCTCATATGGGCATTATGAACACTTTCTTATTTGTTATGAAGTCATTTATTAAACCATGTGTTCAACAGGAAAATACAATTTATTCCTTTACATTATCCATGTTGACAAGAGTGCTAACTGTTGGTCCCAGACTAGACTCTGACTCTGCAAGACAGCTGTCATCAAAGCAGCAAGACAAAAACATTCAGGAGAATGCCAGTGCTCAGAAATTTCCATCTCTTACCCTCTTCATCTATCAGTAGAACAATTATTAGCCTCTAAAAACAAACAAAAGAAGAAAAAGAAAAATCGAAGACAGACCACATCAAGGACATACAGGAACTCATGATGCAATTTGGTAGTGAAGTTTAGTACCCCCTAGGTGTGCCCCCTATGGATAAACAGAAGGCTTAATTCTCTGGAATGGTAAATTTAGCATCTTACACACACACTAAATTCACTTAATTAACAGTCTCTATTTCATGAGTACCATCAGCATGCTGTGTGTCCTTTTCCAAGTCTACCCACTTTATGGGTCCAAGGAAGCTTCTCTTTAATATAGATGTGCAACATACAAAATACAACTGATACAGCAACCCTTCCCCTCTCACATATTTTCTTGAGATTCTCTAGACTATATTCATGAAAAATGATTTACAAAATACAAATAGATTTTGGCATGAAGTAAGCTTAAATTGACTGCTTTCTATCAGGAATTAATATTAACCAGAGCTTGTCAGTTACTAAATATTTATTTTAGGAATACATACAGCCTCTGCTTTCATGTAGGTTAAGCTGTAATCTTTGGCTTGTCAGTTCCAGGATATAGCAGTGGATAAATCATGCACTCTTGAACTGATAGATGTCAGAGCAGTTGTATACAAATGGAGGGATATGTCAATGAACACCCTAGTTTAGGTTACATTTACTATAAACATTGACATTCCTTTGCAATGAGACCATTTGCTGGCTAAGCAGTCACAGCTTCACAGGATTTGATGCTTTTGTGCTCAATCAGGTTCTAATGATTTCAGATGTTTGCAATTAATGAACCATTAGATTAATTGGTGGAGTACAGAAAGACTGGTTTAAGAATTGGGTCAGAACCACAGACAAGCTATTACCTGAAGTGACAGCAATCACCAGAGGCAAAACAGTGAGAAATTGAATTAATGATTTTTCACTCTCTCTTTCACTTTTGGCAAAAATTAGCACTGGACCTGTGTTTAAACAGAGAACACCATAAGTGTTAGGAGGCATGGGGTGAAAAAAAAACATTCTCATCGCTCCTCGTTTTTGTAAATGGAGCATCTCAATCTTTACCACACGGACTCTCTGTTGAATATAAAGAAGTTACCATATTTCTTCTGGATCATCCAAATCCTACCCCCACCTCCCTACCCCCTGAAGCTTTCCTCCAAAGTCAATGTATAATATTAATTATGTACCACACAGGGCACCTTAGTAAGATGATTAAGTGTACTTCAGAACCACTGAAATAAATAAGCCTCGCATCAATATATGATCATGTAGGCTTGGTAGAAACCCCAGGGTAGCCATCCTTTAGATAGCGTACATAAGGACGTTTACTCCCAGTAGATCATTGGTGCTTAAATTCCGACAGTGTGACAAGTTATCACAATGAGATGATGGCAGTTTAGCTGAATCTGTAATTTCAAAGACTAAAATTAACCCTGGATGTACAATATAGTTTTGACTATTTTCTTTCCAGGAAGGGGTGTATTCTAATCACGTTTTCTTTCACTTCATGATGCAGTACTTAAGAAATCAAGAACGTATATGGTGGCTGCCACTGCCTTGTGTGAAATTCATACGTGGGTATTAATACACTTCTAGAGAAAAAGTAATGAAATGCAGCAATTGTATGAACTAGATCACATGAACTGTGGCTCAAAGGAAGCAAGAACGTGTACTGCAAAAATAAAAGGGTGTGATATTTTCTGAATTCTGCCTTACAGATCATGGCTGGAATGTAAGCTAAATAGTAGGAGTGACCATTTTCCTTCTGCACAGATTATCTGTACACTGGGTGCATTTAAGTTGTAGAAAGTATTTCTGTTACAGTCAATCTGTTCTGGATATGGCTTTAAATTACCCTGAATAGGTTATGTATCCCTTCGTGGTGCAGTTTTGTTCTTGGCATCACGAAGAGTTTGATAGACTCTTCTTGAGATACAATCTTTTTTTTTCAGGTTTTTATTCCACAAGGGAGTGCAATTATTCTGGATCTTCTTGTCCTTTTATTTCCCTGAATTCCAATTTTTGCAGATAAACCTAAATATGCGGTGTGGATTTTGATTTTACAGGAAGTATCTTGGTTAGTGCAGAAGGAAAAAATGTGTTTAAGGTAGTTTTAAAATTAATTATGGATTTATGTAAGTTCTAAGTATTCAACACATCTGCTTTTTAATATGAAAAAGAAAAGAAGCCCAGAACTTACAGTTTTTTACAAATGAAATGTCCCACTGATTTCTGAATAATAGCTAGGATTAGTGCCATAACTATAATGTGACATATTAACACCCATTTCCATCTTTTTGCCTATGTACCATTTAGGTGATTAAAATGGGTTTTACCAAGGTTTCACATTTCTCTCCCCAAATTTAAGTCCAATGTGCTACAAATAAATCTGGCAAAACAAATAAACAAAAAGATTTTTTTTAAGGTTTCACTACCTATAATAAAAGAGAGTCTATACTCTCCTACAGTAAAACAGAGCCCACTGAGTCAATAGGAGACTTTTCACTAACATTTGACTTTGAATGAGGCAACAGAAAAACAAAGCATTGTATTTTCACATGTGTAACACATGATATCTCTAAATAAAAGATGCCTGTGGTACAGAATAAGTACACAACCAGCCAGGGGAACTTCATTCCATATTTCTCTCTTCCTTAAGAGCTTTCCTGTACCTGATCCCAGTAACTGCCCCATTCCTCTAAGGATTTTTTTTTCCCCCATATCAGCAATCCTCCGCCAAGAGCTTCAGAAATTGCTGGAGTCACAGCTACTTGGGAGGAAAAGTGGGTAACAGTCAAGGGTGTAGATAATAGATGTGACAATACAGTAATCAACCTTAACAGCCCCCAAACAGTTATGAGATATTTAAGACCTGCAAAGCAGCTCTTCCTTTCTACTGTATTTCTGTTAATATATCATATTTATGAGACAGACAAGGCCAACAAGAGTCAATGAGACTCTCTCAACTGACTTGAACATAGACTGGAAGAGTCATCTAGGACAAATGCACAAATAATCCTCTTTACCCGAGTATTCCCAATTAATATCAGTGAGATTACTCAAGAGAATAACAGCTTGCAGGATGAGCATCATAGGACAGAATAAGTGCTTCTTACTTATAACTAAAGTATAAGACACATTTATTTCATTGAGGACGTTGGGAGGGGGGAAATGCAAAACATCCAGAGATAGAATCTTATCCCTTACATGAAGAACAAAGGATATAAATGTGAATCATTAAAAGGCAAAAACAAAAACAAAACCTCTAAAGGCACTGTAAATAAACCCCTGTAATTATGCATCACAAAAAAGTCAACTGCAAATGGTTCAGTAATCTCATTACCAAGCTTACTAATAATCATTGCAATATTCTCCATCTCCCCTAAGATAATGAGCAGCACGGCGGATGTTGTAAAAATAAATAAATAAACACACAAGCAACAATTTCTCATCTAAATATTTAACAAAATGAATGGGCTTGCCTAAAGGTTTGAGATTGAGCCCCGGTGTAGCAAATTTTTAATTTGTACTATTTTCCTAGTTTTAAAGGGGAAGAAAGCTCAGCTCATCTGAGAAGGGAATTCAAACTAAATAACACTTTCATGACAACCTAAAAATAAAGAAATAAAACATTTTTAAATATTTCAAAACTACAAAATTAGCCTAAGTTAAAGGCAACAATTAGTAAACAACTTTGTCATATTCAGAACAGTATCTTTCCCATTAACATTTCTATAGTTCCCCAATTACACTATAAATCAAAAGTAATACAAACAGACAATGTAATAATGAGAACACATAGACTGCATCAAAAATTAAGATACCAGCTTTTTCTTTACTCTTGGATCATTCTGTTAACTTGTCCTAGTTTACTTTCTTGGCAGCAGGGATATAGTCAGAGAAAGTGAATTTACACCGTGGTGAATAACTTGTAGAATTTTGTCCGAAAATATTCTGAGAGGCTAACATATTTTCTTCTAAAGTGGATAGCATCGCATTTTATTCCAAAAATGTGATCTTCTACTATGTATAGGGATATAAGAGGGAAATCAAGTCATGAAAATATTAAAACATGTACCCAGGCACCAAAATACTGCCTCTCTGATTAACCACCAGACACTTCTTTTCTACAATTCCCTTCTACCTTAGAGTTTCTGACCCACTGATACGTCCTCCCTCATCATCAGCTTGTGATTCTTAGGTGATACTACTGGCTGTGAAAAGATCTTTCATAAGTGGGTTGAAGTGATGTTCCAAATATTTCAAATTTTCTCTTGCAGAGGGATGAGAAGGGAAACAAACTGTGCTTCAGCACAGGGCAGGACCTGAAGAACGCATCACTTTGCTGCATCTCTGAATTTGATGGCTTGGCATCCCAACTCAGCTCACTGCAAGCACACTTGCTCAATATATCTCAGCTCAAGTCCTCTGTTTTTTGCTTATCTGTTACATTTCTATCATATCCATTTACTACATTGGAGTCCTTTGACAAGGAAGAATTATAAAAAATGACTAGAAATGTTTTTGGCAGTTGTGAATGCAAGTGATACTACAAAAAAGGAAAGCAACTGACTTAGGAAACAGAGAAGCAGAGCTACAGGGGAAGAATTAGAGGTCTTAGATAAAGGATAGTGATCAAAATATGACTTCGTATTTTTAAAGCACATCAGCTCCGCTAGACGCAGGCTTGCACACAAGATGAAAGCACTAGGGTGTGGATAGGGAAGCACAAGGATGTTAAATAAATGCAATTAACTATCAGTGTTCAGTGTTTGTCTTTACGCACACGCTTCTTAAAACATCACCACTGCTAATGCAGTGATAAATTGTACAGGGTAGAGAAGGAGATTAAATTACCTATTGTTCCTTTAACACTTTCTTTGGCTAAATAACATAACAATATTTTCAAGGTTACTGTTAAAATAACAGGGTTGTCCAGTGGAATTTATCCCCACTGGTGTTTGTGTACTGTATATATTTATACCACATGAGCAGCCCATAAATTCTCCTCATAAATGCTGTTATCTCCACTGCTAGCTGTTTCTCATTTTTATGGTAGTATAACTTTAAGGTGTGGTATACGTACTGTTATACCTCATTGCATACAGCTTCTGCTGCCCCATTAGGCTCTGATTCTGGGGGTTGCAGACCTCCTCATTCTCCCTTACGTCACTTGGTCCTCCTCTTTTCCCCTTCAGCACTGCAGTACTACAGCCCTGTGCATCTGACCATCATGCAACGAACTATGCTGCTGACTCAATCCACCCTTAGACCTGTGAAGTTTGTCTGATCCCTATCTGACTGCTGCTCAGCATCTAATCTCCCCTCCTGATCAGGAGCTTTTCTTCCAGACCAAAATAAAAAAAAATATTTCAAAGATAAGCACATCACCATCACATCCCATTTTTTTAGATGTGGCAAACCTGATGAACAGGAACATATTTTTCATTTAACATAATAATAATAAAATAGGTATTCATCATAGAAAAGTTTACCAAAAGGTCTACTGAATTGGGAATTATTTTGGGTGTAAGGCAAAGCTAAGATAACTTTAAAGGGGAGGAGTAAAAGGTGCTCAAGCATACAGTTGCAAAAAAAAAAAAGCATGCATCATAACAGGCTCATAAGTAATGAAAGTCTATCTATGTATCAATCTGTCAATGCATCCACACACACAAAATGATTAGTATCAGTGGAACACTGAATTTTCTTGCTGTTCACATCCATCTGTCCTAAAGTTTGGTGCTGCTAACTCCAGACTTCTGAATCTGAACTCAAATGTTGTTTTCTCCAATTTTCTTTCCTTTTATGACCTTTTTCTGTTGCTACCTTGATTTATGGTCATTTGTGTGATTGCATTGCTTTGCTTTATGGCAGTTTATGTCATTCTGGTCTTGTCATAAATGACTACCATAAAGTGAGGTAAAATATCATAAAACATTAGTGAGTCACTGATATTCAAGGTTCTTGAGTACAAGCGCTGACAGGTAGCAACCACAGAAGAACTGTGCCATTCGAGGGATGTATCATTATGAATACATGTGTGTACTGGGATCTGGATGAACAAATGCCACTATGACTTCGGTTGTCAGTGGAAACAATGTAAAAGGGCAACACTGAGTTATTTTTATAAGTTTAAAAATCTTATATTTCTAGAGTGGTTTCTTCTACAATAAAACACTTGGAAAATGGAAGCTGATTTGTTCCACTGTAAAATTTCTCATTGTATTTCATGTATATCTAAAAAGGCTAGCTGTGAGTGAGCTGAAACCACTAATAATCTATGTGCTGAAATCAGATTACTTTTGTAGAATGATCATTCTTGCTTCTTTGTCCATCTTTGGTCATTTCTGCTTGTTAGCACTGAGTTTTGTGTGATGTTTTGGTTTTGCTGCAGCAGCTGAAAGGTATACATTACTGTGTTATTGCAGGCATACCCAGAAATCCTAAACTGATTATTTTGATATATTCTAGTTAAAAGAAAACACATTTTATCCAATAATCTAAGCACTTATTATTCTTATTACCTTCTTAGTTAACAGTATTCCAAAGCATTTTATACTTTTCCTCAGTTTAGAAAAATCAACCATTGTAGTGCATGTTTTCCAAATAAATATGAAAATAAAATACAGAAATCTTTTCCCACTGATGTCTGTATTACGAATCCTTTATGCATTAAGAATCAATAATGGCTGTTTCCACTATAAATTCCTACTATCAGTTGCTGTTATTTTATAAGATAACTTAATCCTAGAATGAAAATGTGTATTTGCTGAATTTAAAACTGGGGATGCATTACCATTAAGAAATATGGAGATAACAGTTGGGAAATTTATATTTGTTATATGAATGTAAAGAACATTGTTAGGATTTTTAAATGGATTTTTTATTTTATACTATTGCTGCAAAAATAAAAGACTTATCATCCTAAAATCTATTTAGTATATAGTGACATGACATTATTTATTGGATTAGTTCTCTGGATACTGTTCTGGATACTTTGGGGGAGAAAATGATTTTTAATGCAGGAAAACGTTTTTATTCTGTGAAAGATTGCATTTGTACCGCATTTTCATTACGTATATTGCTGCATCTAACCTTTAACACCGAGTTAGAGCTCTATTGAGGAGCCACACAATGGAAAATACTAAAAATAAAACTTTCCCCCAAAATGTGTTAGACTTGATTGTGTTTAACACAAGACCTCTCCCATTTTGGAAGTTTGTATTAATTTCTCTGCTGCTCTTTAATGCAGTAACTTAAGATAGAGCCACTCAATATCCCCAATACCCAGGGATCTAATTCCACTCTCCACCAATCTATTTTATCCCAGTCTTAATGGTTTTGGCCTTTTACAAGCACATTCAGCTTAGATTTGCCACTTCATTTCAATCCCTTTGTGCTGCTCAGGTAAGCAAGTCAATCTGACCACATAAAAATCCCCTCTGGAAATGGAAGCCCATCGTGCTGCAGAGGTTGTGCAGCCCCCGTGCTAACCCACCACTGACCTGCACTACCTTGTGTTGAGCTAAATTTACTCTGACTGAAAGTGCTCTAGGTGTCCGGAGAAATAGGAGAACCCAACTTCTGGCTCTGCCAGATGATGTGCAACCTCTGCCAAATTCCCCCCATCCACCACAGTAACTCCATTTGGAGATGCTCTTAATTTGTATAATGAGGAACTAACAGCTTCTGGTACTGTACATCAGAAAAGCTCGAAGATTCATATTTTCATGTGAGAGAGGGGGAAAAAGTGGGAAGGAAAATAAAGCACTTTGAGCAGACATACAGCTCCTGACTTGCAGGAATGTGAGATCAATCTGCTCTATTTTTAATAGGTAAGAAAAGGTAAATCTTATCAAAAGTATCCCACTGCAATCCTAAAATTGGTAACTGAGAACTGAGTTAGAAAATAATCTTAAGCCCACCAGTCAAATGACACATTCACTTGTATATCACCTAAGATTACATATTGCTTTTGGAAGCACCTTTTTCTTTTTCTGCCATGTGACTTCCATGCTAGTCAATGCTGGAGATGCTGGAGTGTGAAAATCCTTCCCTTGGTACAAAACAGCAGCCAAGGGGATGGCTTCTAACTCCTTCCTGGCTCACACTCCCATGGGGAGTCCTTTGAAAAGACATGCAGCATCCATTTCACCTCTGCTGGGTGGAGAATGATGTCGCACAGTTATCTCAGCACTTGGGACAATTAATTTCAGTGACAACAATGCTTATGAAACAGGGTTTGTGTGTGTCCTGTTCCCTCTGAATGCAAGGACAAAGTTCCCACTACCTTCAAGGATGACATGATCAGGCTCCCTGTCCTTAGCACTCCAGAACTGCTTCTCTCAGCACTGGAGCTCTGTTCCCTCCTCGGTGCTGAGCAGCATTACGGAGGTTATTGTTGTGCATATAACAAAGCTGAAGCAAAATATCACAGCCAGCAAAACTGCAGTGGAAATTTATTTGTGTAGGTACATTTTTGGCACTGTCTCCACATATGAATACCTGGCAATGCCTGTGAAAAAAATCAATGCAATTTGGGCCTCCAAGAATTCAGGAATTACTGTTTCAGCATCGCATATAATCAACGTGAATCAGACGATCTCCAAATTACACAGAATCTCTAAGGCAGATGATCAGAAATTACAATTCTGCTACAGGGGAGAAGCCAGTCCTTTCTTCAGAGCAGGCAGAATGCAAGCCTGCAGGGAAGGCTTTGGCTCCCCCCAGCCCCCATATATATATATATATATTTTTTTTTTTTTTTTTGAGAAACTCTGAAAATATTGCATATTCTTTAAGAAACAAATGCATTCATCACTGCTGATTCCCTGGGGAATGTATGAATCTAGCGTATCTGAGCAGCTTAAGAGGAGAAATAGTTTTTGCTCTTAATACTATGGGCTGTTTGTGTTTTGAATTAATATAAAAAAGGGTTGTTCTGAAGCAACACGTCCTGCACAACAGAGGCACTTTACCCATAGGCTGGTTTTCATAAGAAAGATATCCAGCTTGTGTCCACTCACTCAACAGTTACAAAAACTGTTTTTGTTTCTATAATAATGGATAAATGGATATTCTCTGTCAAAAATGATAGACTGCTATTTTGTTACGGAGCAAGAAAACTCTCATTTAAAATAAATTTTGAAAACAACACACAGCTTTCCTTCCTTTCAACACCTCCCCCAACCCCAAAAAGTTGTTGGATTGTTTGACATACAGTATGTTGTAAGTTATTTTATTACTAAGTAATCTTCCACTGAATATGTGAATTGTATTGCTGTGCACATGGGAACATCTAAAATTTTCACCAACAGTAATTTCTAATGAAAGGTGGTGGATACATGATTAAATGCAGCAATAAAGGCTCTGATAAATAAAGGCAATGTGGATGCATATATGTATATATATACAAATAATGAAAATGTAAGATGAACACATGGGCAGTCGAGATTTGTTTTTATCATCTGGTAGAATTAGTGGAATATGGATTCACTTGAACACATTCTAGATATGTTTGAAAAAAAAGCAGAGATATTTTAGTTCAACTGAGTGGCAGTCCTTCACTTCTGCTTTCTTATTTTTGTAGAGCTGAAAGTCTCAATGATATAATGTTTTGTGAAAGGCTGTTATTTGGAACTTTGATTTCATGGAAAACATTCAACTTATGCACAAGTTTTGAGAGAAAATGTCAGATATTAGAATTTCCATCAGGATAAAAATGGCAAGAATCACAAAAATATATGTATTAATTTCTGGTAAAGCAGACTTCTGGTTTAAGATTTTGAAAGATGACCACAAGTTCTCTATAGCAAATCAGCTAAGAAGTAATAAAGTACCTTAAACAAAATGCTAAAATCATTTGATATAAACAAAACATAGAGTGAAAAAAAAAGGAGCTTCACATGAAAAATAAAGAGCACCATCGTTACCTGTGCAGTGGTCTAGATCTAGCATGAAAAGAATAAATTAGAAAAGTCTTCTGTTTCTTTGCCTTGTTGTAATATGAAAGAGAATGCATGCTCACCCAAGCACAAAGAAATCATTGGCTTAGCATTATGAGGACACTCTGCATGATCTATTCCAAGCTTCGTTACAATTATTGTGACTAAAGACTGAGAAATTTAGCACAACTGAGACTAAGTGATAAATAATGCTTAAGCATATCTGCTTCTTGCATTAAGGAGACAGACTAAAGAGTTAATAATGCCTCTGATCATCTTTTAATAGCCTCTAGATGCTTTCACACAATAAATAGACCTGTTGTGAAAATACTTTAGAACACACAGTGAAATACCACATGCATTGTGCCCTTTAAAATGGTTTAAATAGCACAATTATAGATTTAAAGATTGTAATTGATTTAAATTGGTGGTAGAATGTAAAATTTTATATGATGCATGAAACCTCTTAAGGCTTTAAAACTGTAATTATCTTTGTCAGTCTCCTATTGCACCCCAAAGCTTTTCTTTTAATGATTTAGACATTATAGAAAATAAATGAAATGCTCATACGGATTGCCAAATGAAATGCAATGAGAAAAAACGTGTGATGCTGTACATTTAGGTAGTGTCAGAGTTCGGCTGAACTCTGAATTCCCAAGCCCCAGAAAACTGAGAAGTACATAATGAGTAGGTATGCCCTATATTAAAGACACTCACACTAGTTCAGGTGCATCGCTTCGTATATACCAGTCTGCAAACTTAAGCAGATACTTGCCGTGTACAACAAACGTTTGCTGCTTGTTTACATTAGAAAAGTGCATGTCATGGGTACCCAAAGCAAAGATAAGACTTTAGAGAAGAATTTAGAGAAGCTTCTCAATGTCAGATAAACTAATTAATTATTCACTTCTATATTGGGAAAGAATACACTGCAGATTTCAAGTATCTATCACATTTATACATAAAACAGCCATCAGGTATGTAAGACCTACAAAATATATCTTGTCTCTGCTTCCTTATGCAACTCTGTCAGGCAGTTGTGCATATTTGAGGTTTGAGCATTCTACCTGCCACACACATCTGTCTCTCCACTTTAATAGGATTCCACAAACATTCCAGCAGCTCAAGTACATCCAAAACTCAAAACAAAATTCAGCCACAGAGGAAAAACAGTCCGGGGCTGATGAAAACACACCAGTTCCAAGATCTAATGCACTCGTTGATACTGCAGTAAAAAACAAACCCATCTTGTAGGGTTAAACAATGATCTGCATGATAATGATAATCTGATAGTGTTTGAAGCCTCTAGACATTATTTAATTCCAAAACAAAAACAACATATAAAGAGAAAGAAAAACATTAACTCAAGAAAGATTATTTCAGTTTATCTGACCCATTTTTGGAAACTTAAATCAATTTAACATAGCATAGTTCTGTTCAGTAAATGAACAACAAAAAATTCTTCTCAAATCTGTTTATATTCCTGCAGATGTTAATGCTGATACCATTGCACACACAATGAAGTAAACAATTAAGAATTTCTTTTAATTTCTGCTGCTTTAGAAATCCAGTGAAGAAAAAACCCTCAGTGAATCAATGAATTAAAAATGGATAGAGTCACTAGGAAAAGAGATTGTATTTTCAAGCTAAGAGGATATTACCAACAATAGGTAGTTAAAAATGGAATTAACAACTAATAAAAGTGGTGAAGCATATCTTTTTAAACACCAATTTGAAAGGCTTTCCATTAAAACAACAACTTTAGTCACAAACCTCTAGGTAACACAATGAATAGAATTATTTGTATGTGGGGGCCAATTACTTTCAACTCCATATTTATGAGTTCCCATTCCCAGTGGGACAGGTACCAGAGTTTATTTTGGTGACGTGTGTTTCACAGAAAGTTATGCATCAAAGTAAACCCTTGATATATAATCTGACATTTTTTCCCAAATTGACAGAGGAAATGTGGCACATTTAACAGTCATTATGACCTCAGTGAAAGGACAGACATGTTCAGGCTGTTGGGAAACAGCATCATTATAGCAAGCAGAAAGATCAGCAATTAATATGAGGTGAGAATGATTTGCTACAGAAAGAGTGTTTATGTTTCAGAATTTTTAAGGTATTAAAAATTAGAGGAAAACACTGAGATTCATAATACTTATGTGGCTGGCACAAATAGGCAATGTGTAATATGCAGGGGGAATACAGGGCTTTTTCTCTTAGAAGGTGTATGGAAAATAACATAGAAATTATGTTTTCATAGCCCCACATGGAGCAGTATTAAGTTCGTGTTTTAATGGGAAGCAACCAGTAGCTGAGAAAGTGAAACGATTCTGATCATCTGAGAGAAAAAGAAAATTAATGGCAATGACATTGACTTGACTGCAAAGTACTTCTATTGACTATTTTAATTTTCTCTTTCTGACACACTCCTATTAGCTAAGGCTCCAAGGTAAGCTAAGGGTGCTTTCTCTTTTTCTTGGTCTCGCTTTTTTTTTTTTTTTTTTTTTTTTTTTTTTTTTTTTTCCAAGCAGCACAATTGCAGAATTCAAAGGAATTTTGTAAGATATTCCTGCAGTACTATAAAATCTGAGATATGAGAGAAGTTAAGTGTGTGGGATGATATGAGACAATAACAAGCAGAGCGCAAGCATGTGCGTACATATGAGCATGGGACACAGAAGAATAAATTGCATATTTAAGAAAGAATGGCAAGCAAGGAAATTGCATTTAAAAAGACAAACATGCCATTTTCTCTGATCAGATACTCTAACCTTGAAAAAAGTTTGTGTTAAAAAAAAAAAAAGTAATGAAATCTATGTTAGCAGGGTATTAAGTAAAAGCTTAGGGGCAAATGATGAGATGGAAGAGGTGTGCTTCTCTGCTGATCCTGTTCACTGAATTACTCTTGTCTTTGTCTAACAGGAGCCCTTGGTATGTTTATGCATATAGTGGAGTGATTTTTTTTTTCCTACCAGGTTATAATTATGAATGGCAAAGCTCTTATTCTGAACTGATTATTTGGGACTTAATCTACTAATAGCTAAAGCTATAATGGAGAAACAGAACTATACAATGTGCTGCATTGTATAGTTCTGCAATCACTTCATTTTATAGACTGGGAAACAGAGAGATGAAAAGTTAAGGAGTACATTTTAAACAGTATTTTATAGACTTCACCGTTTGGGTGTTTCAGTCTCACAATTCACGCTCACTCCATAGGCTGAGACTGCAGAAAGTCCAGAGCATTGGAAAATCAGGTGTCGAAGACAAAGTGGTTCAAAGCAAACCAGATTTATAAGAAGATAGTTTGACCTGAGTATGAAATGAGCAAGGCAAGCACAGGAAACACAGCCGTTTACTGGAATGTCTAACAAGCTGCTTGCCATGGAAAAAAGGAAAAAAAAATCAGCCTCTTTTGGATTTAAATATTTGGTCAAGGTTTTCAGAAAAATCTGCAGCAGTTGCCTGTTATTTTATTCTACCCCCTACCATACTGTCATCCTGTCCTGAGTGCTGCACATGATTTACCAGATCCTACCTGTCTAAATGATGAAAATGAGAAAGCTTTTACCAAGTATGTATATCATGGAAATGTAACTATTACATACATTGTACCGAATGTTTTTTATCTGGCTAAATACAGTAAGACCATTAATATGAATACTAAGTACAGGGGTCTGCTTAAAAATCCACAAGATGAATAACAAATCATAATACTGGCAAAGCAAAAACAGCCTTGTAAACCATTCTTTTTCAGAATCCTTTGAAGATACTAGTGGGTATTTGATAGCTGATTTATAGTCCAGCATGAACAAGATCTATGGGGTTGTGGAATAATGTATTGCGGACAGTAAAGGAAACCCCACTGTTTAAAAGTAGCTTGGAAAATAAACTCTAGGAAATATATGGTAGGAAACAACCCTGTACTAGCTTGGTGAGCGTATAGGTAAAACCTGCAATGTCTTTTCCATTTCCTAAATAATGTAAGTGAAATCTTGGCCTCATTAAAATGAATGGGAGTTTTACAATTTATTTAATCAAGACCAGGATTTAATTCAATAATTTAGGGTTGTCATAGTGAAATAACTTGGTAACCCAGTTGACTTCAAAGAAAAAAATCTGGTTTTACAAATTATAGCTGATCTTAAGAGTTAATGTTTTAAAGGAACATTTGGAAAATATTTTCAATGTTTATCAGCTGCCACCGATGTCTGCTAAGAATCTGAGTTTCCCGTAATTTACTTTCATTTTTAATCAATTCATACATGAACTGGAAGAGAATGGTGTTCAGCCCTTCTAATGACTGAAATTATTGAAGTTTTGTATAATCCAGACTCTGGAGATGGAGGAAAAGGAAGACTGGATCAAGCAAAACAAAATTTCTTTTAGAAAGGAGGAAGTGAGAACAACAGAGCAAAAGATATTTTTTAAAGAATCCTGCAAAGTGTGACATAGATGCACCTTAGCATTCATTATCATAAAATTCACATTAGCACTAGAAAATAATACTAATGCCATCCTTCAGTATGGTAAAAGTTTATGTTTTCCAAGTAGGGAGAAGTGGCCTTATTACTTGTCTATGAAAACAACTTGCCAAGCAGAATTACCATGCACTGTCGCACTTTGCTGCCTAGCAGGATAATGGGCTACACTCTCACTCCAGATGAAGGGGCTGTGCATGCAGTATAATTTGGAAGAAGCAAACAAAATGTATTTGCAAATAACCATAAACATTTACATGGAAATATGATTTGTGCATCTAAATAAAAAATTTGCAAATGTTAGTGTTTCAGGTGTATTACAGATGTATTTACACTGTCACAATGAAAGGAGTTTAAAATTGGCCCTACACAGGGGTATAAATTTGAGATTTGAGAATTAGAATACAAAATAAAATTTTATTTTTCAGCACTTAAACTACAACAGCTTGTCATTGTACTGGCAATATAATTGATATAGATAATACCAATAAGAATTAAGTATAAAGAAAACTGCTAAAGGATGAGGTTATCACACAAAGCACTATGGCCTATCCTCCACCAACTCTGATGGGCTGGCACACACTGACACCAGCCAAGGATGACAAAATCTCTGCCGACTACCATTAAGAACCAACCAAGAGTTCTGCTTATTTTAAGAGACTATTTGAACAGTTTTAATACTTGCTTTTGGATATACACAATTTAAGCAAGTGCAGTGTTGGATAGTCCACATTTCTTTTTACTAGCTCATTACAATACTTCGTCCTAAGAATTACCTAAAAATCTACCTTAGTTTATTAGGTAAACCTAGATTATTTTATTCAATCTGCTGTTCAACCACCTACACACAGACCAAATTTCCCTTTCAAAAAGGCTGTGTCTGTCCCTTTTAAGAAACTGAGTGTTGGACAAAGAGGCCCATTCTAAATTTAGCTCTTTATGCTGTACATAATACCTCTTTTCTCTTTTTTTGTATGTCTGATTTTCACTCAGGGAACAGGATCTTCCCTAGATTGCAGGCCCATTCACTTCATAGCAAGTACTCCCTACAAAATAGCGTTTTGACTATTTTTATCACTTCCTATGTTAAATACCTTCAAGGAAGAAACAACTGGACTAAAAGTTTGTGGCTTGCTCATTGTACACCACCAGCGACCCCAGCTCATCTATTACACTGCTGTAAGAAGAATTAGACTCCAAACCCATTTGTCTGCTTTAATACTAGGTCTTTTAGGTTGCAAATGGAACAGATTTTTATTTAAACCCCCATATAAGAGTGTCATTATCCACAAATCTGCTCATAAATGTTTTGGCAACTGACAAAAAAAATTAACTTCAGAAGAGGAAGCCATTAGGATGAAAACATTTCAAATCATGTCATTCATCAGATCTCTGCTCATCCAACAAAACTTGCTTTTGTTACAGGCAATTGTGGTGCTTAATCTCTGTACTTTTCAGCAACACATTTTTCTGATTAAAAAAACATAATCATACTGGCAGTAGTTAGAGATGGAAAAGACCTAGCTCCCTTCCATAGCAAGATATAATCCCTGGCAGGGTGGATTTTAGATATTAAATTGATCCAAAGCTTAGTGTTAGCCAAGGGACTGAATATGCAAGTCTTTGTGTAGGTGCTGCAAGACTTTGAGTTTAGAGAGCCAAAATGTTTTTTTTTTTTTTTTTTTTTTTTTTTTTTTTTTTACCCCAATTCCCCCTTTGTACAATATTCCCACTTTTGTGACCTATATAATTCCAGATCATGTCAATGAAGTTCATCAGCATCTACATTACACAATGGAAAACAGTGTGACACAGCCTAACTTGCCTTGATTGCTTCTGACCTCTTCCCTGCGCTACAGGTGCAGATGGGCCTGGGGTTGTCTGGGCAGGCTTGGCTCCTCAGGGTAGGATCTCTCAAACCCAACCCCAATACCTCAATGGGACCAGAAAAGAAATTGCTGGAAGCTGCTGGGCATGCCTGAAGAATGGTAAATGGCAGATGAAAGAACAGAATGGCAGAGAGAAAGGTGAAGAAGGGATAAAGTTCTTTCCAACACTGTGATCGCATGGTGCTACAGTGAATAAGGGGCTCATGAAGAGAGAAGGAGAGTTTTGCTGGATTTTGAAGGTGATACTGATATTTTATGTATTTTCTTCTGCAATCTTTGCCCCTTTCCCATCTATTTTTAATGGCACAATTTGCTTTGATCTGTAGGGGAACCCTCTTCCTAGCCTGCGCCATGAAAAAAACCAAAACCAAAACCAAACCAAAACAAACAAACAAAAAAAACAACCAAGCAAACAAAAAAAACCCACAAACTATTAAATAGCCTGTTTGTGACTTTCTATTTTTTCACTTCCTCTAATGAGGAGCAGAATCTGTTCATTTCACACGTGGTGCCAAAAGCTATTGCAGAACAGACAAGAAAATACCCTGCTGCTACCAAAACATCAGCAGAAGCTCAGCTGAACCAAAGAAAGTGATGGAGATGAAATCTTCTTTTAATTAAATTAACAACTGAAAAATTAAAATAAGAGGGAGAAATGAATATCCCATTTGCTTGGAATCATGATAGTCAAATAAATTTATAAGGAGGCTATTCTTCTAGTCACCTCCATCTCAGTAAATCCATCAGCAATGAAAGACTCTTCATGACCTTCATCCACCCTTTTAATTTAGGCATCTCAATGTCGATAAGTTCCTTTAAACACATATAAGAGCTTCCTCTTCACCTTAACATTTTTATATAATGGTTTCTGTACAATTAAGGAATTATGAAAGCTCACACAAATGTGTTGTTGTTAAATTTATTGTCCATATGTACCAATAATGCTCAAAAAAGATTGTGCTCTAAATTTCATTCTAAATGTGAGTGGTTTTGTGCAGCTATTATACACATTTAAATGCCGCTTACAGATAGCAGTAATTTCTAAATATATATAAAAATATATTAATATATCTACCTAGCTATGTATGTTTTTAACTAGAAAAATTACAAACAGGAATGGGAAGATGGAAGTTTAACAGCTATATTGAAGATAATCAGAAGAGTTCTTTCCATAAAGGCTAACAACAGATAATTACTTTCTCAGGAAATCACTAAAATGACAGGATTTTTTCTGCTTTGTTTTCACTGAAGTTTTATGATGCTCCCTTCTTGCCACTTAGCAATGAAACAAATGAGGTTAGATGGCAAAGATTATGAAAGAAATTAGCAATAATGAGTCCAGTAACTAAAAACATTAGTAGAGAAAATTGAGTTGACCTTACTTTTATAATTATTCATTTTCTTAATTGTTTTTTCTTTTTTCTTTCTCTCTCTTTTTTTTTTTTTTTTTTTTTTTTTCTTCTTCCCCTCTGGAATAATTGGAATGAAATTAAATAATACAAAGTGTGTGATCACATGTGATCATGTATTTGGCATAGATTAATAACCTTCCCAAATACACAATGCATTGCCCATTTTGGAGGTCACCTCCCGGCAAATACCTGTTCTGAGCTGTGAGCCTTGCTACAGAGATCTCTCTTCTAAACTTTCACTTCAGGATTAATACACACTTGTTTTCTAACAGCCATGAAAGCCCTGTAATTTCAGTCGCCAATCCAGAGATAAAATGGATTTAAATTATAATCACTGATGTCTATTTCCAGTTCTGCAGCCAGCCTCAAAATAACACATTTCTTGGTCAACTCTTTTCAGCTACACCAGTGAATCAAAGTGGAAGTCCACCAGCTTATCACAGCTGTTACCAAGTGTACTCCTTAGGCAAATGTAGGGAACATTATTCTCTCCTTTGGGCAAATAACACATCTGTCCCACTGAAGACTGTGGAAATACTGAAGGAGAGTAAGCGGTGCTGCCCTATACCAGCCAATGTTTGCAGAATCCATTCCTAAGTTATCAAGTGAAATGGTATGATTAGTTCCGACAGTTAATAAAAGATAAAAACTGAATACTTCTCACGTTCAGGGTTACAGCCCTTAATATTTATACAGCAGACAACTTTGACATCATAAAGCTCTGTCTAATGCCATGTGATATGCAATTCCTCCCACCTTCTGCACATTTCTTTTCAGAACTACATTCCCCAAGATGAATATCAAACCACATGCAATTCCATGGAACAAAATTTTATCATAAAGGGAACATGGACTCTTGTGAAATCAGCTAAAATCTTGTTGAGTTTTAAATTGCTGAAAACAAAACTTAAGGTAGCCTTCCTTTCAGAGCTATATTTCAGAGCTCTTCCTTCTCCCTTTGTTCTTTGGCTTCATCCATCTATTATATGCAGTACTTTGCGTATGACAAATATTATGAAATTAAGGTCTCCCGATACTCTTATAAAGTAAAGAAGCATTATTACTATTATCACTGCCTTGTAAACAGGAACCCAGAGCATAGAAGCTGAACAACTTAGCCTCAGGTGATACACAAATATATGACTGAGAGAGAAATGAAATCTTGAGCTCCCAGATCTATCCTGTAGCTATAGGATAACCTGAAACCAAGTCAGGGAGGTTTAAAGGCTTTTTCTGAATGAATGGATCAAACTTTGAGCCAACCTGGTTCAAATCTCCAGACGGTAGCCAAGCTCGTGGAAGTTGCCTTGAGCGTAGGTTTTGTCAGAGTTTTATTGGAACTTTGGTGCTGATGCAGACTCAGCATCAACAACGTAGATCCCAACATAATCTTGTGAATCCAATGCCAAACAGTTTCACACAGTTCTTGTTCCATGTTTAAATTCAATTTAAAAAGTAGTATTAACAGGTAAAATGATTGCTGCTGAGCTGCCATACATCATGTGTTTAGTTTGATACATTACCTCATGCTCAGTTTCAAACGGGGAGATGGGAATTAGTGGACTCCCTCTCCAATTATTAATTCTGCAGAAACACAGAGCTCAGCAAGGGGACACAGTCCCCAGCTTCCCATAGACAAACAAACCTAACAGTTGAGGAGATATGAAGAAAAAAGTGGCCTTAGCACACTCACTTTCCATTGTACTCTCAGGTTCTTTATTTCCCTGAGAAAATGTATTTCCCTAAAAACTGATTATTGTTAAAGAAAAAAAAGTGAAAAGCTAACTGCACAACATAAAGTGCAAAGCCCAGTTTAAATTGGCATAACTTATAGCATGATTTGTATAAAATAATGAAACATCCTGTTGTACAAGCATGCTGGTCAACTGCACCCAGTGCAGATCCTGAAATGTTGCACTAATGCAGCACACCGTGGCTCTCGAATATATCGAATCCAGTCCCAACGTGCCCTTTGGAGGGCTGCTCATAGCTTGGTGGGCAAAAGCAAAGCCCAAAATTCAGAACATCAAAACCACTCTTCCTGACCCCTGAAAGATACATCCAAGTTACTCATCCTAGGCCTATTATAGTAACTTAGGAGATGTAGGGAATTAAAATGGAAAATTTATCTCCTCCTAAACGTCTATTTCAAACCAAGTATTGGAATTTGCCTACTTGCACATTCACTTACTGAGGGGAACAGGTAATCTGGGGACAGTAACCTGTGAACTTTGCATTCATGTGCACACACACAAGGAAAGAGGACAATCCCCACTCCATGAATTAAAAAGACTACAAAAAAACTTGGTTAAAAAACACAAGAGTTTTCATTTCTTGAATAAGGACTTAATCAAGATTGGCAAAATTTTATACATCTACATTCTTGTATTTATTTCCAAGGTCAGTCCGTGATCTTTTTGTGTTTTTTCACTATTATGAATTTATAATTATGCAGAAATCTAACAAATGTAAAACAGATTATTTAAACAAGGCATCTCAAACTGCTGATAAGAGACCAATAAAATCTCATTCAGAAATGTGTCATTATTTGTCCATTCCTATTTATCATAATAAAAAAGAAAAGGAAAAAAATACATTTGAGTCATATTTCCTGTGAGTTCATCATACCCTGGCACATAACATTTGTGAATTTTATTCAATTCATTTAAAATGATTTCTAACACACAGGCAGCAAGTTAAGGACTGCGAGGAATTCAAATGATCACCAGGCATGCAAGATTTCTCAAGAGACAGCTTTCAAACCGCAAGTGAGGTATATTTTCCTTTAGGAATTGTACATAAAAAAAAATTAGATCTAATGACTACATATTTCTCAAAAGAAGACAGGCTTATTCATGTTGTGAAATCAATTGACTCACATATCCTTAAAAGGGCAGGTACTGTTCTCCACAGAAATTCAATTTGGGATCACCCAAACGACGGCAGTACAACAAATTTCAGCAGCTCCAAGCCTAGCAGAACTAGAAGCAGGAGAATTGTTTTTTGCTGGCGTGGCCCAGAGCCCACTGATATTCTTAGCATGTCAAATTTTTTCTCCTTCATACCAGCGTGCCCTCCTGTTATGTTCCTTGCACAGGAGGGTGCAGACCCCACAGAGCTGCTGCCCATCATTTTGCACAAGCAATGAGAAGCAACAAGGCCGAGGAGAGCCCTGAGCAGCTGGCCCTGCACACTAGCTGCAGCAGCACGAAGAGATGTGCTGCACCCAAGGGTGCCGGCAAGGCTGCCACTGGGGCAGATGGGAACAAGGCTTAAAACGCCGTGAAGCCCTCAGATTTTTAAAGTCTTGTTCTTTGTTCATTTGCTTGTCCTCAGCACATTACTTCCTAATCGTCTTTCTTCCTCCACACCTCCCTGGCTGTTCCCTTTCTAAACTTGAGTCTGGCTTCCCTTGCCGCCTGACTGCTTTATACCGCTCCCACCAGCAGCTCCACCTGCTTTTCTTCCCTCATTATTCCATTCTTGCCTAAAACACAAATCCAGACCTCATAAATTCACTGTCTCTGCTTCTTCCTTATATCTAATGACATTCATTTCCTTTAACCGTTTCTTGTACACCAGCAACACTTGTGTCTCATGCACAATTCCCCTCATGAACACTTCGGTCATTCCATTTACCTTTAATATTCCTTCTAGTCATAATTTTGGTCTCTCCCCCAGCATTAAGTTTACGACTTCTAACACTCAGCTTATTGTATAAGAAAATAGCTATTATCTGGAGGCTGTAATAGAAATCAAAGAGAACGGATATCACTATTTTTGTTTTCAGTAAATCAGAATTACCTACACGCTCTATTATCTGGGATCACAATTAACCTTTTGTTAGTCAGCCTTTGTAAAGAATGTATCTTCACTTTGCAAATGAAGGAAAATGCTTCACTCAGTCCCCAGGTTTGATTTACAGTCACTAACACTGTGGACTCAACAAACAGAAATTGCTGACTACTGAGAACAATGAACTTGTTAGTTAACAGAATTAACAGTGCGTTGTTTAAGTATAATGACAGCAATAAAACAAGAGATGTGAAGTTGATACAGTCACAACTGAATCGTAATGGATGAGATATTTACGGCAAAGCTGTTAAAACATTGAATAAAATATGGGAAGAGCAAAAGCAGATGTGATTTTATTCTTCAGAGTTGAAGCTTGTAAAGTATGAGATAGCATGAGTAATAATCACAGGTTCTAGTTCACAATGCATTAATAAATATTGATATGATGCCAGTGCTGAAACTTTCCAGATACAGAAATAAAGTGAGAAAGCATGCTCTTGCATTATGTATTGCTAAGTTTAGATTTTACGGCACACATGGCAATATATTCATTATGATATTACACACACCCCTACACTATCTCACACACACACACCTCTCTTTATTTAGGATCAGAACAAGCATTCAGTTTGCCAATTGCCAGTGCTACAGCCCCCACTGCTGCAGGTACATCCCCCGTAGCACAACTGACAGGATGGATCATACAAGAACTCTTTATCTATTTTAGTGCAGAATTATCCACCCAAACTTCAATGGTTTGGGAGGAGAGCTTGGGCAGAGCCACTGACTTTGCTCTGCAGCACATCAGGCATCGCTGGTGGGGCTCACCAATAGTGGGATTGCAGGGGAGAGGACTGTGGAGCTACGCTGGGTAGTAATACTTTCAGCTCCTCCAACTAGACTATGAAAAGCATCTCCATCAGCTGACAGAGCTATTGATCACACAGGTTTAAAGCAGAGACTTTTTTTTTTTTTTTTTTTTTTTCCTCCATGGGGATGGTATTTCTAGATAGAAAAATAAAAAGATTGAAAAGATGGACCTAGAGACATAAACATAAAAGTACTTAGAGCATCTGAAGCCCAAAATGTTTTTGTGATCTATCTTCACAATGCTGTTTAAAAAATATTAATGCTACAGTCTCCAAATAACATATAGGGAATCTGAGGACAGAGAGACTAAGTCACAGGAATCTCGAACAGAATAGTAACCTAAAGTTCAGCTTCCCAAGTCCTGAATTAGTATCTTGCTTATTGCACCATCCTTACTTCAGACCAGCTTAGGGAAATCAACATTTCCTACTCTTAGAATGCTTCAGTGGTCTCTAGTACCGGCAGGATAGGCTACGCTTTGCTTTTAAACATCCACTCTAGATAAGCATTTAATTCCTTGGCTATTATACTCTGCTTTTAACTGGTAGAAATTGGCAGAAACTCCCTATCATCTCTTCTTAAGTCACTGCTTTATTTTCTATATCACTTCTGTAGATTTGCATTAAATTTTCTATCAGTCCTTGCCACTCTTGAGATTGTTTCCCTACATTTTTCTTACAGTGCATCCACCTTCATCTGCTTCCATCCACTAAGCTTATATTGAGTATTTGCTTTCTTTACAACATGGTCAGACAGCAGGTTTTCAGTCTGCAGTCTCATACACGAGTTAAAATAGTGAAAACCAATATAAACAAGGAAAAAAATGTACTTTGAATCTGAATCAATTTCCTTTGTACCTGCTCAGACACATTTGTGCTGGCATGGTCACGCTGCCGGTTAATGTCCATTTGCATACATAAAACACTTTACAAGCCAGTACATGACCTTTTTGTTTTGTTTTACTTCAAATACATCAATCAACCCACCTGCCTAAGTGACTACTTCTGCATGACTGAAGGATAAACTCAAAACAATTTCTTTTTCATCCCACTGATTACAGCAAAGCTACAATGTCTTTCTTCCTCCCCTCTTTTCTTACAGAACACAAAACATGCTACAGCTTGTTAGTGTCCCCCATGGCTGGCATCTCTGCATAATGCTTTCTGCAAGTTCAACTTATAGCAAGAAAAGGCTAAACAAATTACTTGGTCCTGAACCTCAGATTAATATTAACATGAAACCCTAACATTTCTTCATATGTCCATTAGCACTCTGGAAGCTGATGGCAAGCATCAGCACATGCCATCATTTTTATGGGTTTGTGTAATTATGTATTATTCCATTATTTTTCTAGAAATTTCCATTCTAAACCCCTATTGGGAAAGAACGGATATAATTTCCCTGTGACTTAAGAAGAATATTCTCTTCTTATTCATCATCAATCTAATCTCCAAAGGAGGAAACTACAACAAGAAACCACGCTTCCTTGAATTAGAATCTCTCTCAAAGGAAACCTTTTTCTGATTTCAAACCATGAAGTGGATTTATGTTGGAACAACTTTATTTTGGCTGGTCAGGTATAGGAACTGTATATAGTGCATGAAGAGCTAACAGTTCACATCTGGTCCGGGACTCTCCTGCAGTTATAATCAGCCTAATTCAAAAGGTGGGGGAGGAGGAATGCAATGAGTCCCCAAACAGAGCTCTCCACTGGTTTCTGTACTATTTAGCGTAATTTGTAATATACTTGTCTGTTGTTCCTACAACCTTGGACCATCAGATATAGGTTCTGAAAACAGACCTGCAACAGAGTCCTGCAGGTTTTGATTTTGTGCTTTTCAATTTCTACGTAATTCCTGTTTTCAGGTTATGGCTCCTTACTACAACATTTTTGTGTGGTATATATTATCTTCATACTATTTTGGGCCAGGGCTGATTTCTATGGAAGATATTCAGTATGCGCAGTAGCAGTGGTTTAGGTAGCCCAGAATAGCTGTACTGTACTTGGCAGGCCTACTGCCCTTTTTTCACAATTGTCATTCTCACTTGCTTTCTGGGACATGCACCTTGGCTGAACTACCCAAATTTAGATCTATACCTCAGACACAGCAAGTCCTTACAGCTTCCTTTTCACTCTTTGAGTCTTATTTGGAATATAGCCAGGGAACTAGCCCAGTGTTTATGTACCTCCACTCTATAATTATGAGAAAAACATTTACTTAGGAAAAATACTATGAGAATAGACAGTAATGGACAGCCCTTCCAACAGAATTCCACCAGGCAAGAAGGAGATCAGAGCTGGGACCTGCCCTCCACCGCAGTCATGGATACAGAGAATTACCACAATAGCTCTAGCTAATGCTAATTTTACAAAGTTGTGAAATGAAACAGCATGCATATGCCATCTGTGCGTGAAACAGCCATATATATTAACAGTTCCGAGAAAAGGTCATATAGGCACGCAGATGTGGTCCTAGGTTCGGGTTCTTTTCAGATTCTTATACAATAGGGGTGGCAGAGTTTGGAAGGATTGTTCTTTACTCTGTACAGAATATAGGATGGCATAGCACCTGTACTGATGAAAGTCTGTAGGTTTGTCAGAGCACAAATAATAATTTTCCAATGAGATAGCATCTTCATTCATGCATCATAAAATTTCTTACAAACTTTCATGAATGTAGCCTTAAAACCCATTCCACTGTGGGTACCGTGAAATTTATCCCAAAGCAATGAAACAGGAAACTGTACAAATGCCATCTGATGTACACTACCATCAGTCCACGGCAACCAACACATCTGCACTAACATGCGGGAACTAAGGATATAGCCCTGCAACTTTTAGTCTAGCCTGGACAGTAAGTCTCCCTCTGGGGCTTGAGCAGCACAAGTAGAATCTGCAAGAGTGAAATAAGACCTAGTATTCACAGTTGCTGCAATTGTGTAAGCAACTCAGGAAACTGCATTCAAACATCTTTTTATTGTCATCTGAAGGCAGAGAAACCAGACCCAGAGACTCCAGGGCACCTGCCTGGGCACTGCTCATTTACACGTGAGCAGATTTTGAAAACAAAGTGCGAGGGTGTACTTTCAAAACATCCCAACTGTTTCCCCAAATCTTCCTTTGGGCTCTCCACATTCTCAATGTTATTATCCAGTCGTCTGTCCCACACCTCTTCAGAACCAATGCTATTATTGATGTTAAACTGTGCCAGCTGATTTAGATTTCTATGACATATGGACTCCTGTCCACTAGGTACTCAGCTGCAACCACTAAACTCATTTCGCTTAGATCTCAACTCGGAATAGAATATTAGGGATAAACGGTCAGTGCTTTAATGGTCATTTCACACTTCATCATCAAGTCATCCATTCTCTGCATGTGCCACTTAAGTCTTCCATTCTGTTCCCTCAAATATATCATAGCAAAACTGAACATGACAAAACAAATGTTGAAAAAAGCAACCTTTGCTTGTTGTTGGCATTTTTTTCTCTCTCTAACTAAATGGCGAATTGTCCCATTATACTTATTTCCTGCAAAATATGCATCTCCAGGACCTTCAGTGCAGCAAAGCAAAGCACTGCTACAGTCATCTTGTGTATGGAGTGCTTCTGTTTTACATACTGACACGCATTTTAACATGAAAAAGGTCAGAGATGGAAACAGCACAGCTTGTTGCTGTGACAGCAGACATTTAACAGAAAGACTTCTGGACACACTACAGTTTAAAATAATTTAGTAAAATAATTGCCATGATTGATTTTTTAGGTCCCCGAGTTCATACCACACACTTTTGTGTGACAACTCCCTTCAGTGGTGTTTTTTCTTTTTTTTTTTTTTTTTTTTTTTTTTTCCTCCAGCAATGACAAGAAATGCATTTCAAATAAGTTCTATGTTGTTGTCAAAGTTTGATCAAATTCACAAACTCCATCATCATTTGTTGGCTAAGGACCAGCCCACAGAATTGTTGCCAATCCTTTGTCCAAACAGCTGGTAGCATCAGGCTAGCAGAAAATCATCTTGTTCAAATGAACTTTTGATAGCCTGCCCTTATGACAAGCTAAGCCTTATTGGTAAGGAATGCAGCACTTGCTTTTGTTGCAAACACAGACGTTGCTACAGCAATGGCCACATCAGGACAGCACAATACATCTGCCCCTGAAAATAATTAGTATGGTTATTATAAATGGAAGTCAGAAAGGATTATGTTTGAGGGAGAAAAGGAACTGTGAGATACCAGAGTAATAAGCAAAACTGTTGAACTTGGGGGAAGCAAGAATTCCATTACTTACAACACTGCATAGACTTGGATTCACTCATTTTAGCTACCCAATTTAGGCACAACAATACCTAAAAAACTAAACCTCACAGAGTTTATAAGCTAGACTTCCATAGTCAATGGAGAAAAGCAGGTACATCTGAAGACAGATTCAGGATGCTTGTAAACAACGATCAAGTAATCTTTGTAGAGTGATTTGGTACAATCCCAGGAGGAAGCAATCTAAAATTACTAAAGCCAATATTGGTATGGTGGCTATAACAAGTAACTGATACAAAGCTGCAAAGTAGATTTCACAACGTCAGTTCAGAAACTCAAGCCTGTTCCAAAGAGAGAAGAATTAATAGAAGGGATTAGCATATTTAGCATAAGAGTGTAACAGAGCTTCCATCCTAAAGCTGGAGAAATTTCATCCTAAAGCTGGAGAAATCGCTTCTAGTCCAGCTGGTCAAGGGGGTTCAAAGCTACACTTTTCAGAGGGGTGAGTGCACCCAGTACCATTCACATGATTTACCTGATAACTATTTAGCACAAGCAGCACAAGCTTTTAGAGAAAGGACCACAATTTGAGACAAGCCATCTTGCAGCAGAGTGCCTCCACTTGGGCCAATTAATTTACTATAAGCACACACAGTGCACAGGGGAACAACTGTTTCAGCAGAGGCTGTCAGGAGAGGCCAACCCACTTTGCCTATGACTTAGTAGTCCTTGCATTCTTGTGGTCATTAGAACACAAGGAGAAGCAGAACCTAACATTAAATTTTGCACTTTCTTGAAAAGTATTTCTAATCACAGGACTATGCACAGCACAACCAAGCATATAGACCATAGGCAGAGACTACCATTACACCACAGATGCCTTTTAGAAATGAACTAAACATGGTCCAGTTGTTTTACATAGAAGAAATCCAAGCTGATGAGGGCTCTCAGGGCCCTTAGTCTTTATTTACACATCTCTTCACTATGACTTGGAAAGCAGCTTGGTTGGGAGCAAGTTGCACATCCATACTTCTACATGGCCAGATTAACCCACTGCAATAAGCCTTGTCCTTTGTACGCATTTACCCATACTAAAAACTCACCAGTTTGGTCTGAATCACAGTTCAGATGAGCATAAGACAGTGTGAAGGAACCACACAGTGAAAAAAAAAAAAGGGTGTGGGGGGCTGGTGGTTGTTTAGAACATGGAAGAAAGTAAAGCAACATTCATTGAACATAAGCAGAGGGCTTAGGAAACTAAACACAGATCACAGCAGAGGCCTCTATTGGAAAGAAAATAAAAGGAGTTTTTTTTTTTTTCTTTTTTCTTCATTTGTTAAGTATAAGAATCCATATTTCTTCAAAATAAAATCTCTCTTTTGATCTCCATTACAGACTTGGAACAATTAAATTGAATGTTTTTCCTAAATACAACTTTCACCAAGAAGATAATTCCGTAAAAATCCTAGCAGATGTGGGGAAAGAAAAAACAACAAGAAAAAAAAACATTACAATGTCATGGTTGAAGTTTTGTTGTAACATAACTATTCATGCTGGCTTTATTATAAAAATTTATGATTAAAATTATGAAGAAGCAGGTACAAAAGTTGGAGGATTTTTCTACTCTACTTTGAATTTTAGGTGTGTTTCAAGCAGCATTTTTGCTTAAAATGCTGTTCATGTGCATCCGTGTGAAATAAAATGGTACCAAAGTATATGAAATATCACTATGGATATACCATAATTTCAGAATTGTCTGAAGGAGTGGAAGACTGAAGGAGTGGAAGACCATTTTCTAGAAAAGTTAAACAAGACAGGACATTTTCCTTTTCCCTACCCCCTACAGTGCCAAGAACCCCCTCTCTCAATCCTCATCCAGTGTTTTTAGAGGAAAAAATAAAAAAATGTATTTGTATAGTTAAAGTTGCTGTTTTAAAAACATCTATAACACTAATGAACCAGAATCATTATAGATAAAATTTTATTTCTGTTTTGAGATATATCTCAATTAAAAATCCCAGGTTCTCATGTTTTTGATGTAAGGACTTCAGAGGAGGTGAACACTGGCTTTAGAACTTGCAGACAAAACTTGTAGACTCCTGTACCCAGAGCTTGCAAATGCCAGGCTTCAAAATAACACAGAAGAGCAGTTAGTGTAGAGAGACTTTTCCTCTGACCATGAGATCATTGAATAACACAATACATCATTTTGCTTTACAAACATAAGCCTCAGTTGTGGAAAGTATTTACGTCTGTGTGTGTAAAGGAAAGTGTGAGCTAAAGTGCTTTCCTGAACAGAAAAGATTCCTTGAAGAGGGGCTACTTGAGTGTCTAGACTAATGGTGAAATTTTGTTTTATCTCCTTATACCTTGAAGTCATCTCAAATGCAGACTTGGAGTAATATTCTCTCCTTCTGAGCCACAGCCCCAGATGTCCAGATGCGATGTGATGAGGGAGAAGGGCCAGCCCTTGCCTTGACAGGAAAGCTGTATCTTTCCCCTGCTTCCTTGCTGTTGCACTGCTTTTCACTCTGTGTGGTGCATTTGTCCAAGAAATTCAAAGTGTTTCAATATTAAATAATTGTTTTTCAAACAATACACAAAAGTCAAAATATTATCGAGCATATATGTTAAGTATATATGTTGCACGATGTTCAGCTATGGCACTGGAAAATCATGCCATTCATCCATGGTCAGAGCATGTTCATATTGGGAACACAGACCTAAGACACCTGATTACCCTGTTAAAGAAGCTAGACTGCACTGTCTCTATTTTAAAGCTAAATTATAATTTATTATTTTCAATGACATAACTCAATCAATTTTTGATAGCATTTCTAGTGTAAAATATTACTGATATGAAATGCAATACTTAAATACACATTCAGCATTATACTTCGTTCCCATTCTTAGTATACTTTATTTTGACAGTTCTAAACAAATGTCAAAGTTGCCTTCAATTTCTTCCCTCCTTCTTCCCCTATTTCGTGCTGGTGCATTACTAACAGAATTAAAACTTTAAAATAGCCTTAGGCTTTCTAACCGCTTTTGAATGGTATCAGAGGCTTTTGTCTATTTCAGAATATAAGCTCAAAGATACTAATTTTGCCACATTTTTAAATAATAAACTAACAAATGTTCAGAGCTGAAATAATAAAAATAGGCTGTAAAATACAAAGAATAAAAAAGAAAGAAAAATGGATACCATATTGCAAAGGAAAAAGAGTTAGATTGTCATGAATCTGAAAGGAAATCAATAGGACAACTTTGGAGACCCATTTCAATCTGTTGTTGACATTGTTTTCTAGTAGTAATTTTCTCAAAATGTTAACAGTATTGAGTTTGCTTATTGATTCTATTATTTTTGACCTTGCATTAGTGTGGGCTAATCTTACATGCCATAAAATTTCCTTTCACAGCTAAAATTATTGTATGGCTCTAGGGGAAAGTTACAATCAGGTCACAGCCCCCTCAGGATTTTGATGAGCATATAACCGGCAATAATGAGTTATTTTGGCTTCCTATATACCTTTCTGTTGTTTACATTTTATTACAGAGTTTAGGCAGGGTCGTCATACAAGCGATCGGTATTGACTAAAATACTGAAATTATAATAAATTGAAAAGTAAACTTCAAGCAGCTAGATAGGTCTACGTCTGTAAGAGTCAATAATATAAACATATAGATAGAGAATGAGCTGGAGCCAAACTGCTTCTCGTTTGCCTGGGGATGCGGCTGCAGAGCACACGACAGCACAGCCAGCTGTTGCAACATTTATGATCCAGCAGCAGAAAGAGAGACTCCGCTCATCTTCTATGGCAGAAAGATACACAACATAACAAAGAGGATGATGAGACTATCCTCACAATATACATTTTTGTCATGTGTTCTATCACATATACCTGTGAGACCTTATTTTCGCTCCCTTGTACTGATGCATTAATTACACAGCTATTTTTACCCAAGATTCCTGTATTAAGTGTTCAGAATGGACAGTGCTAAATTAATCAGCAGCTACTACATGATTCAACAGTTTAGCACCATTACTGGTTCTTAAACATTTCTCTGAAGACGAAACCATTTGTTTCAGGGTGGATCTTCTGTGACTCCTTCAGTTAGAGGCTGAACACCTCCCCGAGATGAAATGGAAATTTCGAGCTTCAAGCCACACTGAACTACTGCCTAATGCACCACACTGGACATACATCTCCACTAAAAATATAGCATTGTGTGCAAACTGCATATGCATTTGGGGCTAAGCAGTTATTTTCATAACATCAGAAACAGTCTGACATTTTGAGTTCCTAGTAGCTACAGTGGCTGTTTAGAGAGCATCCAAACAGCCAACAGTTAGGCTTATATCAAAAGGAGATATTTGGGACTCTGAAAACTCATAAAGGTCTAGAGATAACCAGATGTTCCTGATAAAAGAACTTTAATGCTGGAGAAAAGACACCCAAAGATAGGCTAAGTGCCCTGCTCGAAGGCTGCATAGTATATATGTCCCCAGAGAAGAGAGCTGGAGGGAGATTTATTGTTTGAGGCTTTTAGCCTCAAGCTTAATTTTTGAAGGTATGTATTTCCCTAGAAACAGAATAGTTCCATTTAAAAGTCACAGGTGCCCTGAAGCTCAGCTTAGAAGATTACCTCAAGTTTCATTTAATAATAGGCTTGAAACTTGAGTCAAATTATTTATTACAATGGACAATATTTTTGTCTGTTTTCCCTTATGGTCATCTTACGTGTTAAAAGGTCTCAATAAAAATTAAAAATTATAGCAGGTTATACTGTTCTGCCAATGAACATTTTTTCTTTTAACCTTCTCTAAATCTAATATATGGTTCAAACCAAGCCTTCCATGTAATCCTAAAATAAAACAAGTAGCAGTCAATCCCAATTTATCCCAGCCTCATGTTTTGTTTTTACAATTTTGATGTCCAAATCCTGATAGCAGTAATCACTACAGGGAAACTTGCACAAAATACAGGAATTAGAACAAAACAGACTTTTACAGAATGGTTAAAAACATAGGTCTTTATACTGATAAGGTTTGGAGGATTAATCAAAAGAGCTATCACAAAGAGGCAAGCAGAGAGATTTTTTGACTATCTGGATAATTTATCGAACTCTGTAATGTTCACCCTCTCTGCATCTTGTTTAGAATATGATCTGAAAATTGTTCTGAACAGCTTACACACACACAAATCAGGTAAAGAAAGGAAGCCTTTCTGTATAAAGTTACAAATTTAAAATCTAATTTTAAAAAGTAAATAATTTTTACATGGTGATACTTTCAAAGGAAAATGAGAACTATGTCTAAAGAACACCAAACGGGGTGTGATGTCTTTTTAGAAACAGTTTTTGTTCCCTCTCCTCATTAGTAGGACCAAGCGGCCACACAGCTGTCAAACATTTGGGTTTTACTGAATCACTATTTCCCCACTGGAAGCAAAGAATAAATAATTTTATCGGAACAGTAATATTTCATAAATATTCACATAATATTTCTTTACTAAATCAGAAGTGATAAGTCTAATTTTTCCTCAAAGAAGCATTTTTCTTATTTCTATAATCACAAACATACGATAGACACTAGGGCTTTATAATTTATTTTAAACAATTTAAGAAGTCACTTTGTTAACTACAAGAAGAGAGCTAAAAGTTGTGCAGTGAAAAATCCTATTTTATTTTAAGGTCTCTATTATCTTTACAACTTCAGAAAACAGATTTCATCCAACAAGCTGAAAACGTTATATACACTACAGCATAGTACTTAATCCCACTACGAAAATACTTCAGCACGTGCTTAAATATTATCCAGGTTGTCTAATCTGTATTGTCTACTTTTGTTGTTATTACATTTTTGTGGTATTGGATAAAGTACAAAGCAAGAGAAAGCTGGAGAAGATTTAAAGAACCATGAAGCCAAAATAACTTACAATAGGGGAATTTTTTTTGACCTTAAGGGGGAAAGCATTTTCCAAGACCTGATTTGATAAACAATTGGTTTTGTTTCTATGCAGTCCAGTTAAAAGGAATTTAAGAATTCAAAACACACAGAAATGTTTACTCTATTAAAAATACATAGGCATGAGAATCTTTTGATTTTTTTTAAGAACTCTCAAATGCAGACTCAAAGATGAGACAAGCCCAAACCACTTATTTCCAAGACCAAAACTTTCCAAGTTTTCTATAGAAACTTATAGAAGCTCTACTCTACAAGAATAATCATCATATATGGGCTCCAAATATGAGATTTTGAAAGGGGAGTTGATATGGTCAGCAGTTTTCCAAGCACCATAATTCTAAGTAACAGCTGAAAAAAATTTAAGAGAAGTGGACAGATGAGTCTCATTTGAGCTATGACCATCTTATACCTCTTTAGCAGGGTGAACGGGCCTTAAAGTAGGCATAGAATATGTTCGGTAACAGCTAAAAAGTTTCCCCAAAAGCATCAGTGTAAGACAATGAAATCCAAGCTTCAAAGTCACTTCAGCGCATTTTGAAATTGTTGCAAAATTCTTTCAAAGCCATTTAAATTCAGAAGAGACTAAGGCAGCAGCGTAGGGAACAAATCTAGTGTCTTTATTTCTGTTTATTTCTGAGTATGCATGTCCAGTAAATATCTGATAAAACATCTGCTTGCTGATGGGTAAATTATAATTATTCTTAGTTTTGTACTGATACATCTGTCACTGTTCTCTAAGGACGCTGCATTTCTCAAGGTAGTAACTGTCTGTAGGTTACATTGCAATGGGCATGTGGGCACCTGGATATTCTATATGTGTGAAAGTAAAAGCATTTAATAAGCTTCTATCTTCTGACAGGGATTTTTGAGACTTTTTTGTCCATTTTTTTCCCTCTGTCTCCAGCTAGACTTAAGGATTAGCCCCATGTGGTACCAAAAAGAGACACCCCCTCCTGCAGAAGGCTTGCCACATGAGCTCTCAGTGAGCTGAGCCAATGCCCTGACTCGCACCTTGTAACCCCCTAAAACTGATGATCCAGGCTACTACAGACACCACTACTTAAGCTATTCACTCTAGGTAACTGAAAAGGTATGGATTATTCTTCTTATTATTTTTCAGGCACCGTGGGAAATTAAGATTTTTACCTCCTCTATACTGAGCAAATACTCTTCTAAGTGTACACTTGTTGAGGGATTCCACCTTGTACAACGTGGACACTTGCAGAAGAGTACTGTAGGCTGTGATTTCATGAAGGAGACCCATCCTTTTTTCCTAAGGAGACTCTAAATGATAGACTTCTCAAAACCTCATTTCAGCTTGCTTCTGCTCAGACTTTTTCTACATTCCAGTTGAGTATGTCATTTTGGATCCCAGTCAACTGCATTGAATTCTCCGAGATATAAGAAAAGCACTAATCAAACAGGTGATTTGGACTTGACTGCAAAATGTTGAAAATTTTGGTACAATACATGTTTCCACCTATGTATTCTGTGTCATCAGATGCTTACACGACTAAAAATCCCAGCCCTTGGTTTCTTTCTCTCTCTTTTTCCTAATCTCTAAAATAGAAAGAACATGGTTTTCCTTCCCTTGGAAATCAAATGAAAAAGCACACACTAAAACACACTGAGGGCTTAGGTGCTACAGTAATGGAGTTGTAGAAGTAGCAGTTCAGGACACAGAACAGAGCACAGAGCCTTTTATTGCCCATTTCTTTGCCATCATCCAAATGCTTGGTTTCTGCTGCATCTGTCTTTAAATCAGCTCTGAACTGCTCTTTTCTATTTGTTACCTCAGATTTTGCATGAATTAAACTCGCTTTATCTGCTCTATTTCAGAAAGACAGAAAAAAGAGAAAATGATGAGTGTGTTGTGGAGGAGAACTGGCACATTGAGTTCTGGCCTTAGGTTACTCCTTCTGGGATTTATGTTTCCAAAAACCCTTCTGATCTGTTTTCCCCAGTCATTTCAGATTTACAAATGAATATTAGTTGGAATAAAATTCAATTCAGTGATACCTAAGCTCTGCTACCAATTGCTTATCTGTGCTTTCTATGATACACATATACTTATTTAGACTTACACAACGCGTTAAAAAAGCATCAATCCCAGGCATCCCAGGAGCCTTTGCCATGGTATCAGTCAGTATACAATCACGCCAATGCAACACAACACACGCATGTGTTCTATAAACCTGTATAAAGGTACTAGAACTAGAGGTATCAGTCTTGGATGCCCCAGTCGTTATTCTATTCAGTTAAAGAGGTTTTTAAGTTGTGGCCCCTGAGCCTCATAGAGTAATAAGGCTTATACCTAACAGATCTGCAAAAATCTTAGGCTTATTTTCAGCAGATTTCATTTTGCGTATTGCAAGGATCTACATCCCAGCAGAAAACAGTCATCCCACAATTCTAAGTGGGTTGAGAACCATTAATAGGTTGTTAATTTTTACAGTGTGCCAATAAATAGCAGATTGAAAGTTTCATGTACCAAGAGGCCAGGGCATAAAGTCCAACGGCAGACAGTCCCATTACTGAGATCTGCCAAGGGCAGCAGTATCTCTTTGCTTGCTTTGCCTATGTTATTACTACACCAAAAGTAGTAACTTAAATATGCATGTATCAAATGTTGCTAAGGTCAAAAATGATGCTTTATTACATGCCAGGGCTCAAACAGAGCTATCAACAAGCACCAATATGATAAAATTTCAGAGAAATGCCACAAAAAATGTCTGCTGTAGGAAACACTGAGGAAGAAAGAGTCGACAAATGCAACTGGTGGTTCAGAAGTTATAGGAACAGGTAGCAAACAGCAACCACTGCACCTACTCATAAAGGTACAAACCCATGGAATGGACCTAAGGGTTAATACTCTTCACTGCTGCTTTAACCTATGAGCAAGGATGAATGCTTTTCCACCCTTTCATAATACCAGAATCACCACCTAACTTTAGTAAAACATTTTTTCTAGTAAGCTCTGGGACCAAAAAGGGAGGTATGACCAAACAAGACGGTTTGCACATCAAGTATTCCACTACTGTACTCAGGCTTGGTTTATCTGCTGAATTCCTCCAATATTCACATGCATGAGAAATTACCCAACCTGACAATTACTTGAATGCACAAACGGAGTAACTACAGATGGAGATCAGATAACCATGAATATTTTTGTACATGTATTTACATCACTGAGTTTTCAAAAAATCTGGGCATGGAAAACTGTTGCAGGTATCACAACTTTCTTTGTCTGCAGACTCAGTCTCTTCTGTTTCTGGAAATAGCTACTAATTCATTATTATCACTGACGTTTCTTGCAATTTCATGTGTTTCCCTAGCAGTGCCTGTTTCCTCAGTTTCATTATTATCAAACAGTTCTGCTGTGATAGACTGCTGATCCTCATCTTCATATTGATTAATTTCATTTTCACATGCATCATCCTGATTTTCAACATCTTCAGCACAGTATTCTTACAATGAGTCATTTGCAAGACAGATTTTCATTATTGAAGTCATCTTCAGCATAGGAATGTGCCGGACCACTTTCAGCTACAAGGTCATATTCTGCTTGGCTAGACTATTATGAAGTAGAAATGCAAATGCAAAATGGAATTCCTCAAAAACTTCCAGGGGCATAAGGAAGAAACTGAATCTGGCCCAGTGTTTGCTTCTCTCTGCATTTTGGCTGTCTCAGGGAAAAAATATGCCAATCATACTTGGGCTTGATCATTATCAATGTAATTAAAATGCAATTTATTTTTTTGGATTAATTTGTAGATTAAACAGTCATTTTATTATGTTTATCTCGGACATCTAAAATATTTAAGCATTTAACATTACCAAGTTAGCAAAATAAATCTTTAATTTAGTATAATTAGATTTGTTTAAATTAAAAAATGTATTGATATTCCAAAATAGTTTCATATTCATTTGGAACACTAAATTAGAACTTAAAATAACTTGCAGTTGTCCCCACTTTTTCAGCTCACAGGTCAGGAAATACTGTTATCTAATACAATGCATGTTCTTCTATACATACTAATCCAGACCCTTATAATTAATACTATATCATCAGTCTTTAAGCTCTTCTGGCAATGAGGGAAAGGCTTCTCTGTACTGTTTAGAGTATACAACCATAAATGCTCAGGAAGGGTTAGCAGCTGGGCACGTTCATAGGAGGAAAACCCGGGTTTGGCTGAGGAAGGCTGACTGCAGCCAGGGCACTGAGGCCAAAACCGCTGCCTGCGATGCTCCATGCACTCAGCCACCGGCTGCTGCTGCAGCCAGGGCACTGGCCGGACCTGTGTCATGAACCCGTACACGAGAACATAATGGCTCTAACAGAAAGATTATTGCTCTCTAATGCCCTTCTAAAACCTAGAAGCATGAGCTGAAGTTGCCTTCCTTTTAATGTGTGTAATTACAAATGTTATTGTAGGTCATTACGTTACTGGCTATTATATTAAAATTCACTTCTAGAGCCAAACTTCATCTTTTAAGAGGACTTGGAAAGCAGTGTAGCCAATGGAAATAAACTACGTGATACACACAAGCAATGGTTTATCTTATATTTCAAAAAAAATGCACTCTCAGGATTGGCAACAAGGAGCACTATTTCCTCCCTCCTCCCCTTTATTTTTTTTGTGAACTTTTTTTTACTGGCTGAGATTCTGACCTTCCCTGCAGCAAATTCTCAGTGCTATCTGCAGAAGGAAAGAAGGGAGAGGAGCAGCAAGGAGGCATTGTGAAAAAGTACAATTCAGATGCTGGATTTCTGGCAAAGCCACAGTAATTTACATCAAGTTTCGCCATCCCTTGGATTTCTTCAGTCTTTCTCCCTGAACTTTTTGAACTGTGCTGCACATTGCACAAGCTGCAGTGCCCCCACAGAGATGTAGCTGAGGCTTCCCCAGCACTGCACAGAACATAGGGACTGCTTTCCATATCTTGGAAATCATATTTTTCTGCTCCAACATGGTTGCTTGCCACAGAATGACACTTGTGACTTGGGCTCACTTTACGCTCAATGGCTTGACTCATAGACCTGTTGCTAAGCCCTTGGTTCCCTACCTTCTTTTTGCTCAGTTGCTTTTTCCCGCTGTGGCACGGGACCTTGAATCTGCCTTTCTGGAACTGCATACTTTCCTTCACGTTATTCCTGCAGCTTGTACCACTTTGAATTGTAATTCTGTCTTCCAACATAATCACAATCCCTCTCAGTTTGTGTCATTTGGAACTGTAACAAGCATTCTCTGGACAATCACAGATCTTTAATGAAATATTACTAGGCCTACAGAAGCCCATTTAATATGTCTTTCCAGTTCTACACTAGGCCATCAATGAGTATTTTTGAAGCGAATTTTTCAATAAAATAATATTTTCAGCTGGGCCATGCTGTTTATTGGGATGCCCTGTGAAGCCATCTCAAAATTCTGTGCTGAAGCAATGGGCACATGAGTAGGATGCCATTCGTAGAGAACAGTGACAGCTTAGTTTTGAAAGACAGTTGTTCCAAGTTCTGAGATTTTGGCAGTGATCATTAATATTCTCACCTGCTATTTTTATGTCTTCCAGATGCAACAAAATCATATAAAAAGCAAGACCTCTCAGTTTTCAGGAGTTCTTCAAGCCTTACAGAAATTAAAATCCATGGAAATCTTATTCCTGGATCCTTTTCAACACAGCCTTAACATGGATATACATGTGCACAGGTGTACTTGTGTGTTTTCTGCTAATTTCTGCTACTACACTAAGTTGTGCACATTAAAAAGTTTACAGCCAGTTTTACAATTTACTTGAAGGTTGCTACACATCTTATTTGCTCCTATAGCTAAATATGAGTTGAATGAGGTATGAGCAGCATTTTGTGCTGATAAATAAATTTGAAGATTTTCCAAAGACTTTATCTTTCTATGTGGAGGACAATGAGCTAGATTTATCTGCAGACCATACATGCGTATTAGAATCAAAATAAATTGTTTTTGCTACTCATGTTTCCTATTGCTATTTTGTACTTCTCCAGCAGGGAAAGTTTAACAGGAGGTTAAGATGAGGTAAGATATTTAAAGATGATCGTTTTTCTGTCCTGCCACTATGGACAAGCCTCTCTCCTCTATCCACAGATTCACGCTTGCACTACAGCTGCATTTCCAGGTGTGGTTGCATCTATATACTTCACATTTTGTCTGGCATTCCTTTTGCTGTCTCTTATAATGGTCAGTCCCTGATTTTAGGAGGCTCTTTTCATCTGATGGACCCTTGCTTTAAAACCCCACTCCATAAGCACTTGCATTTTTCATGAACTGGGTGCATGTGGTCTCAAGGACAGCATATTCTCTATTTCAACATTAGAAAAAAGCCTAACATCAAAAATCCTATGCTATTAGCAGATCATTTCGTTCGATCAGTTTAAAGAGCAGGACTCAAACGTAGAGCATTAACCTTGATCCTACAGCTTCTCTATGCAGCGATCACCAGACCATCAGGTTCATGTGGGAGACTGTACCTGTCTTGACTTTCCTGAGTTAACTCATGGGGAGGACAGTTTTATGAAAAACTGAGATCCCTGGAGAAGAGTGTCAGACTTTGTGCAGATGAAAAGCTGGCAATCCTGTGCACATATCCTTCTGCACATCATAAAGAGGTGACAGTTATGATAGTGTTTATTAGAGTGGAAATTTTTCATGCTCCTGTGGCATCTGATAACTGTTATATGCACTAACGAATGACTCATGAGTGGCTATCAGAAGTAAGCTGGAGCATAAAGTCAAAAATTCAAAGGCAGTTTCAGATTTGTAGGCAGCAAACACTCTTCACAGCTCTGGTGTCACACCCATTGAGCTTGGAGCATCCCAGTAAAAGACCAAATGCTGTTTGCTTCACAGTAAATCCAGGGAGATTGATTTAAAACAATAACACAGGTTCTGCCAGCTGCCTGTACTCTTCCCTCTTTCAGATACAGGCATTTCATCAACTACAAGATAATGGTCATAATGGGTCATTTGAACTAGATTTCCACCTAGCATTAATTTTGCACAAATATTTCACATCTGCAAATTATTGCTTGGATCTCATACAATAAAGGTATACACATCTAAAGAAAAGGGAAGCTGTTTTCAAATCCACTTTTTTAAAAAAAAATAAAAAAAAAATTAGTCCTGTTCAACCACAGGAGTCTCACATGGACAGGAGCAGACAAAGTATGTGACTGACTAAGCACGTACCTACCAGTCTTCCCAGTACTGTCTGAGAGACAGACCACTAGAACAGAACGTAGATTTTCATTCGGGCAACATCCTTTTATTATTGTAAGGAAGATACACTTTTGCATGCTTTCTTCCTAAATACAGGTTCACCTTGCTTTTGTAATTGTTTGATTTGCTTAGCAGCTTGGAAAGATCAGTATGGAAATTTTCAAAATTTCCACTGTAACTTGGTGTTGCGGTCACTGCTGAGGAGGTGCAGGATGCATCAGCAGCCAAGTGGCACTGACTTCACGCTGAGACAGGCTCCTGTTTAGTCAGCTGCTATCTGTACAAGCTTTACTGAACTGCCCCCATTACAGTGCTTCTATCCTCAGACAGGTGGGTCTTTGGAGAGGGGCAGTTATTATGGAATCAAGAATCCATGCATCTCATACAGTTCATAAAAGGATGCTCATAAATAGCTGTAGTTTCTTTTGTCACAGAAGTACAGGACAGCATTGTCCCCTCCCCAGAGCTGGCCATGGTCCCCTTTTCTCTGTCAAATTGATCCACCTTCAGCATGACAAACAGCAGATGAGCTTCTCTTTCTCCTTGATTTTCTCTAGGTAATATAAAATTCAGCATCCAAGGTGCTCTTTTAAAAGTAGGTTACCTCCTGATGACAATAAGAGTTCATATTTGTGCTGACAATAGTGGATGATGTTAGTACTGTGCTGCCTATATTTCAAACAAAACAAAACCCAAAACACCAAGAACAAAAGGTGTCTTTACTTCTTCACTAAAACTCCATCAGTTCGAGTCAAGGACACCTTTCACCACTTCAGTTCACAAACAAATGCTGTTAAGCTCCAACAAAATTGTGAATTGCAGAGCAAAGCACTCACTATTTTCACAAGGCCTGGAGACTTGTAGCTGGAAACAATATTTTAGAGGATGCTTTTTACTTTCTGTGTAAAATAAAAGCTTGCATTTCTACAGAAAAGATCCATTCTCTGTCCCCCCCCCCCCCCCCCCCCCCCCACGCCTCGGAGCTGTAATTCCTTCAGTACTCCCTGTAAGATCTCTAATCTTTACAGTCAAGCACAAAAGCTGCTAATATAAATATTTGCAATACTATCATATGCTGGAGAGTCTTGAGTGATGAACTGTTCTGTAATTTGCAGCCCACTAGCTGTGGGTGCTGTTTCCATTATATGGAAGGAATGTGGTAGTCTGACAGAAAGCATTAAACAATGGGAAGGTTTTACACAGTGCTAAGTACAGGGGTTTGCCACTTCAGTGCGAAATACTACAATGTATTTGTACTACTTCTAATAAGACAAGGATAAGTAAATCAGGGTCACCAAATGGACTGTTCCAGTGAGTTATGAAAGTGAGAGTAACAAACTTGAATTTACAATGCATGCCCTTTAGCTAAATCTGAGATTTGTTGCAGTTATTTTGGCCTTATTAAAGTATAATATTAACGTCCATAAGAGAAAATTTGTTATTCCAAAGACAATTCTATACCAAACAATGCTATATTTAGAGACAATAACTATCTCGCATTGCATAATCTGGCATTTGTACCACAAGGGAGTCATATGGCATTATTCACTAATGACAGGAAGGCTTCTGGCTCCTTTTCCTGGTGTAATAAATATCCCTTTAGAGCAAGCAAACTAGACGGGGTGTACCACAGAGCTGCAAGATTTTTTTTTTTTTTTTTAATTGCAAATTAGTGAAAACAGTGTTCAAGTCCTTTTCATGAGACTTATTGCAACTGGTATGGTAGGAGTTAAATTCTATCAGACTTTTAAAATCAATAACAGATCAAATACAACTACCAGATCAGTGCTGAAAATTCACCCTGAGCTTAAGCACCAAGAAGCACCTGTTTATGTCTGATGCTCTATGCAAGTCCGGCAAACTAAGACTTAGGGGATGAAGTACCCATAATAATAGAAATCATTATTACAGACTGCAAATACTATGGATTTAGGCTACGGTTGCTTTGGCTGAGATGAGATTTCACAATTATTCCATGGCTGGACTGGTCTTGGGCTAAAGCACGCCATGAATCAACAGTTCTTGGCAAAGCTAACTTAAGGTTCTTCTCTTCAGGAGGCCTTGGCAAGTGGAGCATGACTATTAGGCAACATCCTTAGAACAACAGTACTGGTTAAATAGAGGAAACTAAGCATTTAGGAAAAAGTAGATTTTAAAACGATAAGTTTTGCATACATCTATAGTGCCTAAATCCTCAGGTGAGAGAAAAAAAAAAGTCTGCCTACTTTCTTCAGACTTCCCAGGAGAAGTGCCTTCTGTTTTCTCTCTCCCTTTTGTGAGACACTTGGCCTTTTTAAAACTTGCCAGAGTAGTTCTGATTGCCTGTGTTCTTTTTCCTGTCCTAGTTAAAAGTAGTTTTGTCAGTTTGACGATTTTTCCTCATTCTCGAATAGGTTAATGTTTTGGCATTGGTCCTTTACAACTAAATGATCTGCAGTAACATGGCCTGTAACAGAACTCTTCTGCATGGGCTTCTTCTTCCTCCCTTTTTTCTTTCCCCAGACAGTCAATCCTCTCTTATGTTAAATCAATTTGACTGAAAAAAAAATGGAAAAACATACCACCACCCCCAAAAATAACCAAGTAAGCATGTGGTATTCCTGTGTTATTGCAGAACAATCTCAAATCCATCAGTGTCACTAGGAATCTGTTCTTCCAGTGGATTGATTCACAAAGGAAAAGCAATGGGTGTCTCTAGGAGGTTCCTAGCCCAAAACAGCACTGTTGGCTGCAGGTGTGTAGCTGAAGGGTGGAACACAGAACAGCAATAGAACAAGTTTTGCACAAAATCTCCAAAGCTTACAAAAATATATCTCTGAAAATCTCATTGGAACATCTAAGAAGGCTTCAGGCATCTATGAAGTTAACAGTTTGCTACCTTGAACCACATCTTTATGGTCTCTGACTTGATAATGCTCTTAATTCCTCCATTTTTGGCCTTTACCCCTCTGCCGCTTGGCTGCCAAGAACTCCTGGCAAGCTTCCTTTTCAATCTATGAAATGCTTTTGAAGGATTTGGATGGGTGTTGATGGGGTAACCTAGATTATCAGTAGCATTGACTCATTAATTCCTTTTTCCTCACAGAGTGTTATAAAGGTATCCCTTATTCAGGTGCCCTGTTAGAGTTTTTCATTTTTCTTGAAAGATGTCAAAATTAGTCTCACAGACATTGACCTAATGTTATTTGTAATGAATAAAAGAAGAAGGTTGCACCAGATAGCAATTGGACATTGTCTTCAAAAGACTTGCAAAAATGGAAAGATTTGATCCCAAATGCACTGCTTAGCAAAGTTTGTATTTAAGAACTCGGGGCTGGAAAGATAACTCATGTAGCTGCTTCTCATTAAGATATAAATGTGAAATAACACGGAATGCAGAAAATTAAAACTCCATGGTTTGTGGCATTTTGCCATTTACCTTCAAGTTTCGAAACAAAACAAAAACCCCACCAAACAGCAGAAAGTGATAAAGAAAAGAAACACAACCTAAAGACTGTGTGAAATAGTGTGGCAATGAGTAACAAAAGCCAAACAATTCAGAGCACTAATCAGTGCCCAAAGCCCTTCTCTCCTGAGAAAACATCCTCACACCACATAGCAGAGACATCCTTCAACAGAGACCAAGTCATCCTTCTCTCTGAATTTTGTGGAGTTTAAGTTAGAAAATTATATCCAGAATCCCCTCTTTGCAAAAGGACAAAAACCCTAAAAAACTGCTAGCCAGTTCTTTTTAAAGAAGTTTCTCTAACACTGTAAAAAGTATATTGCTTCCTTTTTATACAGCAGAACTGCTTTGCAACAGGTAAATACATATGTTCTTTTATATTTTTCATGCTCTGGATAACACATCAAGGCATTTTATAGACATCAGGTCAGTGCTGACACGTAACCATCGAAACCGTCAGCTGCACAGAAAGTAACAACCCATCTCAACTCTATCCAAACGTAGGAAAGGAAGACAGACTGCATCGCATCAAAAGCTCACCAGCCTTTTTAATAGAGGGAACACGATTATTTATACTGGATGTGGCCAACCCAGACAGGCTAAAACAACTAGAAATTGCACAAGAACTTTAAGTACAGGAACCAATACCCATCTGAAGTGAGACCTATTATAACATTATTTAGGCCATTCTGAGTGGATACCAAAGAAGGAAAAACTAAGTCCACAGATACATGAATGTCTGCCTTAGCTCCCCTTCCATACCAGCTGGGAGAAGTCAGGCTGACTCCAACAAACACGGGACCGGAAAATGAAGCCTGCCACAACCATTGTGCAGGGTGCTTCAGGCACAGTTTACTTCTCTCATCATTTACAACGCATATTCTGATGAAACACTACCATTGCAATCTGCTCTAAAAGCCCCAAATAAGATTCCAATTTTTTTTATGCATATTGGCAGACACATATTTTATACAAACATGATTTTCCAGTCAGGTTGTAATGCCATCTCAGAGTAAATTTTTGCAGTTAAGTTATAAACCCCTGAAAGCAGCATTTTATAATGGAAATGCTGATACAAGCTTAACCAGAGCAGCAAGAAGAGTGCCATACGCTATAAAAATAAAAGTGAATCATAAAGCAGTTAAGGTTTGATTATTATAAAATACCTGGGCTTCAAATTTTGTTTCAGACTTTTTTTTTTTTTTAATTACTTATGACCTAGAGATACTTTTTGGACAGATAGTGTCTAGGGAATTAGATCAAAGATCCTTTTTGTAACTTCAGAATACAGCACTAATATGTTCGATGGTCTCCTTCTAGCATAAAACATGAGACTTTGAAAGTTATTTGGTCTACTTGTAAATAACAGTGTGAAGTAGAGCTTGCAATTAAAGTAAAACTCCTTCTCTAAACTCCAGCCAACCAAAACTGAGATTCATAGGGGTAAAACAGAAAAAAAAAAAAGAAAAAACCTCCCAAGATTTCAAAGATGCCTGGTAGGAATATTCCTTAATTGAGCCATGCTTTAGAGCTGCATGGAATTGTTCTTATTAAAAATTAAATAAGAACAGAGGAGAAGAACATGGGAGCTTTTGAGAGATTAGAGCTTTGTAAGATTTACTTAAAAGGTTTCTATTAGACTTCAGGGGTTCTCTCACATATGAAAAACTCACCTACACAAAATAGGCTGAAAAGCTAGGGCTCCATCTATTAAAAGCCACAATCAATTGATTGGAAAAAAGACTTTTTTTTTTTTTCTTTTTCCAAAACAGTAGTACTGTTCATATTGAATCCACGTGTTTTCTTTTTTTTTGCTAAATAATCACCACATTTTTTAAACTCAGTATGTTCATTTTTAACCTACATTTCTTCTTGATTTTTCCTATTTAACTGATTGAGAACCATTTCTGTTTGTCTGGGCTTCTCGCTGCTTTCTTGCTTCCTACCTAACAGTTTGCAAGGGGCTGAGTTTCGTCAGAGAAGCGCACACAAGTTACCTTACACTGACCACATACTGTGAGCTCAGTATCCACAGGGGCTAAAGCTACTGGCTCTCTGGAGAATAAACTTCTAGAGGGTGAACAGTATGCAAAATGTGGCTTGAAGATCTTGCTGCAAATGCAGGCCCTTCTGGAATTTTATCACCTTTCTTCAGTTAAACTGCAGGTTTGCTTTGAAATCCTTAAATATGCCACCTGCTATGTTATTTTGGAATCCACCTGCAAAAAATGGAGCTTTAAGATTCATCAGATGGGGACAAAAAACATTCTCAGTTTTTTGGCTTCCATCTGTGCTAACCCTGCCTTAGCAAGTGCACCTTCTGCATCACGCCAAGCTTTGAAGTATTGGCAGACTTTGGGGATTTCACAAATGAAACACTTAATACTTCTGGGCAACCCAAGGAGCTTTGCTGATCTTTGTTCATATTACGTTTCTAGCTCATTCAAGTTGGCTCACAGACCAATTTCCCATTAGGTTTTTATCAAAATCTCAAATGACACATTACCGACCTGTTCTCCTCTCTGCAAAGCTATTGCATGTTTTAAAAGGAGCTAATCCTGACTCCCACATAACTATCAATAAGCATTGGAAGCTTTAAAAGATGTGACTGAATGTGGTTTGGGTTGATGTTATAGGTCCATTAAAAAAAAAAACAAAAAACAAAAAACAAAAACAGGAGAAAAAGGACTGCTAATTAACACAATATGTACTAATGTAAAAGCAATATGCCCCTTTAAACCAAAGCATGCAATAAGGCTTGTATCTCAATGATCAATCAGAAGAAGACTGCTCAGAAAAATAATATACTAAATAACAAAATATGTAGGTTTTTATGGGTTTCTTGGCTGCCCTACCCAGTTTGCTTCAGCAAACCCAGCAGCCTACCTGGCTGCAGACCCTCTGTGGCTCAGGAGACTTCCAGAGGCTGCAGCAGTTCTCTCTATCCCACATTGTTATTAAAATGCATTGCAAGTGAACTATTAGCGAACGCAAAAAAATTCAATTTTTTGTCACCTCCACTATGGCAGTCTGAAATCTCTGCTACAAGGGAGATTGTGAGGGTGTTAAGAGGAAAAATTGGTCAATCCAGGTTCCTCCCAGAACTGTTTTGTCAGGACAGAGGATATGGAGACTAAGTCCTGGTATTTTCAGCTCAGGAAGGATTTGCTAACTGATCTTTATAACCCCTATCCCTAAAGCACAGAAATGATTAAAAGCAAGTAAGGGGGAAGAAAAAGATGCTACTTCTGTGCCCAGTTCTTCTGGGAACCATCTTACATCTGCAGCCCATCCTTCTGGGAACAGCATTTCAGAGCTGTTGGTGTCTGAGTTTTCTAGGGACTAGAGACGAGCAAAAAACTGAAATGAATAATTTAATCTGCAGGTTTAAGATTTTTTTTTTCCTACTTATACTACTTCTATTAACACATTATGGTTTGACTTCATTGTCTTTTATTTCATTACAATGAACAAATGCTCTGAAATTTAAATGGGAAATAGAATATAGAAAATAATTAAAAGCAAAGCATAGTTAACAATAGAAAGGAACTGAAATTAAGAGCACTCAGCAAATTATAAGGGAGGTTTACAAAATATTTCAGTAAAGAGGACAGAAGACACCAAGTGGGTTACATAAACAGAGAGAAAAGACGAGGCACTGACACCACGAGCTGCAATAAGGAGCTGAGCAATACAGAGCAGCACACTTTTAAAGACCTCAGCATCAGACCGATGCTGACACGGTGGAGAGATTTTGCACAACAGCAATCAACATGTTTTGCAGGTGAGAAAGACAAAAATGAATATATGTAGGTAGATTTTCTGAGCACGTGCAAGTGTAGCTCAGGGACAGATTAAGAGTGGAAAGGTAAGATCTCTGGTACAATCATTTGTTATAGAAAGGTGTACAAATGACAGGAAAAACTGTGAGCAACCTAAAAAGTATAACTGGGAATAATGGAAAATTCAGGATTAGTATTTATATAGGAATTTGAATTAGTGTTACTGTGAAAGTTTACCAGCCCAAGAAACAGCATCACAAATGAAATAGATCTTTATACTACATCCTAACTAAAGCAGCATGTCTAACCTGCAGAACTGTGATAGAGAAACAGGGAAAGAGAAAAATAAACTACATTAACACCCCTAACAAACTTCTACTATGCACATTGACTCTTAACACCAAATATATGTTCTTCCTATGAAATACTCGTTTATTCATTTAGTATTGTATTCTTACTTTCAATGTAACTGACAATTACAATTTTTGACAAAATAAAAGATTTACTTTATGTACACTTTTTTTTTTTTTTAAAGGGAAAGGTATGTGCACTTAGAGAACACACATCTATCCTACAATTAAACTCCTTCCCTGTTTTAATATTCTGTAGTTTTCTTCATATCTATATGAATTTCATATTGCAATTGTTAGGCTTTACAGCCTGAAGTACACAAAGTCATTCTATGGGAGTCTGGTAAACCCCAAGTAAATTTGAACAAGATCTAAACATATCTGCAAACTTTATTTATTTTTGTTTTTAAATCAATAGCCTTATAAAAAATTTGATGGTTAATCATCTTATTGATTTACACATTTCTAAAGAACTTCCTAGGAGTTATTTTCTTAAATCCTTAAGATCCCTTCTAACAAACGACACACTATGACCAACACCATAACAAAGGAAATTAAGTTTTCTTACAATCCTAAAAACTTTTAAAATATTTTTAAAAGCTTAAAGGGATGTGTATATATACATACATACATATATATATATATATTGTGCAGGGCAGGCTGCCTTGTAGTCACAGAATTTTAAAATGATTTCAATGAAGAGCTCTGCTCTTCAGTATTAACTCACATAATCTACTCCAAGGCTTGCATATATCTTAGCATAGAACTAGGATAACAGGAGATATTTATAAAAGATCCACAGCTCATTTTTTCTTCCTTTAAATAGGGGGTAAAAAAGTTATCAGGAATTTACCATTGCTGGTCTGAAGAGCCACCAAAAAAAACCCAGATGTTATACAAGTGTTTATTTATTTATTTATTTTATTTTTTTTTTATTTTTAAATCTTTCATAGTTCATATTGTTAAAGAAAATTTCTTTTTGGATGTAGTATTTTACTTGAGAAACTATTTTTATGATAAATTCCATTCATGAAAATATGAACAAAGGTGAAATGGATCAGTACATATTGACATGCCAGACAGGGCCAAATATATCAGAACCTTTCTTACTCTCCCTGACTTTTTTAAATTCCTTTTTCCAGCAGTGTCAGCAAGTATGGCAGTTTTGTCAGGTGATGGTGTTAATTAATTATATTAAAATGTTGACTAACCACAAAATCCAGTCAAAGAGAATGAAAACCAGCAATGTTTTGCTGAGTTACTCAAATAGGGGACTTCTATGAACTTAACTATGGTTTAGAACATATTTATAGAAGGGGCTATGCTAATGTAAGCCTCCTCGCTCTTAACATTTTGTGCTCCCTATTTAGGGTCATCAACTGCTCAGTCAACAGTATTTAAATGTTTACTGACGTGGCATTAGCCTCATATCACTTCTACTGTAAACGTACACCAGAATAGCACACATGAAGTGAATATATCAACATTGTATAAGCGTAACAAAGACTCCAACTGCTGCTGCCATTCAGTTTGATAAAATAGTGGCCATGAATAATTAGTATTCATTTGCTCTAATTAAGGAATATAGATAATGGAAGCTGGATTTAGAATAGCGTGAAGCAGCTTTCTGGGGCTTGCCACATTCAGGTTGGGCCAAATCTAACCCAAGACTTGGGAGCTGCTTCCGTAAGGTGGACCCAAGGCTGCCAGAGCACCCTGGTCTCCAGAACAGGACCCACAAAGTGTTGTGCAAGGCATTAGAGAGGTTTCTAGCAGCAGACACAGACTGCAGCCTTGCTCAGGTCCTGCACATCTCAAGCACCAGATTCTGTGAATTATGCAGTGCTAAAGGTCGGCATAGCAGATGCACAGATGCTTTTCTTTCCGTGTTATCACACAGCAAGCTTGTATGAGTGAACAAGTCATGTGGAGCAGGTAGAGAGTTTTACAGCTCAGTTTGGTGGCTGGTGGGGTGCAGATGATCCCTGGCTAGAGCTGCAGAGAGGAGAGGGAGTTCTGCTTCCTTCTTGGTCAGTACAGTCCATAGCCACAGATGGACTTGGTCAGTGCCTTTGTTCATCTGTTTGCTTCAGATGCAAGCCACTGAGGAGCCATCACACAGACACCACTGAAAATAAATTCTAAAATCACTTGTATAGGTTCTCTTTAAGAAAGGCTAACTATAAGTGCCAAATTACTGACAGACGCTACTGCTCTAAAGCAAACATTTATTCAGAGACCTGTGCTCCCTCTGGGTCTTACCAGACTCAACTCACCAGGCTTTTCATCCTGAAGCACTGTGATGGTTTCCCTTCCTCCTCTGTTTAATTACTGCTTCTGACAAAACTGTGGCCATCTCCACGTTCAACCTGCAGGTTGAGCCCAGCAAATTCACACCACCGCTGCATCCTGACTAGCTGCACTCAGGCAGCAACTATTGGCAGCTACACAGAAGGAAATTTTCAGCTGAGATGCACATATACCTGTCCAAATACAACCCCTCCATCCTCTCTGGGGGTTAAGTAATGATGCTTGATTTTTGATTTCTTGAACCACTGGAGGAACACACATAGGCATCCACCTCAACCAAGAAGCAGTTACTGCTGGCTCCTTTTACCTGCCTGCTGAGACTAGGTGCATCCTGCAGCACTTGGCTAAACTCCATCGTGTTTAAGCTTTTCACTGCAGGCACTGGTGGAGCAGCACTTTGATTTTTAGCTGCACGAAGGTAGCTAGTAACTGTGCTTATCATTGCTGATATGAGCTCAAATATTAAAAGTTTATATCAGCTGTGGAAGATTTTGCAAAGCAAAAACTTTCATACATTTGCAGTTTAAGATCAGAGTACGCAAAAGTAGCCATATGACCTGCGTATCTAAACTGAGTTTCACAAGTTTACATCATTGACTTTAGTATCAATAGTTCTGGACATAATGTATCCCATTGACAACTGGAGTTCTGCTGGGAATAACTGGCTAGCAAAGCACGTCATACCTATTATTTTATAGATTTTATTTTTCTATCCTTTGAAAATTGCAAAATCATTGGCACTTAAAAAAAATTCCCCTAGATTCCCCTTAAATGTTGCCTCTTTGCTAATTCCTCTATATTCTCAGTAATTAAAAGAGAACTATTATGCTTGTTAGAAAGGCTGAATGTAGAGTGCAACCAAACGTTCCACCTGTAAGCTTTACAATGGTAAATTTAAATTAAACGAACTCCACAAAATTAATAAAGCTTACCCCCAAATCCTACTTTTTTGTTCCCCTCTATACCTTCTGGGAAGAGGCCAAATTACATACTAAGCACTTCTAAAGGGCTTAATAACACAATCAGATTTGATGTGGAAATGGTTATAGATTCTGCTCGACAGTAGTGTTAGTTGGCTGAGCTATAAAATATCTATATCTCTGTATCAATGATAGATGACCCAGTATAATAAAAGATCTTGACTTGCGTGTATGTTAACAATTAATGGGATGTATAATGTATCACATACTGTGTGTGGAAGGTAATAAAGAGGTGTAAATGAGAATTACACTGGTTAATTGGTGTCATTAATGGTTCTTTTGTTCTGCTAGAAAAGCAGTATCTTACTCTGAAGACGATATTGTAAGGCTGACTGCAGACTTCAAGTCAAGAGTTGAGATGAGTTAAGAATGTCAGTTCAGTTATGAAATTGCTTCTACAGGGATGTTTCCTGACATGAAACCTGCTTAAACCCAGATTCAGTCCTGCCTATCAAACAGGCCCCTTTCCATCTCTCATGATTGCCCTCAGACCTCAACCTCGCTTTGCAAAGCAGCCCACTGCATGGCTCCCTCTCGTACAGATCAGAGACAGATGCTCTCAATGTTTTCCAGAAAGTCATTGTCCTGTTTTTTTTTTTTTTTTTTTTTTTTAATTTGTTTTTTATTTATTTTTTTTAATTGTTTTTCTTTTCCAAATAAACTGTCATCTTCTGACCCTCTCTGCCTATCCTCTCTATCCATGAAGCACAAACAGCAAGTCACTGAGGTGTTACCTCTGTGATAACCAATTTTCCCCATCTTTTTTTTTTTTTTTTTTTTTATAATAAAAAATGTGACCCTCTAGAAAAGTATTTTGAATTTCAAAGAGCTTTAAGTCACTGGACACACAGAGAAAAGAAAATCTTGACTAAGAGTTATCGATTATCCTCCTTCCATGAACTTAGCTGGAAACAAGAACACAGCACAGAAGAAACACTATTGTAAGGAATAAAGATGAAGAGAAAGAAAACAACTTTCCAAGATCAGGGCAGAAACTAGGTGCGGAGATAAGAATTGTGTCTGCTGTTATAGCAATGTTTCTTTTTGTGATTTGGAAGACCAGCTTTACAGCAGTTGGTAAATTAAATTCTACAATCATCAGCTGGCTAGAACTTGCGTAATTCTTTTTGTACAGGGCTCTGAACATTTTATGAAAGATTGCTATAATTCCAGCTATTCTGATACACAAGTAGAGGAGTTAAATACTTTCTCCCTGTTCAGAGAGGGAGCTGGTACCTGGGAGTGAAAGCCAGGTTTCCAAACTCCACTCTATCCACAAGAATATGCTGATACACCTCTACGAGAGGAAAGAAAGCATGTGAAAATGCAAAGCACTGCAAAGCCTCTGTCACTTCTATACAAATGTACCAGTCAGTGGCTCTTACTCGACAGCTTGGGAAAAGAGCCAGCAAACATACATCATTTTAAAGGTGAAACCTACTAACCACACCAAAAAATATTTAGCAATTATAATAAAAGATACCTTTTTAACGAGTGACTTTTTAATCAGCTCTACAGTGCTGTAAATCAAACCGTGCAGGATGTTTTCCAAAAGACTAAGTGCTAAGCCCCTGAATTTAAATGGTCTGACAAACGATGGGCCATATACTGCCCACTGACACATCAGGAGCTCTGTAGTGGATTTAAGGCAATGCAGAACTCTATAAAATCACTGTATCATATTCAGAGTTTTGATTTTTACATCCTTCTTCAGTATTTGTGTGTTAATTTAGTGCTTGTGGAAGATGCCAGGCATAGTGAGGTACTTTCAAGCCAAAGCATGGGCTCAGCAAGTAATGTAAACCTCCAGATAGGCTTCTAAACTTGGCTTTCAGTGCTAAACATTGTGATCAAGTAGAGAGGTATATCTATACAGGCAGGCTTTGACTGATGCAGAATCAATCATCCTATGCTTCTGGTTTGGTGGCCATGAGTGCACCCCTTCAGAAAGTGCGCTGAGATGTTTCCTTAAGTCTGCCCCTACCTGCATCTCTAGATACAGCTAGAGCTGTGCTCAGTTTAAGTCTTTTGACTTTGCTGTACTGACAGCTGTGAAAGACAAGTGTGAAGGTCAAATACACAAGATCTTGACTGAAAGCTTTATGCCTAATCTTAAAGTCTCCAAGCCTAACAAGATTTTTCCAAGATATATGTCCTAAACAGTGACAGACCATACAACAATCTTTTCAAGTATACCATCATTTGCACTGTGTCTGAGGCCAAAACCAGGATCACCACCCCAGGGTGGCAGCTGCTTGCTGAATATCTAGGCAATGAAAGACAACATTTACCCACAGGAAGAAGGCCCAGATTTTTCAAAGCTGTTTAGTCATTGCTCTGACCACTGCTGCTAAATCTAAGTTACCTGGATTGTTAGTTTACCTTCTGAAAAGTGACCTGGGCACACTGGAAAGTTGACTTCAAACATCATTTTTAGGAAATTAATTGAATAAGAAACCATTACAGAGATGAAAACAAACTTCAGTAAATCTAGCTTAACTCACTTCTATAGAAAGTTGTTGCTGGAATGGGATGCCTAAAAAATAACAATCATTTTCAGCAGCTCCCTTTAGCGCTCTGACCAACGCCCTATTTTGCTTATACATGAAACCAGCCTTGAACCCCAAATAAGTATAATCTCACATCTCAATGGAGAGCATTAACTTTTTCACATTCTCACACTACGGAAATCTGTGGGTTTTAAAATTTTCAGAGCAGTTTGAGTACATCGTTTCTCTTGAACAAATTTGCATAACTAAAAGCAAACAGGCAATATAAAAATGCATTTGTGTGATCATCATTTTAAGGGGTTGACTAAAACCTTTTTAGGGAGACAATTAGAAATGCAGAGGGAGTGTGGCTGATTTATGTGTGTGACAGATTCACTAACTACTCTGTCTTGGTATATTCTGAGCTCTCCATTCCCATCATTGATGGTAAACACTCCCATTAAATATTTCTCTTTTGACCTGCGTACTTATATTTCATTAGCATACATTACACATGGGCCAATATCAGAGCAACTTATCCAAACTCAAGATATGTGGGTGCAGTTAGTTTTGTGTGCAAAGTTGCACCAAAAAATGGAAGATAGCTATAGAATACAACTGCATTCTGGGTAGTTTAAGGACAGTATTTCTAAACAATTCTAAGATTATTTAATCTTAAACTGTTTACTGTTTTTTTGCATATGCTAATAATTGGATGATATGATGAAAAAGAAAGAACAGCAAGCTATTTAACTGTTTAGAAACCATAACAGCAAAGGAATTTAAGTACACACATTTGGCACATCGTGTGCTTTCCCCTCTAATGGTCTTTCACTGCAGCTTTCCTTCCTAGTTTAAATGCTTTCAACAAGCAACATCATTTTTCTTAGTTATCTCTCCTGGAAACATCCTCTTCAGATAAATCTACAAGCAACTGACTGTATGTTTATTAGTTATTTGGTCCTTTTTCAATTTTTCAAGTAACTCTGATTTCTCACCCATAATTACTGCAGTCATCCAAATGAAGACATTTCCTCGACACCCAGTAATGCAATTTACTAATTTAACACCTGCTTTTGAGAGTAGGCTTTACCTAAAATCCATGAACACATTCATCAGCTGTTCTGAATGTGCACTGCCTTCTTGAGGGGCACTGCCAGTGCAGAGGTCTTGCGAACTTGCTGTTCTCTTTGTAACAACGTGGAGTAAGTAACAACAGGGTACTTGCTAGAGCTACGACATTTTACTAACTTGGCAAAGACCATGCTGCTAAGGCAGGATATGGTCTTCACCATCAGAGACTTCTAATCTAGGGCTCACCTTGCAATGCTGTCTTAGAGAGAATGGTGGAAAGTGAAATATCAATGACATAGTAGTCTGTAATATAAGCCAGACCCTATTCTGACTCCTGTTTAGGAATTACATTGTACATCTCATAAGAAGGAAAAGTATTTTGATTTAAAGTAACAACCTCATCATGCTTATGTCCAAGTTCTCACATCGGCTGCAGAAAAATCTAGCTCACACAGTACAGTATACACATCTACCTCACAAACAGAAAGGAGCGAGCACTTACGCCTACATTCTTGCCCACTCTATTGAGGCAGCAGTCCAATTTCAGGAGAGGTTTTGGATCCAGAATTTCAAATGGATTTGATCCCATAAAAGTTCATGTATACTGCTGTGAACATTATGCTTTCCACAGTGGTTAATAATATCTGAAGGATCTAATAGAAAAATGCATCTTATTTTAAATAAAGATATCAGTCAACAATACGCATAAATACTAACCCTTCCCTTTTTATTCCCCCCCCCCCCCCCCCCTTTTTTTTTTCTCTCTCATATAACTCCTGCAAAGAGACAAGCCCACACAGAGCTTTACGTTTACAGGGTTTTATAAACTTTAATGGGACTTCTGATGGGCAGAAGGGCAGTCACTGCAGGACAGCAGCACTGCTCACTGCAGCTGCTTGCACACGTCCCCAGCAGCCCATCTCACTTTTTGCCTGGGCTCCGAGAATAGTCACCTCTGACACTGCCAAAGGTAAACCACATTCAGAGGACAAGAATAACAATTGTAACATTCAGTATGTCACTAGAGTCCATTATCCTTTTATTATTCCTAGTTAGCCTGTCAGGCAACATTTGCTACATACAATAGTGAAAAAGCACGGCACCCAGTGAATAACCAGAGACTAATCCTGACCAACCTCCATTTGCTATTTCACCCTGATTCTTACAGGATGAGTTTCTAACAGAAGGGGCAAAAGGATATTTTGATATTCTTTCATCCTTCCTTGTGGTTAGGTTTTCTATCCTGCAATCCTATTATTGACAATCCAGATAAAAGCAAATTTGTACTCCTGGTTCAAGGATATGGCCCAGGACAGCTCGCTCCAGGCTGTCACCCTGCATCTGCTGCAATTCTTTCACAGAGTTTTAGATTTGGCACAGGGATTTTGATTTTAGTTGCTATACTCTGATCTCAATCCAGATTAGGTTTAAAGTTAATGATCAACAACGAACCAAGTTTACTTCATATTATAAATCTCACTCAGTGTGCAGCAGCTCTTAAGGAAAATAGGCTTTTATAGAAGATTTTTTTTTTTTTTTTTTTTTTTTTTTTTTACCCTATAAACTCCTCATCTTAAGACAAGACCATTCCAAAATTCCAATTCCATTTAGTTGTCATTGACTCCTTCACAGAGCTCAGTGCTGAAAAGTACACATCACGCTGCCTCAGAAACCAGGGAAAGACTTGAAAGTAAAGCTGCAAGGCATACAGAAGAGGCTCACAGATGATAGGTGTATTACAATATATTTTGTTCTCTGTATGAAACAATATTCCACTAATATTGATAAGAATTAGATATGCACATCTAGAGGCAGAAGCACACATTTGTTTGCCTATAAATCATTTTTTAAGTTCAGGAAATAAACGTGTCAGTATTGTTTTCACAGACATCTTATATTCAGGTGACATCATGAAGACCAGAGTGCTCTGACTGGAAAATAATTTCTGTTTCAGGCACATCATTTCTTTGAAGCGAAGAACGTGAAAGTTTATAATGCTCACCCAGAAATGAGTAATAATTTATTACTTATAGAGATGTCTGTGCTCTGAAGTGTATAGGACATGGGATGAAATTCAGGACCTATTCAAGTTAAAAACAAAACTGCTGCACTTTAAAAGGGTGGTAGCCTCTATAGTTTAGAGTCTAAAAGCAGATACTGGACTCTGAAATGTTTAATTGAAACTTTAGAGAAGAATCAGACTGTATCAGGGTAGAAGCCTTTCTCTGATTTTAGGAATCACTTGACCGGGTTGAAGCAATGTGTTGCAGTACAATGCACCTCCAGAAACATCAGCAAGTAATATTTCTTTAAACAATTAATGAGAAATATTTAAAAAGCCACAACAAAAACAAACAAACAACAATTAAATTCACATGGACATGGGACAAACAACAAAAATAAAAGTAACACAAAGTAAACCAATTTGTTTCTAAGGGAATCAGAAATCAGGTTCTCATCTACAGGCACTCATGACAAAAAAAAAAAAAAAAGCACACTGACAGTGCCCTTTTAAGTGTACAAGCTTTCTATACTGAAGAATATAGTCTGGTTGAAATTAGTATAAATCTCACAGTGTATTAAAGCATCAGAAGATGAGGGTAGCTATGGTAATTCTAGCACTTTATTAAACACCAGACAAATTGAAGAGTACATTTCCTGCTTTTTGAAAGACATGAATGATATCTTCTGATTGGGGAATGCTAAGGGCAAAGGAAGCTGGCTGAAAAGGCTTAAAAACAGTACTGCAGTACATTTATCAGGACATTTAGTGTGGCTTTTCATGGGAAAATGGTGGAAGGAGAAGGGGGAGTGATTTTTATTGCTAAAATTAATTTTATTGCAGTGCTAACTAACCCTCTTCCCCCCTGGAATCATACACAAATAAAGAAAAATGACAGGGAATGCTCTTTCTTTTGTGCTTTTTCAGTACTTGCTTGTGTTTTCAACAGCACAGGGCTAGACCTGAACTGTGCACTGCACCAGTCTTCTGCCAACAAACTACAGCACGGAAAACAGATATACAAAGAATGAACAATCTGATTAAGAAAAGTACATTTATATTTTGACTGGGTTTTATTTTTAACATAAAACATCTTGAAAAAGTTTTATGATTTAGCATTTATGAATGACTAGATTTTAAGAGAATTGTAATATTTTTTTAGGGTATTTCAGCTCTATGAGTTATTTCTTGTAGATTCAGATAATGACATTATAAATCTTTCTGCGGAGGCAATTACTAAGGCAGAAATGGCCTATTCCCCATTGGCTTTTAGGCTCAGCTTACTGACATATTACAAGCAGGCTTACCATGGTCATTAAAAACTGATCTGGGATTTATTGTACCTCTTTAAACTCTCAGTACTTTGAAAAGTATTGAACAGAAAGGAATACAAGGTGAAGTTACAAAGAGATTCAACGAAGCAATCAGGGGAAAAATAGGCTTAATTTATCCCAGTAAGGCCCACCAGAAGCGCCACAAAAATATTTGAAATTGAGCTTTGAGTCCTTAATAGAGATCACTCACAATAGCTATTAATCATATCAAATGGATACACTTCTAAACAGAGGGTTTGGGAACATAAAGGACATCAACATGAGATTACAGGGCAGAAAACAAAGCCAAGATTTTGACTGCCAATAATGACAAAATAGCTGCCCAATGCAGTACACAAGAATGAAAAAATTCAGCTGCAGCAACTTTTGTTGCCTAGATCCCAGTCACCTGCAGTGCAAGCAGGAATTTTATCTATACCTTATGTTAACATCGGACCTCAGATCATCACACCGTGCTCGCATTTCAGGGCAATCTCTGGTGGCCAGCAGCAGGGCAGGCATTTAAACAAATGCCTGAGAGCACAAATGCGCCATCATCTTGTGCAAAGGGATCTAAACGAAGGCCAGAATGTGAGAAACACTAACAATCACTGGATTTGACCAGGACTGGCGTGCTCATTAACAGTCAAAGGTCAGTGATAAAATTTGTTTCATCATCTGTCAGTTAACCTTCAGTTCCAGGTTGCCAAAGACAGAAGCTGCATCTTCAGAACTGCTGCAGCCCCAAACCGCTTACAGACCTCCTTCATCTGGGACATACCCAAGAGGCTTGGAGCACTTGGGAGATTGTCTGGTGCAGTGCATACTTCTAATTTCTTGGAGCTTTTGTCCCAGGTTTAAAGATGCCTTTGCAGGAATGAATTGCTGCTTGGGGAGTGGGGGGGGAGGTACTTCGTGGCTCTTTTATTCTCTTATGGTCATCACTGAGAATCCCATTTGTTTTAGGAGAAAAAAACACTGGGGATGACTGGTGTCTCAGTGTGCTATATGGCTTTACAAAATAAAACCATTATTTGTATGTTGCTGTAAGGAGATGATCAAGCCCTCAGTTCCATCAACAATTCTGTTACCAGACCACAACTGCCTGAAAAATGTCTTTTTTTTTTTTTTTTTTTTGAGAGAGATTCATTTTTGGTTTTAATTCTCAAAAAATAAGTGTTAATTTAGATATCTTTCTAGAAAACTATAAGTGGACGTCAGATTTTCAATAGCAAAAGGTTTGGTACATTTTGAAAACCATACTACAGATATATGAAGGCTGTTGATCTGGCTTGTAAGTCAGAATGTTGTACAATACGTTAGGTTGGTCAACATTCATTTTAAATAATGTTTTAATATATTAATTTCAAGCCTGAAACCAACTTATTACAGGTAGTCTAAAAACACAGCCTTCTCGTTAAGTTTGCATTTTCCAGAGAGATTTGTCACTCTAAAATTCTCTTTACTTTTCACCAGGAATAAACTGAACTGTATTTGAAAATAATGGCTTTAATTATAATTGGCATATCTGAGCCTACAGCTAGTGCCAGTCACTTTAGTAAGTGACATTACTTACGACACTGGCAAGATCAGAGTCTTTTATCACTTTTTTTTTTTTTTTTTAATTATTAATAGTAGACCAATTTCCAACCTTCTCTAATATCTGATTATCTCTGGATAACTAGAGATGGGTAAAGATAGAGGCTAACATCCAGAACTACCCCCCCACAAGTAATCCCTAAAAATCCACGTTATTCAGAGTACAGTCTTCTCAAGATGAACAGAAATTAAAAGATTTACATCCACTTTGACCAAAGTGGCTGTCATATGATTTCTGTATATAAATCAGGGATGAGAAACCCACACACCAGAACTAGGCACAGCCCATGACCTTAACTCATATTTTTGGCGCATGTTAGCATAAAAACCACCAAAAGTGCCTGACAGAGCTATTCATCACTGTTAAACTTATCAAGAAATATTTGCTAGAAGTGGCATAGTACCACACCAGAGCCCAAAGGGTGAGAGATAAAGGTTAGCTAGAGAAAGGAGGTGGCTAGTTGAGGCTGGGTAGCTCTGCGCTTGATGCAACACCTAAAGGATGGTCAGATGAGGGGTATAGCATTGCATTATTCTGTCCCTTCTCTTCCTCCTCATGTATTTGCTCTGCTAGGCAGCCCAGCTTAGGCTCGTGTTCAGTGCAGAACTAGCAAAACTAATAGTTAATCGTTAAGAATAGAAACAATGTTTGTTTGTTCTTAGCTAAGTAAACTCACAGCTTCCACTACTGGCAAGTGGAGGCAGGTAGACCTGACTGCAGAGTACGGCGCCATACATGTAGGATCTGCCTCCACATATGCAGAATTTGTCTAAAATACCATTTCCATTAAGACAAAGCTTATTCTGACTCGCTCTTCCTTCTTGGAATGTACACAGCATTGATTTACACTTTAGTAGTAATAACTTCAGCTATTAGAGTGCTCTTAGTATCCTTTTTAAATTGGCTTCAAGCATTTGGGGAGTCATTGTCAGGCCATCTAGAATGTAGATAAAGGGATCCTATGGCAGAGTAATATTCTGTATAAACTCCAGTCGAGGGACGATGATATATTTCCCATAACTCTTGCATTGCGTGCATTCCGATAACATGTGGACAAAGTGTTCCAGAATATATATTACATCACCAGCCCCCTTATCATTATTCAGAAACATCAACAGAGTGAATCCTGCTCAGAGTCCAGGAGATCTGCAATGTAATTTTGCTTTTAGAGAAGACCTTAATCACCCAATGATTATTTTGACTGTTAGTACCAATGTTATCTCAGGCATAGCTTGACATTTGAGTGTTTGCATCTGAATCCCTGAGTTCTTTCTTTCAAGCATCCTTAGCTAGGTAACATTATGTTGAAGAATTATTTTTAATGTATTTTCCATAAAAAAAATCTAGAAGCATCAACTATACTATATCAGCTGAGTCACTACTTTAAGACAGACTTTACTGACATGCCCAATTCCTGATATTCCAGAAATGAGTGAATAGCCTTCTAACACGCTTAATTCTGTAAGCAAAACCGTGTAAGAATTAACCTTTTCATATCTGTCGAAATTCTCTGGTTAATTTCAAAATTGACTTAAATTTAATGGTGTAACATTAGCTGCAAAATACAAGACCCAACTCCATTATTTATCTTTTTAATTCTAGAGGGGCTAAAATTCTGTCTTGTTTTCTTTAGCTCCTAATGAATATCATAAGGATTTCTTCTTAATTTCAGGGAATCATTTTGCACGTTATACAAGATTATTTCATGCAAATAGCTGAAGCTTGTCAGACTAGTAGAAAGAAAAAGGATAGGCCATTGAAGATGTAAACTTAAGAATGCTAATTTGTATTTTTATGTGATAAACCTAAGGAAAACTATCAAAGATAAATAAGATGAAGTTTTGTGAATGTTGATTGCTCGATATAAAATGTGTTCTTATTTTTTTTCCCCCTCTTGGGCAGACAATTATACAGAGACAAAATAATAGCAGACAAAATTTTAAGAAAGATAGAAGTCAAGAGTAACATAATGATACTGTAGGAAAAATTTGTGCCTGTAAATATATTACAAGAATGAGGTTGAGAGACTACTGCTACTAGCAACAAGGAAATATACAAATGTACACACCTGCATTTTACCTTTGCATATGCATTTTTAATTTTTCCTAATCATTTTTACCTATTTCCCAAATATTTCACCATGAGATGTCCTACCTGACAGCTGAGTTAGAAGTGTAGCTGCTGCGCATGCAGACAGAAGTGACTTCTGTGGCAACACAGATTCATTGACAGTGTCCAAAGCTTTGGCTCTTCTCTGCTTACAACACATGGTGAACCTACAGGAACAAGAAATAGTGCTGCTCAGAGCTCAATACAAGTAACACCTCTGCCAGCCCTGCTCACACAGAACCAATTTGTGGAGTATATTGTCAGAAGGGATGAAAGAAAGTCCCTCCAAACATGAACAACACCTTTATGTCGTTAGGTGGATTGCAACACGCAAGTCAGAAGAGTTAATTGGGCAGTTTCAGAAGTAAAATCTAGAAGATAGACTCCCTCAAGACAAATCAGAGAAAGAAAGTAGAGAAAGAAAGAATCGTAATTTATGTAGTCTTTTACTTTGTCTACAAGCATGAAAGCCAGCAATACATTGTACTATGGTAAGGAGTTTTGTTCCAAAGAAAAATCCTTTTTGGTTTGGAGAAATACAATTGTTATAGAATTTGTCAGAACATCCCTGAAGGACATATGTAATCTCAAGAATATCCCTAACATGAATAAGGTAGTTTCATAAACAACCATGTGCCTGCCCACCTAGCTGGGGGCAGCACTGAGAGGGAAAGGCATGTTTTTGAGACACAATGAGACTAAGATATTCCACTGCCTTCCTTCAAAGTCATTATGATAAAAGGCAGTCAGCTGATAAAAGTTTAACTTGAAAAATTTCCACAATAGTTTGATAGCGCATACATGCAAACATTTCCACAACTGTGAAAAATAATGAATAATTTGGGGCTTAGGAAGTTTATTTTGGAATACTTATCAAAGTAGACCTTGTTTTCTCAGAAGCGCACATGGAATAGAGTGAACTGAAGCTTCTGTAAGGTTCTTATTGTAAACCATATAATCTTGCTGATCTTGATGTCATACCAAGAGTTCAGGTACTTAAGGAGACTCAACGATTCCTGCTAATCTAATCTCTGGGGCATGTTACAACTTTCAAGTGTCAACTGATACCTTCTGCAAGCGAACTAGATGACCTCTAGAAGTCCATTCCAAACTAAATTACTCTATGATTCCACAAGCATTTTGAATCATTATTTTCTGTGCTGTATCACTAGTGTTGAGAATGCTGTTTAGCATGCTTAAAAATGAACCATGCAGCAACCAAGATGTAGTTAGGAGAATGCAATTTAAAACCCATTTTCTTCACAGATAATGCAATATGTGGTCTTCCCAGGAGTAACTCTCATGACCTATTCCAGTCACAATCCTTATTTATAGGTGGTGATGGAATGAATGAAACCTGCTGCTCCATAGTGAGAAATTTTTGTGATGCAATAACTGAAGCAACCATTGCAGAAAATTAGGTCCCTGTATGATTGTGCATGAAAACAACTTAAGGATTCTCTCTGTATTGATTTACAGTAGAGAAATATTTCTCCCTGCAACACAGAAGGCCCAAATTGAATCTCTGATGGAGCAGCTGTAATTTTAAAAGAGCACCATATGTCACCCCACTACATGACAAGAGGTAAGGTGGGGAAAGGAGCAACTCTTCAGAACATGCCCTTTTCCTGCTGATTGGCACAAGAGCTCCTGAATGAAATTCACATTCTTCCAACCCTCATACCTGACTCCAATGACAGTTTAAACTATAAACTCAGGGGAAATAACAGAAACAGCACATTGTGAATAAAGATGCTCAACCTCCAGCAGAAAGTGTTTTGGGGTCTTCTAAAGGTAGTGGTTGTAGATAGATCAGTGTTTAACTGTCACAGGTGTAATGATCCTCCCTACAATACCAAACTAGAAAGATCAGGGGCACAAATTTTTTCATGAAAAAAAGAAAGAGTTCCCCTCCAAAGCTAATGAGATTCTAGGTTTCCTGGCAAGGTTTGAAGTTCATAAGGAAATCCAAGGTACAAACTGAGACACAAATGACAATCACAAAAAGAAAATCACACCATGACTAATTTAGCAAAAGGAAGTCCAAGTCGGATTGCTCCAATTTTTCAACTTACTTTATCTTCAAAAGAGAAGGAAGCCACTGGCAGATGTCCTCAGGATGTCCCATGTGTTTAATCATAGACTGTTTTGGATTGGAGGGGACTTTAAAGATCACCTGGTTCCAGCTACCCTGCCATGAGCAGGGACACCTTTCAGTTGACCAGATTGCTCAAAGCCCCATCCAGCCTGGCCTTGAACACTTCCAGGGATGGGCATCCATAGCTTCTCACTATCTAATCCCACATTATTTAAAGGGCTAAAGCTCAGAAGTATTAATACTTTTTCTTGAGAAATATTGAAGAATGGAATACCAAATCATGGAACAAAAAGGAATGGGGAAAAAAGAATTTGCTAGGATATTTTTAAAAAGTTAATTTCTTGTAAAATTCTGGAACAGCACTGAAAGAATTATCTGCATTTTATGAAGGTAACAAGACAATGAGTTTGACAGTTTATTCTGAAGACTGTCTGTTGGACGTTAAACTAATTTATTTTTCTTCTACAGGGAGGGAGATCTTGTGGACAAAAAACAACTGATATCATCAACTTTTAAAGAAATTTCTGATTGCTATTGTACATCCTTGTGCTTAAGCTAAAGAAACATGGTTTGGTTAAAACAATGGTAGGGTGAGTACAAAAACAATTTTAAAAGTGTACTCAAAGTATTTATCGAAAGGTCACTGTCAGAATGGAAAACTATACCAACAGAGGGGTCTGGGGTTTGTACCATTCAGTATTTTTAATAGTGACCTCATCGATGCTTATTGCATCTGCAGGCAGAACCAAGTTGCAAGTACATTAGAAGACAAGATTAGAATTGAAAATGATTACAACAAATCAGAGAAGTAGTCTGAAAAATAGGATGCTATTCAACAGGGACTGGTGCATCAAATTTTATGCAGGCAATCAACAATACTTGATGAGGGAATAGCTAAGTAACAACTCTATAGAATTCAGGGCTATATATTATATATTGTACTATATCCATCTAATATAATGGATGACAAATAACTTCTATCAAAGTTGGATCTCACATGTGAAAGGTGCAAGAAGCAAACCAGAACTCACATGCAAATACTACAAGATTCTTAAAACAACCTTTCATATTCTGCTTAAAATACTTTCTAGATGAAGGCATTCAGTGTTTATTTTCAGAGGTGCAATGCTACTGGTGAAATAGCTCTACTACCGAAAGTGTTGGTTTCAAATTGCTGGTGTGAAGTGTTGTTAGCAAGAATGTTAGCTGACTATGTCCAGAATATTGTTTACTCTAGAAAGAGGATGACAATCAGATTTTGATTCACTTGAACAATAGTTTTGTGAGTATAAATTGTCTGATATTTCATTAAGCCAGTAAGCACAGAAAGAGATAGGCAAACACCCTTTAAACTGGTTATAAACAAAGGAATTCAAGGTAAAAATTGGTTAACGTTAGCATGGAATCAGATTCTTCACTCATCTATAACAATACTCAAGATATTCTTCTCTTTGCACATCTCAGACATCTAACATTCTATTTAGATACTGGTAGTATGGTCTGATTGAAATGAGAACAGAATTCAATGTTAACAGCATACTGTTACTAGGAAAAGAAACCACCCCTTATATTGTGGTCATTATCTCAATAATAGAGAATCACAGAATGCTCAAGTTGGAAAAAGCTCATCTAGCTCCAGATAGGTAGCTTAAAGCTCATCTAGTTCCAACCCCTGCCATGGACAGGAACACCTCCTACTAGATCAGGTTGCCCAGGGCCTCATCCAACCTGGCCTTGAACACCTCCAGTGATGGGGGCATCCGCAGCTTCTCTGAGAAAACTGTTCCAGTGCCTCACAACCCTCTAAGTTACCTGTCTTTACATTATTATTTAAAAAAAATAAATAAATAAATAAAATAAAAATCTATCTTGACGCTGTCCCATACCACATTTCAAATAAGTAACTTGCTCCAAATTTCACCAAGATGCATGATAAATAATAGCACAAAAACTCATTTCATGGAATTTTCAGTAACACAGTTTTATAAAATGGCATTAACAATTAAAATTATGTAAAAACACTATCGTGGCCAAAACCACAGTAGTATGTAGGGCATAAGTAACAACCAGATAAGGCTGTTACATACAGCACTTTTCCTGACCCCAGTTCATTAGAGAAAAACCAATGATTTAAACTACCTAGCAAACCTCTTCCAGAGCTACCGTTTATAATCATAAATCAGGCATGTGACTACCTGGAGGCATCAGGGAGTTTGCTGCTACACTGTTACAGAGCTAGGAGGGAAGGAAAGTTCCTATTATTGTATCATGCAGTAGACATTGGTGCTTGAAACTTCCACTTACACTACATTAGCTTGAGGCAGTTCATTTGCTAAAATAAAAGAAACAAAGTGTAAAATATTCACTGACTTGCTCAACAAAGCAATCAACGAAAAGAAGAGAGAAAGAAGGAGAGAGTGTGATTTTTTTTCTGCTATCACTCTGTTGATAAATACCATTAGTATTTTAAAATTATCTCACCCATTCAGTTTAAATTTAAAAGTATTAGTGGTATTATCAGTCTATCCATCTCCCTTTATTTTGTCTGTCTCCTGCTTCTATTTTGTGTGAAATTTCAAGAGATGAATCCCATTTTCTATTAATTCAATGGCTGTCATCTTGCATTGCATCATGTAGCCCAGATCACAACAATGAAATCTAAGGGTTTAAATTAATAATATTGCAACACATCACTTTGTAAAGCACTGTACGCATCTGTATCTAGCCAGCTCAGGTAACTTGCCTCCAGTCTGATGCTTTTCACTGGTAGCTAGGGGTGGAATTACACCTGTACAGTTGCAAACAACCTATAATTGGTAACCAAATACTCAGACTTCATGGTGGATAGCACTACTTTAATAGGGTGTTGAGATTTAACAAGGTGTTTTTGCTTAAAAATAAAATAGTTGGGAAAAGCTTCAGGGAATATGAAATCTCTGTTCTCTGAGTGGCATTTTCCACACCTACAAATATATGCTGACAGGTAACTGTATTGCATTACAATTGCCTTACATACAGTGTCAGCTAAAGCTACATGGTAAGTCAGCATCTTGGAGCACCTATGCATCATGATACAGCTGATAGATTTGGTTAACTATTAGAAGTTCAGATATAATTTCATTACAGTCACTAGTTCACAAAAGGAGAGGAAAAACAAGATTATGTGCAAGTAAATCGTCAGACCCACAACGAATTCAAGAAGGAATAAAACATTATGCCTAAAGGAAAATAACACAGCATCAAAAATACATCCATCCAACATTTACTGTTGTTATTCAGACTCTATCTCCTATTATAGTTAGTCACATAGAAAAAATCCACTAGTGGGAATCTACAGTTTTATTTTGTGAACATTTCCAGAAGAAAGGATAAAAGAAGAAATATGACCACAACTTCTTCAGTGGCCAATCTAAACTACAAGAAACAGATGTGCAGCTTTCAGTGCCTATCTTTTTCCCCCTGTTCCTCAGAGCATACTCGAGTCTGTAAGAATATTCATAAGAGTTCTTATACTGACAAACATATGAAGAAATTGGTAGGCAGACAGACAAAACTATATGGGATTCGTTAGATAGTTGCTAATTGTCAAATAAGTTCCAGCCCAACCTGCTGAATGTAAATGCAAATTTACCACCTTTGGAGCTGCCTCATTTTACAGCTATTGATTTATGTTTGAATGGGAGTTCAAAAAAAGTTGTCTTTTGAAGCCCTACTATCTGAGTACGGCTCCTTTGTCCAGGTGTCTTGGGGATCTCTTGCTGCAATTTTGATCTTTGTATTCCAAAAGCCTTAGAGAGTCAATTCAGGTAACTTAAAAGTGAGATATAATCAGAAAGGATTTGGAAATAAAGTCTTTGCCTTGTCACATTAATGCGGCCCTATCAAGTGGCAGTTTATCAAGAGGCAGCTCACAAGGTTTTAATGAGCATGCTGCCTGTTCTTGTACAATACTAATTAATCCCATTTTTTCACACTGGTGTGATTGCTTCATGAAACCCGCATTGTTTTATGCTCAGCAGCAAAGCGGGCTCTCACTGATTAAATCTCCTTCCCAGAGCTGGAGCCTGACAACTGAATTATACCTTGCTCAAAATAATAATGGGTATCAGCTAATAAATACGGTTTAACACACACAAAACTATGCAGCCAAAATCACACCACAAAATAGGAGTTTGACTTATAGGCACAGCAGTGTTTCATTAAACATCTGTATTATAATTCACTGGTTTTCCAACTGATGTAATAACTTAATTGATGAGAACAAAGACAAGCTTATTTATTCACCCAATTGCTTGCTTCTTGACTAACGTTTTTCCTTGGTGTTATTGTGGAAATAAATATGCAATATTCTTTTTATAGAAGTCTAATTTAGGCCCTTTTTTTCCCCTATTGAGAAGTCAACATCACAATCTGTTTCTGACAAGTTCTTGCTGCAGTGAAGCAGACCGCATTATGATAAGACAGCAGTGTGTTGTTTACCCTAATGTTCAGACATTCCAGCAAAGGTGAGAGAGGTGTGATGCTTCAGGCAGTTAATAATGAATAATTGTCTGCAAATTTACATTACAGGGTTCAAAAAGCTTGTTTTCTCTCTTTTCCCTTCCCTATTCTCCCACATGATTTGAAGCTTCTTCCACCTCAGTCAGGGAAGGGATAACTGCAAAGTACTAATGAGTAGCATAGCACTTTTCTCTGCAAGACCAAGTCAAATTAGGGATGCTATAGATATAAAAATAATTTTGGGGAAATAAAGATATTTTTTCTGCCATTTGGCAGATACAAAAAGACACCTTTTACTCTTTTACACTGCATAGTAGCATGTTATAGACTAACATAAGCAAAACTAATATCTCATTTTGCTTCAGAATCTCTGAAGAAAGCTATGTTACCACTTCGACAGGATTTCCGACAAAAAGTGCTCCCTGCAGCCAATAAAACAGAAAAGCAATCATTAACCTTGGATTTAATATGGATTTATATATGTAACATTGGATGCCCTGGGAGAAACTGTTTATTATTTATCTCTCATTTGCAATAGTGCCAGAAAAGCATGATGATTTTTACAGCTGAAACTAAAGGAAAAAAAGGGGTGATATTTTCAAGGGAGAAAGAGACCTACCTCTGTTCCATCCAGTACCATTAACTGAATTTTGGCAGCTAAGTTTAATGAGAGAAAAATGAGCAGAAATTTCAAAAAACACATAGTAGTTACCCTTCATTACCTTTCTGAAATATTTACAATCTAGAGAGTGTCTGGCAAAATTTAGGCCAATAGAAAAAGAATCTATGGAATAAAATTTTTTTTCATTAATTGCTGTCCTATCATAAGTGTTTGCACTGGGCTTTCTTAGAAGTGTTCATGCAACTATAGTGCTTCTATAGATTTAAAAATTACTGAATTCTTACAAAAAAGGATACAACCGATTGGAATGAGCACTTTTGATTAGAAGGGATAAATGAGAAGGTGCAATGAAATAAGGTGTGGAATAAGAAAAAATTATTATTATTATTATTATTTTTTTTTTGATAGAATTACCAAAAACAGGAACATGACAGCTTAGGAAAAAAACCTCTCTTTACAATTACTCCAATTTCATTCCAGTTGTTGTGATATCATAATTTAACTAAGTCTCTGTAGTCTCCAGTTCAAATCTTCAGCTGATGCAAGCTACAATAGTCCCCTGAGGTCTCACCCATGCAGTCTTCCAGATCTTCCCCTCCAGACAAGATTAGCATTTCCATATTATTCACAAATGCATGGCGTGAGCACATTGACTGCGCATGGTTTTTACCAAATCAGAATTCCTCACCTGCGTCTTCTGACAGTGGCACTACCTTATTATTTCACTAGGCATGATTTTTCACTATCAAATGTGCAGTCACTTACACTTCTACTACAAGAATGGAAAGGGACATAAAGGCTAACAAAGCAGAACGGTTCTCTCCCTAGTTCATAGCTGGCTTGCAGAGGTAGAAATTCCTGGGGAATCAGGCACTATTTCTATCCTCATGAATGTCATAACTATATGACAGATCAAGCTATAATTAGATCATGACCTATGTCTGATATTAGAACTCAATTCGTAGAACTGATGTTCCATATGAAATAAAAATAATTAAAAAGAATAATTCATTTATATTAGACAAAGAGTATTAACCATCTCCAACAATGACTTCTCCGTGTACATATGAGATACATATTGGAATGAAAATGCCCAGACATTTTATTTATACTTTTATATATAAAAATGCTTGAAGGATACTTTTGGGTCCTAGATCCAAACAATTAAAAAAAACATTTCTAATAGTAGAAGGATATGAGCGTATCCCTAAATAGGGAAAAGCTACTGCATTATTTTCTAATAATTTTGTTAAGAAAAAACTCTTCTTCTAGAGAATCTAATTATTCAGTGACAGCAGTTGGCTGACTTGGGCACAACACAACATGTCAATTTTCAGTTGCTTACACAGTATCACAGAAACTGTTAGAAATTGTTTTGAAATCTGGCATACTTTTCAGTCATCCTAATTCCTCCAAGTGAGCCAAACCTGATTACATTTGGCTCACCCACAAAAGATCTGCAAGATGGGGAGAAGAACGGGTAGGAAAAGGAATCAAAACTCAACATGATTTCCACCCCCCACCTTCAGCTATGTCTCACTAACTGTAATCTCCTACACCACCTGAAACCATATGGATTTTCATTTTCTAAATTAATGCAAAATGTTTAAACACTTTTTTTTTTTTAAGGAAGCTGTTTTGGAATATTGATATTATGCCTACAAGAGGAGAATCGATCCATGAAGCAATAACTCCCCTTAACCCCTTCTTCAGGGCGTAGTTCACAAAGATGTACTCATTCTCAAAGTTTGTCTGAAACCACAATTTGCCAAAATGTACTCCAAACATACAGTGGGTCCCAGCTACACTGTGAGACTAATTACAATGGAAATATCCTTACCAAATTTAGCATGTATAGGATATTATTGGAACAGCCAGCTTTAGAATGTGGTAAGTGCCGGATATAAGTGGGTAAAATGTTCCTAGTTCCTATGATTTCAGTGGTCTCAATGAAATTTTGCTGCAACACAACACATGAACACCTTGCCCTTTATATAGGAACTATTCTACATTTGTAACACTACTGGAGGAGTGTCAATGTGCTAACTACAAGGTCTCTTGATTTAAACTCTTCCTTAATACCAAATTAATTTGATGGCTTCCTTTTAGATTTGAGTAGAAGACATTCATGTTTGTTATAAAACAGTTGTACTTTTCCAAATGCCACAAGTATACAGCTCTAAATGCAGAAGCACAGACCAAAATTCCTGTTTGCAATATGAAATAACAGCAGCTTACCTATCCTTAACACCAGGAAATTTAATTCAGTCCAGCTCTTTACACATTGTAACTACAGGACTCAAAACCATATATTGTGGTATGCTTTATTTGATAGACCAATGGAAAGAATGTGAAGGACATTATTCAAATGCATATGGAGCCTTTTTTAGTTAATGGACTCAAATCTATAATTCTGCACTTGTCAACAAGATAATTCTTCAATCATACTAAGACTGTATAATTCAGATCAGTCCAAATCTTCTAGGACTCTTCTGCAAAGCAAATAAAATCTCCCTAAGGAGAAAAAGCATACTCACAATATCTGAGTAGTTCTTAGGTTCTCTCCATGTTTCCTTGATTTTTTTTGTTTGAATAAAGATCTCTTGTAGTTGTGGCCCTCATTTACAGAAAACCTAGCCCCTCTATACAACAAAAATAGATATTCAGAATGGTCTAATTTTAGCACAATTGTCTGTGTCTTCCAAGATAACACTAGATTTTTTTTGCACCAGCTTTCAGGAGGAAAACTACTTACAGTAAGGCACAGATTTATAAGACAGTTTCCTTAAAATGTAAATATAATTAAACTTTTAAAGCTTACCTCTTTCTTCCCACATTACACAGTTAAAATAGAAGCTGAACCAGTCATAAAAGTTGCACAATTAAAATTTAAATTAAAAAATTAACTTTTTAACAAAGTTTCATAACTGTGCTTCCATTTTTCAGTTGACAGATGATGACACACTGTGTAAACCTGAAGAAATTATTAGCTGTAGTTTTAGAGGACTAAGGCAAAACAAGTCTTGAAAAGTCCATACCCTAAAGAGTCCCGTAAATATGGCATTAGTTTGGACAGATAATTTACCATGTGCATATCAAGAATAATGGTGTCTTAAGTTAAAAAAAAAAAAAAAAAAAAAAAAAAGTTTTAGCAGCAATTTACTTGGCTACTTTCATTTTAACCTATAAAAGTAATACTGGGAATAATCACAGAGACTCTGACTATAGCTAAGGTGGTTTAGGTAACAGTGCTTAGATACAAAACACACATGGAGGTTTTAAAAAAAGTCCATCAGTTGTCCATAAATAAGAGTCTTATATAGTATAAAAGACTTAAATAGTACAAAAAAATCACTACAATGAACTGTATCAGCTTCAGAAGTGCAAAGCTAAACACTGATGTAACACTGGCTATGGCAGTAAAGAATAAGGTCTTATTTTCCTCAAGAAAACTTATCCTTAAAGCTGTATTTCTTGAATTGTAACCTGCCCACACCGAAGTCACTGAATTTTGTCAAAGATTCTAAAGAAGCTCGTATTTAATTTTTAATGGACGCATTGATAGAACTGTGAAATTTCACTAATCCAATGAAGTATCACTGTCTTCTACTGCTATGTAGCCACTACAGTGTTTAGCATTTTCTCTTTAATTGAATCATTCTCTACATAAGGACTTTTAAAAAGCATTACCCACCACAGAAAATAGCATCTAGATTTTAAACTTCAAAGTAAAATACATCTCCAAACTTCCTACATCATCTTTTAATATGTTATTTCTATGGTCCTGCATACTAGAATTCTTTAGACAAGGTCAAGCTGTGCTGATTAAATCAGCTATTTCTTACCAGAAATACATAAATATTCTTACAGGATGTAGCAGGTACAAAGCTGTTGTGTGCTTTTTTTTTTTTTTTTTTTTTGGTAGTCTGTGCTTGCATAAAGAGCATTCTTACTCTTCTATTTACATTACACACTTAAGGCACTTATTAAAATAAACTCAAAGAAGTCAACAAAACCCACAGAATTAAATGTCATGTGATGCAGAACTAGATTTAGCATGCTATTTGTGCATCACAATGCAATGCAGGTGTATAACATAAGCAAATTAATGCTAATAGGTTTTTTGTTTATCTTTTAAACAATTGCAAAAAGCAGATCCCAAACTGCTGTTGGACTAAGCAGAACTCATCAGTAGCTGGCTGGACACAGTGCTGGCTCCAGTGCCACATGGTCATTTTCTCCATAGGTCAAGAAATGTATTAAGTACATTAAGTATATTAAGTACTATACCAGCTGTCTTCATAAGCAGATGGGTACTGGATCCCAATCCAGGCAGGTGTATAATGAACACCCCACAAGTTTGAGAAATATTTATCTCTCAGTGCTTTTTGTCTAACATTGCTGCTAGCAAAAAGTGGCCTATCAGACAAGCTGCTGCTGCCCTGAATAGCAGGCAGAAAACCAGGCAAGCTGCTTAGTGCTGCACGATGAGAGTGCTTTGGCCTCACCAAATAAGACTGCAAGCAGGTACAGTTCCACAGCTCGCATAGTTGTTGCTCACCTGCTGAGCCACAGAAAGTAGTTGCTGCTCACCACAGTCATGAAGCTAGCTTGAGCCAACTTCCCAGCAACCTTAAAATCTACTAGTCTCTCAAAAATCCCCCAGCTTTTCAGGATGATTTCTACAGGTTTTGTTAAATGAACAGTATGAAATGCTTTCCTGGCTTCTAGAGGTTGAAGCAGAAATAAGAGATGCAACAGTGCAAGTCCCTTTGCACCAGAGGCTGACCTTTATTGGCAGGCATTTAATCAGGATTCCTGAAGTGCTGCTTAGTCCTTCTATTCTCCATGGAGGGCTTGAGATACCCCTAACACTCTGAAACTAAAATACATTAGTTTGATGACCCCTTCTTCATTTTCTGCTGTGCATTTCAGAATCAGAGGTGGCGGCAGCACCAGTTTTACCTGAAAAATATTAGCATAAGTAGGAAGAGAGGATAGACAAAAACTCTCCTTAATACAGGTTGATATGTGACTTTGCATAGCACTTTGAATGTTATTAAGTGTTTGAATTTCTTCCTGTGTCTTTTTAGCCTAGATGACTGTCTTTCTCTTTCACTGACAGCCTCTGCAGGACCAAATTGACAGCTCTTTAAAGCAGTCTGACAAAAAGCAGCATTAATTAAGTCATTGCCGGACTGTAATTGTGTTAAGAAGTAAAAATCTAATATGAGAAAAGGTTAGTGAGTCCTCTCTTGTGTCAGATTTTCTACTCTCTATGAATATTAATGTCCTTAATGAAGACAATCTTTGCCTCATCAAGCCGTTGTTCTGCATTCAGGTGCCAAATCCCTGCACCATTGATTTGTTTTTAAAGAACAAATATGTCAGGGGAGAGTGACTGTCCTGTTTCTTATCAACATCATAGAGAATGCTTTTGTATTCCTGGAAAGAGTTTATAGATTTTGTGTGCCATGTACAAGCAGTGCCTGTGATGGCAGAGAAGCAGTGGGGAGGGGAATAATGTTGAGGCGAGGTAAACTAGTTTAAGTAATTTAATAGAAGCATTACATTTTATCATGTTAGCTTTTTTTTTTTTTTTTTTTCTGTGTTAGCAATATCCATAGATTAATGAGGTTATGATCAGCAGTTTTAATGATAAAATATGAATTATCTCTCCAGAAAGAATCCTGCAGTTTAAGCCTGAAATGAAGGAGCTCGGTGATAAGACGCTGATCATCTCTTGCTGATTATCCCTCCCCTCCTCCTCCCGATTGAGCATATAATGATGATGGTGCTGATGAATGATGATCCTTTTTAAATAGGTTGAAGGCCCTTAGGAGTCTAACTCTGGTGAGGAATGTTTCGTGCACTTCCCCATCTTTCCTGCTCAGCCCCCATATCTCCAATCACTTCACCAACTGCATTCCTCAAAGATCATCAGCTGTAAAATACTTCTGCACTATTAGTTATTAGGGCACTGCTAACACTTTCAGTTAGAAACTGTTGCATCTGCTCCAAGGAACATATGGCAGGCCTCTGATGCTCAGGTAGGGCTCAGCATACTGCACTGAGAGGCAAAACTGTTCTCATGATGGTGCTGGAAACCAGACCAAGTGAGAATCCTAACTGAGGGCATTAGATGGTATGTGACTTTATACAGAGGATATTTAAAAGATTCATGCCCCTTCTGAGAGTTGAGAGGTAGTTAAGATTCTATTTTTCAAGCAGAAATCCTTGCAACAGCTGAATTTTAAAGGAAATTCAGATATTTTGTTTTACTGCAGAAAAAGTAACAGAAGTCTAAGTAGTGTGGCTCTTTAAAAAAAATTGCTTATGCTACACGGACACAACACAAGAATGTTTCTAGAAAAAAAGAAATATATATATATATATTTAAGATGCATTGTCTCCCAATTAAGATGGATACCATAAACATTCAGTAATGATAGCACCAACAATTCCAGACTGATTTATACAAGAAAAGGAGGGGAGAAAGTTTCTGACCTGACCTAATTGAAAGGACAAGCTCAGGGCTGAGAAGCCCCTATTAAAACAAGAGTCAAACAACATCAGCAAGACTCGCTGCCACCAAATAAGATGAATGAATTCTGGAGGCTCCACAGGAGTGGCTGCTGTGCAGTGCACTCCAGAAGGTAGGCACTGACTCTTACTTGGCCAGTGCATCTTATTTCTGATTCTAGAGCAGCAATTTGATGTTTTTTTTCCTTCAGCAGGTCAACTTAGACATGTTCAGCAGTTACAACAGAACAAAGTGCCTAAAAAAGATACCAAAATGCAGTAATCATTTGGCCGCCATCAATAAGGTTGTACAGTCTGAACTGGAGCAAAAGTTGCTGACTTCTGAATGACAGACTGCTTGTGAAGGAAAGTTCAACATTTTTAAAGCTACCTACAACGCAGGACCTGAACTGCTCTGTAACAACAGCATTCTCTTTGGAGACAAGGGATGCATTACCATTTGGCAACAGCTATCCTTTGCATTCTCACTGCCTATGTCTGTGTCTGACCAGGCTTCCAGGCACCAGCACACACATTCTTTTGATATTTGAAGCAGCTACAGGTTTTGAATCTATTGCAAGTGCTGTGCTCCTGCTGCTTGTAATCCATGAAATAATGTTTAAGGTGTAGTATGGAGTAATTTAAATTATTGGATTTTCTGTTCTAGTGGTTCCAAAAAGATAATTCCAAAAATTCACTTGAAAGATGAAGACTAGGAATTCATTTTAGAGAAAGCAGCAAATAGTAGTTTTTTTTTTTGGTTTGTTTGTTTGTTTTTTGTTTTGTTTTTAAAAACTGAAATATGGATGGACACTGATCCTTCAATTTAAGATTTGAAAATCCATTTATTAATCTAGCATCACCCCCAGTTTGTTAGTATTTGATTGGTTGTTAATCATATCTAAAAAAAAGAGCATCCTTTTTTTTCAGGATCTTCTATTAAGGTTTTATATACCAAAATAAAACCTTACAGCAGAACTTCTCCTTGATGAAAAAATTCTTAATTACAGCACTGTTTGGCAGTACAGTATACATGGAGATGACAAAGTTTTTTGTTTTTTTTTTTTTATATTATTATTTAAACAGTGCCTGTCCTTAGCCCTCTTGACAAGGAAAAAGAAATTAAATGCCATATTCTTATCTCATTTGGGAAATCAACTTCACTGTCCTTCCACTGGTTTAATGTGATATCACCACCTGGCTCCACCACTAGTTTAAGCTAGCACATGGGACTGAAAATAAGTCTGTAGCACTTGCATCAAATCTGCTAAAGAGTTTGCATAGATGGACATAGGCTGAAATGATGCTTATAATATCCTGGCTCTGGATAGGGCCCAAAGCTGCCCAGAAGGTTGCGCCATCATGTAAATGAGCATGTTTTTTTGTTTGCAGGTATTTCCAAAGGTAAGAGATAACTGTGACAAGTCCCACCTGAAGCAGGTGAGGCTGCAGCAATGGTGCAGACAGAGAGGAGATAGGAAGGACAAAGCTAGCTCAAAATGCAAGGAAAACCATTTTCTGTGAGCCAGCAGGGGATTGCCTGGAGCCTGTTTCAGCACATGAACTTGTTGAGTGCTGCTTTATGAGAACTGGACCAAGGCTGAATTGTTTTGACTTTTATTCAGTTTTTCTCACCTTCCAAGCAGGATTACCACCTCTAGGCAGAGCTTCTCCTGCTTGGAGAATGACATGAGTGCCTTTCTGGAGATAGCCACACCATTCTGGAATATATGGAGCTGTACAAATAACACAGAGCCACCTTTCCTCACCTAAATTCAGATTAGCTCCTACTTACTGAGAGGAGTTATACTAGATTTGTGCTGTGATTTACTGTAACTCAGAATCCAGGTGAGATAGTTATAAATACAGTAGAGTAACATAAGAGTTTGACATACCATGTGGGAGTTGTGTTTTTCATACTCTTTCTTCCCAGATTTCCTTTTCATCATTTCCACTGGCCCACATTAAGGTTATTGACCTAAAGAATTCCCCATTGGGCAGACTTCTCTAATTTAGCTTTCCTACTGTTCAGCTGACCCCTTTGCAAAGGGGATGGACAATACAGAGGACATTCAAAAGAAGCTTGTGGCTTGTATGACAGACAGGTCATTACTTCATCATTCAGTTACTTATTAAAAAATCACCGTAACTTTAAGGTAGTTGTACAAACCTTATGCTTTTTATGCACTTTAGAAAGACAGAGACTGGTGTCTCACTGGGCTGGACCAAGTGAGAGGGGTACTCAATCTGACTGAGTGAAGAAATCAGCAGTGTTTCTGTGCAGGATCATAAAGATCGACATCCATCCAATCACAGAGACTTTGAGATTAAGGAATTAGATATGAAACCTCTGGTCTCTACAGAGCACAAGGATTACAACTATATGAGAAGGAAATATTGCCCCATACCTAAGCTCACACACATATGCTGGTGGTCTACAACATATGGCATCCTCATTTTACATGGATTCCTACAGTGTCTTTGACCCATACTTCATCCCCATGCCCCTATACTTGATCAACATTCACCTGACATCCCACATCCACCCTTAACAGCGCAGTTGGAAGGCAGTGTTGCTAAAACACTTGAGATGATATATAAACACATTATTTAAAATTGTGTGAACATTAAATATAATTACTTTCTGTCAATCAAAACTTACACAGGAATAAAATAGTTATATTCTAAGCTTTCCTATTCATCCTAAAATTTCTGTAGGGCTCAAAGAGGTCAAAAATAGTCAAGTTCAGCACTAATCTTCCTTTTCTGAACATTACCCTACATTTTGCATTTCTTAAACAAAATGCCAAACACCATTGTCACTTCTCTCCACATAGAAAACTGCAGACAAGGAGAATACTGGCCAAACTGCAGATACTTTTTTTTCTCCTTGTGCAGTCAGTTTTATAGGCTAATTTTTACAGTATTGAGAAACTTTCAGGAACATCTGTCCAACTGTGGTTTAAGGATGTCTGCCCTACTTTCTTTGTTCTCTGAATGCTAACTCCCCTTTGTATACAGCGTGAGCCGTGCACACGTCTGATATTTGGTGTCGCATTCTACCAAGTTCCAGCTATAAGCAGTCTGGCAGATTAAGTTCAAGCTTTGTGAACTGAGGAGAGATAATTCAGAGGCTTCTTATTACTTCTGATCTCTGAGCTGTGTAGGGATCACAGCTCCCGGATTGCATCTGTTCCTGAAATTTTCAAAACAAAACTAGCTTCTATGCATAATCTATTTTCTTACCATTATGTGGCAAAACATTTAAGAATCTTCACTTTACAAAAACCTTCAAGAACACCACAACCAACTTCAGGTTATTAAAATAACCATTGATGAGATGAAATTATTATTATTTTTTAAATATATATATTTCCCTACAAGAATACACACATGCAAGTGTTGACCTTCAGTTTGGAATTTCAAGAGAATTCCAGGGAATATGGGCCAGGGAAAAATCTGAAATATAGACTTTTTACAGATGTAGACAGTTCATTCCACAGTTGAACTAAGGTAGGAAGTAGATTTACACATATCAACCTAATCATGGCCTTGAAAAAACACTAACTTCCACAATCTCCTTTCCCACAAGCAAAGCTCAGGCATTCACTCAATGTTTGAGCTTTATAATTTATCTTGTGAATGTGTGATCTGCTACAGTGCCAGAAGTATTTCCTTGAATTTCTAATATGTTTAAGGGTGATGTATAAGAGTTTTATACCATAAACACATGGGCCTGGGTGCCCTTAGTCCAACTTCTGTATCCATAGAGCAAACAACAGTATAACCTTCTTCCTTCCTAGCATCTACATATGTTTCATATCTGTCCCAGAGACATTACTTCTGCAGGTAAAAAGATATAGTAGCAATTCCAACTATAAGCAGGGTTCGAGACATGAGACGAAAGAAATTAAGAGGTGTATAAATGAACCTTGCTATAACACTGACCTAGCTCCCTCTCTCCAATTAATTTAATTGAGAGTTTTGGTTTACTTAGCACTTTTCATCCATAGATCTAAAAGCACTTTATAAAGAAATGTAAATGTCAATATCCTCATTTTACAGATGAGGATAAAAGGGCACAGGGAAGTTATATGAATCACCCCAGGTCAGCAAGCAGGTGGCAAAACCAGGAATAGAAGCCAGTCTGCTTACTCTGTCTGCTGTGCCCCCATCCATCCTTGAACTATGAATTCCAGGTCATTTAACAGAGAGCTATAGAAAATCCTCTTTAAAACTCAGAATTACCTCTTTTACATAAAGAGGTACAAGCATCCCATCTGTAGTATACTTCAATCTTAAATTAAACCTCAGAAAAGAGCCGTATGAAATGCCAAAGTTGGTACTTTTAAAAATTGAAAGAAATGTTTTATCCAGCTAATATTATGAAAAATTATATTTCACCATTTTATCCCTCCAGAAAAAGTTATGTATTACCACATGCACTCAGAACTATTTTTCAGAGTGCTCAACTAGCTACACTCAGAGCATAGCTGTACAAAGAGAAAAAACTGATTTTATCTCCCTGAAGGCAGATATTCTCAGTTTTAATTTATTTTCTCCCATGACAAGAACATTAGGAGGTGGCGAAGTAAGGAGAAAGGCTAGAAAGTTTTCTGAAACATGGAGTCATAATCGATGGAGTTTTTAATCTCCGAGCAACCGTATGTCTGGTTGGTGCTTATAGTAGCTGAACTTCCCTAGTTAAAGAGTCAGAAGTTATTCATTATTTTTTACAGAATATAATACTTTTGGACTATTCCAGGTTTGGTTAAAATACTTTACAAACTTTCTCTGTGTTCTACTTTACAGTGCCATGCAATGACAACCAATGATTTTCAAAAATCTCGATAGGCTGTTTTAGCTACAAAGATAAATAAAGGATAATATGATATGAAACAGAGCTTAATCTATCATACTGAGAGTCTCAGCCGCAGGATAAAGTGAATCTAAATTGATTCATCTGCAAACCCACAGCTGAGAGGCCAGTTTACAGAGAACTCATGTTATTCCTGCAATGGCAAGCTGTATTTGATCATATTCCAATTCAGATTCATGGGCCAAACCATCAACAACAACTACATCATGAAGTCAAAGTCTGCATATCCCATTGCTGCCTTCCACACTCAGATTTCATCTGAAAGACTAGAGACATTAAGGATATTTGAGACATTCAGTCAGTATTTTACGTCACCTGAGGCTGGAGAAAAGCAGCAAGAGAAAAATTGAGATCTGGAGAAACAATCACTTTTTTAAAAAATATAAATATAGTACCAAAACTGGAAAGCTAGCTGGACTCTCTGCTACTAACAACATTTGCATACCATTTCCTTCGGAAGGACTCTCTCCCCAGCTGTGAGCAAGATAAAGGTCATTTTTACTAATCAGAGGCTTATGGCAGTTTTTTTTATGCATCTTTTTTGAAAAATAAAGCTTGATGACCAGTTACCCTAAAGCATTTGGCTTTTTATTCTCAAGTCCTGAAGGGCAGAATTTGCCATTCTTTTGCTGAGCTCTCTGCGAATAATACCTCTGTGATATTTCAAGACTCCAGTATAATGCATGACTCATGAATTCTGTAGTAAATAGGCCAGACTTGCAGCTCCAGGTATTTTTAACCTCCTAAGCAGAAAAGGGGAATATTTAGGATAAGAAATGAACATGAATTTAACAATAAAAATAGAAAGACCACTTGGTATACAGCACTTGGGTAACCCTCTGGGACAGAACTATACAGATTACCATATGTTCTTTTTCAAGCAATATGAAAAAATGAAGACAAAATATGCTTTATGGAATTCTTTACAGCATGGATAGCAGTGATGCAAAACTGTAGCTAAAATAAATATGATACCTTCTTTGTGCTACTCTAAGGCACTGGTGACCTATCAATTTCTCAATCTGAGCAAAAGAGAGCTAAAAGATGACAGGCCTTTCCCAGCAGAATGGTTGATATACGGCGAGCAGCTATAAGCTCTGTCCCTGATTATTAGTTGTGACTAATATAAAGTAAGCAGACGCTGAGAATGCCTGGGGCTAGCTCTGAAAGTGGGAGGTCTCATCTTACCCTCTTTCTTGCCCACATGCTGGATGGGATGACGACTACCTGCTAGAGGGTGACCTGGTAGTTAGAGATGGTCCTCGCGATGCTCTTCTTTTTGTGTTGTTGCACTACACAGCAAGTAAACCTCATTTACCTCAAGTAAATTCTCATTCCTGCATAGCCCCCTCTTCTGGGATCTCTGGTGAGATCATCTGAGGAAGCAGGCAAAACCCCCTAAGTAGCCTAGAGAGCAAAATGGCATCTCTCACAAGAGCATTGCCGGTCAGGCCACAACTGGAAGGGGACAAAGGCAGCCAAACTCCTCTGGACTTGCAGGACTGGCTTTCACAGTGAATGTTTTCTCTTGCACTCTTAAGCTAAATTTTTCAGTGTCTATCAGATTTTAAGTGCTTAACTCCCATTGAATTTGCTAGGTTTTGGGCAACTAACTCCCTCAGGCTCTTTCAAAAATCCCGTCTGTAGTCATTTGCCTGTCCTTGTTCTCACTAATTAGCACAATGCTCCTGCGTGTGACTGTACAACACTGCAGAGGATTCTCCTGAATATGCGTGGGGGGGGGGGGGGGGGTGGAGGGAGTTATCTTATTGAAGTTTGATTCAAAAGAAGGAAAAAAAAATATTTCTATTCACATTAGGTTTTGTAAAACCATTTAGTTTTATGAAAAGCCTAATGTTTAAGCCTAAACTAAGTAGACAGTGATCCTTTAAGTCCCTGTCTTCCAGTACATTTCACCATCCTGTTCTTTCAGGGAAAGTTCGGTTTGTTATTCTTTCACCTTCCAAAGTCCTTGATAGGCTATTTCTAGAGAATATTTAAATCTGTAAAATATTTTTTGTCAAAGATTTCTATAGAAGTTTCCCCAGACTCCAGTATGTATTTACTCACTTCCCAGAAATTCTTCTTCCATTTTCTATTAATATTATTTCACTGGGATCAGTCTCTGTTGAGAAATTTAGTTTAAGCTGCCTAGCAGTCTTAAAAGAGGAAGATCTATTAATTTAATCATTTATATGAATCATGTCTAAATGATCTCAGCAGAGAAAATGTGTTAGCCATTTAAATCCCATCATTACATATTATATAATAATTACCACTAATTCTAGTTTGGATGGGCCACAATATTGCTTTACATACCTAATATATTCAGAACATCTACCTTACCAAGCTCAGTCTTTTTGTGACCTTTGAGTTTCTGCTTGTCTCTTGATTATGAACATAGGACAGGCTCTCTAAGAAATTAGTTATGCAAAACACATGCACAGTGCCACATCATTTGGCATGCACAACTACCTTTTTAAAAAAAAAAAAAAAAAAAAATCTTGTTCTTTTTGTCTCTGGAAGATATTGAGCATGCTATTGATGATGTTGTAATCAAAATAATATTTATTTGTTAAGTATTCTTGGTATAGCCAGGGCTGTACATGACACTAATTCACAGAGTATCAAGCCATAGCTTACAGTGTAAGATGGGGATATTCACAGGAGACTACAGGGTGTAACTTCCACTGAATTTCCAAATCCCTTAGCTTGAAAGGACTACTTTAGTCACCTGCCTGCATACACAATTTTATACACACATGGACAATATGCACATTTTTGTCTACAGCTCAGAGTTTGGATGTTGAATGATTGAACAAGTTACTAAACTGTTTCTCTGTTGGGAAATCTAGGTAAAGGCCACCAACACAACTCCTCACTAGGATTTGATCGATTTCCACAGGAACATGGCAACCCAGTATTACTCAGTAAACCAGAGATGGGTCCAAACCCTCTCCACATGCCTTGGACATGAGATGGTGCTGCTCTCACCATATTGAACAGACACTAGGCTAGGGACAAAGATCTGTTTCTTGGGTCACAAATGGTGCTCCTGGTGAGTGATTTTTCAGTAGGAATAAGCAGTTCTGTGTCCTCACTAGGAGCTCACTGCTCCAGTACTGCCTACAGATTTGAGCATCTGTTTTTGCCATCGAAAAAGGTTGAACTGCATCTCTGTCATGCTAGAAAACAGGAATAGTTTCATCCAGCATACACACTCAGTTTGATCTGCCATTATCTTTAGCACCAATTCTGCGTGAATGTATCTACCGGCCACCTTTCCTCTGCCCTAACAAATCTGTAGTTACACCCTGGATTAATTACAGAAGAGCAAAAACTTCCAACTCTCACATCCCAAGGGTCAAATCTATCCCTGGTGTAAGCCAGAACTCAGTACTGAGACAAATTTGGCCCTAGGTGACTTTTTTCCCCTAACTCATTACACCATCCCTCCTACAGCTGATGAATTGAGCCCCTTGTGTTCTGTTTGTAACCATAATTAGTATTCATTTTGCAAGCTTAAAGTTCACCCTTGATACAGGACTGAGCCTAATGTTAATCACTGCGGTGTCTTACCATCTTTGACTCTGATCTGTCAGGTTTGCATTACTCGTCCCATACCTAATTTTTTGCCCTTACCAGCCAACTAGCACCTCGACATCACAGTGTCAGAATTAGAAACTTTTGACAGATCTGTAATCATCTAGTTCTCATCAGCTCTATGCATGTTAGTCACTTCATTTCCACATTCTAACAGTTAATATGCCTTAATTTCTCTCACTTTGTGAATATTTAATTCCTCCCTTTTCAACATCATTTTTAGGTTGTGTGAATCATTTTCAAAGCCTTTGCTATTCTCCCTCCACTATCATCTGCATATTTTATGAAATGGCACAGTTGAATCTCTGAGGGCTCTTGATAAAAATGAAACTGGCAGGCTGCTCATTAGTTGTTTACCTGGAGCTGTGTGAATCCCCTAGAATGGTGGATTCCCATTTGGATTTGAATTAGGATATTCTGACACATAAGAATTGAAAACCTTTCCAAGTGTGATTTTTTTTTTTTTTTTTTTTTTAATCTCCCCTTCTACCCCAATTAATAGCTCTTCTAGAAAGTTTGTATTCCTTTGACCAATCTTCTGGTAGTTCAGTACCACGTACATTAACTTCTGAAACAACTGGATTGTTAAAAGGTGAGAGACAGAAGCTGTAGCCAATTAGCAACTCTAATGAGGGGAAAAAGTATCCGATCAAGAATGCACAGAGGACAGCATGACTTAAATGAGAACTTCACATTTCCAGAATCAAACCAACTTGCTGGGATTAGGGCTATGGTTATTTAAGCATGTATTTTCATGTGCAATTAATCCAGAATTACATTTAGTGGAAGTAGCGTGAGTAAAGTTTAAACCATAAGGACTTTACAATGACCATATCACTATCTGGTAAATCTCAAGCAGCTTCTACTCAGGAAGGACAGTTTTCATTATTTCCTTATTTTATTTATGCAAGAAGGCACTAACTTTCAGGTCTCACCAATGAAATGAACTTAGGAGCCACACTTATGTCTCATGACTTATGAGACAGAAGAAAGGACACCCTCGCATTTACCAGAAAGTCCTAGATTATCAGAGGATTTCAGCAAGTTGTCTACTCTATCCCTCTGCCTGCTGAATCTATACTTCTCTCATTACGAAGCTAGTTGTGTTTGCAAATCTCTGTGAAGTTCCCATGTCACGTGTATAACAGACCATACCACTCATTTCCAATAGTTTCAGATTTTTGTATTAAAAAAATTTATGTTTAGCTTTATTTATTTTCATGCTGATATCCTGCTTTTATTTTCCATAGACTTGACTTAAAATCAGTAATACAATCTCTCCTTGCACTAAAACTCCCATGAATTTTTTGGCCTCTGCTGACTTCATAAGTAAATAGGGAACTGTGGCCAGTATTAATAAGGTTAAGAGAAGCTTTCCAGCTGTGGAAATTGCAACCCCATTTGTACTTTGGTCATACAGGTGTTACAGAGAAAGAAAAAAGCAAAAGTGAGAAGTAGAAGGTGCTTAGCTTAGATAGGTACCGTCTTTCTTTTTTATACTCATGTCCCACTTAATACATCTTCATTTCAACACATCTCTTAAAACTTTAGACACTAACAAAGTACAAATGACCAAAAGCAGAGTCCTTAATTAAATTTCACAGAGTTTCTGGCCATCTAATGTTACAAGTTTTATTCCCTGGAATGAAAGCCAAGAACAATCAGGAGGTCTCTTCTTTAGTCCTTACAACTGTATCTCCCTAATATCAATTGAGGGGACAGGTGAGAAACAACTCACTAGCATATTATCTTGTTGCTATCTCTCTCAATGTAATCATGAGTTTTATACAATTTATTACACTTGAAAATCTTGCTTTAAAAAGCACCTGAATATTTAAAAATATAATAATGAAAACCAATATTTTAATAGAACCTTGACTGGAAGGAGAGTGAATTTAAGCATGCTTTATGTTTATTGTAAAGATTCAGAGATCAAATTTGTATTAAAGATATTTTTCTACAGTCTTAAGATGCTTGGTCATCTAGGTGGCTAAATTTTTAAGTTTTGGGTTTGACAGTGTTGCATTCTTTTGATATATTATATATGCTTTAGATCTATTACTCTTTAATTGGACATGAACATGACTATGAACTGAATTGTAGTCTCCAAGGGTTGGAGTCACAGCAACTCCAAGCTATCAGATATTGCAAGTAGTTGAAAATAATAATAGCTATAAAAATGTTCATGCAACGTCATGTAACTGAACACAGTAAGTAGCAGATTGGGTAGAATGGCATTTTAACTGAATTTTCAAAAGGCTCTCTCCCTAGCTCCAGTAAGCATTTAGAGTTTGTCATTTTCTGCATTTTGATATTTTGCTGTATTAGATACTGGTTGGATTTAGGTAAAATAGCTTTCATCCTACTGACTGGAAACATAGAGGTCATTTAGGTTTATACACATCATTCACTCCATGATAGCCTGATAAAATTAAGAGCTTTTAAAAAAAAGCTGAATAAAATACGATCATTTCAAAAAGCAGTTTTCACTGTTACTATTATTAGCATCACATAAAAACCTACAACAATTTTGTTAGTTGCTAGAGTGGGTTAACTTAGCTTGTGACTTCATTCTTGCAATACTTCCCAGTGTGGTTGCTTACACAAAGAACATGAAGGCTTTCTTTTTAGTGAAGTATTGATACATAGGAGGACAGTTTTTAATTTTTTTTTTATTTTTTTATTTTTTTTATTATGAAGACAATTGTCATATCTTTTACCACGTCACATTTTAGACAGGGTGAAGAACTTCAAGAACTGGCGATTTAAAGCAGCAGTTCAACTGCAGATTGAGTCCTTGATCTGCTCTTGCTATTCAGGGAAGTCATCTGCATCAACTTCATGCTGCTTCTCTAGGCTGACCGAAACACTGGATGGAGTGAACTGATCTCTACCAACACAAAGCCATAGAAACAAGAAGATGAAATGCTGTTTTTCTTAGAATCTGGTATTCCTTTGCACAGTGACTGAATAATAGGGTATAAATGATGACATGGTTACTACAACAGAAAATCAGAACACAACAAGGGCTGCACCACTCTGGAAACACATGCAAAGACAGGTCACGGGACTGGAAACACAGTGAACTCCAAACCATTTGATACAGGCAACTGAAAGACTTAACCAAAGAGAAACTCCATAAAGATACTGGTTTTTTGTTTGTTTTGTTTTTAATATTTTTTAAAAATATAGTTGTCAACTTTTTTTTCCTCAAATTCTTTTCAGAAGATAGCTTTCTAGTTTGGCTTAGTATAATATATGGTTTATGCTTCTCTACTCTCCTTACCCCTCCTCTCCCCCTGTTAAGCAGACCAGAGACCTGACATTTTATGTTGTTTGTTTGAAATGATAAACTTAATCATGAGTGAAATGTTAGGAAGTGACAGCACTGGCCACAGTAAGGTCATTTCTTGTTTCAGCCAAGTACAATACAGCTTTCCCCTTAATTGCATTGCCAGTCTTTGCCACAGGAGGACCCAGGCATTTGCAAGTGGGGAACTGAATCTGTCTTTGTGATAATTAAACCATGGACCTCTGTAAAGACTGCCAAATCTGCCATATGGTAGTTTTATGACCTAGACTGCTGTTATCTCTTGAGAAAGCTAACATCCTAATCTCATTTTAGTTATCTGTGATCAGAACCCGTATTTCTAGAGGGCAAAATGCAGGAACACTGCTTGTTGCAGAGCATCCTAAAGCAATGATTATTTTTTTTTTTTTTTTCAGTGGTTCACAGCAATAAAATGAAGAGAGAACTCGTTATTGACATACTGGAATTAAAACAGAACTCAAGGAGCTAAAGCCAAATAACCTGTGGGTTACCTGCACATAGATTGTAACATCTCACTATAAAAAATTCCGGAGACTCAACTTAGGATAGATGAGCACTGACTAGTAATTAAATGGTTAATTGCAGGAAGGTTGTAAAAAGGGCACTGTATTTTTCCGATACAAACACATAATTTTAAAACTCAAACACAAGATGCTAGTGCTTTTGGAAGTCTGATATCATCTATTGCAACCACACTGCTTAAAAGCATCCTCAGGAGCTGTCTGTGAGCTGGGCAAATATTTTACAAGAAGGAAGGCAGACTGTAAGATGCCCAATACAAAGAATGAGTGGATCAGAACTGCTGCTGGATAATGCTTTACTCCCGGCCCTCCTAATATTTATGTTCTTTCCTTAAATTAATACTAATTTGTCTTCGGATCTGAAATATGTCTGAGCATTTGTACCATGGTTCAGAATCACACACCACCCTTTAATGCTAAAATACCAACACCTATCAGCTGTGGCCACCTTCTTACACATCTTTTGAGGCAGGATCATTTCTTAACCGAGGAGGCTGCATCTGTTCCTTTCAGTAAGGTTGTGTCTTTAAAAAAAATGCACTGAAAGCATATGAAATGTAACATTTTTCATCTCACTGGTAGCAAGAAAACACACAAGCTATATTCTTTGAGGGTTAAGAGAGCCTTAAACATAGGGATCTGTTCTTGAAGTTGCTATGTGAAGATGCTTAGATATTTTGGGATGGGATATTTCTTCCCAAAGACCTAAGAGCTGGTAAGTCTACATTAAGTTCTCCACACTGGTGACCTTCATCACATTCATCTGCTAGATACACTTATTGAGGAACTACATAGGTCTGTTTTTACAGAAATATTCTGGTTATATGATCTAGATAATGTAGCCTGCTATAAATCACGCTGGTTGTCCCTTGGTATTTTGAAAACTGATGAGACTGCCGATTCTTGCTTCTTACTTTGTATGCAAATGATGAATTATAGATGGGAAATAGGAAAAAGAAGGTTTTACTCATTTGCTGGATTGAAACAGACTGGATTAGTGAGCGAGCAGTAGTACCCTTGGACTATTTATTGTGACATTGCTTAGAAAAATTCAAACCCCAAAGCCTTCAAATCACTGGGGACATTGTTAGCCTTCTACAGGAATTATTAAAATGTACAGAAATGTATGAGCATCACTTTATAATAATTAATCAGGGGCTGTTGATTAATAAAGCTCATTTTTTAGTCCCGATGATTCAGGGTATTATCCAAAGGACAGTGTCCTTGTCATATTGATTAAGAAACCAGACTTTGCTGTGGAAGAAAGTATAAGAACAGTCGCGCTTCTTCCTTCCCCCTACCCCCCCCCACATAAAATAAATATTGAATGAGAATATTAACTCGTTAACCTTGACAACAATTTGTAATTTTCATAAGGAGGAAAACTCGCATATTCAGCAAATAAATTGCTGCAGGGATTTCAGGGAAACAAATTGGAGAGAATGAAGAATGCTACCATATGAATTCTGTCGTTTTTATGGGCTGCAATGATAAATTTGTTTGGTTATGTCCCTCAATTAAGGCCACAAATACTGTAAAGTGTCAGAAGCAAGTTAACTGGTAGAGCTGGTACAGAGAAGTCTGGGTGACAGTCTAAGGTCATTCAGGAAGTTAAGTTTTCTTTCTTCTTTTAGATCTAGTTCAGATCTGTAGCAAACATCTTAACCGATTTACAGAGTGTATCTTCTGTACAACGTATTAATCCCTTTAAAGCCTTTGTTAAAAGATAACTCCATTTATTAGGTATTGCATGAGAAAATCTTTATGTGGAATTAACAGCACCAGTCACTGGTTTTACAGGGTTATCTAATTATTTTGAACTCAGTTTAACCAGGAATGCAGGTAAAATAAATAATTTGTAAACTGTTTCCCTCTGCAGATCGTGGGTACTATTTTTTAACCCCCTATAAAAACATTGCTTTGAAACTTGAGCTGGATTGCTGCTTTAATGATTACAGGAAAAATGGACACTGCTCCTTCATATATTTCCAGCAGCAAAAACCTTATTTTTTCAGCTCATTGACTAAGTCAGCAAGCCAGCAAAAAACAGTTAAGCATGTGCCTAGTTTTAAGCTTGTTTTGTCTCAACTGACATCAAATAATACTACACACACTTAAAATTAAGCACATGCTTAACTGCTTTGTTGGATTACAGCTTAAATTATCTATTAATCCAATTGCATGGTTTCCTCTGATCACTGCTGTCTCAAAATTCTTACTGTACAATAGATTTAATATAAATGCATTATGTTTGTCAGGCATGCCACTAGATTTGCATGCTGTCCTTGTCTGCTTGGGCATATTATCATCCATAGGAGAATATTAAAGATTTAATATGATTTTTAAAAATTTAATTTTCGTGAGTTTTTGAAGGATATGAATGAACTGTATCTTGTTTGGGAAAGTAAAAAGAAAAATTAAATAAGTGTTTAATACTTTAAAGGTCCAGATAGGGAGCACGAGGTGAATGAGAAAATGCACAGGGACAGTAGCAGCCTTGGTACACCACAGTATTTGGTATGCTGATAGTCACTTCTACAGCAAAAATAACTGGTGCCTGATTATTTTCTGATTTTACCATACTCATTCTGCAAGGACTCCATGATAAGAGAAATGCTGTTTCCCTACGTTGCATAGGAAACTTAGGTACAGAGAAACTGGCTACCAGGCTATTAAAGGTATGTGAGCTCCCATTCATTTCAACACACGAATGCCTATCAGCTGCCCAGATATTTCAGGGGAGGGGGCAAATGAAACCACAGCACATTTGCTGCTCTTTTGCTTTTCCAATTTGTATCTTCTGATGGTTGCTTTTCCTTGATGTTCTCATACATTTTAATGATACTAAGAGTCAGCTTAAGTACTCTTAAAAAAGCCTCACAAACGCAGCCTCAAGTAATTTATCCGTGATGTGGCAGGACCTTGTGAAGGAACCAAAGTCCTATGCATTGCTGCTCTCTTCCTTGCACCTGGCCAGCAATCCTTCCCAGGGGAACCCCAGCCACCTTGCAGCAATGGTGGCATTTTGGCTGCTCACAGCAACTGAGCAAGTTTTCAGTCCTATTCAGCTACGCATGCTGTGCTGCTTTAGCTGAAGTGCAGAACAAAAATTTGTGTAACCCTAAGACACTAATATGAAGCAATGGGGTACATGCTCAGAGATGCAGTTATTCACTCATGATGCATTATAGAGGATAATACCAATAATGACTTTCGCTAAGCCTTTTTTGTTCTCAAAGTACTGAAAGGAAAAATAAATAAATAAAAACAAGAAAATCCCTGCATTTCTATTACTGGTGGCACTGGAATATAATCAGGCAGTACCTGCAGGATAAATCAAAAGATTAAATTAAGTTGGGATTTGAATCCCCACTAAACAAAGAATCAAACAGAGATTACGTTTTTCTGGACTCTAGTCTCAGAATAGCTTTCAAGGGCCTCCCTTACAAACATAATATCATTATTTGCTTTGACCACTGGTACGTTAAAGAAAATACAGAAGAGGGGGTAGAAGGGGGAGTAGTCAGGCAAGCAACAATATGGAGAGCAGTATGGGGCATGCTAATTTTTATTCATTGCCTGGCCTCCTGCCTGCTTCTCCTGAGTCTATTCAAGTCCTAGCCTTGGGTTCTGACTCTTGACCGATATCTGTCAGCATGTTCAGTATCCTGCCTTCTGCTGCTACTTTTGTTCAGCCTGATATTGTACTTTGCTTTTTGCAGGAGACTGATACCTGCTGTCCCTCCACCCACACTGCTATCTCATGAAGCTATTTATTCCTTCTCCACAAAAGCACAATCGCCAAAACCCTCTACCTTTGGAAGGAGGTCATTCAAATACAAGATTAATCTTAATCACAGAGGAATATTATATTTAGAAGCATGAGAATCATTGTACTGGCTCCGACCCACAGGCTGTGCAGTCCTGAATTCCTCCTCTGCCAGCAGAGGAAGAGAGGTGATAGAAACACAAAAATTTACAAATAATTCATACCTTTCTGCTAGTGAAAAGTCACCCTGAATTTTAACAGAGGTAGATTTACCCTTAAATATTGACTTCCATCCTTCCTTCCCATATTCTGTTCATTAAATAAACTGCATTAACTCTTAACTGTTCATGAAGTATACAATCTCACAAATTGAGTCTTGCTGTGGGGGTGACCTCAGGTGCATTATACTGAGAATGTATTCCACCACTGAAAGATGGTTTCCTCTAAATTTTCATACTTCAGGATAAATATTTTCAGATCAGTCTCACAGCCCCATTCAATGTGACCAAAGACTGTTTTAACTGACGTTCATCTCTCAGGTTTGAGAAACTATATGGGAGATTCTTTAACGCCATTTTTAGGTATGTTATCTGATAGCAGCGGCCTCAGATTTCAAGTATTTCACAGCTTCTGAGTAAGAAAATCCCCACACGAAAAAAAAGGAATGAGAAACATCTCTAAGTCTTCTCTAAAGTAGAAATGACAACAGGCTTACAAGAGCACATTTGCCAAATCTTCAGCCTTGGAAAATTATGTATTTGAATTTCTGATGTTTAGTATGTACTGTTATTTTAAAAACTGATTCAGTTTGTTTGGACCCCAGAGCTGCAACTACATCTTGAGAATATGCCGATGTGTACACAAAGCTTTGCTGCTCTTTTCATCAAGAAAAGTATTTCTGCCAGCTTTTTTGCTCCCATTTTACCTATTTCCCTCAGCTCTGTCTCTGCATGAAGACCACAGACCCAGTTGTGGAAAGTGAGCATGTCAATGACCCATTAGAAACCTGACATGACATTTATGCACACGCTTACCAGGGTTGCTCTCACAAGCACAATAATTACACACACAAATGAGGTTTGAAATTGCCCTTTTATGAAAATTCAAACCTTGATATTTAACTATTTAATAAGAACCCATCTTGCATCTGATTTGCAAATCAAATGTTTGTGATGAAGGCTGGATTTTTCAGGGAGATGGTCTGACTCTAGTAAGCATTTTGTGTCTATTTTGAGTATACATTTACAGAACACATTTGACTTGTTGGGTGACAATATTTTTCACTTCTTGTTTGTGCCAGGGTTTGGACATAAGTGCTACAAGTAATACCTGGATACACAAAAGAGTCATAGGTGCACATATAAGCTTGAATCTTAGTAAAACTTCATACACCCTAAAGACAAGTCTCCCAGATTTGTGGCTGAAAAGTCTTTGCATCAGAAAACTACACCAGACTGCAAAGGGTCTCTGCCAAAGCAGTCCCAGTCTACTGCTACACATATAGGAGTTGGTTAAAAATAGTCATTTTTTTTAAACAAACTTACACAGCATATTGAATTCATACAATGTAGGCAGTATTTTATTTTCCATTTTTTATTTTATTTTTCAAATTTCTAATATTCTAAGGTTAACTCAAAACATGGAGAGGGTGCTTTCAAGGGAAGCTTCTTCCCAATTTTATGAGAACAGAGTTGAACACTGACTACCTTGGAAGTAGATTTTCCTACTTGGTGCTCTTTACCCTCCAATTCAAGATGGATGCTACTTTTGAGATTCTGACAAGTGAAGAAACATCAGACCTGAGAAAGATAAAGATTTTCTCTTAGTGATCTTTATACATCAACAATGCTCAGCAATTCTGCATCAGCTTGCATCTTAAGATCTCCAAATACTTCACAAAGCACCAAGTTGCACAACACTATGTCACACATTTAAACCCTGTGCCTGTCACACCAGTGCAGGGGGAAAACAGACGCATGGAGTCTTGAACTGATTTGCCCGGAGCCACACATCAAGTTTGTGGTAGAGCTTGGAAAGAGTACTGAGGTCGCAGGGCTCTGAGACTTGAGCTTTAATAGCAAGATCATCTGTGCTCCTAGACACTATGACAATAAACACTTAATTCTGCTGAAGAGTTTTAAAGTGTTGAACATACATACAAGTGTACATCCAGACCAATGGAGAATGTCTTGTTGCACCACCATGCCCTGTGAGGCCATGCAAGTCCAGGTGACAAGCACTTGATGCTGATGAAAGATGACAGAAGTCTGGCTCTAAGAACTAGGACAGTCAGAAGAAAATTGCATCCCCTCTCCCAGCACCAGCTAGCCTGTCCTTCCTATTTTTTCTGTGAGCCTCAGAAGTGGGGAGCAAGGTGCTCAAACAAACTCCCTAGAACAAAAAGGCATTTATGGAGCAGCTGTACTGAAGGAAGGCTATTTCCACAACAGACTAAACCACTGAAGCAGAAACATTTGTCTCAACATTTACTATGAAACTGCTTTGAAATTTCTGCCCTTTGTATAAAGTTCTCTAATTTGACATCCAGCAGCAGGTTTTGTTCATGCTAAGCACACCGTTGCTATGAAAACTCACCAGTTAACATTACTTCAGACTAAGTAAAAAATAAAGGCTAAGAAACAGTAAAGAAAACATTATCTCAAGCATCTAGAATTTTAAATAGAAAAATAGTCTAACTGCCGTTTCATTTTCTCTGATTTGCAGCTATCATGGAAGAAGAGTGTGAGAAACACTAGGGGATTAATGAAGTTTTCTTACAGGAAGTTGTAATTTTTCAAGGGCTGTCTCCAATAAATCTCCCTAAATATCCCAGCTAAGCTTCACTCCACCAAATTCTGTATATATTTTGATCAGCTTTATAGGGCAATACACCATCAATGCACATATTTAGATTTTTTTTTTTTTTTTTTTTTTTTTTAATGAATAAACTAGAGCATCTTGAATGGCAGCATCTCAAAAAAATCCATGCAGATCAAATTTCAGAGGCAGGAACTGATTTGTTTCAGCCACCACCCACCTTCTCTGATAATTAAATTTTTCTTTCAAAAAACCGTGACAAAGTAGCAATTGGTCAAGACATCAGGAGGGCTAAAATAAACAAAAAAATTAATTTCAAACTGTGAAACGTAGTCAGCATGAGCTAAATACTTTTCTGTGTAAATTCTCACTACTCATCTCCAACAATTCAAATCAGCACCAGTTTTCATAGGAAAATACCTAAAAGGGCAGCCGTATTAGATCCTGATTTTATCACTAGTACTGATTTTAGTAAATGTCACTTATCTTTACAGAAAGTTTGCAGACTCAGACCCATTCTCCTCCCAGCACCACCTTTTCTTCCCTTAGCTGCCATTAACACTAAGTTCTCCTGTGGATTTTGTTAATAGTTTATAAGCAGTAATTACACATAGTCACTCAATAACTGCAAATTGACCAACTTGCATGATGCATTTTCTCTGCAGAGATTTCCTGTGTAGTTTACAGAAACACACAGGTCAATTTTAAAAATAGAGATGATACAATGTTCAGTGTTAGTAGTCAGCTTTAGGATTTTATAGCTCGACTATAATTACAAAGAGAATTTTTGAACTTTTACTAGGCATTTGGGAAAACATGAAGTGACTATAATTAGTCATTGCTATTAGTGTGTTATAATACTTTAAAATAATCACAAGTGTCAGACACTGGTCAAGTGTATTAAGGGAAAGTCGCCTTTCTAAAGGCGATATCATTGTAGTCTTGGCTGTCTGCCTCATCCCACAGGCAAGAAGTAAAATTCAGAGGGATGAAGGAACCACTTAGCAAGCTGCTTCCCCTCATCTGGCTGCTGCATATCAAGCACCAGTCATCTTCCAGAGCCTGCCATGCCCATTCTCCATCAGCTCACAACCCTAGACTGCTTACCATGTTTAATACTAGTGACAACTGCATCTGAGCATGGAAAAAAGTCATTGGATGGGACTGGGCCCAGTTTTTACATGTATGTCAGCCAACCTGTTCCAAAACCCCGCTCTTGTGCTTGATGGAGCCCCATGCGGTGCTGCTGCAGAGCACTCCTCCCATCCACCCACAGCAGCACCAGGGGCCTAAGCAGCCAGCATTCAGAAGCAGATCAAGGTCAAAGTACCACGTGCTTATTGCAATTTAAGTCAGCAAAAAGGCCATTACAGCCTCCTGCAGAATGGCGGCCTTGCTGTGGTCTGTACTCCAAAGCAGAGGCTAAAGTACAAGCACGAGTCCTACCAGGTTTTGTACAGGAGGAAGAAATCTGTCAGGTAACACCTTCTTCTTGACCTTTTCTCTCAAAGATTTAAGAAAGAGTAGTGCAAACCCGCAATGAATATTTGACTCCGTTGTCTTACGTAACTGGCCTGTCTTCCACATGAATTCAGAAAAAACACAATGCTTTCTAAAGAGGCAGCATTTGTTATTGAAAGGTGCACACATTACAACCCCGAATTCACAGAGAAGGGAGGAAGAGCATCCCTCCATCAGCATGCTCTCACAGGAAAATAATCACCAAAGCTTTACTCCCACAGAGGTAAATGGGTTAAAAAATGCATGAAGTGAAATTCCTACCTCAAATATCCACCTTAGATTACTGTGCCTATATAGGAGGGCCAATCGTGGATATTGCTGAGTGTCTTCAAGAACAGCAGCTCATCCCCTTACAAGATGAGGCTGCATACAGAACCATTTCCTTCCCAAACACAGGAAGGAAGCATATTCTGGAAATATTAAGATCACACTCCCTGAAGTCACGAACAATCATTTTCCACAGTATGATGAAGAGATACCAGGATTATTCTCCATGATTAAGCCTTTGACAGGCTGGCATCCTTGCAACAATCACCAAGGCAAGATTTATTGGTAAATGGGGCCTAGAAAGTTCTCTAACCTGAAGTTGTACCGCCTCAGCAATTTTGTGAAATGATTTGATAAGAATGTTTTTAGTGTCATGCATACAGGTACACATAGCAATAATTAGCATAATATAAAACAAAGGAGGAAAAGTGCAGTAATTTGCACTGATCATTAAGTGAAAATAGGAAACTAATTATTAATTTTTGAAATCACTGAAAGGAGAAAATAGCATACCTTCCATGTGCAGACACTGAAATTAGATTAGCTTGACAAGCCCATTTCAGAAGGAACAGGAATTTTTTAGTGAATTTATTTAATAGACCTTGAACACATTAGGAAACAACTCTTCATTATAGAATCCTAAAAGGTGAGTGAAAGAATCTGAAATCCCACATCTTTGTGCTGTTTTAGATTAATACAAAACATAGAAAGAATCCAAACAACAACAGCTTGCTATTCAAAATACTCTACCAGGATCAAGCAGAACAGAGTAAATGGGACAAGCTAATGTGTGGCAAGCAAAGTTCTTCACAAAAATGGGATTCCCTATACACACGTTCTGTGTGTAACGTTATGTGCTAATCACTTCCCACCCATGAACAGGCAACTGAGGAACAACTATAGAACCAAATCCATTAGCCATTTGGTCCAAAATTGCCAAAATAATCCACTTCCATGTGTGCACGTCCACCAGAAAAAATTCTAATCCCCAATGCATTGAAGGACATTTTCCCTTGTATCTGCTCGGCTATAAATCCACTTGGCAGTACAAACACTGCCTTGTGTCAAAGCACACTTACATGCACTCAAGGATTTATTTATTTATTTATTTTTAAAGACTTCATTTTAAGTTTTTCAGGGAGCAGGAATGATCCAATATTGACTCTGTAAAGTTTCATTGTCATGTTCTTAAAGGTCATACTCCACTTCTGTATCACTCATAAGCATGCTTCCAGTTAGACAGACAATGACACAGGTAAACAAGTAAAAAGTCTCGTAACGTCTTATTAGATTGTTCCTGTCAAAGCTCACAGATTAAGGGCCCTATCATTCACTGAACTTGCAGAAGGAATGAATTTGGACAACTCCACAGAAGCAGCTTTAGCCACTAAGCTTCACAGAAAATATAGTATAAATACAAAGACAAACATCTTGAAGGCTATGATTTAGAAAGTCATTCAGAAAAACAGTAAGCTTGATAAAACTTTGTACATATCTGATTAGCTCTATGGAGCATTCACTAGACAAAGCAATCATTATGCATGAGTCTGAGCATCCGTGACCTGAGGTCCTAGGTGTATCAACCTGAGTCTGACACGCGTTTCTCTGTAAGAGTCATTACACAGACCTTAAGTTTACAATCCATTGCTTATTTATTTTGAAAGATTTCCACATCCATGGTCAGATGGCACAAAATTATCAGCAAGAGCCACTTTGCAACTGCAGCTGCTTTGATTGCTTTTTGTCTGACAACCCCCCCCACTCCTGCACCCCCCCCATCACTTCGTTGTCCCCATTAGTGTCAGATTTCTAAAATAACTGGTGAGGAACAACCAAGAACATTACATTGTTTCCCAAGACTGTTTCTGGTGTTGAGCCAGTGACCCTTGGTATGACAATGTATGTGAGTAATGTATATTACTCACATGTTGGCACACTGGACTTTTCCTACCAATCTCCTCCTTCATAAAGACACCTGACTTCTAGGAGTCTACAAAGTCTACATTCTTTCCTGGTAAGTTCTCTTCTCACTAGATTTTGAGGAGAACTCTTGTTGCTAAGTCACCAGAACATGCCACTTTGACCAGGGATCACAGCCTTTAACCTGACTGCATGTGCAGCACTGCAGAAAAGATGCATTAAGAAAAATAACTGCATTACCTTTCAGAGTCCATACCCAAGTATCTGGGGCAAGGTTCTTGACTTCTGTAAATCAGCTTTGCTCCATCAGCTTTATCCACTTGGGATTGACCTTTTGATTTTAAAGTGTTAATAGCAACTGTCTACTCTTCAGAAACTTCTTTTTCCTAGAAAATTCAAAAATATCCATTTTAAGTGGGAAGATGTTTTACAGTATTTAATATAAGCAGTAGCAGCTTTGTTTGAAGAAAATTGTGTCAGGGAATAGCAAAAATATTAAATTAATTCAGTTTATTCGTTCAGATGGACTTGTAGAGGAGAAGTGCAACAAGGAATGCTGGGAAGCTGCAGTGATCTGTGGGTAGGTCATTGACAAAGATTTTCCTAGCAGGGATAGAAGTGACAAATGAAACCAGGGAGGTTGTTTAAAAAATATATCAGGAAAGATGGAAAGGTATTGAAATTTGGCTAATGAAGCAGAAGAATCTGCAGAGGCTGTAAGAGTAGATCCAAAAGGATTGGGATGACTTTTGTAGCTTTTTTTCCTCCCCTCTTTTCATTAAGCTGACTTTTATTTTATTTTTTATTTTTTTATTTTTTTTAGACTGAGCAAATATTGTTATATATCTCTGTCTCATTGTCTTCTGTCACCTGAGTAACACCTCTTATTGCTGCTAAAATGGCTACTCCAATGCTGGGTCAGACCAATTATTTCTTAAATGGTTTGTATTCACCTGCACTTCAAATGTGTGGCTTTGAGAAACAAAATAACAGCACCTCATTCTCAGTCTGCTCCAAAGATCCATTATGCTAGCAACACATCAGTCTGCTCAATTAAAGAGCCAACGACTACAAAGCGACTGTATATCATTTGTATTACCTTTCTAGAGCCGACACTTTATTCACAAATATCTGACTCCAAGAGGTCCTTTTCTGCTTAGCTATGTGCTTTATCCTAGCTTGCATTTATGTTTTAAAAAAATCAGCAATGTGCTTTAAGCAAAGATTTCTATGTCCTCTGTACAGCTATAGTTATTTCTTTTCTGCAAGAGAATTTTGCCATTCTTTGCAGCCTGTTTCAAACTGATTTGTTAGATGCTTTCCAGGTCCCATGAAATAACAGGCAGTCTGAAGGCAGACTTTCAAAATATTAAGGAGGATTCAACATTTAAACCAATGCTACTGTTTTGACAGTAAGCTTAATTCTTCCTCAATTTTCAACTGCATACGTGTTAAACAGTTTTGTTTATTATACCATCTTAATCTTGTTATATTCACATTACATCAAGCACTATCCCAGGTTTAAGGAGATGTAGAACATCTTTCAGTGCTCTGCTGCTCCTCTAAGTGAAGGTGGGCATTAGCTCCAGTCTCTATAAGTATCCAGTCCTGGCTATATTCAGAATCCACTAATCCATCTTTCAAACATCTGCTCCCCTGACTGTATCTTCTTCAGTTGCTTGGAGCTGATCTTCAGATGAATGTCATCTTATCTACTGCTAATATTGATATTATGGGACCAAATGCAACCCTCCAGCACCTAAAAAGGAGGTTGCACAAAAGATGGACCCAGGCTTTTTACTGCAGTGCACAGTGGGAGAACAAGAAACAGAGGGTTTTCTGAATGGGTAAGGAAAATTGTTTCTTCTGAGGATACTATTTATTTTGGGGATAATTAAGCGCTGGCATAGACTTGTCCAGAGAGGTCATTGTACCTCTGTCCCTAGGGGTTTTCAAGACCCAGCTGGGATGAGCCCTGAGCACCCTGGTCTGAACTCAGTGCTTGCTCCTGCTTAGAGCAGGAGTTGGGATGAGAGACCTCCCAATGTCCCCTCCAGCCTGAGTGATTCTGTGATAATAAGAAGCAATCATGAAATAAACCCAGCTATTCCAACATCATAGGTCTTTCTCACAGAAGCTTATTATGACTGCCAGAAAACTTCCAGGCAGCTCCTTGCTGAGCTAATTTAAAATAACAAGACAGAACCCTGAAATATGAGGTCTTATTCTCCACTCTTCCAGACTTCCATAGTAACTCGCTTGTATGACAAGTTTGTATAAAATGCTACAAGAACAGAATTCTCTACCTACTTATGTTAGTAGCAGAGCCACATATCCATTTGCCATTCACAGGGCCAAATAACTATAACTCATTTTCCTGCTTCACACAGCCATAAAAGCCACATGCTGCCTAGAAAAAGAGCAGGATTAAACCTATGGATGACAAAGAATAGCAAAAACCTTCAGATCCACAGCACAGCAGTGACACAGGTGTTCCAAAGCCAGTAGGACAACACAGGTTGTCTTCCTTTTGAGGTCTCATGAGGAGGTAAGCTCATTCAAGAATGTGTAAATTCTGCCCAGTGCAAAGAAAAATTACTTTGAATTAACTGGATAGATGTTATGAATAATCCACATTAAATTCTTAATTTTGGGTTACGATAGAAGACTTAATAGTGGTCAGATACCCACTGCTTATGCAATTAATTCTTAGCAAAGAAAATGAATGTGATATATAAAATATTTTAGAAATAATCTTTTTGCAAAAAAAAAAAAAACAATGGAAATACGAAGACGGATTAAGATTTAGTGTCACAACAGATTATAGTGTGAACAGAATACATCCTTACAGAAATCTATTTAACTAGTGATATCCTAGAGTGAACAAACTATAGGGCTTTTTGACATGAAAAATGTGAATTTGCTCTTTGAGCATTTACTAGAGCTCACAACTGGCAGGAAATGAGGCATGAAATGTATTGTCAAACACACAGTGTTCAAAATATAATGCATTACTTTAAGTTGAGCATTGCTTTCAGGGATGCTAACTCTCAGACCCCCATATATATTTTAGAAATGGATTAAAACCTCAGCAACTATACACACACACAGGCATTGATACAAAAACGCTTAAGTTTGTTTTTGTTTTTAAACACTTGGTTCTAAAGAATATGCTCCCATTTGTTACCTTTTCCTAAGGTGAGCTAGTAATTCAGAAATTCTACAAAAGAATAGTATTATGCATAGATCAACACAAAATCTGGTGGAAGAGGCATTAAGCATAGCAAGATACATGAAATATGCATGTGCTCCACAGCTCATTTTTTTTTGGTAGGATTTCTGACCCACTTTACACTAAAATCCAAGGAAGTAGAAAGGTGACCCACCTCTGTTTCCATGACCACCCTGACTTCCATCCTTCTCTGTTGTGAGACCAGGACTAGAATGAAGAACTAGGACAGAGGGACTCCCAACCCATCAGCTAATAGAAGATTTCAGCTCAAGTTTCCCAAGTAACTCTTTCTTAAGTGCTGATGAAAGTATGTAAGAGGAAAATAACTGAACAGTAACTCAGGATCTGCATATTGTTGAAGGCAAGAAATAACATCTTTTTGTATCTTTCCAAGGTATTGTTTCCCTGTTAGGGCCAGAGACATCAGTACCAAAACAATCAATTTAAATTTAATTCCTGTGCATTAAAAGTCATGAGCAAGCAGCAAAATGTAAACACCTGATGTTTAGGTTCATCCATAACACAACCCCCTTAATTCTTTAAGAACATCATAAGCAAGTGAATTATTTGTCAGGTGACACAGGCAGTGGGTAAAATGAGTTTTACACTTGTTTTATTGAGTATGCAAAAAGACATTAATTAGGTGACCCTTTTCCAACCCTATATAATATAGTTAGTTAACTAACTGGACCATCACCAAATCCATTCTTAAAATACAATTTTCCTTTCAAGTTTGTCAGAAAAAATATGGAAAAAATGAAAAGACAATCAATAAAAGAGGAACCAAGACTACTTCAATATATATCATCTTTTTGCCTTGATCACAGTAGACATCAGCTGAACAGAAGTGATTTCATTAAACTATAAAAGAAAATGATTGCCGGTATCTTGCTGGATAATGGTAGGACTGTACAGAATAAGATACCATTTTGCTAGACTGTTTGGGAGTGGGTTTTGTTTTCTTGAACTTTTTAAACATTTCTCACCCTAATAGTCTATTAGTTATAACATACAAAAGATGATAGGAATAGACTAATTTCTTGACATTTTGGGTTTTACTGTGAAATAGGCTGTAAAGTGTGCACAGATTTCAGCACTGGGAAGGAAAGCAAGCCTAACTCTGGTTAAGCCATTTATTCATGCTTAGCCCTTAATGGCAAGGAATCTGCTTTGCTTCTGCTGTACAGCCATTAGAACAGGCAGAATTATGGCAGGGACAGATATGGCCCATTTTCCTGAAGTCAGTGTCATTCATTTCTACCAAAAAGAGGCAAGAGGAATTAATAGCTTTCTTTCATCCCTCATATGTTGACTCTTTAAGTTAGTGAACACTTTCTATTCCTGTACAGTTGAAGGCAAACTAATAGAGGCACACACTTATCAGAAGCAAATCCCAGAACAAACAAAGGAACATTCTCAGTCTCAGTGCTAGATCACTTCACTGAAGTTAGCAGCGAACTTCAAAGTACTTGTACACAGTCTGAAAAACAGGTCCAAAGGAGAACAGAGCTGCAGAAACATAGGCTGCAGCTCCTGGTACCCAAACCATGGCAGGCACATGAATCTTGCCATTACAGCTGGTGACACCACACCTGGATGGCACAACTTCAATGAGTTTTAAAGATCTAATTTTTCACATCAGTGAGATCAAGATCTAGGATTGAATATGTGCTTTAAAAAAAAGTTTCTATGCTGGGGGACCACTGTAGAAGAGACTCAACATTCACATTCATGAAAGCAACATTTACTGTGTAAGGTAAAGGCCTTTTATTTTTATTTTTTTTTTAATAAAAAACATAGAATCTTTTTGTTTTCTTATATACAGACCTTGAGAAAGCAACTCAAAATCAAGCCAATCATATGGACTGTAATTCATCTGTTAGGTAAATAAATTAACGGGAATTCAGTCCATACATAGAGCAGTATATTTAGAACGGTGATGCCTTTCAAATGTCTAACCTTTTAGCCACATGTACAATGAATGCTTTTGACAGTTTTATTAGTTGAATAGTTGTCCATTTATGAGTCCCATCACATTAAGAATGGGGTTTCTGTACTTCTGCCAACGTGCTAGAAGTGGAAACTTGTCTCTTGTGTTTTCTCTTCTTAGGAAAAATGTCAGGCTAAAAAGACAGGTCCAAACAGTTACTAGCCATCTTGGCAAACATGCTACTATTGTTTATAAATCCATAAAGTCATTATTGTTTTGGGATGGTTTCTGTTACCTTGCCTTTCTTTTTTATGTAACAGACAAGTGACTTTCAACGTGTCAAGAAAACCTAATAAAATATAAACCATTTGCCTGTTTTTCCCTCTTTTGCTCTAAGCACAGATTATATTATAAAAATAAGATGCTGTAAAACATAACAAAAACAACCAAGATTTTAGTGTAGTACCAGCCAAAAACGCTCTATGTGTTTATTAAGTTTTAATTTATAAGAGCCTGCATTACCTTATCTATATTATGGAAAGCACAATACATGACTTGTTGGCTAAGGCCCCAACATAGCAAAGCACAAGCATATGTGTAGCTGTAGGCATGCAAACAATGTCACTGTGTCAGCTTTAACCTGTGTATTTCCCAGCAATCTTTCCCTCAGGCAAAAGGCAGAATAGAAATTGGCCCGTGATGCACCTTCACAACCCAGATTTGTGTGACCCAGTGCAAGAAGCCCACTTCTCCTCCAGCAACCACTCATTGAGTTTCTCACCACTCATCCACTAAGGATGAGTCAGATTCCTATGGGAATCTTAGCTTGAACTAAACCTGGAGGAATATTGGATTAATGTCATCTAGAGATAACACTCAAAAAACTCCCCAAAAAGCTGTCAGCCACATACACAAATATTTCAGGTTTACCTATCTTTGCATTAGAAAACAAGCTGGACAACCTCTCAGCCAAAGGTTTCCAATAAACCATAGTTCTCACCTATTTTATTCCAAAAATTGTTATCCCTAGCTGTATCTAATTCTTCCAGCACAGATTTATATAAGTAATACTGGAAGAAAATTGCCCTTACAAGGTAGGAAACCCCCTTTCCAATAACAAGGTACTTTTTCTTTTGTGAAAGTCAGTTACTTTACTTTGCACCTTTCGCTGATATGCCTGTCCTAAACCCTCACCTATGACTTTTGTATGTTCTTTGTGTAAGAAAATGAGAAGTAGAAAGTGTAATCTAGAATTAAATAGGAATACGGCTCCAAGAGTTGGAAGGGAGCAAGGGCAACCACATTGCACAAACCCTTTCATGCACCTATTCTCCACATGAAAACTCATTACAGGTTCTGGCCTTCACTAATATTCAACAGCTGTTCCACAGACTCCTCCCTGATGTCAGTTGAGATGGAATCAATTTTACTGTAGTTATTTGCTCTTGTGCCAATGGTCTTTTACTCAGTTTTTCTACCTCTGTGTTCATTCACTGCTTTGAGAAAAGTCTTGGTCTTGCAAAGCTCTACTACAGTTGACTGTTTATACCCAATCATCCCAGTAGCTGGCCTTCTATTCACATCCTACTGCTCACAATCATCTTTAAGAACAGTGCTAACATATTTTAGGAAATCTCAAGGGACATCTTTAATAGCAATGGATAGTCCCCATTGGTCAACTCAAATATTAATTGAGAAAATGCAGTTAACTCCACCTCTTCACACATTTATTCTTAGGCCTCATACTATTGAGGCCAGACTAACAAGCATATGGAACCCAGAACACTTTTCCTTGCTGTAAAGAGAAAAAAAAAAAAGTTTGCTAGTCTCTTCACATAGGCTGGCAGCCCCAAATTGACAGATGAAAGTCCTTGCTGCTAGACTTAAAGCTAGCCTGTGAGTCTAGAACTATGTTGGTTCTTCTAGCACTCTAGTACAGAGGTTCTCCATCCCTCCTGGCTTGAACATAATAAGGTCTCCAAATTTTATTTTCATCTTGGATACAGAAATTTCAAATTCTAGACACCTGCCCCAATTATCCATCCTGTCTTTGGTCCCATCATCATTTTCTGAAAAGAGGCACACATTTGATTTTGGTGCTGTACCTCGATTATCTTTAATCTAGCAAGAAACATTTCTGAATACTAATACCAAGAAACAACATTGAAAAAACACCTTATGCTGCTTTGCCCAGAAAGCGTACTTTGAAGCTGAATATTTTCCCCTCACAAAAATTGTGAGTCAGATCTTTTTAACATCTATCTTTGTCTGACAGGAGACTAGGCCGGTGTATGGCAATATATACTAGTGGCACTGGACATATGCTCTGAAGTGATGATTAGAGGTGGACATCACTCTTACGATTCACATCCAAATTAGGGAAAGGATTGAACCTACCTCTCTTCAGCCTGCTTGTGTTATTTCATCTGGCAAAGCCCATACAGAAATTAATAATAGCTTTCCCATCTGCAAATAAAAGTATGCTACTTTAAATTTTTGGCAGTGAACTGGCATTTTGTCATTTAATCATTTCACATCATTACACTGCAATATGCAATGTAATGATATGACACTCCTAAATGACAAACACTGGGTACCTCCTGTACTGGAAGAAATAATGTAATAGGAAGGAAATTATATACTTAAGGTTTCACTCCCACAAGTTGGGATTAAGATACAGAATAGTTGCGAAGAGAAGGAAAGCTCTGCCTACAGATGACCGAGCTAACCCTTAAGCATACATTGACTTCACACCCAGAAATACCAACCCCATGTCTCAGTTCTGATAAGGGTCAAGGATCCTAAAGTCATGCCAAAGCACTCATGACTTGAGGTGCCGAGGGAGATAATACCCAACCCTTCCCAGGGTCAGACCATACATGAAGGAAAGCCAAAACCTCCTTATCTCTCTGGCCCACTTGATTTTGAGGATATATTAACCTTTAAGCATTTTGGAGAAATGCCTGCAGAGATCACCTGCCAAAGCCTGATTTGATTGTCTGATGTGGTGACAAACAGGGTAAAAGCAGGTAAAAGCCCAAAGCCGCAAGGCAACACTTCCTACCTCCATGTTGCAAGCAAGCCCTGGAGCATTTTCAAAGCACCCCCTGAATGTCTAAGACCTTCAAGGACCTCCAAGATTCTAATAATTATTCTTTCACACCATTCCTTGCTATTATCAATTCAGCTCACATGAGGCCAGTGAGAAAGCAGTCTAAAAAAATGTCACTAATGTGCTGACAACTCCTCACCTGCTGCACATCCACTTGACATCACAATGCCACTTCCCAGCTTTCCTTGAGCCAGTGAGAAGCCTACAGTGAGGTGAAGTTATCACTGTGATACATACTAAAAAAAAATGGGGTGGGAGGAAAAAAAAAGAAAAAATATGCCTCTCTAAATTTAAGTATTATCTGTGCAAGGCTGATCTTTTCATTCCAACCAGACGTTGCAATTGCAGGGCTGTGGTTGCGACTGCTGGTGCCTGAGCACAACCAGATTCCTGTAGACATCCTGGAGAGGTAAAGATCTGGCAGGGAAAGAGCACATGGTAGTAATGTTTAAGACTTGGCTACTAAGCAGTCTTTTAGACTACTGCAACAAATATAACTGAGAAATCCCAAGAGAGTTGTCTCAGACCCAGCTGATCCAGGCTTGGGTAAAAAGTTTTGCCTCCCTTTCCAGTTGCCTGAGCCATTCACAGCCTACGTCTGTCAGAAGACTTTAGAAGAAATGAGAGAGACAATAAAATTCTGAAGTGAAGAGCTCTTTAAATATTAGCTCAGCTGGTATTATCATACATTTTTCCAAGTTCAAACATGATAAAGTGATTTGAGAGTTTGCCAACTCCATATTCAGGGGAAACATGCAGAGAGGAGAAATGTTGATATCTTTGATGTAAGTTTTTTCTTTCCATTCTCTTTTTGTTTACTTTGAAAAACATTCTCCTTAACTCATTTCAGAAGCTATCAGAAAATAGTGGAAATTACACAACAGCTTTAGGAGCACAGAGTTGCAGGTGGTAAGATATTTATTTACCAAAAGAAGCTATCCATGAATGGATGAGTTATCCCAAAGAAATGGATATTTTCTTTGCCATTTTATTCACAGAAAAAGCCCTATTGAATTTCTTCTATTCAATCATTTATTATTCAGTGGCTGAGAGAGCTGCCTTTTACATTCTTCCCCACATCAGTAAGAAGAAGCAATCCTTAAAAACATTCCTGAAGTGACAATGAACTTATGGTTCCCACTATTTAATAAGCAGCCCTAAACATCTCCTTCTTTAGGACATGCTGTCACAGCTACATGCAGCAAAAGAACTTTAAAAAGAAGAAAAAAAAGGAAGGATCTCGCAAGCAGGGCACTTCGGAGATGCTGTGACTTTGATGTGCCCTTCCCCAGCACAGGTTGAGGTTTAAGGGGGTCTAAAGCACTCTGGCTTTTCCAGAAGGGAAATCTGCACTCGTAGAGCTGCTACCATGGTAGAAGCATGCCACAACTCACCATCAGCCCTTCCCGCATGGCACTGCACTCTTCTCCCTTCCCATGGTATATTTTACACAGCTAATTCCAGCTTACATTGCGAGGCTGAATAATAGATTTCAAGACAAAGCATTTGGGGGAGAGATCAGATCATTTCCATTTCACCACCTCTGTAAGTGTCCAGCAAAGCTTGATGGCCCACTGAAAAATCCTAGGCTAATACACAGAAGTTCACTAATGTGTAGTAATATAAGTTTACTGGATATTGCTTCAGTTTGTCATAGAAAAAAAGCAATATTCATTACACTTGGCAAAAGCAAGAACAGCAAGTGGGAGCCAAAGCAGTCTTGAATGCTTGCTTATTTCCTTGTCTTTTTAAAGCTTTTTTAAAAGCTTTTTTTTTTTTTTTTTTTTTCTTAAATCATTCTGCACTGGCATGTTCACTAAATGCGGCAAAGACAGAAGGTAATTACATATCATGACTCATTAGCAGAAAAAAGAAAAGTGGGAGCAAAAGCAATAGGTGGGTGGGGGTAAATTTACCACATAATGATTTAAAATTTTGGACTCCTGCACACAGGGGAAAAAAAGGAAGGAATTTAGTCACTCAGACTGTGAAATTCTAGGAGACTAAATGTCTACTTAAATTATTTCATCACATATTCATTAGGCCATCCCAGGGAAACCAGTTACAGTATGTGATGGGGTCTTGGTTCTTTTCTGGCACCTTGAAGGACAGAAAGAAGAATGGACAAGTTGAACAAAGGATGAACAAAAAGTGGCAGGGAAAGGAAGACATAAGTCTTAGAAAAACAAAACCCCACAAAGCCATCAGGCTATGGCATAAAAAAAACAAGGTCTAAAATCAACCTCAAAGTCCTCCCCCAACCTTAGGCTCATTGTTTGTTGTCCCTGGCCCTCAGTTAGCCATCTGCAATGCCAGCCCTGCCTTTTTCTGCTTGTTTGTCTTCACTAGACCAGAAATAAATCAAGAGTTATGTTTTAGCATGTTTTTTCTATAGCACCAAGCACATAAAGGATTTTATCCTCTGAGTCCACTACACTGTAAAGCAAATAATATAAATAATAATAAAAGAAGGGAATTGAAACATCTGTGGAAAGTCAGACTGTCTTGGCTTCATCCATAGCCATTTCACACAAACTTTTCCCTTTAATAACTACTATTTTCTATAATCATTAAAACTGTTAAGCTAGATCCTTTTTTTTTTTTTTTTTTTTTTTTTGGCTGTATCACAGTAGAGGATACTCTGCTTACTCTCTTCGAATTTTAAGACATGGACTTAAAGACCCAAGAGAACAGAATAAATTTTCTGCTATTTTAAAGAATTAGAATGTGTTGGGGAAAGACTGTACTTGGCTGGGAGCTGGTTTATTAAAAGGATGTTGCAGCTAGAGAGCAGGAAAAAATAGGACAAAGCATCCAGTGGGAGCCATTGTTCTCCTTAGGGCAGGCGGCAGAACTACAAATTTGGTTTGGGAGGGAATGGTACATTCAGACTAGTTCAAGCCAAGTGCAGGAGATAAAAACTAATCTATCCATCAAATAGCCAGATTTACCCTGCATCTTTTTCAGCTGGTAGAACTGAAATTCAGCACAGTTTAGCAGCAAATTTGCCATCAACAGAAAAGAATCACTGGTAACATTTGGGCAAGAACACATGGTGGATGCTGGGCTGTTCAGCACACCAGGCTTCTACACAAGGAGCTTCTAAATAGTAATATATACATATATTTATATAAAACTGAGGCATGACCCCAAGAGGCCAAATCTCTACATATCTCCATAGCTGGAGAGAGGGGACTCACACATCACTAGCCACAGCCTACCCGTAAGCATTTTGAACCTGCTTTGGCAGGGGGGTTGGACTCGATCTCTCAAGGTCCCTTCCAAGCCCTACAATTCTGTAATTCTGTGGTTACTCAGGTGAAAGTCTCAAAGGGCACTAAACTCACTTCAGAGCTAGGGATGCTAAGGTGCACAGTGACTGTGAAACTCATTAAGTGATGGCAAATCAGACAAAATCCATGTAAGTTTAGCCAGAATTCACAAAGAATATTATTATATTTTTTTCTTTGCTAATAGCTCTTTGTTTAGATAGAAATGAGTCTTCATAGAGGGGTTTCTATGAGATTTTTTTTTTTTTTTTATTTCATTAAGGAAAAAAACAGAAGGATGGAGATATCAGATATCAAACAAATAAAGAGAAGGATCTCTCAGAAAAGAAATTTTAAGCATTTTTTTCCCCCAGTTACAGATCTTCTAACTACAACTACCCCAAACTCCTTCAAAAACATCAGCCTAAATCCTTAATGTCAGCACAAGGAATACAGCTTTACCCCAATAAATCCCCAAATCAAGCAGTACCCACTCACTTGTGTGGGAATCCACTAAGGCAGCAATAGTAAAAATAGGAGTTCCCTTCCAACCTAGACAATTCTGTGAATAACGTAGCTGCTTATAGCAGAAGTTTGAGAAAGAGTAGTGTTTTTTCTTCCTTTTTTTTTTTTTTTTTTTTCCCCTCCAGGCTGACACCACCTTTGTGTTGCATTAATTTAAATCAGAACAATACTAGCCCCCTAATTTGAGATCCACAATACAAGAGCACAATTTAAAGGGTGAGCCTCAAATAGTTAAAAACATCACTACCCTGAATACAGCATACAAGTCTCAATGACTTCTGTAATTTAATGCCGTGTGTCTGTTCACACCAAGACTTTCAGAACACTAGTTTCTCTCAGGACCTTACACTTGTAAGCATTCAGCACATTAAAACATAGCAGATTAAATACTGGGATTTCTGTGCTTGCATGCACAGACCAAAAGATACAAACCTACATATATATATATATATATATACACACACACACACTATCTGGCTAATATAAACATTTAGCTCTCAAATTTGATTAAAAAAATCAAAATAAGTAACTCCCAGACAAATAGGGACCAGAAGTCAGTGTTTGGGATCCCTTTGCATAAGTTTCTCTGCTATTACAATACCAAATACATTAACTGCATTTTGGAGGTCCTAACAATTTTCAGCTTTGATGCAACCCAACTCTGCTTCATATTCACAGTTGCAGCATAACCAGCATAACCACTGCAATTCGCTCCAATTTAATATCAATAATCCCACATAGGAAAGAAATCATAACTCTTAACTATTATTTGCAATGACATCCGCCTTTTAACTTTAAGCAGTGTTCTTTAAACATTTCTAAACTTTTCCTATTTCTTCCCTGTGCCTTGATATGAATTTGCCTGTCACTGAAGGCTGTACACAAAGAGAGACACAGACACTGAGCACAAAGATATCAGGAAGTGGTTTTCCTAGCAACAGTAATCATCTGAGAGATCCCAGAACATCCTTCCTATTCATGCAGCATTTTGTGTTTTGAATAGTGCTGACAGGTGAAGTGGATTCATAGTATTTAATACAAAAAATATTGCTGTGGATGGGTATGGCACAAAAGCGAAAATATCCACACTATTCATGAACAGATGAATTCACTGTTTTCATAACGTTCCAGATTATTCACTAAGGCACAATTTCAAAAGCAAAGACTTTCACCTTCCCACAGAATGAATAATCCAGTGTGCTCTGCCAAAGCAGAGCCACCAGGTGGTTTTCCAATAATGATTTTGCATCTTCAAATCCCACTCACCCAGCCTATCAAACATCACTGATCTCTTCCACCTGCCCTGCACTGGGATTTCCCACCTCGTTCCTTAACAAGAAGGTGCATGCCCATAAGCTGCGGCAGCATGGCCCTTGACCCAAAGGAGCCTTCAGTTTTATTTTTACCTTCCAGGCCCAGATACCAAGGTGGAACCTGTTCCTCCCAGCAACCTGCTGGGCTTCCATGCGCTGAGATCATGTTTCTTTGCCCAATGCACCAGGAGGATGGGGCCCTATACTGAGGTCACTGACAGGAACTTAGGAACACAAGGAGGGTAGGAAGGTGGTATGGCCATTCTGCAAAACCCACGCTTTAAAGACTTAAATTCTTGCTGTCCTGCAGGGCCTATATTAGATCCCATAAAACTAACTGGATTAAATGATGAGCCCTCTCTCCAAAGCAATTCAGGCAATTCAATGCTCCTCTCCCTCCCCTGCCCCCCCCCCCCGCCCTAATCCCCAAGGAAGCTTAAGAGCCATGAAGATTTTGTTCTTTCAGTTTTTTGCCCCCAAATTTTTCCAAAATTTCAGGTCAGCTTTCTGTTGTCTCATGGGAGACAACATTTTTCAAAAACATTTCTCAAAACATTTTTCTTCCTGGGACACTTCAATTGTTCTCTTGCTTTTCCTTCCTTGCACTCAAAAACACCTTCCAGAGCTGCTTCCCAGCTCCCAATTCAGCAGCTGCACCCCAGCTCCTCACTTGAACTTACCAAGCAGACACCAACTTCCTATCTAGGACATTGCAAATCATCTTCCCAAAAGTCTTTTCGGGCATGTACATGCAACATGTTACCATTCCCTTAAGAAAATCATCCCCTCTTCTAAAACTTACCTAGTTTTCATTCTAGCCTTTATGTTCCCTGCACTTTTAGTCTTTTGCTTGTCAGTGTATTAAGCCACTTCCTACCTTCCTACACCTGCACCCCAGGACATATAATGGAAATGTCAACAAATTCTGGACTATAGGCATGCTAGAGGATGGGACTTATTACCTGGACAATTTGTTACTGGTTCAGATTTTTATGCATTGAAAGCAATAATAAATTAAATTGAAAGGGATAAATTCAGAACAGATGTGAACAGGTATAACTAATGGGAGTGTCAGAGAAAATTAAATAGTGACAAACAGTGGTGTAAATTACAATGCCAGGTTTAAGTTGATTTTAAAGGGACATCAGCAAGTTAGCTTTCATGGATTTGGCATTTAGAGAGTACAAGTGAGCTGCAATTGAAATACACAGGGTATGGATTAAAAGCATGAGTGATAAGAAAAGCTACTAATATGAAGCTGTAAGATAGCAGAAGATTATTCAGCTTCCCTCTACTCTCTAGAGCCTTTCTGTAGGATCCACTTTTTCCACTTGCCCTGTATCTTCTACAGTTTAAACTGATGCAAAATGCTACTTTCAAGTGCTACTGTTCCAGAAAAACTTGCATACATGCTTCATACAACTATTAATCCTCATGCATGGCATGCTGTACATCCCAGTGCCCAACAGTGGAAAACCAACATCTACATTCCTCTTCACAGACTTTTTTTTTTCCTTTTAAAAAGTCTTCAGTTTTTTTTTTTTTTTAAATAAAAATATTTTGAAAGTGTATCCCATTAAAAGTTACATTAAAATTCTTGAGTTACGAGTACTTTATAACCTTCTAGAAATACTCATTGATATTTAAAAAACCCAAATCCTTCATGGCTTCAGAAATGCCAAGGAAAGTAATGCTATATTCTAACCAAATCTGCTCCCTGCAACTTGCAAACAGCTTGAGTATCTATAATGAGCTAAAATAAATCTTTAGATTGAAGCACTAATTAACTTTGAGTTGCTTGTCTGTAGTTACAAATCAGCTTCATGGCATTAGCTAGTCTCCAGTAACTGTCCCATAGACTGGCTTTTTATTTATAAAAAAAAATGGAGGTAGCATTAAATAACTTTATTTTCAAGGACAAGACAGACAGATACAGACAGCCATATTCATTATGGCTCTAAACATGCTCCTCTCTGATTGCCTGTGGTGTACTTGGCCTTAAAACAGTGAGAAGGTGACTTGCAGCATTCAGGCATTTGTGGAGTCAGAGCTCCGCTGAAACTTTGGAGCAACCAAGCCATCTAATTTTGCTTACTGCAATAATTAATTAGCTACCATTTTGTTTACAAGTTGGAAATATTATACTGTAATTTTATGAGATTGAAGCTAATTTGAAACAATCCTCCAGCAACACCAGCAATAAAAGCTTATGGAAACCCTGTGCCATACCCTCTGGCTACTGACACAACACTATTGGTATACAAATCTAAATTGACGGCCCTGGTAACAGATTCCCTTGACACAACGAGATTTAAACTAGGAAAAAAGCTACCTTTGCTACACCACCTTAATCCAAGCTGCGATGCTATCAACAGAGGCTGAGAACAGGAAGAAGGGGCAGAGGAGTTTCTGTTAAGTATGCTAGAACTCCATAGTGAAAAAAGTTCAGCCCCTAGCACACAAATGAAAATAACAAAGACCCAGCTCCTGCTTTTGAATGCAGAGCAGGCAGAATTCAGCTAAATTCAGCTGGGTTTCAGCATTTTTAATAGCAAAATGTTTCTCCAGAGTCCCAGGTTGAAAAGGTAAACATCACCAGATTGGTGCATAACCATTGGAGTATGGATTTCTTAACTTATGCTAACTTTACACCAGATTCATATCCTACCAGTAGCCAACTAGGAGCTGTAAGATATTGCAACTTGGCTGAATAGCAGACACCAAGCAGCAGCAACTGTAGGATGCAGTTACTACACCGTTCCTCAATTTGCTCAGTGGGAATTTGCTTGCCTTTGACATCCCCAGATCATCCATGTCCCAGTTCATTTCTACTCAGTTTGGTTGCCATCTGCAAGGCAGTGTTTCAGTGCAAAAAACAGAGGACAGCCCTTTCTGTGTAAGCAATCGAACACAAGTTGGGAACATGAGCCTCTAATGCTTTTTTCTTTTTGAGGGGAGAGGGAGCGCTCCTAGATTCAATGCAAAACTGAGTTCAGCCATGTCTTTGCTTTCCCTCTACCCTTCAAATTAACAAAGCAAATCAGAGTTTGGGAAGTGATTCTTCTGGCTCTGCCAGAATCTTTATACTAGGCATTTATGAAAATCACATTCAAGGCTGACTGAGATGCTTTCACCCAGGAGCGTCCACATGAAGAATTTGGCTGTTTTCTTCTTCTCAACTCGTCCCCCAATTCACTTACAGGTATTGCAAGTTCATAAATACAAGGCACTTTTTGACTTTCAAATCAGAGTAGCCCTTAAATCACTATTTCAATGATACATCCTTGCAAAAAAAAAAAAAAAAATCTTTTTAGTGCTATTTCAGTTAATCATTGTTTTGAGAATCTAAGAAATAAGGCAAAAAGCATATAATCCAAAACTACATTTCAAATCAATAAACACCTTTGCAGAAGCCTGCCATGGTCAGCAAATAGATGGGTAACTGCTTTAATAATTAAGCAAGTTGGCAAGAGCTGAACAACCTTCACTTAAAAAAAAATCTTTCCTTTAATAAAATGCTTTGGATCTAGTTGAGGTTTCTTTGCTCAATATTTATTATTTCACCTGCCTTCAGATAGGAACAGTGAGTGTTTTGATAAATGGATTGAAATGCTTAGCTTTACAATAGTGTATATAAGCACCCTTACGTCCCCTCCACTTAAAATGCTGCATGGCAGCTTCTTACACTGGCATTTCTCAGTAAATCAAAGAAACAGCATTGGACTTCTCATACAGGTAGCTCACTAGAAAAATTACATTTTTTTTTCCCCTGCTAGCCCTACTACTAAAATCAAAACTGATAAAAATGAAGTCAAAAAACATACAAGCCCTTTGTTTTTTTCTTTTTCTCCAAGATCTCATATAAAAATAAAATCAAGCTACCCTAATCACATAATTTCTGACACTGTATACATGTACAATGATAGAACTTATGCACAAAACCACCTCCTATAAAAAAAAAAAGTTTTCTTAAGATATCAAATGTGTTCTCACAGCTCAAGGCCCTCAACTCACTTGTAAAATTTTTAGCCATATCAACATATATGCATGTATATACAGAATTCAAATCCAGCCAACATTTTATCAATCAATATACCCGTACCTCCTGGTTTAGTGTAGAAGTTGCAAATGTGCACCTATCTCAATGATGAATGGCTGATAGCCACAGTCATTCTTTGCTACCCATTAAGACTAGACCCATTGCTATATGAACAGCAACATTTAGCATCCCAAATAACATGCAAAATTAGCTGAAAAAACAAGGATTTCTCATCTACTACTACCACCCCCCAGTAGTGGTAAATAAGAGTCCCACGACTGAGAAATCATGAGTTAGACTCTCAAGCACAAAGAATCTTCCCCATTTCTTGCTTATATAACTTGGTAGTTATAAGCAACACAAATAGTGGGGAAACAAAGGGCCACAGTATAGAATGAACTTGGGCTCTGCAATAGCATCTTAGAGCTACATTTGACTCACAGTTGTCCACTCAGACTTCTCTGCAGGCACAAAAAAGCCATGCAGTAGTCAGAACTTGTTGTAGTAAATCACATCACTCTGAACAGTCACCAGACAAAGGCTAAAGCCACCAGAAACTTCAGAGTAGAGACATCTTTCACTATTATCAACTGCTTTCTTCAGCCCCGATTTTCTAGATTTGTTCCCTCTGCAGCACGCAAAGAAAAGATGCTGAAACCCTCAATGAAACCCTCAGAGGCCAGAGGTGAAAGATGGAAGATTTAGGAGGAGGGTGGGAAGAAAACAGAACGGGCCCGAAACACCATAGTACCAACTAGGTTGTTCAGCACTTATTTTCCTGTTCTTTATGTACCTGGGGTACTGAACTGGAACTTCGGTTGTCTCAGCCAAGTTCCCGGCTATCCTGCATATATAGCACAGTAAACAGAAAGTGCTTTGTTCTGTTTTCTGGTATTCTTCAGGCAGTCTGACAAGACACCTCCGTGCCTTTAGCATTGCCCCTTACAGACACACTTTGGTACCAAACTGAGGCAAGGTCACTCAAAAAACACTGGGATTTCACTGCCTGGATCTCACATTAAAATGGCGTATTGCCACAAAACACGCTTTCTAAAATGCTATTCTATTAGCTCCTGGAAGCCTAATGGAATAAAACTGAGTAAGTGCAACATGTATTTACAAGCCAACCTGTTGAACAGAATATATCTGTTAAATAGAGAGCAGCAGGTTTGCCTGCACACTGTATCATCTTCCATTTCCACAGGAGTCCATTTCCTTAGCAGATACAGCCTTGCATAAAGTCCATCTACCTCACTACCTAAGTTCAGAGACTCAGAGAAATAAATAGCTGATATTCTTAGCATAAAGCAAACGGAGAAAAAAAAAAATCAGCTGCATGAACTTGGAAGCAAGCTCCACTGGCACCATTGCTTTTAGCAAGATGCTATCTGACATCTTTTGGCTGAACAAGTCCCTTTTGTGGGGAGGATTGTACAGCAAATATTTCTGAGAAGCATAATGTTTGTTGGATATTGCTCTGTTAGGGCAGCTTGTGTTTTCACTCTATTCTGCTTTTGTATGCGAGGGTGTGGAATTTGTTAATCTAAATAAAACTCAAAATAGACAGCATGGTTTAAAGAGCTGCTGACGCCTGGTGGGAAATTTTGAAAGAGTTCTCTGTTAAAAAGCAATCCTCTGCATGAGTTTATCTCCAAGCTTTGCTTCCCTCAGTCTGCTGAGGGAGAGGCTTCCAAGAAGTGGATTTAGCTGTTCAATGGGAGCACAAACTACTTTTGGTGTGATGTGACGCACCAGCTTCGCTTTGCAAGTGTTTACATGCATCTTGCTGCTGACCTGTCGGCACTGCACATAGCGCTGTTTCACACATGGGCAGGTAGATAAAAGGGTGCAGGTATCCTTGTATTAATTGTAATTAGTGATGCCTCAAGCAGTAGATGGGAAGCTGACTGACTAGTTTCTGTGCAAAACCCCACACCAAGCATCTGCCCCAGTCACCTCTTCCTGACCTACAGGCACATCACCACCTTCAAGGCTGGCAGAGCTGCACTGCATGATCCTGCCCTGTTTTGTAGGCTTGGGCATGCAGCATTTTCACCCTTGAGCTGCTTGGAGAGGCTTTTTCCTTTCCTTCTGCTGAGAGCTGTTTTTTTCATTTGTGAATCAAACATCAATAGGTGTTCAGCAAAAGGAGTTTCCCCCATTATAATCATCTCTCTCCATGCAGTCTTCGGTTATTTTCAGACTCAATCTTTACCGTTTATTTCTTGTTGTCACATGAATTCCCTCTTGCTTCATCTCTGCCTTCAGGTGAAGACAAATTGAAGTCTTATGCAACAGCCCTCTCCAGATTTCAGTCTGCTTCGATGGAGAGGTGCCCACAGAACCGTCTTATCTGTCCTTTGTAATAAACTACGCTGAAACTTGAGCTTTGCTAAATTTAAAACAATTCAGCTCTGGATTTACATTTTCTGATTTTAAGTTAGAATTTTGCTCTTTGAACAACCATCTGGTCTAGCTTCCACAAGTTACCAACAATTACTGAAAATTACTGCATGCACTTTCAGACTGAAGTTACAAGTCCTTCAGCAGCATTCATGTGGAAGCTCCTAACACAGCAGCTTGAGTTCTGCAGAGATTTTAAGTTTCAGAAAATCCTTAGATAGTCTAGCCCAAGTTTAACCAAACTTTTCTAGTTAATTCAACAGTATGACTCTTTCCCTCAGCACGGTTTCCTTTTACAGAAAAAAATAAGGTTTAATAATATTGTAATAAAAGGATCTGACTAATCTGACTACTGCATGAAATGGGTCCTATCAGATATTCAGTTAGGAGGTTTTTTAAGATGTGCGCTGTTTGGGTAAGGTCAGGGGAAAATAAACCATCAGGAGTTGCCAGTATTAAAAGAAAGTCTGAACTTTTGTGCCTGGTGATTTGTCTTGAAGTAGAGCTCAAAATACTACCAAGAAAACCACCATGTAATTCATACACTCATTAGTGAAAACAAATGAGAACTTGTGTAGAATTTTCCCTTCTAAATCTGAATACAACAATCCACAATTTTTTTTTGTCCTTAGATGAATTGTAGATGTCTCCCCATTACTCATACCCAGAGGAGACAGACCTACCAAGAATGATTTGGCAAGTATTAAAGATAAATCAACACAGATCACTGCAGTCATGAACCCATTGTGAGTTGATTTTCATTTTTATTTTTTAAAGCATTTGTTTCCAGCATGCAGAGCTGAGAAGAAAAAAAATGATGAATCTGGGGGAAGATGAGGATGTATAAGGACAGATATCTTTGTTGGGTCTTGCACTTTACATAAGTTATGTAAGTAGATGAGCGAACAAGTATCAGTTCCTGTTAACACTCAACACCATTTCAGGACATCCGTAAGACCGGTAGATATTGGTTTTGTTTACTTTTTAAACAAGGAAAGGCAGAAAATCTCACTAAGATAATTTGAATTAATTTGTCATCCACAACACAGGACAATCTGCTGAGTACACTTTCACATATACCTCATTCCTTTTCACCCGCTTTACATTGCTAGTATTTCTCAGAGCACAGTCACGGAATTCTGTGAGATCTGCTTCTGAGAGTCAATGTCATTTGAACACCCCTCATTTTCTCAATCTCTGCAGAAAAAGCTACTCAGACAACCTGTGTTAAGTATGCACAAGTCTTGTTTCACACAGTACAGAATCACAGGCAGCAATGAAGGCTTTGGGGCCAATTTTCATCTCATTTATTCCTTCTTCATATTCTTACCACTCAGCTGAGGCTAGTGGACTATTAGACTCAAATTGGTGTGAGGGCAGACTTCAGGGTCCACGGACATGAATTTTATAAACAGGTCTACGTGAGAAGCAAGCTCTGTCACTATGAAAGCCTGTCCTGCCACCCACCAGATCTCAATTCCTTTCAGCTCTTCAGTCATAGACCTCATTCCCATCATAAAAACAGATCGAGGGGAGCTCTCTGAAGCTGATTGCCAGAGCTGCCACTGTGAGAGCTTCCTTCAGTAGAAAGGATTAGAGTGTCCTGAAAATGTCAATCAGATATCAAAGATACATGAAGATTGAAAAATAAAATGTACAATTTATAAATATAAGTCTTTGGGAGACACACAGTACTGCGAAAATTTAAGAGAAATGTCACCAAAACAAACACATACTCTAGTGTCCAACTTTAATTTTTCACTGATAAAATTCTCAAGTGCTGCAACCAATACAGCAAATAAAACAGCTAAATCCTCACTAGTATCCAATTTCCATTTACTATGACTAAGTGTCTGCTACAGCTGATGCACTTCAGCTCAGCTGAAATCAGCTCATATACCTCCCACTAACCAGGTGCCCTACATGTCAATGAAAAGACAGGACTATTGGGACTGTCACAATCAAGGACATACTGCTCTTCTTGTAACAGGAGCTCTATCAACCATCCAGCTAAGCCACCCTAGTAGTGCTTGCCTGTTGAGTTTTCTGTTGTTTGGGTTTTAATTCACTTTACTAAGATTGCTTTTCATTCACTTAGTGACAGGTAGTTATTTGTTTGCAGGGTTCCATTTGACATTTATTGTTAGTGTAAAACACTAATAATAATAATTAGTGCCTTTTTAGAGTTGTCTGAGGTTTTAGTGCTGGTGCATTGTTAATATAAAACATCCCCATGCTTTGCTGTATATAGGATAGCATGATAGTATTTAAGTATAACAAAGGGGCTCATTATACTGAGACCAGATTGCAGTATCTTTGAGCCTCCTGTTACCAAGCCAAGATTTAACATCCTCTAAACTTGTCTGCAATGCTAATACTTTTGGGAAAGGGAAGAAAATCTAGACATAGATACTATTTTTTTTATTCACTTAAACTTTAAGAGCTAAAGTCAGTTTAATGAAAAAATGGTGAGAATAAATGAATCCTGCAATTATGTTGAGAACCTCAGGTTACTTTCAAGCTGCTTTATCTCAGACAAGTGCAGGCACATCTCCATGCAGGGAAATGGATCATTCAAAACCTCCTCAAAGTTACCCCCACTTATTCTGTCATGTCTCAGATCTCAGATAATCATTTTCATAACATGACCAATGAGGCTATGGACAATCCGTTCAGAGCATCTCATTAAAATACATTTGCAATACTATTGTGTATTCATGTTAAGCACATTGTAGTACACACATTCCTTGGTTGGTTGCTCTTCACCAAGCCACTTAATCACAGCAGTTCTCTCAGATTGCTATGTTATGTCAATATGTTGCAATGGTTATTTACTTTGAGGGACATTTTATTCTAGAGGGAGCAAAATGAGGAGAACTTTCCATACAGAGATCGCTAGATGCAGGTTTTAACTTCATGAATCATTTAAAATGTAACAACACTATTTTGAACTATGTGACATTAGAAGAGATATGAGGCATTCGCCAATCACAACTAGCCTGTTCTCCATTTTTTCCCCTGTAGTTCACCTCTAATCATAGTTGAAAGTTTGAGTCAGTTCTCATTTCTGCTAGGAAAACTCAGAAATGATCCATCTCTGTACAACTTTGTTTTTGGACAGGTCTTATTGCAGGAAAAATTCAGAAGTCAGATCTGTGTCAGCTAACATTGCAGAATTGAAGCCCTATTTACAACTGAGGAAGAGCTCATCTTTTATTTTCTAATGGAGTCAGACCGCAAGGGGAGAAGAAAAAAATGGGAAAACCTTCTGGAAAGGAAGATCAAGAGAACACAGGGAAGCCAAAGGAGAGACTTTTCTTTAAGCACGGACCCTTGGAATTGCTGTGTATCACTGAAAACAGTTTCACTGACTTCAAGAAGCTGTCTTGACCAGTTTGATAGATGAACATGAATTTCTTAAAAAAAAAAAAAAACATTTAAAAAATAATGGTTACTGGTTTGGTTTTATCATATACCAAGGCACACAAACCTACACACTGATTCGAAGTTGCTTATTGTACAAATTAAAACATCAGTGCTCACACCTAAGATACTGAGAACCATTCTCAGAATCTTTTTTCTAAATAAGATCAAACTGGATCTCCTATTTCTCAATTACATTACTTGTTCTAAATCACTGTCCCTTCTACTGTCACATGCTGCCTGGTTTTACCAGGCATTTTATCCCCAGTACAAAAAATTGTATCCTGAGAAAGCTCATCAGAACAAACATTTGCATTTTTTTTTTTTTTTTTAGCATGACAATATATTCCAATAGAAAAGTAAAAATATCCATGAATATCCATTTAAGTAGCTGAAGCCACATTGTCCTTACAAAACCAAACATGAACTGAGGCAAGATACGAGGTGGGCTCCAAAAGCTATTGCAGTATTTATATGAGCAGAAAGACAGCAATAGGATGTAAAGAGGGAAAAAATGCTCACCTACTCCTTTATTTTCCTTTCTTTCAAGGACAAACTCATGAAAATGAATTTATTACTACAAACAGAGTTTAGACAGGATGTGTCAGAATCAGCCACACTACATAAGTTAAGGTATACACATCATAAAGTTTACTCTATAACTAGAGTTTATTCCTAGGGAAACTTGAGAAATGCTGAATATGTTGCAAAATCAGCCCAAGAGGCTGAAGCCTCTTGTTACTACTACAACCACCACCAGCAGGAATGTGCTACTATATATTTTAAGAGACATATGAAATGAGTTTGTGTTGAGCATTGCTAGAGATTTTAGACTTCTTGCCTGAAAATTTGTTTAAAGTACTTGTTGCTCTACTGTCTTGACAGCCACAAGGTTAACCACTCCCCTTTACCATCTGCCCTTTTGGAGTCCACTGAGCAAGGCCAACTGCCCAGATATCAAGTTTAGTCTTTTTAGGGAGGTATATATCCCATTGACATACTGAGAGCTTACTGTCTTGAATTTCAGTACCTCCCATAATTTAATTATATTTCTAAAAGTGCCAACTCTGACCTCTGTGCTTTTCTTTGGTTCTGGCTCTGCTCAATCCATTCAAACCAGCAGTAGACTGAGAAGGAAAAAAGGTAGTTTTTGTTGTTGGGGTTAGTGTTTTAGCTATCTGTGTAGTGCAGCAACTGCTGAAATAATTCCGATATCGTGTGTTTATTTTCCACCATATTTGGTATGCAAAACAAGAGAGCCTCGAGGCAGTTAAAATTCCAATCATCTCTAAAACTTTAAGAACGTATGAGACTATAAAGGCACATTTACCTGCCTGACAAAGCATGGCATGCAGTAGCAGCATGCCCATCCCAGGCAGGTGTCCAGGGGGGTCTCCATAGCACCTGGAGCAACAGGGCCTCCAATGGTGGACAACAGGACACAGCACACGTGCTAAAGGAGCACTATCCCTGCCCAGGGGAGTAGGTCATGATGGGGACCTGCTGTGGTAATGGAGGTCTCCAACCATCCAACCAAGGCTTGTCGCCTGCAGCAGATGTGGCAGGAGGCCACAGTGCTGGGGCCTGAGCTGCCAGATACAGTGGAAGCAGTGCACTGGCACAGGGCTCCATGTGGAGAGGGCTCCATGGAGGACCCAGCCCAGGGTTTGGCCATACTCTAAGCGAGGCTGGGGCAGCACCAAGCTGTGTCCCATCCTGGCATCAACTCTGTCTGCCCCACATGTGCAGCAGGTCCTGACAAGTGTCCCTGACCAGTGTTGACCCTAGGGGATTGAGAAGCTGACAAGGAGACATGGTGTCACTTTCTGGCTGCCCTGCCTCTCCTCAGCTTGCCCAAACCCCAGGGTCTACACTCGAGGGGTGGCGACAAGGCCTGCTTATGGTGACAGGGTCACAGACCCAGGCTTCTGGCCTGCTGAGGGGAGAGCTCCAGGTTGGGCTTTCTCTGAACCAGTGCTATCCTCCCAGGCTTCTGGAGGCTCATGGCCAACTGTGCCTGAGCACACAGTGCAGAACAGCACGGAGGCAGCCCATGGGGCTTCCCAAACAATCTCTCCAGCCTGGTCACAGGCCTGGGCAAAAAAGGATGGGTTTGTAGCTGCTGGCATAGACAGGAAGTCCTAAAAGTAAAAACAAACAAACAAAAAAACACAACAGTACCACTGGAATATATTCCACAGCAAGGGAAAAAAGAAAAGCATGAATTACCACAGCTTGTCAGTAAAATGAAAATATTAAGGTAACTTTCTTTAAAAGGATGCTTTTCCAGCAAGTACAGCATTAGCAGGAGATGAAAGCTCAGGTTCAGAGCTGGAAATTAGATTTGTACATTTTTACAGAGCTCAGTCATGGGCAACCTGCAGCATTTCTGAGTCAGTGAATGCTCAGCAACTCTTTTAAGAAAAAAAAAAAAAAAAGACAGAACCCTGTCCATCACTACACCACTGCACCTCATGACTCGCACCGAGGACCAGCATCTATCCTGAGGCTTTTAAAAATAGTTCTTAGCTATAACCTGCTCAATTCTTCATTAAAGTGTTCATGAGAAGTGTTTTTACCAGGAAGGTTCAGTTTCTAAAAATCCTTTCAGTGAAATACCTAAGTTCTGACTTAAAAAAAGAATAAAAAAAATCAAATACTTTGTTTAAAAATAAAGGAAAAGGAAAAAAGGGTAAAGCATGAATAGATTATCTGACTAACAAATAACTTAGCATTATTTTCTGAAAACTTAAATGAGAAGATGAATCTTTTAAGTGTTGCAAAAATGTTCAATCTTAAAGAAGTTTAACCTGCTTTAATCTTGGCCTAGGAAGGTTGGGATGAAAGCTTTGTTTTCTATGGTTCTAGATAGCCATAGGAATCAGACCTCAGCAAGAGCTACCAAGACCTGATGCCCCAAACCCATCAGGCTTCTGCTGAGAAAGTAAAAATCTGTTATAGACAAGAATGGAAAAATCCATAAAAAGATAAAGCCAGTTTGCTGAAATCTGTTTTGATTCTGTGATCCAGATATCAACAGGGGAAAAAAACATTTGCTGTATGTTATGCATGGCTTTCTATTGCAAAGCCAAGCCTTAAATGACCCTAGAGTGTCCATTTTCTGGATTATAAACTTTCTCAGAGAACATCAAAACACAAGATGTTTCTACTGACAGGCTCATCTTTAAGGACAGAGCTATACTGAAAGTAGAAATTCTTGTTCACAGATGTGGAACATCTGTAATGTGAAAAAGACACCTAAAAACATTAAAAATCCTTAAAAATTCCAAGGATGAAAACAATGTCACCCTAATAAAAATTAATTTCAACAATATTTTATTATACATGTTAGAAAATACGTCAGACAAAATGAATATTTTTCAAAGAATTCTTTCACTTGTATGGGGCTTTCCTGTAGAGCTTAAATTTTACGTTCTACCCCCTTAAATTCAGCAAATTCTGCTAAAACGTTAACTGAATTCTCCACCCAGAAACTAGAGAATTTCATCAAAAGTTTTTCCTACTTTGAATTAAATCTTTCCCTCCTGAGGCTAGTACATATTTGCATCTTAGGTTCTTACAGCATTAAGAAATTAACAATCCATCTGATGAGGTTTGCATCCTGCAGCCCTATCTGACTTCACCTGATGGTGGGTGGATTGGCCATCTGTTCAGGGAAAGCAATCCTGTGCTTTATTCAAGTTTCCCCTCTTTTCCCAGCCTTTTTTCCCCCATTCAAGCTGTAAAATAAAATTGTTTCTTCAGTCTCCTACCTGACCCATAAGTGGTTTCCACTATCCTACACATGTGATGTAATGCAAGGAGACATGATTGATGCAGCCTGACCTGACATGTCATGACGCTACTTGTCACATGTGGAATTCAGGAAGAAAAATAAAATAAATATGCAACCTTGACATGTTCATAATAACCAATGATTTTGTTACTCCTCATTATCTCTAAATTACTTCAGCATTTTCTACATAAATGTTTTCCCTAGTAAGAAAACAAACTACCTGCTCTTCAGACAATGACAACAGTTGGACTATAATCCCAAAAATCTTTATGTGGGCATTTTTCCCAAGAAAAAAAAAAAATGACAGAGCAAGGACTGAAGGCTCAAATTACAAATTCACCACTACCTAATGTGAAGTGGGTTGCACATTTCTTCTCTCCTGTAAATTAGAGAATGAAAACAGCTTGCCATGCCTCTTGAGACCAGTAGGTACCTTCGACAACAAAGTGCTAAAAGCTGAGCCAGTGCTAATGACTAGCTCTACATTTCCTTTAAGCGGATGCTGGACTCTCTTCCTTGAGGAGTGTTTATTTTAAAAGGCAAGAAAAAAGAAGTGAAAGTCAAGATTATGCATAGCTTTCCTGCAGTTCTAGTGTGCTGCATATTACAAAGAAGCAGAGACCAATGTTACCGATGCATATTTTATGGCTATCCTGCTTCTGAAAATTTTGTGTATATTTATAAAAAGTTAAAAAGGTCCTACAGCACCTCATAGGCTGTTTTAATAGGCATTACACACATTTTCACAGAACTTGATCCCTTGATTCTTCACATAAAGTATTAAACTCCTATAGGAGCCTAAAGAGATACCCTTGTTCTTTAGAAAACATCCATAGCTACTTGCCCTGCTGCTCACTGCAGTCACTAAGAGGCTTCCAATGACTTCAGCGGAAGTGGTATCAAATCAAGAGCAAGACAGAACAATCTGGTCCTAAATTATTCCACACTACAAACTAGCATAAGTACAGATTCCTCATACCTTCCTGTTAATAAAACTAGATAAATTTCAGTTGGCATCCTTTTCAAATCAGAAACATACCCCTTAAGCAGCAGAGTTGTCAGCAAACACTTTATATATATAATATATAATATATATATAATATTCATATAATTCTTAAATCCTTCACAAACTACAGGACAGACAGAGCACCCCTGAATTGTAACTGATTCTGGACAAATCCCTAGCCTGCTGCCTGGCAGTTTCAACATTCTTGCCAAGGCAATCTGGCAACTGTTCTCTTCAGGCATCCCCTTTCTCCTGTAGGGTCTCCCAGCATTGCAGGAGACAGGGTAAGTAGGTTTCCCTCACCCTTCTGTTCTGGGCTCTCCTAACCTTAATCTTCCTTCCTTAATCCTTTTTAATGTTGATATGTCCATTACAACTTGCTTAAGGCATTTATATCCCCATAGAGGCAGTTGCACTTTCTTCATAGAAATAACAGCCAGAAACAGCTTCCTTCACTTTGGATTCATGCAAGGAACTGTAAGAATTGCATTAGAACAATTTAGTCTGAAAGAAAAAAAGTACGGTTTGATGGAGGTTGAAGTCCTGCAACTATGAAATGACATGGTGGGAGGATCCAGCAGCAATAGATTTGAGACTGGTGCTAGTCTGAAATGGCAGCTTTTACTTTGAGATATAAACTAGATTAATTATTGCTGAAGATTTGGTATATTGCTAGAGCTTGCTGAACAATCTGGCAGAACTGGAATCAAATGATAAGCAATTGAAAAGCTCCCTGGAAGTATAAAAATGTGAGGGCAAACTTAAGTTATATTTTAGTAAATCCATACCTCTACAACCAGCTAATATTTCAAACAGGAATTACCAATGCTTGCCTCCAGTGCAGCGGTTGTTGACTTTGAAGACTGGAGGTGATACTTTTAAATACTGCAGCCCCATTGTAATAAATTGAACTGCACCAATGTCAATCCCAGAAGGGTCTGATACAAGGATATTTGGCATTAAGATCAAACCAGTCTGACTAAAATTTTCTGAGGGTGAGTCTAATGGCTTATCTTCACTAGACAATGTTATCATACTCAAATACACACACAAAGAACCAAGGTAGCTATCAGCTAATGTTCACAAACCGCCAGGCGCTGCAGAGCATTGTGTCAGTTGACTCATTCAGTTCTTCACAGTTGTGTTTGAACACAGTCACATTTTACACTGTACACCAGCCTACAAAAAACATACAATTCAGGCATTAATCATCTGTATCACAGAAGCACTTCAGATACAGACTACGACACAGCTGGGTATTGGGGATGGGCAAGCCAGATTCAGTGTTTGTTTTGCTCAGAGCTGAATTCCCCCCTGAAGAAAAACAGCTATATAAAGTAATAGTAAAGCCAAGCATTAACAACCTAGAAGCTTTTTGAAAGTTTTTTTTCAAACTGAAATTAAGGATTGAATTCAAACTGTCCACGGATGCTCATTTGTTTTACTTCCTAGTTTGCTGAAATAGTGTTTTGATGACAGATTCCCCTATGTGAAACCATTCATTTTGGTCTCATTTTCACTATTAACCTTAAGTTATTCTACAAAAACAGGTAGGAATTGACAAAAAAATCTTATTCAATGCGAAGTTTGATAGTACTATGTTTTATCAAGTACTTTTGTCTTGACAGAAGATCCTGCAACAAATGTTGTACATGGTGGTTATTCCACTGCCAAGTGCAAAACATAAGGCTGGAGAGCCACAGCGGCAGCCAAATGGTACGCCACTAACTCCAAGAACAAAATTTGCCTCTAGCTACTGTAGAAGCACAAGCTGCACCAGGATCCAACATGTAAGGGGGACTACAGCAGAGCTGGGAGCCCAACACAAGGGTGCGTGCATCAAGCTGGGCATTGCTCTGAAGGGCAGAAATCAGCCATATGCAGGAGTTCAAATCTGGATCAATGTCTCACATCTGGTGTGTTTATCTCTAGCAGACACAGCTTTATCTGGGGTGGGACACATTTAAGTACCTTAACTAGTAACCAACTGCTTTCAGTTATACATCAGCCTGAGTTTAAGCTAGAGAAGCCTGGTGCATAGCAGCATTCTAGCAACTGAAACAGTAAATATTGACCAGTGTAAATCACTACAGAATTAACACCCACCTTCCTACTATCTGCAGCTTCTTTATGTCTATGAAATTCCTCTCCAGTTCTCAGTCCCATGCAGTCTCAGACCCCACAAAGCCTTTGAAATAGTAACTAAAGGCTGTATCAAGTCACTGCCATTGGCTTATTTAATCTGGAATTTAAGTTCATTAAAATTGCTTTTCTGCCCCTGAAAATTTCTGGTGTGTATACTACTGTCATATGGGAGGAGGAAGTAAAAGATGCTTAGAGTAGAAAGCATTTTGTCCCCCACCTTTTTAAGTGCCACGGCTTTCCAAAGAGAAGCTTTTATATCTTATGTAGTAACTGTTAGCAGTTTGTGACATTTCTAGTCTGTCCAGGGTGTAACTAGTACATGACAGGTCAAGTCTGTCACCTTCATAAAAGCAAAGAACATCTACACTGGCACACTACACTGCGGAGTCCCTCTGAGAATTACCAATGTCATACCAAATATCATCAGCAGTATTTATCTTCTCTTCATCTCTGCTATTTGTAGGAGCTTCCAAATTTTTTTGGGAATTATTTTTACATGAAGATAGCTTTCTCCTTACTCCAGTGAAGTGAATACCACAAACCAAAGCTTGAATCCAGGATATTTAATTTGTCCTTGTGGCAACTATAATTAAAATACAACTCTCTTGGGGGAATACCTGGAAAATTAAGGTTATTGTTGTCACTATTATTAATTAATTATCATCAGATGCTTGCTTTTAAAAAATGATCAGTCTTTAGATTTTGATGCTCCCTATTATCCTCATTAAGCAAATGGTGAAATAAAGATGAATGAATTGCAAGCAGATGAATTAATGATTAGCCAAGAATACTTTTGGATTCAGATTGGATTCTGTTACCAACAGATTTTACATCAGTAGAAAACTCTTACACGCCAGGCTGTACTCTGGGTAAATTTTCACATGAAAATAGTGCTCTTCTCAGGAAACTTTTCTCTATTCAGAAACAGATAAATCAGGTGGGAGGAGAGGAAGTTAAATCATTCTCATGTAGCTGGTCAAGGATTTAAAAAGGAAGCCATACTAATTACAGGCCCATCCCAGACACATCAAATAGCATTATCCTAAATAAGAAGCGACATATAAAGCAATGGATCATTTCTGCAAGGGAGAGAGGGGATATTAATAATGGGCCAAATTTAGGGTGAAGCAAAACATCAGTTCTCCAGGGAAGCAGTTATGCTTCTATGATTTCTAGGCCAGTGCCAACATTTGCACAGCATGCACAGCACGGGAGTTGCTCTTCCTGATGTGTTGGATGTTTTGCCAACTGTATTTACTTCTCTTTCTCCTGTCTCAACCCCAGCATGTGCCTTGTTCTGGCAGGTGCTGAAACACGGGCTCCATAGCCAGATGGGCAGCCCCTAGGAGTTCTCCCATGTCAGCAATTTGCCAGAGGTTTCTCTTGTGCCCCTTGACCCGTTGCAAAGCTACCAGCTCCAGAGGAGCCCAGACCTCCAGCCTCAGACCTTGCACACCATTTCCGTTGCTCAGTTAACAGAAATAGGATTGACTTGTAGGAAGGATTCTTTAACTATAAAGACACAGAAAAGGAATATTTAGAGACACCCTAAAGGACTGAGTTCCCCAAGTCCCTAGTTTCTAATATAATTCAGAGCAGAAATTGAATGCTACAGAAACACTAATTAGTTACTCAAATGCAGTAATTCAGAGTTGCCCTTTGCTGTGTGTAATGGCAGGACATGCTATTTTAGGGGGAATATCATCCTTTGATAATCTCAGTGTAAGGCGCTGCCATGCTGCTGGTGTGATGCAGAACACTTGGATTTTCACCAAGAACATGCCTGCTGCTGACAGGAAGATAATGGGGTCTTCCTTCTTTCTTCTCATGTCTTTATTACACAGAATCCCATCTTAAATGAATCTTGAACTTCACCCGTGCATTATATTTATTTCTGAGGCATAAGCCCTGTGTCTGCTGTCACCATTTACAGCCACATAACCCTCAGAGTCAGGTCTGTGCACACTTTGGAAGTTAAGTTGTCTCCCTCAAATATAACCACTGCTTAGGAGCTTGCTAACAAAATACTGTTCTGCATGTGCCAGACAGCATCCAAAGCCAACCCTGCTTATTATTTTATCACCTACTTATCACTTCAAAAAATCCTGAGGTAGGTTCTTAAATAGCAAGAAAATGTAAAGGCAAAGAACTAGGTGACATTTATGCTGTAGTATGACTACACTGCATCTTCTCTAGATGGTGCCAGCACGTGATATGGATTTCTTCTCTTGGTACAAGGTCATACTCTAAAGGCACAGAGCACTGTGTTTTCACATTGACATTCATGGGCCAGGGCTTCCAATGAGCTAAATATGGTGATAATCGTATGTTTAGAAATATCAGTTATTGAATATTTTTGCTGGGCAGTCACAGCAGACTGCTATTTGCCTGGTATTATGCATTTGATCCACTCACACAGTGATTTCCACAGGGCTATGTGTAGTTAAAGACTCATGCTTGATGTCCCTCCATGTCACAGGGACCTTCAGAGGTGCTCAGCTAAGGCCTAACTACTCCCACCAACTTCAATGGAAAACGAGATTAATATTTAGTCCTTCTAGCAGTCATATATCGTTAGTAGTTTAGACCCTAGGTTCAACTTTCCACTCCCTTACTCACACTCCAAAACGTTGTCACGGAGCAATGGTTTGCAGAATTATAGCCTTCATTATTTATTCAAGTAGATGATTTAAAATATTTTGCTAACATGCAACAATTACTAATATTTAAAGACTAATACATGTTTTTCCCCTAATCCTCATTTTACCTTGTCTTCTCGCAAGTCATTGCACATAAGCTAGTGATTAAAGTAGCAAAAGGGAACCAGAAAATGAGTTTTTTATCCTTTGTTCCATTGTAAATCTCACTGGGAGTGAGACCGTCCTGAAACTGTTCTGTGAGGTTATAGTTTGACCAGAAATTTTCTGGTGGCTGTTGTGGCACTACTCCATTAACTGCTTATTCTGCTTCCAGATCAACTTCTCTGTTGATCTGGTGACAAGGGTAAGTAGAAAAGTGGAAGCAGCCTTTTTTTTATTCTTCTGGTCAAGTTATTTTTCAGCCAGATCAGTTCCTAGGTCAGCTTCACTGTGCAGCTACAAATACAACAGTGACATACCATGGTAGGGACAGTGTATGAAGATGATACCAGCAAAAATATGGGATTATTTAAACTAGTTTAATCCCTTTAAAACAACGAAATGTCACACAGGCTATGATCACAGATGAAGTAACTGCCTTGAGTACCCTACTCCACATCTACAATCCAAGGGACATTAAGGAAACCAGCATTCTTAGCTAAACATCCTTCTTTTAGTTGCTTTAAACCAGACCTTTTATACTAGCATTAATATCTTTAAAGGAGCAGTGACAAGTAGCATTAAATCTTTGTTCCCCTTTTTCCCTCATTGTTAGTTCAACGGGCTGTTAGCTAAAACATACAAAAGAAAGGAAGACTGGCTGACTTGAGACCTGCTGAAGAGGCTTTTGCTTACACTGCCTGCATTTCTTTGTTTATCTGTCTGTAGTTTTGCTTCAACAGTTATAGTTAGAGCATTCATAAAAAGGATGAATTTTTTTTTTTTTTTTTCCAAGATGCTGTGGCTATAGCTAAGTTCTATTGAACACACAGAAGCTCTGCAAACAAAGAGCTGAGCAAACAAAGAAAACGCTAGACAGAAGCTAGGAACCCCTGCCCCAGCCCGAGCACAGACAAACGGCCTTGGGTGGGTATTGAACATGTAAGGGTAAGCACAGCGGTGATTGCCAGAGGTGGGCTGTGAGTCCCTGTTTCCAACAGGTTTGTTTTAATGCTCATCTGTGCATGTTTACTTAGTTTGAGGGCATTTCCACACGGAAGTGGATATACAAACAAGGGGCTGTAAGAGGATAATTATTATTTTGCATTCGCACTTCACAAACATTACAGAATTAATTCTCCCAACACTCTGCTACGATAGTGAAGTGGTGTAATTTGGTCAGGATACAGAGGCACAGTGTTCAGAGATAGATCCAAAGTCTGCAAGAATCAGGGAATAAAACTGCTATAGGTTTCCTTACTCATATTGTCTCTGCCAACACCCTCCCCCCATCAGGTATTTAAGAGTTGAAAAAGGAGATGCAAATTTTTAGCAACATTATTTTCAACGAAGTCTCATTGTTTTAGCTGGTGGACATGCAAATAAGCTGGAAAGGCTTAACTGCATTACTCTAATCACCAAGCAGGCACAAGAATTCAGCCCTGACTCAGGTGAGGATGACTTACAAATGGTACTAGCAGCTAGCTTTTGTTTTGGACAAAACAAAATACCCTCTCTACCACCACATCCCACCCCACTCTGCAAGGCCCTTCCCCCTGAAAAACAAAGGAGGAGGGGTGGGGAGGGAGTTGGCTATACCCAAGCTATTTGGTTGGAAAAAAAAATGTTCTGAACACTTTGTTTTGTTCCCCCAGCAGAGAGGGATGTATGCCTTCTGCAAGTGTTTAAATTTATGGCGGAGTATTTATTAACCTATCCTAATGTTGACTTATGTTTCAATATGGTGTCCAAAGCCGTTGAGCAGTATACAATTGTTATATGGAGAATGGTGCATTATTGCTGATCTCAATTTGCATCAGCGAACAATCAAAGGACTTTTATGGGAGTCATTACTACTGGCACACAGTGAGCACAGACTCTGAAGTTAAAGCACTGCAGCAGTGGCAGAACTACCACTTTCATTTGTCATCACAATAGAAGACATTAAAAAATATATAGGTAATGAAACTTAAGCATAACAGGTTAATAATTAAGATAGCACAGATTTCTCAATGCTGAAACAAGAACAAAAAAGCAGTACAAAGCATCTGTGCCATGACAACATAGCAAGCAGAAATTCTGTAAAAACCCAGGTTGGACAAAGGTACAAATTCAAGGGGGTGGGGACTTATTCATCTTCAGAATACTTCTTTTTTTTTTTATTTTTTATTTTTTGCAGTTTTCACAGATGAGGTTTATGACAGGTTTATCATTTTCAGCTACCTCACCCCCTATCCCATCTTTCCCTCCTCCTCTTCCAAAACAGACTTCTGCCAGAGCTGACCATCATGTGCCAAACCTTCCTGTCTCTTTAGCCTCTGAAGTTGGATGCTGAAGAGGTGAAGATGGCTTTCAGAAAAGGTCACCTAGCACTAAAGGAGGAGATTGCCCTAGAGGTAGCTTGAAGCACTTGAAATGATAGACTAACACTTCTGAATTGGCAAGAGCCAAGACCACAGGAGAAGAAAGTGAGGGGAATGAGAATAAGGTTAACATGTACGGCAGGAAGGGAGACACCAAGTTGAAATAGGGAGGCCAGCATGAAGATTGACACAATTTTAATAGCAGAGAGGGCCCAAAAGAAAACAGTACTATGAGGATCAACATGTCCTTCCATACCTTTGCTTTTTGAGCAGTAAAGCACATTCCAAAGCCTCTAGCAAATATGGAAACCTTTTTTTTTTTACCCCCGTCCAAATGCAATGAGAAGTTGATCACACACAACTAATCTCTCCATTATACGAATTGAAGCTTCATTTCTGAACTTTTATTCTTTTGCATACCACGCATACATCTCCAACAGTCTCACCACCACTATGTTTCCTACCATCTTTCACTTTCTATCCTTTCCTAAGGAAGTTCTTTACCCCCTTGTTTTCCTATCAAATGTGGCAACACATCAGCAAATGCATTAAAGAGTATGACAACCTCTTTAAAGTCATCTCTTTAGAGGGTTTTGGGAAAGACAGTTCTGTTCTGGCTTACCACCAGATACAAGTATTTCCACCCTTCATTTCATGAATGTGCCAGCAAGGTTTTCACCTGGCAGGTGCTAGGACCCAAGGCATGGTTGGAGTCCTGGTAGCAGCTTGGCACGTGCTTTTGCACTGGCCTTCCTCTCTACTAGGTTATCTGGAACACAAGATAGCAAGAATCCCTGTTTAGGAGAGGGGACCAGAATCTGTCTTGACAAATGTTCTGTGTGCAGTTAAATAGACAAATGTATTCTGCTGCCAGCCCCTTGCAGGAGTTTGACTTGATGCCTGTCACCAAACAGCTTCTTTTGCACTAGATGAATTACAAAACACTCATACCCTGTAATGATCAAAAAGAAAGCCCCCATGCCCACATTACTTTGGAGATACAATCCACACTCCCTTGCAAGCTAATAGGTTTTAAGCCCCCACAAAATCAAGACCGGTCTCTGAAGGGTATAACAAATGTGAAAAAGTACTGCAAGGCTAGCTTGCAGCAATGACAATCCACCTTCACAGGACAGTGCAACTGTGTACGTGTACAGTGCAAGCCTCTCCTCAGTTTTTCTCATTAGTGATTAGCCTCTCGTATAGAGCAGGAAGGGCCATATACCTCATACTGTTTTTAAAGCTTCTGCTGTTTGGATGCACTCAGCCTGCATGCAAATATGTAACAACCCCTACCAAATTATTTCAGTGACTCTTTGTAGCAGCAAGCCCCAAGAGAAGTGTGCATTTCATATCGCATAGTTCATTTAGCTATTTTTCCATTTCATTACTTGTTTTTGTGTTATGGTCAAGTAGAAATTCATTAGAATACCTGTTACTGTGCATGATTAGAAGCTCTCATTTTGGAAGAACTGGAAAATGATGGCATTCATCTGTAGCAAGTGCTAGCTCTTCTAAGTCTTTTCCACATTTTACCTTTTATATCACTTCTGCTTCCACCATGTGCTTTTTCAGAGTGCAGTCCACCTAAAACCAGCATCTCAAAAACATTAATAGTGTAAAAAACAAAACAGCTTTTAATCTCATCTAGAGATTGTGCCTCTTTATTTATGAACACCAAATACTGCAATTAAATACTAAAAGACACTAGCAATTTACACAACAAGAACTAACAAAGCCTACTTTTTTGGGTTTGTATCTTGTAGTCAGTTGATACCCAAGTCACTGCAAGACCCACCTGAAGTTACTTCTGCTGATGAAACACCCTTAAAGGACTCCCCAGTTTCCTAATGAGACTTCATACCACTTTTTTTTTCCAGTTGTCATCTCTCCCCCTTTATCTGAGCACCCATTTTCACCCACTTTCCATAAGCCCTGTTATCCCTGATATTTTCAGCACTAGCAGTTTTTGTGGAGATCTGCTTGAATTTATTACTCACTGACAGCATTACTGCTCCTAGTTTATGCCCGCAGAAAATCAAACAAAAACACACTTAAATGCATCTTCCCTTACTTGATCCACTAGCTCAGTCATTACTGTAGTGCAAACAGATTGCTCAAAAAAGCTGTTAAATCTCCATCCATTGAGATATTCAAAACTCACCTGGACAAGAACCTGAACCAACTGATCTGACTTCAAAGTTGGATCTAACTTCAAAACCAATTCCTCCTTTGAGCAAGGAGTTGTACCAGATGATCTCTAAAGTGCTTTCTAATCAAAGTTTGCTATGATCCCAGTGAGATCAATGGTTCTGAGCAGATTGATAAGTTTCCTACAATATTTATGTAACTGAATTGAGTCCTCTGTTCTTGAAGCAGCTCAGGAAGGATACTGGTAATGCTCCCAACTCCTTATCATGGAAGTCATTCCAGGTTTGATGAACATTGCATGTCAAGTTATTCAGTATTCCTCCCCACCCCTTATGGCACCTTCACTCAGTAAATGAAGTATTTCTGAAAGGCACCAGCCACAGTGGCACAGAAACCAGAAGTCAAACATCTAGCTAGAACAACGCTTTCCATGGCTCACTTATTCTTTGACCTCTCAAAGGAGAGAAAGACAACAAATTGATTGAACCTCGACAACTCATCTCATAGGTTTCCAAAAATGGTAACAACTTTGTCATTTCTGGCTATGACTGAATTTAAGTTGGCAAGTCTGCCAACCCTCTGAGCCATCCAGCCCCTCATGCTTTTCATTTTTTAGGATATGGTTAGATTAGCCCATCTATTATAAATATGACATAGCACTACCCACAAGCATTAGAGAGTTTTCAGCATTTCAGCTAAAATCCCCATTTTGGAAGGATTTACAGCTTGGCTGTAAGAGTGGCGTCTGGCTGAAACGTGGCATGCAAAGTCTCGCCATAAGAACCCAGTGGTTAATAATAAATCAATTTGGCTATTTTTAAATTAGAAGGCTGAAAAATACAAATGAAGTTTACCATTTGCTGACACATCTTTGATGTCAGAAGGAATGTGAATTCCACACGCCAACTCTTCAGCTGATGTAAATCAGCATAACTACACTGGCATCAGTGGAGCTCCAGTGATTTACATGCTGCAAATCTGTCCCTGTATTTATTAATGGAATACTTGTAGTTAGCTTTTGGGTCAAATCTTTGCTGTTGATGTAACCTACTGGAATCAACAGGGAGTTGCACTTAAACATGCAGAGAAAAAAATATTTAGGTTTCTTTCTTCCTGCTCTTGGTTATTTAATTTTTAATTAAAACAATTGCAGAGACCAAGTCTAATCTTAGAGAATCCAGAGTATTTAAGGCAGCACATATCTTGCTTGGCACCATAATGAGATTTACAAGGCAGCTGCAGCACATGCATCAAACGCTACTTTTTATCTCTTCAGATTGATCCATGTGGCAATCTGTGCTATTGTTAATCCATATCTACAGCACAAACCTATATTTTAGTAGTTTTGGAGAAAAGTCATGCTGAAACTTAAAAATCTCTGCAAAACACAGGGCCCAAATATTCAGTATTATACACAGGACATTATTTTGTCCTTCCTCTTTTCCTCCACACTATTTCCTACCTTCTGCTTTGTTTGTTTTGCAAAAAGTGCTAAACATCTCTGCCTCAGCTTCTTCAAACCATGCATGTGCAAAGTGTCAGCTACTGAAGAGAACAGCTAGTATCAAGAGAGCAAGATAAGGCACTAAAGTCAAAAGCCAGAACATCCAAGCTCAATTTACATCTGCCTCAATTTCCTCTGTCACATAGGGCTAGTTCTGTCACCTTTTGGCATTGTTTCCATCCCCTTCCCCTGCCATAAGCCAAATGGGACTAATGATATTTACTAAACTGTGTGGGGAGCTGGGATTTATGTATGACATATGCTAAACATACTATCTATTTGCATGTTTATGATTGCACATGCCATCATAAATGCAAGGTGGGACTGCCTTTGCAAATGCATCATTTTATAAACATTTCTGAAAACCTGAATATCATCTGGGTTGTTGACCAGATCATTTTAAAAATAGTATTTTGCATTTATAGTGATACTATAAACACACTAAACACAAAACATTTACTAACAAATGCAGTGCCTATTACAGTGCATGCAGAAAGCATCATAGCATTAATTGATGTAATGCCCAAGATAGAAATGTTTGCTTGTTTCACTCAGTGCATTTCTTCATTTGCTGAATAATTCAGCTTCTATACAGGCTTAGCTGACCTTTGCTTGATAAAGTCATATTTCTAAGCATTTGCTTGCATTTGGTATTTTTAATCAGGTTCAAGTCCACTCACTGCACATCAGAGCTGAGAATAATGATGCAGATACATTTTAGCCAAATGATGTTCCTTATAGCAGACACTTCCCCCAAATCACTGAGTTGTTAACTAAAGTGTAAGAGAATTTATGATGCTAAATAAAACCAGAAAAAAAAAAGATGTTTTAATAAGATGAAAATCCAAATGTTAAAATAATGAGCCATCTGTATGGGTGGCCCTCTCCTGAGAGATGCCAAGAGCTTTACCATCTGTGAAACATTTACCAGCTGTTTCCTTCCTTTTTCGTGAGAACATAAGAAATCCTTGCAGTTGGTGTTTCTAACTGACACATCCTAGTGAAGGAAACAGGTTTGTTCAACGTCAGGACCTCTCATGAAAGCTAGCCTGGCTGGAATTAACCTAATAATATTATGGTAAGTGCTGCTCTTCCCCATTTTCAAAGGGTCCTTCCAAATAAATGTCCAGCAGGCCACAGAACACTCTGGAATATGGAATAGGCAGAAATCAACCTATGAGTCACAACTCGGTTTTAGAGAAATATATATATATTTTCAATATTTGATCTGAACATTTCTTTCCTATTTTGCTTTTTAAAAACCCTAATCTGTTGCAGGAATTCAGGATAAATTTTTCACCCATGTGAAATTCAAAGGCACCTGCAATGAATAAGTATAATGAAAGTACAGAACTGGGTCTTACTTCCTCTGCTCTGGCCACTGTTTCACATGCTTGCTATCAGCTTATTCCTGCAGCTTTTGACCCGACACGTGCCATACCTCAGTGTGAGTTACATGCAGCCTTAGGTTCAGACAAACATGCTCTGAAAGGTTTTAGTTTGTGGTAGGCACAGATCAAAGGCTACAAAATAAAGACAAGCTAAATCTATGAAAGGATGTATTGGCTTGTATTTATTTGTATCCTGATGTGCTGTAGCCCTAATTGCACAGCATTTAATTATTTCCTTAGTGTTCTCTTATTGCATTAGCTGCCAATGAGAATTGAAGAGAATATAACTTAAGAAGCAGAATTAGCTCTTAAATTCTATGGGCGAATTTCATCGACTTGGGAGTGAATTTCATGAATAAGGGAGTTTCTATGAAGTATTCTGTTTTGTTTTCAAAAGTTATTTTTTCAAGATATTTGTGCAATGAGTTGGGGGGAATGGGGAGAATCAGCATCTGACCAAAGTTGACAGTGCATGTGATTGCGTAAAGAGCAATATTTGGTTATCATTTAAAACCAGACTGCATGATATCCGATCCTTTGCAACTATGAAAACTAACAAAACCAGACATCGATGGTGGCTTCAACACAATATACTAGCAGCACCTGTCTTGAATCAAGCACCATTTTCCTTCACAAGTTTCCTCACTCCTTCCCTCACTCATTTTTCCAAAAAGCGACCTTGGATGATATCGTGAAGAAATTACGTGGGTTTATCATTTCTTTGGTGGAGGGATATGGTGTGTGTGCATCAGGTATGTACTGATGTACAAGTAGGGATGCCGCTGAATGCAGTAGGCAGGAGTGATAATGTACCAGGACAGATTTTTGACATGGTACCTGGAGGGTAGAAGTGTCCCGTTCTACTTTCAGGGGAATGTCACTGCAATATTTGCAGAACAGCCCCAGAATGAATAAACTCTGTCACTGTTGACCCCACCCAGCACAGGGTGCATGTGCTGCTGTGCACATCAGAGGAACCCCAGGACCTCTTCAACTTGTACTCATCACAAGGCATCTTCCATAATCAGCTCCACATTATCTGATGGCTGATAACCATTTTTCAGGGGCTGTCTTCTCCATGCATAGGCTACCTATACCACAAGTGAAGTTATAAACCTTTACATTTTCAGTTGGCTAGAACCAGAATACAGATGAGGCAGCATGAAGTGAGGACACTTACCTACCTCTACAGCATGAGAGCACTGGAAGTCTTCATGACTCAATGACCTGCAAGGGCCACTACTGGAGCTGCTCTGCATCCTTCAGCAGTGAGCTGTAAGCCAGTGGATTACACTACAGGCCACAGAATTCCTCTCCTTGAAGTTAGCATAACACTGAACTTGAGTTATTCTGTGAGAGCAAAATGTGGCTGACTTTCTGCACCTTAGAATTTATTCAGTAGGACATTAAATGTTTTTACCTGTATCGTACATAATGCTTCTTTCATAGATAATGGAACTATATTGTTTATTCTAAAAACCACCAGTAGAAACATTTTGAAGGGACATGTACTGGCAAATAAATACCCTCACAAAGCATAACTAAAACACCCCAAGCTGAAGTAAACTTCACCCAACTAAGTAAAACTAAAAAGGATAGCCTCAGGGTCTCCAAGACTGACTACAGTAGTGTATTTGATACTTCATTTGTTATGATATTTCAATCTGCAAGATATAGAAAGGAATAGACATAAATGCATGATTCCAATTTGTCTGTGTCTTAAGAAACCATACTTAGCCAAGTGAATTAGGTCAGATATGTAGATACTTTTTATTAAGCCACTTCTGGTACTATGAAGCACAGTTCCATAGCTATCAAGAACATCAAGGTATAAAACAGCATGGATATTAAGCACAAATGAAAATAGAAGTCATCTCTATGTCCTCTTGGGCATACCAGCTCCCCCAGTATAGCTTCCATATTGTCAATAAAATACCTGACTTTTCCTAAAGTTAAGTGATTGCAAAGAATGGCACATGACTTACTTTATCTTCTCCCACTAATTTTAGAATTGGTTCTAATGCTGAATAGAACAAAAGGATGTATGGTTTGTTCTTTAAGAACTACAAGGTTCAGTAAATTGCTCAATGTTTTAGGTTTATGTGAAACTGATATAACAATGCTCTATCGCCAAAAAACTGAAATCTCTAAAAGATAGCAAAAAGTTTGAAGAGTCCTGAAGACATTACATTAATATTTATTCCTGGAGAAACTGAAGCTTGAACTAATAAAATATTTTCAGGATGATGTATCTGTGCATGCTTTAAAACCCTCAAATCATCTCAACTAGATCGAAGTCCTAATGCTACCATAGCCCATGTGTTCCCTTGTGTTATAAAAGCCCTGGGGTACAGGATGCCATACATAATTTGGGTTGCTTGAGTGTTACCTGTTCAAAGACACACTTTCTTCTGGGGTCAATTGATTTTAATTTATAACCTCTGGTGATCTGAGTCCATAACATCTATGCTTATGTGAATATTCTTAGTACAAACTTAAAAGGGGATCAGAAAAAAAAACACAACACAAAACACAAGTAACTCTGACTGCATTACATATCGTGTTCCCCTGCTAGAACAAGACTAAGGTCATTGGCAGGTCAGACCATGTATGTGTAAAGTTTACATTGCAGATATCTTCACCGGTTTGCTGAAGTGCTCATAATTTCAGGCACTCAAATACTCTTCAACTTTGTGAGTATAGAACATATGTAATTAATCAGAAAGTCATTACTAAAAAAATGAATTTCTGTAGGTGTATGAAATCATGCACATCTTTTAGGATTTATAAGAAAACCACAGCTGAGTCTGATGTATCAGAAAATAGCCAGGTTTTCAAATTAAGCAATCTCAATTTTTGTTATTTTGAAATTAATACTTTTTTTTGTTGTTGTTATTTAAAAGTGATTTTCCACAATTATAAATTCCTTACATAGCAATTAGCATAGCATGCATTTACATGCATTTGTTTGTATATAGTATTCTGTTTTGTCTCAGGTTCAAGTTTTAAGCAACAAGTATTGCTCTGAACAAAGCCCACCTTGAATGCTACCATTCCACATGCAAACAAGAAAAGCCTCACTTTACCTTTCAAGTACCTCCATGTCTGAGAGCAAATGTTAAGCTCTGCTTTCCTGCTTTGAAAGCCATAGCAGTTTTAGCAGTTAGTACTTCTAAATGATACCAGTTAGTGTTCAGCATATAAATTCTAGATTATAAAAGTGGTTTGTAACCACAGTCTCTCTTCTGTGTTCCAGGAACTGCTTTGACTGCTGTAAGCCATGCAGCAGGTTAGTAAGAATTTGTCAGAATGGACTCCAACTAACACCAGGGCAACACGGGTAAGGTTACTGATGATTTAGTAGGCTGCATGTTGCTCCTGGTTAGAAGGCATTTGAGGCATAGACGTAAACGCAAAGAACCCAAGCACTCAGAGTGGCTAAAGATACAATTTTGCTTGTTGGAAAAGTACCTGTTTTAACGAGAGCATCCTAGCATCTTGGAAAAATTCCAGCATAGGTAATTGTATTGTTTTAGCAAAGTCTCCCTCCATTTCCAGTTAGGAAAGGTATTCATCATTTTTGCTTTAACTCCTGTGCTGCTCCCATGATAGAGGGAAAAAAAAGCAGCACTTGATACTGATGAACCTTTTGACATAGAAGTGGAAACCCAGGGTTGCTAAGTAGGTAATGGTGAATACAAACATTTTAAATGAAGACGACAGCACAGTTCACTCAAAAACAAGTGCTACCCTGCCACGAACCACCAGAACTATTCCTAGCATAAGGCAAAGAGAAACAGAGGGTCACCCCAAGTACTGGTGCTTCACCACTACAGAATTCCAATTGCATTATGTGATTAGGAACATAGGCATTGCATTAGGTAACCTTAAGGAGCAAGGAAAGCTCTTGTTCTTCCTTTCTCTAGCTGCAGTTAACATGGATGTGTAATTATTCGGAGAACTGCCACTAAGCAAGAGAACAGACTCAATCCCCATATTTGTGTGGTAGCCTGTGGTGAATGTGTCTATAGACCCCTTAAGTCCGTGTGCATCCTCTGTAATCAGTGGCACTGTAAGACAAGTCACTGTCTTCCAGTGGATGCATTGAAGGCTGAGCAAACCACATCAACAGAGAACACACTCCAGCCTTTCTTCCCAGCTGGGAATTCCAACCAAGTAGGTGTTTTGGGGTTGTCCTTGACCAACACATTTCATGTAACAAGAGCACCACTGTGTAATTTACATGCTTCAGTGCACTCAAAAGACTATCATCTCTTCTGGTTCAAAGGGTCCAGACGCAACACAAGGTCTATAGGACAGGAGTAGTGATGTGTTGCAGGCAGAAGGACATTTCTTCCTTAGTATTTTTATGTGGATGGCTAAATTGGAGCTTTTTGGAAAAAGCCCTCTAAAAGCACTTCTGACTTTCCTGACCCTGTCCTGCTCTTATTGATATAATAATTACGATCTTGTGCATCTTAATTTTCTCCATTGAGAGTCTTATGCCGATTCACAGACCAGGTGCTGTGTAGGTGGGTGCTGTGTGGGTTTCCCCTCTGCTCAGATGCCTGAACTACAAGAGCTAAGCATCATGTTCAGCCAGGCCTGAACACCCTTTGAGCCAAGATTAACAATCTGTGCCAAACTATGGAAGCAGCCTGGGATCAAAAACCTTTTTTAAACTTTTGTTAATATCTAGCTATATAAATAGTACAAATCTGTCCATAACACAGTCAGGCAATCTTACAACTTATTTGTCATAATGTCATTGAACAGTAGACATCTAGCCTTGATCTCAGAAATTTCTGATTTAACTCAACTGATTTCAACATTAAAGTATCAGAAATCCATCAGGAACAGGAAAAAAACAAAAACAAAAACAAGAACTATAGTTTTGCACTTCCCGCGAAGAACTCATTTGTGAGCCACTAGTTGCTGTTTTCAAAATTCAAAGGATGTTCTACTTTTTATCTTTTGCTATTCTTCATTAATCAATCAACTCCAACAGTCTTCCTCCAAAAGGACACTGTCATGGCACCACCATATTTCCCAGTGGTTATCAGTGGGAAGGCACCTACAGCTTGACTGAACTCCATTTCTGTAATGCTTTAGTATTCCACCAAAGTAGTATGAAACTATTATTTGCTCCTCTACTGTCATTCCCCCTTATACAGAGTTTGTGATGAATAAAAATAAAAACATAAAATGCAAATAGGACTCAAAAGTACATTTGGTATCAGATTGCCTCTAAACCCACTGCAGCTTTTTGCAGAACTATACCCATGTTCTCCCAAGTTCTCGGGCACATCTGGAGTTTCACAGTTTTGGATCAAACCAGATGACAGCAGTCTGTCAAAAGACAGCCAGAAGCCCATCAAACAGATATGCAAAAGAATTCAATGAAAAAAAAAACTTTTGAACCCAAAATAGAATTTTCTGTAAAGCAGAAATAGTTCCTTTTTCCAAACTTTCTTTCAGGGAAAGGACAGAAAGATAAATCTTTGTCTGAAAACAACACATTGGCTGTACTGTTGACACAGTCTTTGGAAATAGAAAGACAAGAGCTGTACAACCATTTTACTCTTGTGAAAGCAACATTCTCCTTGCACAAGATGAGAAAATAGGACTGAAACCACACCAGGATCTGTGATCACCTTTGGGGGACCCAGTTCTGACCCAAAGGTTTTATGCTTTCAGGACAGAAAACCTTAATTTTCTCAAGACATAGTTTTGGGCTAGAAACCCAGCTGAGCTTGTTCAGGAAGAGCTTCTGGCTTGTTCTGAGAGATGGTGGTTCAGACCTCTGTATTTGGCCTTAGAAATTTAATTGTACCTAAATTAAGACTGAAAATTAATCAGGTTGGATTTAAGACTAGTGTGACTCTGGAACAGAGATTTTGAGCTCTGTCCTTTGCTAGTACTTTTCCAAACTGATTTTTTGGCAATCCTTTAATTTTTGCACCCAGTTTTCCCTGCAAATGAGCAGTGAAATTCCAAAGGACTCTATCAGGAGTTAAAATCACTCAGTATATATTTGCCAGCGCATGCAGTGTTTATTTTTAAACAGTGCCAAAAGTGTTTATAGATAGAAACAACAGGACAACCCATAATTAAATAACTGTTTCTGCTACATCTGCTATTTAGCAACTTGAAGGAAAATAATTTCCTAACAACAAATAGGAATGGTCAAGAAAGCTCTCAAGTTTGGGCCCATTATTACCATATAAAACAACATATTAGTTGCTTAGCTACCAATCATAAAAGAAGCCCAATTAAAAATGAAAGAATCTTAACTAGCTGCATGGAATATAAAAGTGAAAAGTTAAAAGCTGTCAGGTGGTTAGTGGAAAGAATACTGAAAAGTGATTGACAAACTGGGCTTGCTTTGCTTCAAATTTGGCTTTGATTCAATAAATGATTGACACACTGATGTCGTCTGAAATAGCAGATTGTGCTTTGGAGAGGCTATTTAGCAGCCCATTGATTGACAGGTTACTAAAATTGTCCCATGGACAGAGGTAACCAAACAGAGCTATATTTTGACAGGTGTTTTTTTTTTTTTCTCTCACCTGTATTTACTATACAGTTTATATTAAAAGCAGAAGTAGAGAAAGGCCCATAAAAGTGTCATTCAATTTCCATGAAAATGGCTTGATACCCTCATTTTGTAACATTGTTCCACAAAACTGGATTTCCATTCATCCATTAAGTATCCTGTCTTTTCTGGAGGACTCTTAGAGAGTCCAACTGAATGGCCTCAGACATTTTATTTTTAAGAAACAGAGCCATACCTTTGCAAATGGAAGTGTTTGTCCATTTGCACACAGAGCACCCTCACCCAGGGAAGGCAGGAACAAGTGACATCGCTAAACAGGTTTCCTATCTGGCACCACGTGGTGAAGCAAAGCTGAGGAGGGACAAGGTGTCTTCCCAATGCTTAGCCTCACCAGTTCCCATAATCCAAGGGTGGACTGGTACCTAAATGAGATCCGTAAGCCTGGGGATTTGGAAGAACTCAACCTCTTCTGAAGAGAATGTGAGGCAGCACATGAGGATGCAAGGAATTTTGCCATTAGCGACACAGATGGTTTCAGATAGCTTGCTACTGTAGGAACAAAGAAAACACAATTCTGACCACTGATGATAATTAAACAATTCTGTGATTTTTTTGTTTTAATTAAGGGAGGATCACCACCCAGCGCTTTACGTGGGTAAGCATGAATGCCATACTGTTCCTCTCCACTGTTAGCTTACAAACTCTCCCAAAATCTAGTTCTCAGAGTATATTTGCACTCTTGCATTTTTGACACTTTTAATAGAAAGCTAGTCACTCCCAGTAAGCATTAAGTCTTTCCAGCTTCTAAGTAATCTCCCTCTTCTGTTGCCCTAAAATTCCCATTTGGAAGGATGCTACCTACATTGTCTCAAAGTTTTTATTCTTGACACTTTAGACTTCCACATGACTTTAACATTCCTGATCTGTTCCTGCTGTGACTCTCAGTCATTTATACAGAATATTCTTTCCTTTCTATCTTCAATTTTTAAACTGTATACAGTTCACTGATAAAACTCCACCCCAGTTAACCTAAAGAAGTTTGCATGCTGGTTGCAGGCCACCTAATAAGTAGGAGCATTCTCATCTGTGGGGTAAGTAACACCAGTTGGGCACCTCAGTATGCAAGTTGCTCCCTCCAAGCACAGAGGGAAAGAAAGAGTTTTCTTCAGAAAACTCTTTCACAGCCTGTGCTCTCACCAGACCCCACAGCAAACATAAGAAATTCTTTCCAACAACTGCTTACCTGAAAGAGAGAGCCAGGACAGGAGCCCCATCCAAAGGCAGCAAACAACCCCAAGCAGAGCCCCACAAGCTCAACCCTACAGTTACAGGACCCCCCCCCCCCCCCCCCCCAGAAGCCCACCTAAATAATCTCCTGCTCCCCAGCAGCTGCTGCTTGTTAGGGCAGCTTGTGGCATCTATTGGAAGCACCTGCAGAGGACCTGGTGTATCCCATCCAGAAATGCAAACCCAGGCTTCTGGGCCTAGAGTACAAATATTTTTCACTGACATTCAGATTTATGTATATACATGTATATAAATATATATATATAAAGTTCTTCTGTACAAAGAAAACTACTATTTCCATTTTTTCCTATCTATAGCTTTCACATGGAGTTATTGCTGTTCGCTGTATGAAAACTTTGTTCTTTATGTTATTAAGGGGGTTGCTTTATAAAAATTAAATTTCAATTATGATAATATCAAGTATCTTATCCCTTTTGCTGGCTTTAGCATTTCAGTTAAACTTTCTCTGTATTGTTTATTAAACAAATGTGCTTGGTATGTGTAAACTGTATTTGTCCATTTATCTTTCCTTGACTATAAAAGAAATCCCAGCATGGCTCAGTGGGTGACATGGTTTATTACAAGGGGCAATGTAGAGAACTACAGATTCTTAAAGTATTTAGCACATCACCTTTTCCCCAATACTTACCATAGACAGAGCACAAGATTCTTTAGAAGGTACCAGACTCATTTTAGCCCCTAAAATATCAGATACATCAATTATTTCAATTACCAGCATAATTTTCCTCTCCAACTATAAATAATAATAAATAAGCACACCAATAAAAGAAAGAATAGGCTTACACTGCACAAACAATTCATTATGGCATAATGGAAAGCATTCATTCCAATACCATGGTGATTGGGTGCTTTATAATTAAATTATCCAGGCAGATAGGGATATTTGCATATTTTGTCACATTGACACTGCTATAACCATTTTAAAAAGCATTTTTAGTCCCAAACATCTATGCCTTCACTGTGCCTTCTACTCAAGGCAAGCAGTTCCTAACCCAATTCAAAGTTTCCTGGAGATGTTTACCTAGTTTTGTCCACTCTATAATGTATTTGCCACAGTTTATCTACTGTCTTTATTTGGATGACTGCTCAGTCTTTGAAAGGAAGACAGAAATATGGCATCAAAGAACCCTCAGTATTTACTTACCTGTCTTTGTAGGTGGCCTGGCATCTCCCAAGCCCTTAGTTAAAGGAGTTAGTTAAATTCCCTTACTCATTCAAGAGTAAAGATGTTCTACTGTCCAAAAGAAACCTGCTTCTTCCTTCTTGTTGGGCCCCTTCTCAAAGGTGAACCTCACAATCTCTTAGCTCCTAGCAACTTGCAGACAGGGCCTTTCTAAGTGTGAATTTTGTATGGACACAGAATTCTTTAGACCAAAGGTCCAACTGCCATCCTTGTGTGATCCTCACAGCCGTTTTCCAGGCAGGTTGCTCTAGGAAGACCAGTGAAGTATTCAGCATTGCTTATAATGTTCTGTAAATCATCAGTTTTATAATTTTATCATTCATTGATTTAAAATATATGTATATATTAAAACATATTTTTCAACAAGATATGATATTTTAGCAAAAATGTTTTGGGAGAACGCTGCCTTTTTCCAATGCTGCTTTCACCCTCAAAAATGCCAGTTCTCGTGTGTGTTTTTTGTTTGTTTGTTTGTTTGTTTTTTCCATTATATCTTCGTCCAAAAGCTCTTCTTAAACTAGAGTCCATTTGCCGTCCAGTTCTATCTGATTTTTATTTTTAATTTTTTTTTAAATCTAAAGATATTGGCATTTTTCTAGAAAAGAAAGTAAGTGCGGTAGTAGTCCAACATGCCTGCTGATTATGGACTTCATTCAAAATCCACTGAAGAAAATGGGAGGTTTCTGGATTGCAGTATGAAAAACATTTAGATCAAAATCTTATTCAATTATCTGTTTTTTTTTTTTTTCTGTTTTGGTTGGGAAATGGTATTAGTGTTGCTGTGCTTCTTATTTCAGGAAAAAAAAATGGTGTGTTTACTGCTTTTTTTTTTTTTTTTTTTTTTTTTTTTTTTTTTTTTTTTTAATCTGGAGATTTGTTGTGACTTAAAGAAGGAAAATTCAGTTCCTAAAATGAGAGCTTCCAGGCTGTTTCAGTCTGCAGTAGGTTTGCAAGACTGAATTATAAATTCTGGAAATAGGATGTCATAGTTAAAAAATGCATGGTGAGCCTTATGTATAGTTCTGAATGAGATCTTATGTGATATTTTAGCTGATGACTTTGTGATGGAAGATGAACCACAGATGTGGCTGAAGAAGGTAGCTGCAGCCAGCACTGTGCAAACCATTGCGCTGTTTTAAATTCTCGTTACTTGGCCACAGAGGATTCATTTTGCAGTTAGATGGGAGTTCAAACTCAAATGCCTTTTTTTGCAGCCAAAAGGTGAATCCTTTAGCTGAAGATTAGAAGGCAAGGGGCTCTGGAAATGCTGCCTGCTGTTACTCAAAGTATAAGTTATTAGCAATATCAGGATTTCATCCCAGGAAGTGAAATTTAACCTTCCCTACCACTCCACCAAGCTGGAGTAACTGAGCTGTGTGCAGAGAAATGCCTGAAAAGGGGAAAATGGATTTTGCCCCAGTGCTGCTGTTCTGCCCCTTTGCAGGGAGAAAGACTGTTGTATTGTATTGTGTTGTATTGTCAAGGAATATTTCTGAAATCAAAGACACAATTCTATAAACAAATGAGTATTTGTCTTAATGTAAAAACATGCAGGAGACAGTTCCTTATAGTGACCAAGAACACAAAGGAAAAATTATAAAGAGAAAGTCACAAAATGAGATGCAACTAGAAAGGAACGTAAAAATAAGAAAGTGTTTGGTAAGTGCCTTCTCTACGTAGGAAAAAGGCCTAGGAAAGATTACATCTGTCACTCAGCAAAGAGAGAAAGCTTTTGACAGATGACCCTAAGAAAGCCTTTTTTGCTTTCATCTTCACTACATGAATCAGCTGTGATCAGATTGCAAAAATAATCAAGACCAGTGTCAGAAGAGTGGGAGCCCTGACTACAGCAGGAAGAAGAGTTTCAAGAGCACTTAGAAAGCACATAGATAAGGCCAGACCATTAAACTCATCTTACAACAATTTCAGAGCTACCAGTGATCTTCCTTGAAGACCTGTGGTGGACCAGTGGTGTCCAGAAGACTCAGAGCAGCCCTTGCATAGCACCTATCTTAGGACGGAAGGGCAGGAAGGGACCATTGGGTCATCTTAACTTCAGTTCATAGAATCACAGAATCACAGAATTTCCTAGGTTGGAAGAGACCTCAAGGTCATCGAGTCCAACCTCCAACCTAACGCTAACAGCCCTCCACTAAACCATATCCCTAAGCTCTACATCTAAACGTCTTTTGAAGACTTCCAGGGATGGTGACTCCACCACTTCCCTGGGCAGCCTGTTCCAGTGCCTCACAACCCTTTCAGTGAAGAAGTTAGTCATGTAAAAGTACTGCAACAAAATAAGCCTAGAACAAGGTTCTTGGAGATGAACAGCAGCCAACATGGATTTATTCGGGTTACATTATATCGAGTCTACCTAATCTCATTCCATGACAGCATGACAGACCTTGTGGATATAGAAGTAATATATCTTCACTTGCATGAGTTTTTGCCACTGGCTCATGTAACAATCTCATAAGTGAGCTAGGGGATATCCTCCAGATACCATTACTCCAGGGGGCTGGAAGAGGTCAGAAAACCATCCTCCAAAACCATACCTTAGTGGCCCACTGTCGGGCTGGAATAACGTCTGGAGCGGCTCCTTGGCCCAGCAATGTTCCATACTTTTATTATTGTTTTATGAGGTGGAACAGAGAATATTTTGCATGATATCTGCAGATGGTACCAAGCTAGAGGGAATGGCAACAGCCTTTGAAGACAGCATTGTAATACAGAATGATCTTGACAAATTGCAGAAATAGTCTGAAAAAATAGGATGCAATTCAAGATGAATCAGTGCAAAGTTGTCACTGATGCATAATCAGCTGTTCAAATATAGGATGGGGACAACTGATTACAAAGCAGTTCTGCAAGAAAGCATCTGGGGTTACAGTGAATCAGAAGCAGTACATGAGTCAACAGTGTCATGCTGTTGCAAAAAGGGCATATGTCAAACTGGGACATATAAACAGGAGTGTCATATGTTAGACATGTGAAGTAATCCCACTTGGTGCTGGGAAGATTTCAAACACAATAAAGCATCCAGTTTTTGGCACTGTGCTTCGAAACATATGTTGTCCAGCCACAGAACAATGAAAATAATGCCAGGTCCAGAAAACATGGCCTACAATGACTGAAGAAATTGGGGTTACTTGGTGAGTAGTTGTAATAAGTCTTCAAATGTATTAAAAATTGCTGCAAAGAGAAAGGACATAAACTGTTCTCCATTTCATGTGAGAGCACCATACAAAGGAACAAATATGGTTCCAAAAGGCATTCAACAGTTGGAAAAATTTCTAATGGTAAGGCCACTAAAATAGAATGCCCAGAGGAGTTGTTGGATGTGCATCTGAATTTGTCAATATTTTCGCTTTTTTTTTTTTTTTTTTTTTTTTTTTTTTGTTTGTTTGTTTCTTAAAAGTGGTAAGCAAAGCTTGAAGGAGTTTATCAACTCCAAGATGAATTTCGTTTAAGGTAAGCTATGTATCTCCATATAGATGAATTCGAGAATAAAATAAAATAAAATGAAAATAAAATAAAATAAAATAAAATAAAATAAAATAAAATAAAATACAACAACAACAACAGATTTAATTAGCAGCATTGCAGCCACCGAAGGACAGACAAACAACACGAAGTAAGATGAGAGACTTCAAGTAAACATCTGAGTTCGTTGTGACTACTCGCGATGGTATCTACGTCACTACTCACAGTTATTGAAATCAAGTACATGCACCACATTTGACCCTTTATTGAGAGTGAAAATGTCTGTAAACTTTACTGTAATGCACAGCAAATCACATGCATTATTTTGAAAAATCAGACCAAAAATACCCTGAAGCCACAGCAATAGATGATTTTCCCTATCCCAGATCACACTGTTCCATGTAATCTGCACCTAACCAAGAAATTGGAAAACCTCTAAGAACATATCTAGTTGATTGTATATTGCTGTATGTGGGGGGAGTGAATTCTGTCCTGAACCCAGTGGGGAATTCAGCTCATGCCCTGAAGCATGAGATTTGATTACTCTTTTTTGAACATGCATAACTGCCATTGCTATTACTGGTCATAACATTTTGTCAGGAAAGAGAAATATTATTCTGCAATGTAATAAAAATAGATAAAATTCAATATAGCTTCAGAATCATTTGCTACATTTCCAAAGTAAACATTAAGCACCCATCAAGATTATTCCATTGGATAAGCCAAGGAAGCCTCCAGTGCTATCTGTTCATTTTATTATCTCTAATTTTCAAGTGTGCAAAAATGCTTTCAGTAAATATTATGGGTTCTTCCTGTGCTAAAGAGATGCTAAATGACCTTCACCAACTTAGTTATAAATAACAGGAGGAGAGAGCACACAATTGCTGTATAGTTTCAGCTCTATTCAAAGCTATCAGCGAATTCTGACCAGTGGATAAAAATGGACACCCGAGTCTGCTTGCTTTTTTCCCCCTTCTTCATAATCCCACCCCAGTTCCCTCTTGAAAGGCATTCTGTTCTGTCAGCCATAATGGCATCTGCTGGTGGAGACAGGAAGCCATAAATCTGTAGGGTTCCTCTCGACCAAGCCTTGTTAATGCTCCCATTTATCACTGAGGATAGGGTGCCATCTCACTAGTGCTCTACTCAGAAGTCCATCTTCTCAATTTCCCCTTCCCAAAGGAGTAACCATTTAAAACAGTGACTTTCTCATCTTGCATGTTGAGACTGAAAACGCCACTGATACAAATACCATACCCAGTGTGTAGCATTTGGATGTAAGCCATGGCTCTGGAGAACAATAGCCGTTACTCGCTGATCCCAGGCTGCACTGAATCACTGCTTCGTGTACATCTAGAGCGTGGATCTTTTCAACTTGTGCAAAAGTAGCAGATCCCAGATGGAGAGGTTCAGATTGGAGGGGATTCTGTCTCTGCCCCTGCTCCAATGCCTGCTGGTGTCCTGACACACTGAGCCATGTGCACAACTTGGCAGGACTGGTAATAAAAACGTCACTGTGTTAAAGGGGCTTTTAAAACACAATTCCTCATAATAAACAAATTAGCCTAAGCAGAGGTGCGGTGTTGTTCTGTGTGGTCAGGGAGGAGAAGGCATATAACACCAACAAGAAGCATCTCTGTGTTTCTGACTTGGGAACCAAGGCACAGAAGGGGAAGGGTGCAGGACCTGCAGGACCACCACCCGAGGCAGGGTGAGATGTAGGAAGAAAATCCTCGATTGCCACCTTGCCCCTGAACTGCCCGACCCAGGCCCAGCACAGCGCTTATGGTCAGCCAGGGGGTTGGTCACCTCCTCTCCTCCCCATGCCAGGACAACTGCCCCGATGCTGCGGGTGCTGCTTTTGCCCCATGTCAACACCTGCCTGGCAGAGCAGAGCCCCAGGTGTTCCCGGCTGGGTTTTACACGTGCTGCACATGGATATCAGAGGGCTAAGCAATTCTAAGTGCTTCAAGCAGAGCTGTTCACTTCTGAGTGAGTTATGCTCGGCAAAAATGAGTATTTTATGGGAGCGTTATCCTATTTTATCTTTCAAACTATGCATCTGCTTGCACCAATAAATACTTTAAAATTGCTTATAAAAATTGCTAGAGTTTGTACAGGGAAGGCTATCAAATAATTTAAGCAAAATCAGCTAGGTGGACACTTCCATAAACACAATCTTGTATTAGGCTGCTAAATACAAAGGTCACTTAGGGGTCTTGCCATCAAAACCCATTCCCTGCCCGAGCTGCGGAGCTGCGCCTTGTGGATTGCCGGTGACACCGGCTATAACAGAGCGGCACATGCTGGTGCTTTGTAACAGAGCCTGACCTGCCACATTGATTTTAGCGGGATGCAAATGATTCCTATTAATCCCGATAGTTTCATTAGAAGGATACAAATGCCAGAACAGCAACAAAAGCATCAAAGAACTCCGTTCCATGACAAACTCCAGCGTTAGGTGACGGAGTAGTGTGAAGCCCACTTTTCAGAAGTCCTATACAAATTATAATTGAACGCATGGAACTGAATCCGTTCTTTCCCTCCTAAAACCTCAAGGTGTTATCAGCAGCCATGGGAGGGGGGGGGGGGGGGGGGGAAGGAGAGTGGAAGAAAAAGATAATAAATTTAAAAAAAAAAAAAAAAAAAAAGATAAAAGATAAAAAAAGAAAACAGGGAAAGGAATAAACCTGCCAGGGGAAGTTACCTTCAGGTGCCTCTTTGGGTGAGCCCAGGCATTCAAAGCCGCAGCACCCGCTGCCCTCCCCGGCCTGCAGCTTGCTGGGGGGGGTGACACGCAGCTGCCGGGCAGGGGAGGCACCTGCGGGACTGAAGGACCAGAGGCTGGGAGGAGAGCGGGGGCAGCATGGGCACTGTGCAGCGCCCCTGGGCTCCTCGGTGCTGCCGCGACTTTATTTATTGAATTTACTTTATTTATTTTAATTTATTTAATTGATTTTATAAACTTTATATATTTTATTTTATAAACTTTATGTATTTTATTTTATTTTATTTTATTTTATTTTATTTTATTTTATTTTATTTTATTTTATTTTATTTTATTTTTCATTTTATTTTATTTCTCATCTTCTTTTTTCTTTTCTCTTTTCTTTTCAGTTTCCCTTTTCCATTTCCTTTCCATGTCATGTCATCCCCCTGCGGGCTGCAGACGGGCTCGGGGGGGCTTCACCTGAACTTCCCCAGACTTCGCGCCCGGCACGAACCCGACGGCTCCCCCGGCGGGGACCGCCCGACCCCCCCGGCCCTCCTCGAGCCCCCCCCGTCCTTCTCCGCCCCGCAGCGCCCCCCTCGGGACGCGGCCGCGGGTGGGTGCCGGAGGGGGGGTGGGGGGGGTGCGCGCGTGGGTGCGGGGACGCGCGTGGGGGGGGGGGGGGGGACGAGGAGGGGGGACACGGGTGGTGGTGGGAGGAGGATGGGGGGGTCCCGGCCGTGCCGAGCCGTGTGCGCGGAGTAAATTTCCTCCTGTCATCGGGGCGCGGAGGAGGAGTTTGCTCCCGTGCGCTTTGCTCGGCGGATCGATGTTTGCTGGCATCGCCTCGCCCTGCCTGTATGTGTGTGTGTGTGTGTGTGTGTGTGCGCGGGTGTGCGGGTGTGTGCGGGTGTGTACGTGTGTGTGTGTGTGTGCGGGTGTGTGTGTGCGCGAGTGTGTGTGCGTGTGAGCGGCAGGCTGCCTCCCCTCCCCAGCCTCCCTGCCCGCTCCCATCTCACTCACTGCCTGGCATCTGCCAGCACGGAACCGGCGGCGCTCCGCGCACACACACACACACACACACACACACACACCCCGCACACACACACACGCACGCACCCCGCACACACACCTCGCACACCCACCCCCGGCACCGCTCCGCCATCCGGCTCTGCGAGGAGGAGGAGGAGGAGGAGAGGAGAGGGAAAGGAGGAAGCAGGCAGCACCCCCCACCACCCCCCCCTAGTCTTTCCCGAGCTGCCTTTTGAATCTATCTCTCTACATATCTATTTGGTTATTTATTTCTTCTCGTTCTCTGGCACTGTGGGCGCCTTTCATTCGCTCCTGAGCTTGGATGTTTGAATCAAAGCAAAGCAAGTGTTGCAACAGTTAAAAAAAAAAAAAAAAAAGCCAACCAAAAAAAAAAAAAAAAGAGAGAGAGAGAGAGAGAGAGAGAGAGAGAGAGAGGCAAAGAAAGAAACCTAGATCTGTAAAATAAAATAAAACCCAAACAGGTTCCTATCAGTGGAGTGGAAAGGAGGGGGGCAGGGGCGGCTTGAGGGGGGTGCCGGGGAAGCAGCTGAGAGGCAGAGGCAGAGGAACACGACTCAGGAGCGTCTCAGGGCTCTCGGATCTGGGTACAGAAGTGAGATTGGAGAAAGTAGAGCGATGCCAAGGAGGAAACAGCAAGCACCCAAACGGGCTGCAGGTAAGGAGAAGCCATCCACTTACACGGCTCTGTCTCTCCGCTCCTTCCACTCCTACCCCCCATCTTTATTATTATTTAGGGTCACCCTTGCTTTTCCGGGCTGGATCTTTATTTATTTATCCCCCTCCCCCTCCCTTTCCCTTCCTAACTCCATCGAGCCGGTTTCACTCCGGAGCGCCCAGATCCCGGCTCCGACCCGGGCTGCCCCCAGCGCGCTCCCACCGCGCTCCGGCCCCGCGGCTCCGCGCCGGGCTCGCATCCTGCCCTGGCCAAACTTTCCCCCCAACTTTCTGCTGCTCCCTTCCCCTTCTCCCCCCGGCCCCTTTCCCTACCGGAGCCCAAACTACCGGAGCCCAAAGCAGCCTCCCATTTGCTTCCCGCTTCGATTTTTTTTTATACATTTTATTATCTTTTTTTTTTTTTTTTTTTTTTTTTTTTTCTTTTCCTCCCCTGTGGTGGTTTTGTTTTCAGACCGCGCGTGTCGCGAAGTGGATCGGAGTGTTTAATCCTTTATGTCGCCGTGTTTCTGGTGGCAGTGCCGGCGTGTGTGTGTGTGTGTGTGCGCGCTGTGTATGCCTGAAATAGTACAGGGACTGTCTCTGCTGATGAACCCGGTGGGGAAGTTCAGCCTTTGATCATCAGTGGTGAAAATTGCAACAGGAAATAAAATGAAACGTTCTGACTGTTAGAAGACAATCCACATTTTCAAATCAAATTCTTCTTTTGTTTTCTAGCTGAGTTTATATATTTGCACATGCCAAGTGGTTTTGCAATTATTCTTTTTTTTTTTTTTTTTTTTTTTAAGAAGAAAATAGTTTGCAACTTTGGAAGTGTTTTGTTTTGTCATTTGTAGGGTGTTCTTTTTCTTTTGGGGGCCAAGAAAAAGAAACAGATGAGTGGGCCTGTATAGTAAATCTTTTCAAAGAGTTTTCTTTCAGGCTGCTTAATTGCTTTTTATTTTTATTTTTTAATAGTGTGGTGGGGTTTTGTTTCTGGGAAGCGCAATATGGAAGTTCATTTTTCTTCTGCCAGACCCACCCACTGAAAAATCAGCTTTCCAGTTGATTGCCAGCTTTGATTTGACATTTGATTGATCACCTGTCATCTTGCTGCCTTTGATCTATTCATTCTTGATATATATCAATAAATCACTCACCATGGTAACCCAAGTGCCAATGACGTAAGGCTTGCCCTCTAGATTCTCTTAGCCAGACACGCACAATTATTATCTTGTTTGGCTTTTAATGTAGGCGGGTTTTTTTCCCTTCTTTTTTTCTTTGTGTCCGTCAGATTAGTTCTCGAAAGAAAACTAATATTTCATATTTTAGTTTCAAAATGGTCTACTAATTTTTCCTCCCCCTTCTGAATATTTTCTCCATGTATCGTATTATATGTGGGACAAAATGTATGGGCAACTTTAGTGGCATACTTGAATAAACTTTGAAAAGTAGTGCCTGGGTTTCATACAAAAGTAAATGTTATATTTCAGAAACTGGGACATGCATAACTTTTATAAACTTATGTATTTTACCTTATTCATATAGGTGTAGGACAATGGTATGCAGGCAGAGTCTTTTGGGACATGACCAATGAATGTACCTATGCAGGTTGCTAGTGTGATTGCTGGCAAGCAAAGATCCTTTTAACAGTAAATAACAGTTACGCTAGCAATGCACATATATATATTCAGAAAAACTCTCTGAGGAGTTGCTATTATTGTTTTATTCACAAAGAGGTTATATCTGAGTAAGGCATTAACGTTTTCAACTTGCAGGATAAATAGCTATTTTTTCATGGATGCTGATCATCACAGTGACAGTGCTAGAATTGCTCCTTTTTTTCTTTCTGTCAGGAGTACGAGGCTTCATTTTATTTTGTTTTCAAAGTAGAATTTTCACTTGCAATGTGTGTAGTATCTTTTTGTAGCAGGGGCACCCTGTTCTTTTTTAGAAACATAGACTACAGAGTAAGTAAATTCTTGCGAACAAAGCCCATACTGTTGTTTCCCAGGATTTCCCTGCTGAGAATACAGTAAGAAGATATATTTTTATCCAGAATGTTACAGCATTTTTGAGAGTCTTAACGATGAGCTAGAAATGTGAATGACCACAATAATGTCTCTCCATCTTTATTCCCATTATAAAATGTGCATTGGTCTTCCGTGGTGCGTTTCTGTGATTGTATTTGTCCTCAGATCAATGTTGTTTCAGGTGAGCAAAATACTGCAAATGCAGTCCAGTTTCATCCAGCATAACTGATTTGAAGTAGGTTTACACATTTGCAATAGTTCTCCTGCTTTGAAGTTGTATTTGTGTGTTTGTGGGGGGCAAAGGGGGTTTCAGAGAGCAGACGTGCCTGCTGTCTATAGTTCTCAAAACTGACTTTCATTTTCAGGGACAGCACTGAGGTTCTGTTTTGTATGGTGAGAAATACCTCCAAGTGACAGTAGACAGACTGTGCAATAAGAAATGAATAGTTCATCAAGGCTGATAGCAAATCTCTTTATTCCTTTTATTTAAAGGAGTTAGTACATTATATATTACTTAATTTTCACTTTTATTTATTTTTGCTTGTACAAGTTCAAAGGTATCAGTTGCACTGCATTTTGTCTTGATGGCAGCAGAGATATTGAAGAGAAGTTTGCAACTTTTAGCTTCTTTAGATAGTTCACCTCCAATGGAAGAAAAATGATAAGCCTTATGATTCTGGACATGCCTGCTTTTGTCATTGCTTAAAATTAAATACTATGCACAACTGTAAATAATTACTACCATGCACTGACTTTGAAAGCAGGTTTCTAGTTTGATTAATGAATAATGTAAAGGTTAGAGAGAACCAGCGAGTGAATCAGAAGTGAAGTCCTGCTGTTAGATGAAAATCTATCTAGAGAAATATACATGGCAATTTTGTCCTGTTCTATTATTAATTTTAAGCCTTGTATTCCTAAGAAATATATTACAGACCATTGTAATGAAACAAGGTAGCGTAATTGGATAAATGGGACACTATTTATGTTTGATGATGGGGATTTTTGCTCTCAAATTATACTTTTAAAGATACTTTATTTCATATCAATGCTGAAATTATGTCAAATGCATTTTGATCTTTCCAGGGCCGAGTCTGTTCTGAATCGTCATTCTTTTTTGAGATCGTCATATCCATTTCAATAATTCTTAAAGCAGATTTTCAGGGCTCGTTATATCAGAGCCTGCTTTAGTATCAGACTTCTGTTTACAATAAGCAACCCATTGGGGCTGTAGCTTTCTTCCAAGTGAATCACACCGGGCTTTACAAACTATGGGCCTAATTCTTCTCTCACCCAGATGCAAAGCAAAAATAGCTTTACTCGCATGGGTGCAGTGGCAATGAGTACTGTCTGCTCCTGTGAGTAAGGAGAGACTCAGGCCCAGAAAATGCTTCATCCTTCAACGAAATGCAGCCACCTCTGGGGTAGAACTCTTGTAACGATTCCACAACAAATGGTAATATATTAACAGAAGGGTGGAAAAAAGGTGGGAGCAAAGCAGAATTGCTATTCAGATTTTATTCCTAGGGGTATGAAATAGCTTTCAAACACAATTTCACTGGATTAAACTCTCCTTTCCCCTGCAGCTTGTTTAAATGTGCATATTTTATTTTGTGATCATGAATTGCTAGTTTGTTTTTTTAAAGCCTGCAAAGACGAATCTGGACTTAACGCCTTTTCCGGCTGCAGTTTTGCATTTGTCTTTCTTTCTTTCCCAATAGGCTATCTGAGAACCAAAGCTCTTGAAAAGTACAGCAGAAACAGATATCGGCCACGTTTATTTTGTTTATTGGTGGTGTAGAACAAGGCAGTCTTGTTTTTGGAAAAGTCCTCACGCAGCAGCAAACAGAAGATGGTTAGCGATCAGTACTTTAAAGCTGCAGTTTGCACCTTCGTAGTAAAGGTTATTTACAACAGAAACGTATTTAGAAAGTGAAATCCTGCTTTTTAGAGAGCAGAGTAGATGACCAGCTAGGTCTGATACATGCATTTCGGTGATGAAAGGAAGCAATACGTACATGTATTAATAACCAACAGCGTTGTGGTTTTTCAGATATTATTTGTAGCCTTTATTATACGGGAATAGAAACAGTTTCCACGCAAGCAGTACTGAATGAAACTGTAGAAATGGCAGCCCTGCTTTGTTTAAACATCCTCCAGAAAAGCAAGTGCACATCAAAACCACCTAAATAGCTCATGCCTCAGAACCTTTCAGTTACTGTGCACATCACGATGCTGACAGATGACAAAAAAGCCAAAGTGTTCACAAACAAGGGAAGGCTTTACATCCCGGTTAATTAAATACATTCCAAAATAGGTACTTTTGCAACTAAAGAGCTACCAAAATTAGTAGCCATCTGCATTAAAATCTGGACCTGGGCTACTAAACCCGAAGCTGCAATGTGATTCTTTCCCATGTCAAAACTCAGGTTTGGATGGGACAATTTGAAATCGCGTTCGGTTCAGTTGTTTCCTTATTTCAGTTTGAATCTCATGTAACAAAGCACAGTATGTTATCACTATGTAAAATTGGGACTCCCCAAGAGTTCTGCCCCTGTGACGGTAATATAAAAGATGTTTCCATCAGTAAATGACATAATTTTATAGCACTTGTGCAAATATGCTTATTGTCAGAAATTCTTCTGCGTAAATGCTGTCCCTTCTCTGTGCTCTCTAATAAAAAAGCCTGTTTTCTTTAGAACTGCAGGATTTTGCTATTTCCTCCTGAAGCTTTCTCCTGCTTTTTGCTCTCATTAGTAGCACCCACCTCCAGCAACTGTTTCCCCTAGGAGAGGTCCGTGGAGTTCCTCCGTGGCACAGGGCCGGGGTGAGCCTTTCTCCCGTCACTTTACTTCACATCCCGATGAGGACATCACTCCCAGAGAGCAACTCCAGACTCAAGGAAAAAAAAAAAAAATGCTGTCAGTTGCTGTGGCTGCAATTCCCAACTTAGCAGCAGCAGAGGGAATGGAACTGTACTCTATCAATTACAGTTGGAACCAGAGGCTAAACACTTATTGTGTTAAGCTATTGTGCAGATCTTAAGAGCTCAAATGTAAAAAAAATATCATGTCAGCTCATGGAGGGGAGAATAAGGCCTGGTTCATCTACTGGATGACGTATTATTAGCAAATGCAAAGTAAAATGATTCAAATTGTATTTAATGCCTCTTGGGTTGAGACATGTGTGTACCATATTATGCCTTAAAAAAGATTATCCTACTGACTTTACTGCTAAAATAACCCTTTGTTTTTCCCTATTCTCTTCAAAATGAAAATATTTGTGAAGTTTTACCTCTAAAGCGTGCTCATGCAAGCAGAGAGACATTTTCATCTGTCTCCGAATCTGATACAGGAGTCAATTGGAAACACATTACACTCACAGCTGAAGTCTTACATTTCATTCGTGCAAGAGCAGTGATTTTTCATTACCTATTTAATTACAATAATTTGCATGAGAGTGGGTCCAGTTCTGCATCTCTTACTCAGCACTTTGCTTCAATGGGTAACTGGCTTGTGTAAAGACTTTCTATGTAAGACTGGGCTGTTTAGCTATGAAATTAAATACACATATTTTTTAGCAATGTTTTGCATCTAAAGAGGGACCAGATTTTACCACTAAGCTTTAAAGCATAACCTGCCTTTGAGCTCTGGCTGTAACTTGTCTTACTGAGGGTTGCACGCTGCTCTTTTCTAAGGTCTGTAGGACTGAGATGTTTTACTTGCTTGGCTAACTTCACTTCTCAAACACGTTTCCATTCTCTGCGTTAATTATTGAACACTGCTTCTAGGTACCTGTAGATGATATGGTCTTTTAAAGAATCCCTTCTAATGTGCTCTGTTACGTTGTGCACACGAGCAACAGCTCTCAAGTAGGTGCATGAAGAGGGTTCTGTGAATCGGGAGCCTAAAAGTTCCGGGTAGTTTTAGACATCAAAATCAGTTCTTCTTCGTTAAGGTGACCTCTCACTAGAGGCCACTGGATTTTGGCACCGAGTCATTTTTACCATGTTATAATAACAGCTTTTGCAACTCAGAAATGCCTTGACAGTGAATGGTGTGTTTTTTAAGGTTTCAGGGAGAAAGCCATCATAGAAGCATTCTGTTTCCCATTAGATTTACACATCCCTCTTTAACTGCTGGCTTTTCATTTGTTACCTTGTGAGGTTTTTCGGCAAAAAGAAGTGGAAAAACTGGTCTTATGATCTAAGTGTTGCATTAAGTGTTTCATTTAGGAAAATGAAGAGAATCTTTGTTTCCCAAAAAGAAATGTTTTTCCCCTTTGCCCTAGGAAAAATAAAGTCACAACAATAGTTACAAAATGACAGGATTAGATTGTGAAAAATGCATACTTTATAATGTGCAGCACCCGATGGTTTCAGTTATTGGTGAAATTCTACTGCTAAATGGAACATACAGTCTGAAATGGATAGGAAATAGATCCCCCTCAGGTATGCACACATACATACCTGCAAAAAGGATAGCCAAGTGCCTGCCTGGGTGAGGGATGCACTGTTCTTACTGATACAAGCTGGAAAGCTCAGTAGTTTGAAGCAGGTTTTGTGAATTCCACTAATACTTGCCCATGTGTTAAAATTTGTGTGATTTTGGGAGTTGTGTCGACTTTGTTAGTCCTTTGTTAGTGTGTATTTTCTTTAAACCTTCAGCTCCTGGAGTCTGGTGATTAACCAAATACCGAATATACATTCTAAAGGGAAAATGTATTTTAACTCCCCTGCCATGGAGAACTAGAAAGCTTAAAAACATGCAGCCTAAAAGTTCTTGTGTCAGAAGAAAAATACAGCATTCTCAAAGTAACTGTTTTTAGTATCTCATAATTTTCAGCTTGTCTCATGATTTTTGAGGGTGTGATTTGTGATTTTTGAATAAAGAAGGTTGGCAATATTGTGTTTGACTGATTCTCAGGATGAACCGTGCTGTATGCGAATGTGTATATAATTATATATGTATGCACACATAATACCAGTAAACAAAATACATAACATAATGATGGAGTGGAGTTATGTGAAGTGTGGCTCTGAATTTGTATTGCTGTAAACAAAGCAGTTTTGGCTTTGAAAGATCAGACCATTGGTTCTCGAGGAGTGGCTTTCAATTGAAGTTTCATGGAGATTGTTTTTAGTGGCAATTAAATCTAGAAAGTTAATAGCCAGAAACTGTTCTTTAAAGCCTAAACACATGCAAGACCTATGAGGAATGCACAGCCTGTCTTTTTTTTCAGATATAATCAGGCTCAACTTTATTGAAAAAAAATTTACAACTAGCAACATTAATGCCGTATTTTTATTGTATTAATGCAAATGAGATGCTGACTTCTTTCTTTCATCTCCACGGCTTGTATCTATTATAGCTGTATCTTATTCCTTTCTGTGTCTTTTTTCCCTGTGTTCTGTAAACTGTATCGTCTAATGATACTGAGGCTCATTAAAGTTACTCACAATGGTAGAGACTATTGGAAGCATCCTCAGCTCTAGATGGCAATAGAAAAGCAAAACTACTGAATTTATGGAGAAAACTGATCCAGATCAAGCCTTCCATTCCCATTTTGGGAAACCCTTGAAAGTGACAGGTCAAATTAGAGGAAAAAACTTGCAGGAAGGACTAAGTAATGGAAAGAACAGGTCATTTTTAATATACATCTCTACCTGACAAAGATGAAAAGCAATAAAGTTTAAGGAGCTTTCTGGCTCTTCCTGCATCTCTCTCAAAAGACTCATTTAATTGAAAAGCCTGTTGTGCTTGTTTTTAAGCATGTAAAAAAGAAAAGGGACAGTTTTGCACAAGGCCTAATATTCCATAATATAATCAGAACTGTTACTGTTGTTTTTTGTTTGTTTGTTTGTTAAGTCTCTCTGTTCATATAAAATTAAGACACACTTATCTTAAATTGTAGTAAATTTCATTCAATATTGCTTTCATAACTTAAAAAATGCTATTAAATATTCCCAAAACAACTTTGCTGAAGTGATATTTGGTCTGTTTATGTGGGATCAGTGTGGAATTTCTGTAGAAAAGAAGCAGAACACAGTTCTTGTTGTTAATGAAAATAAATAAATTTGCTGGAATACCTTGATAGCAAAGATTTTTCTAGTGAAAGAGCAGATAAAAATGAAAATCTGCACTTTGATATTTGCAGACAACAGACCTATTTCTATCACTGACCCTCCACTTGGATGAAGTCTTATTTTATTTTATTTTATTTTATTTTTTTTAAGAAATGAAAGATTCTACTCTGTATATAAACAATTTTGTGTGAATAGCACTGGGAATCACTACTACAATTCATAAGGTCTGCAATTTTCTTTGTACATATAGGAAGAACTCATTTACTTCCTGCAGCGTGAGTGGACCAAAAAAAAGCTGGATCTTTTCATGATGTACAGTTTTGTACTGAAGAAACATAATCTTATTCTAGCTGGTATGTTCGTCTTCCAAAATTAATTTTTTATGTGTTTTTCAGCCATGTCATAACATTTATGAGCACAGTACAAGTAGCATTAAATTAACATGTGAAAGGAGAAAGATGCTAAGTAGTTATATTGATCATCCGTAGCATTAAATGCTAAAAATTAAAAGCTTTCTAGTGCTTTTGATTAGCTGCATGGTTCCTGCTCATATATGTGCACTTTGATAGGAAGTAGATTAATATTTCTTCACACTTAGCACCTTTCTTCCAAGGATTTCGTATTAATGCTATGTACTCCATATAATAACCACAGCATAGTAGAATATTTTGTCCCCATTTTACAGAAAGGCAAATTGAAGCCAGGAGGCATTAACTGATTTGCTCAAGGTCAAACAGCATTTGCTCCTAATTCCCTGCTCTACGTACTAGATCACATTTATATTTTCAGCGCACTTCCAACAGAAAAAGACTGGGCTCCGTTAGCTTCCAGTCCAAGTTATCGTTTCTAGGAGGATAGTTTTAGTCAGCATAATTTAAGTTTTTAACTTCCCTATGCTGTCTTCCGATGCATTGTTGGTCAGTGATAAGTTTCAGAACTGAAAGATTTGATTACAGTTACTTTTCTCCCCATTTAATGCTCTATATTTCTTTGTCAGACCTGGGATCCAGCTTTGTATTTCTGACAATATATAATGCATTGCTCTGAGAAATATGAAAAGCGTAGTCTAATTATAACCTAACAGGACATACACATTTTCCTCCATGCAGTCTGCCAGAGGTGGTTGGAAATCTTTGGTAATAAACTTTAAGGCTCTGATTTTTGTAAGTCAGCTTCTGAAGTTAAGGGTCTAAATCCTTATGTGGGCATCTAAAGAGAGACTTGAATTTACAAAAGCGTTTAGCCCCAAGCAGTTCCCATGGACTTGCTCTGTTCCCTCTCTTGTGTGAACAGGAATTGTTAAGCCTCGATCAAGGGCAGTGTTGTTTTCCTAAACAGAGATGTATGTATTGCCTATAGAAGAAATATGATGCAAGTAATAGCCTATGGATTCATTAAGGATTGTTTATGTTTATTTTCACACCATATTACCTTTCGGGAATGGTCATTTCAGCCATTATATTGACAAGAACTCAGAATAAATTTTAAGTAATATAGGGCTAATCTGCCTTACCTGGGAGACCACCTGCTACCCTCTCTCACAGAAGCCAGAGCATTCAGGGCTGAATCACCAGGTAGGGCTTTCTTCTCTGGAGCTGGGGAAATGCGAAGTTCTACCATGGCTCCTTTTCACGTGGAAATTAATGCTTGCCTCTACATCTGAATAGTAGGTTATTAGAGTTTGCATTCAAATTCCCAGGATGGGAATTTGTCTCTCTGTGATAATTGATATAATAATATATATTTTTAGTGGTCCAAAATCCTTGAGCCTGAGCCTTGTATATGTAATTTATGTTTATTTCTTGCTGTTATTAACTGTAATTTAGTTGTTGGCGCCTTTCATTGCCTTAGATTGAAGGGAGTGTCTCTATCCCATTGCCCCTCCACAAACAATGCCCTTTTAGGGTTCCTTATCCTGTATCCTTGCCCAGACATTTCCTAGCCTGTCAAATACTGTCATTTTATTCCTTACAGATCATTCACAGTACGTCTCCTGTTGCACACACAAATAAGGAACAAATGCAATCAAGATGCATCATCGTTTAGCATAACAAATAAAAGCCGATCTGTGCAGATTTCCCTTAAAGCATCTCTTAATATGTATTGTCAAAATGTCTAAAGATGTCTTTTACTCATAAGCATTTAATTATTTGTGACAATTAAACTAATATTCAGAGCAGGAAAAAAATGAGGGTATTAAATATTTTCTCTTGTCAAAAGCTAACAAAACATCACCTGACATCCCAAACTCCTTCAAATTTGTATTTTAAACATACCTTGTAACAGAAAAAAACCCTCTTAAACACAATTGCAGGGCCTCATTTCGCAATCCTGGAATTTATATTGAATTTGAGGAAATAGTACTTTTGAAACCAGACCAAAATTAAGAGCACATCATTAAAATATATATCAGTAATGAGTGGCTGCATACTTGATGATTAAGGAGTATCAATTTTAAGTCTGCACTTAAATTTAAGCCCAAGAACCTCCTTTGGCTGAATCAGGGGCTCAGACCTGCGTTTTGTAGGCTCAGCCAATTATTGCTTTATTTGCAGATGAGAAAAAAAAAAAAAAAAAAAAAAAAAAACAGCTCATATAACACAGACCAAGCCATCAAGCTTCTCTCTATTCTGAATTATGGATTTTTTGTTTTGTTTTGTCTGATCATTCCTCTGACTGGATGGATTGCTTGAACTGTGCTGTGGATGGGGCAGAACAAGCAGCCAGCATTGCTGCACAGGCCTCAGTTCTGTAACCTACTGGGCAGCACTTTGACACGGAGAAAGTTCAGCTATATGATAACAAAAAGAGAAAAACATGAAGAGCTAGAAAAGAGCAGAAAACCAATGGAGGTCTTGAAAGGACTGATGCTGGGAATACTGCATATCCCCGGGCATAGAAATAATATCTATGTCATGGGTGCAACAATTCCTGTCGCCCAGATTGTTTGAGGTTTTCTGTTGAAAGGCTTGATTTCTACTCGTTCTAATGTTTCCAGATCTGAGCTGTTCAAAGCAACATTTTCCATTGCCAAAATCTGTGTTTCCTTTATTAAAATGTTCTTCCTGAAATTTAGGGTAGGATGTTGTTTGGCAAAAGTTTAATAAAAGACGTATGTCAGGTTTTTTTTTTTTTGTTTTTGTTTTTTTTTTTTTTTTTTTTTTTTTTTTTTTTTTTGTTTTTGTTTTGTTTTGTTTTTTGTTTGTTTTTTTTTTTTTTTTTTCCAAAGCTGTGGGACCACTGCTTTCTGGCAGTGACGTTAACATTTTTCAGAGATGTCTTCTGCTTTCCCTGAAAAAAAAAAAAAATCCACCCAAATTTGTCTGACTTATAAAGTCTAAAAGTTGCTGTTGCCAAAGAATTTTTAGAAGGTGACACAGCATTCTCCAAGCATGCCATCTCCACCACGCATGCTCTGTTCTCAGTTTCTCTTTTTCAATTACAGTCCCTTAAAATATGTGTTAGCAGGGGATAAGTAGGACAATTGCTTACCCTGCTGCAAGGATGGCTATGGGTCTGAGCAGTCAAAGGAGAGTGAGGAGATTGTCTGCCCTGAGCGTGCTAGATGGTGCCCTGACCAAGACGGGGCCTGTGTGATAGCAGCTTCTCCACACCTCACATCAGCGCTTGTGGCGGTCAGGGGAAGGTTGGCTACCCCAGCACTGCATGTACAGGGCTTGGCACCTGCCTTTGTGTGGAGAAAGTTACTTTAAAGGTGCCCAAGATGTGTTCCCTGTCTGTGAAATGGAGATGGTGGCCTGCTTTCACTGAGGGGCACAGCAGGAGTTGAGGCCTGGAGGAGCCCTGCATTGTAGGTAGGCTGGAACAAAGGGTGGAAAATACAGGCAGTTACAAAGCTGTTGTACTAAAAGAGAGCAGCTTAGAGAAAAAATACAAAGAATAATGCCAAGAGTTGCAACCACAGATATCTGCTTAGATAAAAAGGGCCTGTTAGTTTGAGATCTGTTCTCATGCTGCAACATGCAAATTGCAGATGGCCGATCACTGTGTCACTGTGAAGGCAACCGCCATTTACCTCAGCAGGCGCTGGGCCCTTGCAACACCGACTTTTGTTTCTCTTGGGGCAGGGCTTTGTATTTTATTCTATTTGTTGCTCTATGGGAGATTTTTTATAGAAATTGAATCTTTCTATCTGGAAGTCAGTGACAAAATTTGAACCAGGAGCAGTGAGAGCAGAGCAGGATGTTGTCAGGGCACTGTGAAGTTTTGTGTCACCTCCCAGATGTTGTATGTTAAATAGCTAGAATCCTGAGAATGTTAATCTAGAAAACAGTCACCCTCACATTACTCTTTTGTTGTTTCTGTGAACTTATTAGATATTTTATCATCTTGTGATTTGGGTTAAACAGAGGTAAATCACTTGGAGTAATATTTATGGGGGAGGGGGAATGTTATGACACTGACATCTGGGTTTCCACTTGTTTGGACTAGGGACATTTTACCTTAATCATTCCCAAACATCTCTGCTAAAATACCTTCTTTCCTTTTTTTTATCACCTATGAGGTATAGCCAGACAGGTTTTCAACTGGTGCCTGTATGTTAGGGGTTGAGTGCTGAAATTTGTTGTTGGCGAGGATATGAAAAGTCTCATTCTTGTATTTGTCCTCTTTCATTAAGATTGTTTGGAAACATTTCAATTCAGTTAAAATGCACTATTTTCAATATACAAAGTATGTACAGGGGAACAAGGGACTGATTATGAGTTTCTCCAAGGAAATATGCATCTCTTAGTCATCATCCTACAACTGGGAAAGTTCTAATGCATGACATCTATATAATTTAACCTAATAATTTTTTTTTAGAGTGATGTAATGTGGAGAGTGACCTGGACTTTGTAAAAGTTCCCCTACTTACTACAGATTCCCAAGGGCAATGTAACATTCTAGACAGTGTTTTATATGCCCTGATTAAAATATAACATATTTTTGCATTTCCTGTGCAGTGACCTGTTAGTGCTCATAGACAGAACACTTAAAGAACAGTTACAAGGAGACATTTCCAAATGTGCCTAATATGCAAGAGTTTTTATAACATTCTTATTTCATTTGAAACTGCAGCTACAGCAGGAACCATTCAGACGGTGCATTGATTTAACTTTTTAATCCACTGTTTTGCTACGTCAAGTAAAATAAATGTTTGTTTTTAGCTCCGTTTTTTTGCATCGCTAAAACTCATAACTACTTGCTTTAAGCTTGGGATTCTAAAGGGAGCTACATTATCTGAGATTTAGAGCTCACTTTTTGTAGCTGCTTTCTCACAACTCCCCCAAGAAAAAAAAAATACAAAAGTACTACTTTAGCAAAAAGGGCTTTTATATCTCTATCAATTATAGAAACACCAGCTGCAGTAGATTACAAATGTGTTTGGCTGATTGTGATGTTGTGTGGGGAAAACTGTCACAAGGAGCTGGATTCTGTTCTCCCCGACAGCACCGGGATGTCGCACAGCTCCCCGGGCTGCAGCCGGCACTTCTGTCAAAGCTGGAGTGGGCAAGAACAGGATCCGGCTTGGAGACTGCCAAATTGCATACTGCCAAATCTAGCTCCCTACTTGTGCACATGTCCTGGTGCTAAGAAAAAATATGGAGCTGTTGAACACGAACGCAAGTGCTAACCGTGTATCATTGTATATGTGTTTTTCTGAGCACTGAAGAAAAAGATATGCTAATACATTTGTAACATGGACCAGAAACCTCTGGGGAGAATCAGTACAGTTATTGGTGTTCTTTATTTTTTATATCCAAGATATTTGTTTAGTTTTACATGCTTGAAGAACAAAGAACACCACAAAACAAAAACTGTTTGACAGGCCCATAAAGGTAGAGGAGTTGGCAGTCATGCAGTAAAGAAATAGGGTTTCAAGATAAGCAATGCAAGATGGGCAAATTAGCATTTTGGTGGTGTTGAGCTCAAGAAAAATTAGTGTATTGAAGTGTGTGCAGGTCATATCACACCGCTAATATCCCGGGACAAAAGGGTAGCAGCGTAAGGGCTTTCAGTTGGTTGCGTCTTAGTTACTGTTTCATTTAGCTTATTGTACTTTGAGTCGCTCTGGGAGTACTTGGTTGGGCACTGGTTTATTTTAACAAAGAGAAACTGACATAGCAAAGTTCTGTGTATATTTTACAGTGAAAATGCAGTTTTCTATTTTCATTTAATCCCAGGAATGTTGGCATTTTCCAGGCTGTCAAACAAATGAGTGCACTGGAGGACAGTTAGATGTGTCTGTCTAGTTCATCTATCTAATCTGCCTCATTTCTAATGTGCCCATCACCATAGTGTCTAGGCGGAAAGTATCTGCCCTGATTTTGCTTTTTGTCTTTATTGGCTGTGGTAACTTAATTGAGTTGTAAGAGCTTTCAGATCCATCTGCAAAAATAATAACAAAAACATTATCAGAATAATGATTCATTTTTGCACTTATACTCAGAATTTCCTCTTCCTCTTCTGAGTGTATTTGGCTAGTTGATTACTGTTGCCTTATCTAGAAGAGGTTATATTTTGAAGGTTTTTTATTAAAT